>NC_081198.1:29091470-29769470 GCF_902713425.1 Acipenser ruthenus | reverse complement strand
TAATTTTGTCCACAGTCAGGCAAATTATATGTGTTCATCTTAGGCAGGGTGCACACAATGAATACCGGGTGATACTGAGAAGATATACATTTTTTAGACACTAACACTCACTGTACTGTCACAATCTCGAAGTACAGTAAGATCTGGGCTGTTTTCAAAACCACAATTTCTTTGGAGCAGTTTCTACAATAATACTGTAGGTGTTGAGATGTTTTTTTCGTTTTGTTTTATAAATACCTTCCTGGAATTTGGTCAAAATTTTGGAGAATTTCGTACCCGTGAAAAATGAAATATTTTTTAATCAGCACATTTTTTTTTTTGACAATATCCCTGACATGTCCTTAACTTTTTGTGAAGAGCGGTTACAAAATACAATAAAATCAGTAGTAAGTAAGAGCAAATGAGAGAAATAAAAAAAAATACAGTTAATAATTATGTTTGAGATAATAATAATAATAATAATAATAATAATAATAATAATAATAATAAAATAAGCATCACCTAACTTAATGCCCAATTTAAAAACAAAACACTAACTGTAATTCACATTCCTAACAAATGATTAAAATATTATCACAATTACGTAGCCTCAGTCTGCACCAACTAGGTGCTGCGACCAATAAATCGAGTTTAATCAATATATTAAGCATACCGTAGCGATCAATCAGTTTAACTTCTTGGAGAACATGCCAATTTTATTTAAACCTCTTTTTATCATCCAATCCAAGATTCAAGCTGCCACTTATACAAAGTAGCATAACTGTTTGCGCCAGGAGAAATGATGTTGACTGCGATAATGGACATTAAATTACACAGTAGTTCACCAGGCAACCACACTTGTATAGTTTGAGTCTATTACCAACAGGATATAAAACAAAAAAATACTTACCGTAGCAGTTCTAAATGATCATTACAATTTCAATGAATATTATTATCACATTAAGCCAGTAGAACCTGGTAAAAGAGAGCCCATGACATAGCCACACGCAGCCGCCCTCCCAGGTGGGAGTAGGCCGGCATTATTATACGCAGTCAATACTCCAGTGGGACAGTTGCTGCTTCGAGAGGGCTTTACACAGGGTTCTTTCACCATAGCAAATGAAGAGCTGGTCAGATTGATGCAGCGCTTTCGTCCTATCTACATAACCTCTCAGCCCTCACTGGGCAGAGGGAATTCAGTTTCCCATCCTCCTCCGAATCAAAGGGAGGGGGATGGAAGGCCTCTTCCACTGATTGGTTCAAGTGGAAAGCCGTAATCACCTTAGAGAGGAATGCAGGGTTCTTGCGCAATGATAGCCTGTTTCCATTATCCCAAACACGCATACAGGAATTGTGCACAGACAGAGCCTGTAGCTCACTGACCCACTTAGCGGAGGTGATGGACAATAAAAAAGTTTTCATAGAGAGATATTTCAGCTCTATGGAATGTATAGGCTCAACGGGGCCTTAGTGTCAGCCCCCAATACCACATGTAGACTCCACTCGGGGAGGATGTCCTTTCTAGGGGGACGCGGCCAAGCACCCTTTAGAAAACAGGTCGCCAGAATATGGGCGCTTGGGGATACTGAGTCTATGGGGATGTGGCATGCAGATATAGCTGCCAGGTACACTTTCAGCGTAGAGGGGCACGTGCCCACCTCTAGCAGATCTTGCAGAAACTGTACAATAATTGCTATGTGACGACCGCATCTGAGAGCCCTAAGGCGCATGTGCAGTAAACCCAGTTGGATGGCTGATGATGCTGCGGCCATCAGGCCCAATAGTTTTTGACACAACACCAGTTGTACTGTGGACCCATGCTGAAACAGGGCCAGACAATTTTGAATAGCTGCTACTCTGTCATCCAACAGGTAGGCTCGCATGGTGAGGGAATCCAGCCGGAGACCCAAGAAGACCGTATTCTGCACCGGTATTAATTTACTCTTGGCCTCGTTGAGAGTGAGACCTAGTCTCACTAGATGGTTTGTCACTGTCGCCATGTGGGCCATTGCTCCTTCCTGCGACTGGGAACAAATCAACCAGTCGTCCAGGTAGTTCAGCACCCTGATCCCTTGCAGCCACAAGGGAGCTAGAATTGCATCCACGCACTTTGAAAAGGTGCGGGGGGCTAAGGAGAGACTGAATTGCAGCACAGAAAGCTGGAATATGCTCCCCTGAAAGGCGAAGTGGAGATATTTCCTGTGCGCTGGACGGATAGGAACGTGAAAATACGCATCCATCAAGTCCACTGTTGTAAACCAAACGCCCAGCCAGACAGACTGGAGGATGTGGCGATGTGTGACCATCTGGATCCTCCTCTCTCTCAAGAACCCGTTGAGGTGTCTCAGGTCTAGGATGGGGCGAAGGCCGTCGTCCTTTTTTGGCACCAGAAAGTATCTTGAGTAGAACCTCTCTTCTTTCTCTGCTTCTTGCCTGAGGGCCGGAACCTGGCATTGAAGCACCGGGGGGCAGCTAATGCAGTGGTGCCTACCGTAACCACGTGTGGTCAGCGACCTGGTCAGCACGTAGCATGTAGGAGACACACAGGCAGAAGCTGTGGCGGGTGAGAGCTCAATTAGTAAGAGAAAAAAGGAGGATGCACTAAGTTGGGCGGGCCAAGGCAGCCGGCAAAGTCTACGCGACAGCGGGGCCGGTTAGGACACATGGCTGACTGGCTGTTGTTTCTTATTTTATTTTTTTTTGCAGTGCAGAAAAAACTCAAGCACAGACACAGGCAAAGCGGGGTTGTGCGAACACACAATTTATTTGGCCCGAACTACGCAAACGACAGCTGGCAGAGTCACTCAAAGGCGAAGGCAGCAAGCTGAGCCCCGGCAGAGAAAGAGTGTAGATTGAAAGACAGCACATGCACACACCAATACTGCACAGGCAGTCACTTGCATACGACAGACAGCCGTAGAAAAGACGACCTGCGACGCAAGGCGAAGCAGGCCGTGAAGAAAAAAGAAAGAAATAAGACACTCAAAATGGAGCCGCTGATTCCACGATAGCGGCAAGCCAGCTCTCAGCATGAATCCAAGGAAACTACAGTTGACTCAGGGGAGCTGACACAGAAGCATACCTTACCGTAGGTGAGAGGCAAAAGAGGAAGTGAGTGCCACGGGCGACTAATTATTCCCTCAGCAGGCGGGACCAAGGACGTCACTCCACGGAGGGGCTTATCGGCAGTCTGACATAAAATGATCAGCGAATACCAACCTAAGGCAGGCATATCCCAAAAGTATTGGTTGGTGGTCATCTTCGAATTGAAAGGGAACTCTAAATGCAATCCCATTTCCAACAGTAGTACAGTCATATTGACCATGTCACTAATACCTAGCTTAAAGGTTACAATCATGGCAACTCTGGGCCCAAATGTAACATTTAAGTGGATGATGATATGAAGAGCTGTTGAATTCTCCTCAAAGAACAAAAAAATAAATAAAAATACAGTGAATCTTACCAATATGTATTGCCATAATTTCTTACATCTCACATTTCCTATGTGAAAGACACAGATATTACAGTAAACTTGAATTATTTTCTTAATGATATTTTTCAAAGCTATTAGTAAAGAAAAATGATTGATTGATCCGTGCAGATGCATAAGTGCTGCACTTCCCATGTTCTGTATTGTACTTCAAGATGTCAGGGAACGGAATGTATTGTACTTGACTTTGAAAACACAGCAGTCATAGGAAAACCAGCGGCAGGGTACTCTCAAACCAAGACACTGCATGAAGCTCCTGGGAGTTTAGGAAATAAATTACATCCATTTGTATTACAGCCATAAATTACAGTTGTGTTAATTTTTCACAGTTTTAAAGCAACATTCAAGTGACTACTTTTTTAAATGGAACATGATGTTTTGCAAAATCAATTCAGTAATGTACAGCACAGAACAATATCTACAGTAGAAACATTCATATTAACCAAACTGGAAAAGTAAAATCAGTACACGCCATGAATTATAGGACAACCTTTAATTTGATATGTCAGGCATTTTGAAGCGTCCAGCTAGATTGTTATTGTCATTTTACAGTATATCTGTAAACCAGCATACCATCTAAACCAACCCTTATAAGATTTTTACAATGTTAAATCTGCAAGGGAATTGCCTTTTCCATGGTTATACTATGCATTTGCCATACCGTGGTTTGCCGTGTATTTTATAGCATACCTCAATGGGCTTTACAATGCCTGCCTATTCTCTACCATGCTTTTACAATGCTTTATTACACTTTGCTATGCTGGGTCCAAAGTGATGCTGGATTACACAGCTTTTACAGTATAAAAAGTAACCGTTTACATTGTTCAGGTGTTCTTCCTGATTAGTGTATCGGACAGGCTTTCATTCAGGGTAGCTGGCAAGCTTAGAATGGCTTGCCGCTCACCATACACAGGGGAAATTAGATTTTCAATGGCTGCAGTTCTCAGCAATCAACGTTGTTGATAAATAAAGGGTTAAGATCAATATAAATCACCTGTAACACTTTTAAAGTACGTACAGCACTTTAAAGGTAGCAACCTTTGCTCAAGTCGAGTGCAGAGTGGTCAGTTACATTTCTGTTAAGGCAAAATTAAAAGCCAAACTGTGTAGAGATACATTGGAAATGACAGCCTGAGTAAGTACTAGTGGAGCATATATAATTCTGACATACAGCTTCTATGATCATTCAACCTCAAATGAGAAAGATCTTGTTTGGGGAAACATATACTCATCCATCA
The DNA here is from genome assembly GCF_902713425.1 of Acipenser ruthenus. NCBI lineage: Eukaryota > Metazoa > Chordata > Actinopteri > Acipenseriformes > Acipenseridae > Acipenser > Acipenser ruthenus. The sequence continues at coordinate 29,764,763 of NC_081198.1, read as the reverse complement.
TATTTAAGTCTATCACACTAGCCAGGCATACAAACTCCTTTGAAAATCAAATAAGCAGTATAAAGGTTATATTTGACAACTTTTAAAAATATTGTGCTGATCTGGCATAAAAAAAGAAGAATTAAGCAAGACAACCAACTCTGTATTTAAAACACTTAATTTAAATATACACTGGTAAATCTGTAGTTAGATACCATTCTTCCACTTTAAATGCTAATGACAGAGCACAGATGGACTGTGGATTTAAACATCATTCTTTACATCACATCTAAATCAGTGTTGCGCTTGAACATACAGTTTGACATTGTGGAAGAGCATGAGCTATACAAACCCTTAGTTCAGTAGGTGCCCTCTCTCCCAGTTCATTCAATGTTGGGGATCAAGTAAATAATTAAAGACCAACATGAAATAGGAATGAGTTGGATTGGAAAGGCCAAGATTTCCTACCACTGCCTTAGTTTAAAGAGGAGGTTTTAGTGGGACTGTAAGATCAATTATACAGTGCCAGCATATCTGTTTGTAATTGCAATGTGTGCTTTCCTTTACACAGAATAGCTATCCTCATATTGTGACTGCTGTGCTGCAGGTACTTGGCATGGTGTGCCATTGTACTTCCATGGTGCAGTGCGATGGAAACCCAGAATGCTCTTTTAAACAGTGAGCAGCATTTGTATTTTGTTTTGCGCAAACCTGTGTGGATGCTTCAACTGTAATCTAATTTTGTTTCCTTATCTTGAATTCAGAATAAGATTTGTAAAATGATTTCCTTTTCACTATCTAGAGATGCAATTATTTTGTTCATGTAAGATCAACCCTTGACTGTGATCTTTGTTTTTTTAAATACCTGCATATTATACAGCACAAACAAATAGCAGTCATTTATTGATCCAATGGACATCACAACAATAGCTCAAAGTTTCTTTTTTTTACACTTCTGTATTAATTTTAACGTTTTTTACATGAACACAAAATCAAACACAAAACATGTCATGAGAAGAAAAAAAACAACAAAATATATAAATCATGACTAAATTAAAGTAAATTGGCTGTAGATGGCTGACATAATGCATTTAGATGAAGGATTTAATGGATCTGATTTAATCAATGTCCGTACTAAACTATCTCAAGGTTGGAAATAAAGTATGCAGATATACAGGTGCTATTCAGTTCATGATATTATATTCTCAACTATTTTTGCTGGGTTTTCTCAGAAAAAAGGTTATAAGAAATATAATAAATAAACAAAATAAGGAACAGCACTGACCTTGACAAGAAGACTTGTGTCATTAAATATCAAGTAGAATAACCTTACATAGAGATTTCTAGCACTAAAAATGTTTGCTTCCTTTTGCCTGTCAAGGAAATAATGATGAATAATGGCTTGTAAATCTGAAATAATAATGTACGACTCTACAGGGTTCAGAAATACAATATTGCCAGAGATAAAAAAAAAAAGCCTTCATATTTATTTATAAAATTCAGAACCTTGTACTGCAGCCAGCTCCAGGTTTATTAATCAGTGATAATGGACTTGTAATTGCTGGTAAAGTGCATTTGCCTTGTACTGTATCTGTCCCCCTACCCTTGGTGGGTGGACTATACAGGGAAACCCAGGTAAGTATTTGGTAATGTAATGTTAACCTTATTTTTTTTTCTCTTTTCCTTTACCAAGGTAATTTTTAGATTCCATTGGACCACCCAGACCATAACATATGTACAGAAACTACAAGAACAGTAAGTAGGCATTTCAAAGATTTCATTACACATACAAGACATAAATAATACCATCCAAATATATCATTATTGCATAAGAATAAAAACCTTGTCTGAAGAGCTCTAAGCTCTACAGCTCTATTGTTAGCTATTCCACTATCCATCCATGATGCATAGTCTCACTTCGTCCTATATAATAAAATAACTTAAGTGGCTAGAACAACAATAGCAATAGTATAGCAAAGACACACTAGCAACAGCAATTTACATGAGGGGTCTAGTAGCAACAATAACAGGGTGAACACTCTAAAAGCAGTAATTTACATGGGTGATTAATAGCAGCAACAATAATCACATGAACCATGCTATAGCTTCGTGAGCACAGGGGCCATGGCCCTTGGATAAATATCCTAGAGATAGAGATCCTATCCTAGAGTACGGATCTCAAACTCCAGTGCACTAGAGTGGCCATTTTGAAAAAAGCTTTAAAACAGAGTTTAACAGTACACAGCAACTGCTACCTTGCTCCAGCGATGAATGGAAAATAAACCAGAGATGAATTCTTGAGAGATTACGTGTGGGGTGCAATAAAACTAGTAATGATCTTTAATGGTCTTTGCATCCTAAAATATATCGTTACAGTACACCTTTGTCATACAATATATGGAACAGGAAAGCATTTTTTTCTAGTACATGTTATGTAAGTAGATTTGTTTTTTGCAATTTTTCAAAACGGTTAAATTCTTGTCTGTCAGACAAAAAGGTACCGGATCTTGGATCCGGTGTGATCCGGCACAGAATAACTTCTGATCATGGGAAAAACATGGTCAAACTGCAAAAACTTTTATAAGGGTATGGTCGTTTATGATTGGTCATTGTGATGTAGATCAAAAGAATGGGTGTATAGATATGGTATTCATATGGGGCAGAGGTAGGAATGTAGGAAGAGAGACGAATGTGAATTGTGAGAAGACTGAGGCATAATTTCTTTTTTGCTGCATAGAGCTCTAAGCTCAGTATATTCCGATTTTTTATCTGAGATTTGCAAAGCAATGCCCCTCATTTTCAGTAAGTGCTTTACTCTGCCCCTCAGTTTCTATACTAAAGCGCAATTTATTTATTGATAAATGGACCGCTAAGGGTTAAATCACTCAATGTGGAAGTTAATTGCAAAGGTGAAGAAAGGACAGCTTTTCTTGTTCTGAAATCAACACATAAATTATTGGATTTATTTAATACCTTTATTATTATTATTTATTTCTTAGCAGACGCTCTTATCCAGGGCGACTTACAATCATAAGCAAATACATTTCAAGTGTTACAATACAAGTAATACAATAAGAGCAAGAAATACAATACAATAACTTTTGTTCAATACCTGCCGATTAAATACTTTTTAAAAGCCATTATGAGTTTGAGTAGTACTTCATGCTTAGTAATTTATGTTGCTACAATACACTCTATACATTTCTCTATCCTGCGAGAAAGGACATACATTACATTGTAATACCATGTAATAACTTGGTAACTAAAAATGGTGTCTGCTCTTACACAGTACTGCTGCTGTAATGTAGTTACATGGAACTGTCCTGTACTATGGTGTTACCATGTAATTACACAATTGTAACTGTGTAAGAACAGAAACCATTGGTAGTCACCCATTTATTACAATGTAATTACATGCATATTGTATTGTAACAAAACCCATCCCAGAAGGAATGTGTTCTAACTGGATTGAAACAGATTAGCGTGTAGCTGCCACCACCCTTGATACACCGGGAAGGTCCGGAAAAAATAAATCCAGGAAAAGATGGAATGAATTACTATAGCTAAGGAACAGAGTGAAACCAGTAAAACAGCTGTATTACAAAGGTACTTCATTTAAAATCACAAAGCTGGACATTCAATCAAGTAATACGGGGGGCGGGGGGGCAATTGTATAGCAGTGGTTACAATATTGAGGATGTCATAATTCAATAGACTTTAAAAGTTAACTAATCCATTTAAGTATACACACAGCAAAACAAATTAACCCAAGTGCACAATGAACAAGGACATACATAAGTGAGCAATTTACACAAGTGAACATAACAATTCTAATGATTTTAAGTGGAATAATAATTAAAAAGACACAATAACTATAGGTACACAATCTGGAAGTCAGATTAGTTTTTCTAGCTCAGCAACTTAACCCTAAGTACTATACCGTGTATATCAAATGCGTCAATCAAGTCCCAATGATCTAGCAGCTATCAAGCATTAGACTGGGTTAGAATAGCAGCAAATGTTAATTTAAACACCCAGCTATATCAGTACTTTACAAACTATAAACAGGGCTTCAGCAATAACTATTAGTTAAAGCACCCAATTATTTCAGTACTTTAAAAACTATGAACAGGGCTTTAGCATTAACTATTAGTTTAAGCACCCAGTTATATAAGTAATTTAGAAACTATGCTTAAAAATCAGTGCGGCATTGCGCTAGTTTAAACTGTAAAATAGACCGTAGTTTAATCAGCTTACAGAATGCGCAACAGCAACACTTTTAAAGTTCAAACCCACAAGTAAAAATGTGACACGTAATCACAGCAAAAAAATGCAAACAAGAAGTAATACAAAATAAAAACAGCGGCTAAAACAGAAAAATAAAAACGTCCCTTTAATGTCAAATCTCCCCGCCACAGTCTCGCACGCAGCACCAAGTCCAAGTTCACAATCACAGGCAGCCCCGGTACCCAGTCTTCTCACACACAGAACCAAGATGTGTTCCATGGGTCTAGAGGTCTTAGATGGGCATAATGGGGTGCGAGGGGCTCTAGCTGGTGCTTTTCTAGAAGCACAATCTGGGCATTCCCAACACAACCTCTTTACATCACCTGACCACCCTGGCCAGAAGAAACAGGCTCTTACCTTCTCCTGTAGCTTTTCTATTATGCAGCATCCCTGAAGTTGATCTCGAAGTAGTGAGTAGTTGTTTCTTGATGTGACCTAGATGCAAAGAAATGCACAGAGTCATTTTCTTCAGATATTAGTTTGGTTTATTCAATATATGCAGGGAATCATTTTTTTCCCAGTACAGAGCAAGCAGATTCAAAAATGCATACAGAAACAAGCTCTTAAATACCAATTTGCACCCAGGTTTTTCCCCTCCCCTGTTCCTTTGTAGGGCCAATCACCACGGGACAACACCCTGTGGGCTACACCTGCAGAGGGTCTCAGGTGCAGAGAAAATGTCATGTTGTGTGCTAAAGTGATCTAAAGGTTGCTATTGCATGCAGAAGGTAAACTGGTTAAAGCTTGGTTGTGTTTATGTTTTGTACTTGTTCTTTTGCTCTTTTATGTTCTCACAAATGCTATCTTGGGCGTATCAGTCCCTCCAGCACTGGGCGATTGTGGTTTCTTCAGCTGCTAAACTGCTGCCGTTGTTCTATGCACAGACTTGTGGGTTCGGCGGATTTCTGCCGTCAGCACTATTTCATGCAATCTTGCACTTATCAGTTTCTCATACCTTCTCTGACACTTTTTCTGCAAAACTAACAGTGTACAAAACTGTAAATACTTGCATCTTATATTGCGTTAATTCTTTGTTTTCAATGTTCGCCAACAATCCCTAATATGGAAGGCACCAACAACCTGGGGAGAATGACCTGTTCCCCTCCTTCACTCAAAACAGGGACACTCAAGAGACAGCATCTGCATTTTGATGCAGTCTTCCTGGCCTGTGTACAATATGATACTGGAAAGTAGCAAGGACAGACAGCTCCTACACCAGTGTCGCTGGCATCCGTATCCAAAATGACAATTTTCTGGGGTCTGGATAAACCAAAACCGGTGATGTAATTAGACTGGTCTTCAACAAATCGAAAGCCATCTGACAGCTACTGTCACACTTAAATGGGACACATTTTCCTGTCAAATAGTGTAAAAATTCCAAATGAACCTCCTATAATAGGACGCCAATCGAACAAAACTCTACAAGGCTCATCACAGTATGTTGTAATAAAACAATGTTAGACTTCAGTCTTTCAAAATTGCTGACTCCACCAGGTGGGGTCTACAGAGTTGATCCATGACAATGGTAACAACAGCCATGAAAATGTAATTAAGACATACACAATTAGTAATTACTGCCATAAGGATATAAGGACATATGGAACATAAGGAAAAAAATAAACATAATAAGATTGTAATTTTATCGAGGTGTTCTGGTGACACTATAAACCCACAAGATGTCTGTGCATATTTCACATCTCAACAGATCCTCAAGACAAAATGACAGCCTTATATACAATAAATATTTTGATGTATTTCTCCAAGTTACATTTTTAATTTTTCAGTGTTACAGAGTTTCCTTTTTCCTGACCTCATTACAATATTGTGGTTTTTGCAGTCTGATTTGTACAGCTGTTCCGAGACAAAGTCAATAAAGTCCTTTCATTATTATCACATGCAATCTTACTATCTTACAGTTGTTCCATTAAAACTGTAAACATTTATAACTAATTATAATGTGATTATAAATTCCATATAGTGTCATTGTGATTATGCCCGATTATCTACTTAAAATTATCACTGAACCAACAATGTGTTATAATGTAGTAATTTCATGGTCACTGCTAGATTTGTGCCCTGTAATTTTTAGGTAACCTTGTTACCTCTTACTTGCATGGTAACATCTGTTTTAAAGTAATACAATACATTTTGATCTAGATTTCATTATGTCCTGTTAAATATCCAACTGTATGTGTTCTACTAAAATTGTAATTCTTGTTTCTTCTTAGATCATTATTTATCTTGCTTACATACTCTGCCAGCAAACATCACAAACACTTGGTCTGCTTCTGTAAAGTTTAATTTCTGAAATGTGTTTGAAAAACTACCACCAGAGTTGTTCAGTTGCAGTTCCTGTCCCCTCTACTTACAAGTGTACCATAACCACAGTTGCAAAGATGCAGAAATCACAGCTGCAAACCCCTAGTGGTCATTTAATAAATTGTTCTGAAATTCAGCCTGTAGGAGTCTTTTCAGAAACAGCTCCCATGGTTGATAAAGGACATTAGTTAATAAGCCTGTCAAATGATCATCTAACCAGAAACGTCAACAGAGCAATAAAAAAATCTACAAAGCACACATAAAATGACATTGAACTGGTAAAAAATTGAATGATTAAATGATAACTTCATTGCACTTATTCCTTTCTATGTAATATGTAAACTGTAAGCAATACCCACTTTGTTCCTTGTAAACCATAACTTTCTAACTCACTCTTGTCCTCCCTTGCCTTTCTTCTCTCAAATCATTTTAATTATCTTGCCTGTATTCCAGGACTCCAATTCTTCATCTCTGAAAACATCCCATGTACCCGCATGGACCTCTCAGAACTGCATTTGCCATCATCCTCCTACTCACTGGTAACTCCATCTCAGTTACATATGTGAGCTGGAGGATGATGGGAAATGTAGTTCTAAGAGGTCCATGCGGGTACATGGTAAGCCATCTTGAGGCAGGGAATGCAATTTAAAAGTTTAAAAAGTGGTCAAAATGTACGTTTACCTTACGTAAACAGTTGTAGCAACACAACGGAACATGTAACACAATAAAATAAAAAGGTCCTTATGTACCCTTTAAGTGTTTACTTTTACAACACCAATGCATTCTAGCTCCTCTTTATTAGAGCTTGTAAAACAGGCTATGAAATTGAGTTTGAAAGCTGCATTTCAATCTCTGGGTTGTGATGACTTTCACAACGTCTTGTGGTTTGCAGCATCATTGGAAGACAGTGTTATCTGAACCCTTTGATGGAAATACTAAGTTGGATTTATTCTCCAAACACTTCGCTGCTTGTCATCTGCCCATTTTGTAAAAGGATCCCACAGGAAAACTGAGCTTTTCTTGAAAATTGATGGCAAAGCACATACATAAAAACAGATGAGACTAATACAAATTCTCTGGAATCTAATTGAAGTAAGTAATTTCCTTATTTGTTATAGTGATGGCTGTATCAGATTCTAAATTGATTGTATATCTTGTTATTGTGTGCACTGCTTTTGCTGCCTTGTTCAAACGATTATTATGATGGCTGCCTGCTCAGAGATGTGTCTAACCTGGAGGACAAAAGCAATCAGTTTGCATGTGAAAAAAAACAAAAAAAGGACAGCATTCATATCCACCACCAAGGCTATGCATTACATTATTTAGCCTCTGTTGAGTAATTTACAGGATATTGTTTTCAGTAACTTATTAGAAAAAAGGTTCTGGCTTTAAAGTGCACCATATGGCAATTTAAAGGGGACTCTCAGAGATAACATTTTGGGGCTAATGCTTTAAAGACTTATAATCTCCTTCCTTCCCTTAACTTTATGATTTGATGTTACATTCACTTAAAGTAATAAAAGAAAGTCGACCCACATGGTTAATGATATTATTGGTTGATAGGAGGCCTGTAAAACTTGCAACAGTATGTAATTATATTTTCTGATAGGTTAAGAAAAAAGGGGTGGTGTCATAAGGAAAGCCTGTATTAATTCAAACATGTGTATCGATTATTGATTCTATTATAATTTGTGCTTAAGGAAAATAGAGTACCAAGCTGCTCTACTGTATCTAATAAAATATCTTTGCTGAACTCTACAACGGAGTTTGGAATCACAATTATTTCTACTCATGGATGCACAAAGGAGAGAAGTCAGATAACAAACTTTAATTTTGAATATCTACAGTGTGGTAAACTTACTTTCTAATAACCCTGTATATGACGTGATTGAAAATTTGTGACGCAAGTTTTCTGATGTATATGTACCTGATAAAGATGTTAGCATTGATGAGAGTTTGAAGGGCATCTGCTTTGAAATCTATATCACAAATAAATATTTCTAAAAAGTGATATGACTGCACAATGACTTTTTGCCACACTGTTATTATAATGCTGCAATTGTAAAAAATGCTAACATGATTTATACTTATATAATGCTGCCATTGGAAAAAATGTATGTCATGTTGTGATTTATATTGTTATAATGCGACAATTGTAAACAAATTGTTATTATGTTATTTAAGTTCTATTGAAATAATATATTTCAGTTTTTCATAATAACAATAAAAAGTGTGTATAATAAAGCAAAAATTGTTTTGAAAACTGTCCAAATTGCTTATTGAGAGTTAAGAATGAAAAATCTTTTAAAAAAGCCAATTTTTGACATGGAAATTCTCAAAATAAATAGGCAGCTGGGTGGTTAAAACCCAAGTCATGCCCTTATTTTCTGGGTGTTTTTTGTTTCCTCCATCCGCCCTTTATCCTCCACTATGCTGCTCCACCTTTGCAATGGTCTCCCACTGGGGGCAAGTGAAGCTCACTTCCCAACCTTAGAAGCCCAGCCGCGCTGCCTTGTCCTCCTCTAGGAAGGTGTAGGGAAAAATGACCGACAAATTTTTTTTTGGTCAAAAACACTTTATATGAAAGGCATGCCTCCAATACAATCGTATAGGCATTGTTTACAGTCGATTTCAACTACAAGTCTCCGTCTGACTCAATGTATATGTTTGCATTAGAACACAGATTTCTGTGGGTTCAATTCAAGGAAATGAACATAACAAGTTATAACAGGAAAACACATATATTTATACACAAACATCATGGGTGATTCCCCTCCCATCTTCTTCTCAGTCGTTAAGGTAATCACCCTGTTAACTCACATCTTTAGCACACCCCCTGTTTAGGGGGAATCTGCCCAAAGCTTCTAGAACATTCTATAGTGCATCACATTTAAGCACTTTATAAATGTATTTAACTTACTTTTCTACTTCTGTTGCTGTCAAAGCCAATTAAAACTAGTTTGCTCTTTGTGGCTGTCTGCCTTCACACCTTACCCACACATACAAACTTATTTCCATCTCTCTTTGTATCTAAACTGGACACCTGTTACTTTTGGCTGTCTGCCCAGACATCTTATTGTGACTTCTGAGTCTGTGACAGGATGCAGTTGCCTGGTTTGCATCTGTAAAGAAAGCCACAAAGTGTTTGTTCTGAATTTTGCTTCCGCTTAGCATATAAATATAAAACTTCAAATATCAACTTTATAACAAAAATGAAAACTTATAAGCAAATACATAATTAATACTTTATGCAGAAGGTTCTCCATGAGTCAGATGGGACCCCAGGCCATATCAATCCTAACTCTCTTCCATTTTCCTGTTCTCTATCCTCTAGGTTCCCCTTTGGGGGAAGTAACCGTTGCTTCTCAGCCTTAGAGGCCGATTGATTCGCTCACCTCCGTGAGGGCGGCTCTCCACGAGCCAACCTTCCTAAATCACAAAGCACTTCTCTCCTAACCTTCACGTGGTCTTCCCTGTAACGTGGTAAAACATGTCATCAATTCAATGGCCGAACGTCTTAAAACGACCTCCCGGTCAGTAAGCAACGGCAACAATGCAACTTCTCTCCTATTCTCAATTCCTGAGACTCTTCCTCCATGCAGCCCTTTCTCCTGTCCTGTGATCTTGTTCTAAACCACCCATATGGTAATTGAATCCTGCATTTGTTAACATAATTGTCCACATATATGCCCAGTTCTATATGCAGTCTACATGCTTTAGGATTTACTTTCCTTTCGGAGGTTTTGTGTCATATGAAAATTATAAAAGTTTGTTAATTATCCCCTGATCTGGGTCACTGATGTAGATAAGAAACAGCAGGGGACCAAGCAACTATCTCTGCATGACATTTCTAGAGATTTCTCCACTTACAAATATGTTTCTGCTTCCTGTGTTTTACCTAGTTATCCACCAACTTACAAGTACTTCCCTGTATTCTCACTGATTTCAACTTAGGGTTTAACTTTCGTGTGGCACTTTCTCAAAGGCTTTTTTGTTGAAGTAACTTCTTCAAAAAAGAGTTTTGTCAGACAGGATACATTTGTGTGTGTTGTCTGATATTCTCTTTTTCATTCTCTCCACTTTTTAAAGCTGAATTTGTCAAGTAAGGTGGTTTTAGAAATTACAGTTGTTCATCTTGAAAAAGTGGTTGAAATGGCACATTAGTTATTGCACCTGCTAAATATTGATCTAAGCAGAACAAACAAGAGACAATAAAGAACAAAAATACCAAGTTCTTGAAGAGGAAATAAATTAAATATAAAAAAGTGTAAAGGGTCAAATGTATCTCAGTTTGGTTGTCCTGTTTTTTGGAATCATGAGTCACAGTGATTCCCTGTTGCTTTTATAATATAGTAGTAACTCACAAAGACATTCTAAATGTTTTTGTTAAGTACAGAGACTCATTGAGGACATGGAAAAAATGTATTATCTTGTACTGCACTCTCGACATACAGTAACAGTTTAAAATGTTGCGATCCTGAAATAATATAACTTGTGATCTCAACATAAAAATAAATGTGTTTATTTAAAATAAATGTAATAAACTTCCATATATAAAGCATATATTTATATACTGTTTAATTTCTATAATTTGTCCATGCAAGGACAGTTTCTAATATAATGTTAGAGTCTGGACTTTTAAGAGCCGGGGTGGGGGGGGTGGGGGGGGGGGGTGGGGGGGGGGGGGAGCACCTCCTACATAGCTAAATATAAGCCACTCCTAATATCAATGTCTGAATCAAATCCTTAGCTTTTGAAGATCCTCTATATTTAGAATACAATGAATTCCAGTCTTGCTGCATGAGTGTTAGCTGTACAATCATGGTAAATATATTTTTTACTTTGAAACACAGGGATCATGTTTTAAAGTAAAAATAAATGTACTATAAAGCGTTTCTTTCAGAGCCACACATCTTCTCCACACAGCATGTAAGATGTTATGCTATTTTGTTAGCTATCACAATCACTTTAAGTATACAGATTCAGTACAACATTTAACTGTTTTTTTCCTGGTGCCTAATCAAGGTCTGAATACATCAGCACAGAAATGCCAGGAAGCAGAAACAAACTTTAATTCTATATATTTGTTTTCAAAATATCTATATATACCTGTGGCAAAGCGCCCCGCCCCTGTGTGCATTTGTGTTATGTGTTGTATGTTGCATGTGTAAATGTTGGTGTATAGTCATTGGTACACGGGATATAAACGGGTCTGTGTTTCACGTGTATTTAAAGTGTAGATTTGTATTTAGGCACGAGGAGAGCACAAATCACTGTTTGTGCTCTCCTCGTGCCTAAATACAAATCTACACTTTAAATACACGTGAAACACAGACCCGTTTATATCCCGTGTACCAATGACTATACACCAACATTTACACATGCAACATACAACACATAACACAAATGCACACAGGGGCGGGGCGCTTTGCCACAATACCCAAGTAAAGAACCAAAATAATTTTAACAAAAAAGGGGACATTTACAGTAGCTTGTATGATGTAAGAAAATAAATGTTAAAAAATGTTGTTTTTCAATCCTTAAAGGTCTTTCCTAACACATTTTAAGGGATATAAATGATTCTATAGATTAAATGGCTTATATTAAGAAAAATAGCCATACAAAGTATAAAGCTATATAAATGAACTAATACAGATAAGGCATTACTTATTTATTTGGGATACTATTTCAACTTTTGTCTGTGTTTTGTAGCTGCAGCTGGCATATTCTTGGTATTTAGCTCATTAAATATTAAATAGTACACTCTGTATTTCCAGATTCTTCTTTATCCACAAACTTAATCAAGTATATCCATTTAGGCAGTTTACCATTAAACTCCCAATATTATGTATCTGGTATCTGATAACAAGGAACCGGTGGATTATGTAAACTAATGGACTCTAAACCATTTTTAGAAATAATGAAGAAATGAGCATTATGAAAAATTGCATTCATTGGTGCCAACAGCACTGCAATTATGCTTCATTACCCGTCAAATCTGCATTGTACTCACTTAAGTATTAAATGTGATCCCGGTATGTTAAAAAAGACAATAACAATAGTTTTTTTTTATATACAAATTGAAGACATGCATACTGGTATCATTACAATAAACATGTATGTCAAAGTAAAATGGGTGTGTTATATAAGGGATTATGAGGCAAATCTTGGAACTTTTCATAGAATCATAAAGTGATTTTTAAAAGACCTGTAGGGTAGCTGTGGGGTGGTGGATCTGTATTTGATTGACAAAGGCAAGAATGTTGATTAAGTCCTTAAATAAAATGCAAGTACATATATAAACCCTTATAAAAGTTTACCACAGTAAAAGCACAGCAAAACATAATAAAGTATTATGCCTGTATGGTAAAGCATAGGTAGGTGTTGTAAAGCCCAGCAAGGTATGTTAAAGCATTTTAAAAAACACAGCAAACCATTGGTAACTTATGGTATATGCATTGTACCGCCATGGAAAAAGCATAGGAAAACTCAAAATTACTGTAATAGACTTTTAAGGGAAACACTACCCACTTTACTTCAAATATAACTCCTGCCATTTAGCTCAGACTGAAACAATTAAATTATCAATACTGGGAAAGTTTCCCAAATGTAAAATCGATTTTACATTCTACAATATTACTGTACTTCAAAATAAAAGTGTCTTCCATTTTTTATAGAGAGGATGATCTTGCAATGCTGAAACCGTTTCCTTAATAAACATTTTTCGTCAGTATGCTGGACTTCGTGGGTTCAATTTGTGATGCTATGGATTTTCGTTTGCAAATGCTTGCGGCCCTTGGGATGTCCTTGGGGTGTTTCCTCTGAAGGACATAACCTAAAAAAACAAATACCAAATCTCAGCCTGTAGTTTCTAAATTCTAACCTGTAATGACACCACTTTATATTCAATGTCTTACCTGATGCACGTGGAGCATTACCACCCCAACCACCACCATTGCAGCAGGAATACAAACTTGGTGTCGACTACACTGTGAAACCTGCCTACAAGTCAACACCACTGCAGCTACACTGTATACAAAGCTCAAACACAGGATTCAGCTGTACAACTGAGTCTATCAGGTCTACAGAGAACAGATATGATTGTGATCACTTTGACCTTAGATCAGCACCACCCGTGTTATGCTTCAATTAAGACAGTCCTGATTTCAGACAACATGCAACGGTTTCAGTACTAAAATCCAACAATTTTAAAAAGGACAGACATACCATTTGCCCACTTCCTGGTGGTATACAGTGCCTTGCGAAAGTATTCGGCCCCCTTGAACTTTGCGACCTTTTGCCACATTTCAGGCTTCAAACATAAAGATATGAAACTGTAATTTTTTGTGAAGAATCAACAACAAGTGGGACACAATCATGAAGTGGAACGAAATTTATTGGATATTTCAAACTTTTTTAACAAATAAAAAACTGAAAAATTGGGCGTGCAAAATTATTCAGCCCCTTTACTTTCAGTGCAGCAAACTCTCTCCAGAAGTTCAGTGAGGATCTCTGAATGATCCAATGTTGACCTAAATGACTAATGATGATAAATAGAATCCACCTGTGTGTAATCAAGTCTCCGTATAAATGCACCTGCACTGTGATAGTCTCAGAGGTCCGTTTAAAGCGCAGAGAGCATCATGAAGAACAAGGAACACACCAGGCAGGTCCGAGATACTGTTGTGGAGAAGTTTAAAGCCGGATTTGGATACAAAAAGATTTCCCAAGCTTTAAACATCCCAAGGAGCACTGTGCAAGCGATAATATTGAAATGGCAGGAGTATCAGACCACTGCAAATCTACCAAGACCTGGCCGTCCCTCTAAACTTTCAGCTCATACAAGGAGAAGACTGATCAGAGATGCAGCCAAGAGGCCCATGATCACTCTGGATGAACTGCAGAGATCTACAGCTGAGGTGGGAGACTCTGTCCATAGGACAACAATCAGTCGTATACTGCACAAATCTGGCCTTTATGGAAGAGTGGCAAGAAGAAAGCCATTTCTTAAAGATATCCATAAAAAGTGTCGTTTACAGTTTGCCACAAGCCACCTGGGAGACACACCAAACATGTGGAAGAAGGTGCTCTGGTCAGATGAAACCAAAATCGAACTTTTTGGCAACAATGCAAAACGTTATGTTTGGCGTAAAAGCAACACAGCTCATCACCCTGAACACACCATCCCCACTGTCAAACATGGTGGTGGCAGCATCATGGTTTGGGCCTGCTTTTCTTCAGCAGGGACAGGGAAGATGGTTAAAATTGATGGGAAGATGGATGGAGCCAAATACAGGACCATTCTGGAAGAAAACCTGATGGAGTCTGCAAAAGACCTGAGACTGGGACGGAGATTTGTCTTCCAACAAGACAATGATCCAAAACATAAAGCAAAATCTACAATGGAATGGTTCACAAATAAACATATCCAGGTGTTAGAATGGCCAAGTCAAAGTCCAGACCTGAATCCAATCGAGAATCTGTGGAAAGAACTGAAAACTGCTGTTCACAAATGCTCTCCATCCAACCTCACTGAGCTCGAGCTGTTTTGCAAGGAGGAATGGGCAAAAATTTCAGTCTCTCGATGTGCAAAACTGATAGAGACATACCCCAAGCGACTTACAGCTGTAATCGCAGCAAAAGGTGGCGCTACAAAGTATTAACTTAAGGGGGCTGAATAATTTTGCACGCCCAATTTTTCAGTTTTTTATTTGTTAAAAAAGTTTTAAATATCCAATAAATTTCGTTCCACTTCATGATTGTGTCCCACTTGTTGTTGATTCTTCACAAAAAATTACAGTTTCATATCTTTATGTTTGAAGCCTGAAATGTGGCAAAAGGTTGCAAAGTTCAAGGGGGCCGAATACTTTCGCAAGGCACTGTATATGTTATATCAGAAAGAAATACACTAAAAATTCTCACTTGTACAGTTACAGTTGCTAGTTGTCATTGAAGAATCCTATTTGAATGATCTGTCGCTATTTCGATCAATTAAAAACAGCCTAGTATGGGTAAACCATAAAACAACAAGAGTCAACAATATAGAAAAACCTTCTTCAAACTATCTTCGAATCCAAAAAGTGCTGGCAAAAAAACAAAGGCCAGATTAGCAGATTATAGACACAAAAAAGAGATTTAAACTGTTATTGGTCAAATCAATTAAACCAAAAAAAGATGCTACACCTCAATTGATTGATTCCATCAATCCAAAGAAATCATTGATTATTGTATGGAATTGTACTAGTCTCTCTCTTTCTGAACCGGGAACAGCTAGGGATAAAAAAAAGCAATATTTTTCTTCAAAAGACACCCTACCTCAATTAAATTAGTATCAGACACTACTTTAGTCTTTTTATTGTTTGGTTTGGTATCTGACCAGCTCCAAATAGACACATTCCAAGATGCATATTCAGCTCTACTGTTTTCTGGACATGTACAGCTATGGTCTAAAGGTTTGCATCCTCCTATAGAATTAACAAATTGTGCTTCATAAAGTCAAATGAAACCTGCTCAATAATGTTACATTAACATATTCAATTGCCTACTTTGTAGTTGTAGGAACAATTCAATGATTGATAATGTAATGTTTATCTGGGTTGATTAGTTCTCTTACTAACAATATTTAATTGATGTGTTACAAAGATCGAGGATTCACTATGAACACACATTCACGCGCAGACACAAGGAATGTTTAATCAATAGTAGTATTTTAGTAGGTACACAAATAATAAACAGAAATCAAAAAAGTTAGAAAGTAAATCTATTAGTCTCTAAGCACAAACACAATTCAAAAAGCTCTACTACATTCTTGCTGGCTAGCAGGCAATTGAAATATGACACTGCCTGTCTCCTCACACACAAACAGCACTCGAGCAAGCTGTGACATAGTAGTTTGCACACATACAATTACAGCCTCAGAATGAAATGATGCAGACAGTCTTAGCATATATCACATTAAGCTTATTAATGGTATCTAGATTAAGTATATGGCAAGTTTACCTTTAAATAAATTCTTCATACAACAATATGAGGTAGATTACTTAGAGTTACTTCATCAAGTTTCACTAAAAGTTATTTCACACGCAAAGTGTGCAAACTAAATAATCAACAGTTCAATTCTATGGGAATGTGTTACAATTAATTAATTTAGTTCCATGAAAGGAAAATGCAACTGGAGTTATACTCAACAGTTCCTTGAAGCTTAGATTTTTGGTCCACTGTTTTGGAAACTCAATTTGTTGAAGTGTCCATTTGTTGAAATCCATTACAAAAATCTCTCCTCTCACAACAAAGTCTTCAATCCCACTTTGTATCAAACTTGGCAACAAAGCTTTCAATTCTCGATAGAATCAACAAACAGCTGCAAGCTGAATCTTTAGCTATGCCGGTAGGAGTTTCTTTTGGATAGTGTGGTTTTAGGTGTACAGCAGAACCAGACTGGTTTGTCTGATAACAGTCGCTGTAAATTTTAGAGCAGTCCTCCAGCCGGGCCTCAGTCTCGTTGCTTGTGGTCATTGACTCACTTGCAGCTTGCTTCCTCTTCTTGGTTCTGTTTTCAGGCAGAGTCCCAGAGAGTTGCAGCTTTGCTTAGCAGGGTGACTTTAGCATTTGATGTGGAGCGCAAAATGTTAAGATTTGCTTGGATATTATAGTCTTTTCACTCTGCTAAATAGCCACTTTCAGAGATCATTTGTGTATCTTGCCTTTTTTAAACTTTTCCACTGGGACATCACTAGTTTATGTCTTCCTTGCGTCAAAACGATTGTTGTTGCATGTGTGAATTATCTGTACATAATTTAACTGTCCTAATCCAGTTCAGGCGCCGGTCCTCTAATCAGTAGGTCACATAGTTCAGTATTCCTGCCAGGAACCAAAGGGGTCCTTTTCTTAAGACACAGCAGTTTGCTTTGTTTCCTAAGACACAGCAGTTTCATTAATTAGTCCAGTTATATCATTAATACACATTCATGTATTATCATATTCAGGGAATATGTCCCACATAGTTTTCCATATACTTAACGAAAAATTGACAAAAATTGAAAAATGTGACATTTCAAAATCTAACAGAAATACTGTACTACTATTTTGGCTTCCGGTAGACTTTTGCAATATCATTTTGTAGTTTCTTTGATTACATAATATTAAATAAAATATCTAATTTATGTTCATATATATGTTTTTAAATTATGGGAAAGCACAAACGTCTCTGTGACTTCACATGCAAATGGCTTACCTCTCAACACAGAGGCAGTATTGGCCAACGTATCCATCATAACAGTCTACCAGGTGTTCTTGAATTGACAGCATTTGCAGAAAACTACCAGCACTCTGATCGCAAGCAGGACAAGGTGGATCAAATCTGCAGATGTGTGCAACATATTTTGACAAGCAACAGATGTGCTACAGGGACCCACATCACACACACTTTAAACACTAGCTCTGTCTTTGCTCAGTCAGTGTAGTACACTTTATATATTGCTTAATGACCCTGCGCTCATGAAGTCACAAGGTCATGGCAAACTCAAATTTTACTTTAAGAAGAAATTGACAGTGGGTATTGCCCTGTTGAGATCAGTGGTGTGTACCATTCTAAAAATGCCTCGTCAAGTCTTTGGTTTATGCTTTTAGTTTTTCAAAGTCAGTAATAAACCTAGAATAATAAAAAAACAACAGACATAGCTGTAAATGTTACACATTCATCGCAGAATTATGATATTGAAGTTTTTATTATTAAAGCATGGATTGGTTTATTAGTTCAGACTAGCAAGGTTTGAATTAGCAAGAGTCTACTGTACTTGAAGAAAAACATTTTACTTTAATATTTATTATATTGAGTTTGGTTTCTTGGTAAATTCCTTAAGAAATCCAAATGAAAAAGGGTGACTGTTAAGAATCTAATGAACTAATCAGGAACTACATCGGTTACAAGTTTAAAATAATGACCATGAGTCTCTATGTTCCAAAATGAATACTGCACCTTCTACAACTGGTAAGCAATATCACAATTACTACAAAATTGTCACGAATATAACTTTCAATAGCCTTCTCTATGTATTTCTTTTTAGCCAATGATGTATAGATTTTTTGATTGGTCTTACCATGGCCAATCAGTAATTTATACACAAGAGAATAAAAAAAAATCTCAAGCAGTTCTATTAACACTAGAACCACCACGGCAGTCATTTGGTTGTCACTGATGGTTGTCACTTTTAAAATTTAACTTACTCTGCATGTGTGAAAGATACGCGGTTGTTCATTGACTTTTCCCAAATACATGTATTAAATACCCTGATGGTGCTTGAAAGGCAGGATCGCAAAAATAAAAAAACTTACAGTTATTTTGACTACCTTTTACAATGCATGTTTTTATTATATATATATATATATATATATATATATATATATATATATATATATATATAATTTGCAGTCACAAAAGATCTGGAATTACAAAACCTCCACTCCAAATAAAACATTGTTTGGACATTGAAATCAGTTGTTTGTCATTACTTGTGCACCACATCACCTCTACACCTGTGCACTGCAAACCAGTTTGCCACAGGGCCTCATTCAATAAGATTCAATTGAAGAAGGAATCTATGAAAAAGACCTAGGAGTTTATGTTGACTCAGAAATGTCTTCATCTAGACAATGTGGGGAAGCTATAAAAAAGGCCAACAAGATGCTTGGATATATTGTGAAAAGTGTTTAATTTAAATCAAGGGAAATAATGTTAAAACTTTACAATGCATTAGTAAGACCGCACCTAGAATATTGTGTTCAGTTCTGGTCACCTTGTTACAAAAAGGATATTGCTGCTCTAGAAAGAGTGCAAAGAAGAGCAACCAGAATTATCCCGGGTTTAAAAGGCATGTCGTATGCAGACAGGCTAAAAGAATTGAATCTATTCAGTCTTGAACAAAGAAGACTATGCGGTGATCTGATTCAAGCATTCAAAATCCTAAAAGGTATTGACACTGTCGACCCAGGGGACTTTTTTGACCTGAAAAAAAACCAAGAAAATAGGAGGCACTTTTTTACACAGAGAATTGTGAGGGTCTGGAACCAACTCCCCAGTAATGTTGTTGAAGCTGACACCCTGGGATCCTTCAAGAAGCTGCTTGATGAGATTATGTGATCAATAAGCTACTAACAACCAAAAGAGCAAGATGGGCTGAATGACCTCCTCTCGTTTGTAAACTTTCTTATGTTCTTAATAAATGTTTTCGACACAAATTTACACCCTTTTCATTTCTTTCAGTCGAATTAAGCACATATTTACCAACACCCTTATTCACCAACAGCTGTCAAAGTCAATTTCGAAGAGGTTTCGGGTATATTGGAATGTGTAATTACTCATTACAAGTGAAGCATGTGAAATCCTAGCGAAAGTTTATTTAAAGGAGTGAGATTTCCTCTATGCTACAATACCATGGCCCTAGTGTACTGTATCAGAAGAAGACAT
The DNA here is from genome assembly GCF_902713425.1 of Acipenser ruthenus. Lineage (NCBI taxonomy): Eukaryota > Metazoa > Chordata > Actinopteri > Acipenseriformes > Acipenseridae > Acipenser > Acipenser ruthenus. The sequence continues at coordinate 29,744,713 of NC_081198.1, read as the reverse complement.
CAGCTACTACAGGTACATCGCCGTGCACCTTTACCAAGGGTCTATTTGTCTAGAATTAGTACTTTTGATTACAAAGACAATGAAATCATAGCGAATTACAGATTAAATAGGCAATCTATTTTAGACTTGTGACAAGAATTAGCAAATGATTTACAAAGCCAAACATAAAGAAGTCATGCTTTGCCAGTGGAAATCATAGTGGCAGCAGCTCTCCGATTCTTTGCAACTGGCAACGTGCAAATGGATAGTGGCCGATTAGCTGGCATGAGGCAGCAGTTAGGAGTAGTGGAGGCAGCAGCGTGGAGTAGTGGTTAGGGCTCTGGACTCTTGACCGGAGGGTCGTGGGTTCAATCCCAGGTGGGGGACACTGCTGCTGTACCCTTGAGCAAGGTACTTTACCTAGATTGCTCCAGTAAAAACCCAGCTGTATAAATGGGTAATTGTATGTAAAAAGAATAATGTGATATCTTGTAACAATTGTAAGTCACCCTGGATAAGGGCGTCTGCTAAGAAATAAATAATAATAATAATAATAATAATAATAATAATAATAATAATGTGTCAACCTTCATTCTCAAGGGTTATTGAGCAGGTGTCTGAAGCTCTCTGAAAAGAGACGATAAATATATGTTTTCCACACACCGAGCAACAACTACAAGAAATCAAACAATATTTTTTTTAACATAAGTGGATTCCCTAGAGTGATGGGTGCAATAGATTGCACCCATGTTCTCATCTCACCACCGTCAGAGGATGAACATGCTTACAGAAATCGCAAGTATTCTCATTCCATACATGTCCAGATATCATGCGATGCCAAATATTACTAAATATTAATAATACTAAATATTAATAAATCCTTCTGTGTTAACGGCGATATTATTTAATATTACGTGCCTATGCGTGGTGATACGTTTTATGTGTAAAATTACACGGGCACGTAATTGTGTAATTCCCCGGGGTGTATTTTATTCCCGTTCTCCATTACTGAATATTCCAACCTCGATCAGCCACAGCTGCAGGCTTATATACTTGTGACCGTCTCCAAATTAGTAATAAATTAATCAATCAATCTGGAGATGGTCACATTCTGCACAGGGTTAGCATGTATGGGGAGGTTTAACCCCGTCTATGCTGCAAAAACAACAATAACAAAACATTGTAGTTTATACAAATTAAACAATATGTTTTTAAATAATACTACAACAAACACAAAATACAAAACAGAATATGCTCATGTGCAGGGAGTACCCCGTCACAGATGTGCTTGAATATAACTTTTGAGTTGTATGCGATAGTTTAGCAGTGTGGAGTAGTGGTTAGGGCTCTGGACTCTTGACCGGAGGGTTGTGGGTTCAATCCCTGGTAGGGGACACTGCTATTGTACCCTTGAGCAAGGTACTTTACCTAGATTGCTCCAGTAAAAACCCAACTGTATAAATGGGTAATTGTATGTAAAAATAATGTGAAATAATGTATAATGTGATATCTTGTAACAATTGTAAGTCGCCCTGGATAAGGGCGTCTGCTAAGAAATAAATAATAATAATAATAATAATAGTTTGTCTTTCATTTTAATATTGATGTTGTTTAAAAGTAATCATCATAATGACTGCCGGCGGCGGTTTTGGGTATGAGTATAACCGCGGTTGTTCTAGTGTTAATGCTCTAGATACTGCATTTCCCCCTGATGTGTATTTTTATATTAACTAGTAGACTGAATTTTGTTCCTAATACAATAGTATTTCTCCCAGTAATAACCATGGACAGCATGGCTGACCAAATTAATCAAGTTACAGCACTGACATGCATTATCCCATTGTGTCCTGCTGTACAGACTTAGGGCCTCATCTACGAAAGGGCTAAACATTATGGTGCACCATAATTGCAATTAGTGTGCATGTTCATGATTTCCATATTTACTGTGGGAATATTATTGCACACATTGATTTTATTGTGCCAGACTATGGTAAACAGAATGAATATGCGATTGGTATGGTAATGCACGATAATGTATGAGGCAACCTCCTCTGAATAATGAGATGAGCTTTATCACACCATATTCACTAAAGGGCAATAATCGTAGTGTGCACCTTAACGTGTGTGAGTTATTTTGTTTGGAAACCAGACTTTAACCACAGATAGGCACACTATTTAACCCCAAGATAGGCACACTATTTAAACCTCTTTGTCTTTGCTGAAATCTATCTGGCATCATGGAGGCATTACATTAAAGTTTTCATATAGAGCAGTGAAAATTACCTGTAAATAATATTACGTGTGAATTCATGTTATAATTTCTTAGATTTTATTTAATAGTTAATTACCTTGGTACAAACAATAGAGTGGTTAAATAAAACACTGGACCAACCAAAGTATTATAATTTAAAACAAGCTCCTCCACTAGAATTTCTAACTCCTCAACGTGCAGTTTTAGTTTGCATTGCCTTTGCCTAGCCCATGCTTAGTGCTGTATCTGTTGATCGCTCATTTTCGGTCAATGTAAGCCACCTCCACCTTTCACAATTGAAATGTTGTTGAAGCTGACACCCTAGGATCCTTCAAGAAGCTGCTTGATGAGATTCTGGGATCAATAAGCTACTAACAACCAAACGAGCAAGATGGGCTGAATGGCCTCCTCTTGTTTGTAAACTTTCTTATGTTCTTATGTTCTAAGCCACTGACCAAATCATACGCCTAGACTCCTGGGACGTTTTACATCACGGTGGTTACGGCTAATCTTGGACATTATCATGCACATTAAATTATCGCTCGCAATACATGTAGTGTATTGTGAGCGGGCAGCAGTGTGGAGTAGTGGTTAGGGCTCTGGACTCTTGACCGGAGGGTTGTGGGTTCAATCCCCAGTGGGGGACACTGCTGTTGTACCCTTGAGCAAGGTACTTTACCTAGATTGCTCCAGTTAAAAACCCAACTGTATAAATGGGGAATTGTATGTAAAAATAATGTGATATCTGTATAATGTGAAATAATGTATAATGTGATATCTTGTAACAATTGTAAGTCGCCCTGGATAAGGGCGTCTGCTAAGAAATAAATAATAATAATAATAATAGTGTGCACGCTATGGTATGTAAATTAGCTAAGTATTGTGCATGTAAAGTAATGCGTTCTCTGTTAGTAAATGGGACAGTACATTTAGATTTATGGTGCATGTTAGGCTCACTACTTAATGTGCACGCTACAGCAACATTTAGTGCCCTTTCATAATTGAGGCCATTAATATTTCAGGCACACTTTTTATTGCTCACCAAGCTGTGGCATTGTGACGGGGGTGTAATAGGGTCCCACTGTAATCCGCCCTCCCGATCTCTTGTGGCGTTGCATAGGGCAGCCCGAAGTCGGGGCGAACGGCCTGAAAATGATCATACTGGGAGTTCTGGTGTGGTTGGCCGTTTCGCCGGGCTCGTTTTCTGCAGTCAGCTGTGCTGTGTCCGCCGGTTGGCTGAGGCTGGGGCATTAGCTGATTGCAGAGGCGGGTTTGGGCAGTATTTAGGCTGCGCTGTTTCTGCATTCGGGCTTTCTGTCCTGGGTTAGCAACAGGAGTACGCTGTGCTGTTGTGTGTGTGTGTTGCTACTTTTCTCTGCTCCTATTCCAGACCCCTGACACGCGGCTGCCTGCGTCCCAACTACATTCTTCTTCTCTTCTCATGTGTGTGCTTTGGAAGTACCCTGAAGTCTCATTTCCACTCAGGGCAGTGAGTGCTGGAGTATGCCGCAGCTAGTGTGTGAAGGAGCCAACTGCAGACACAGCACCACCACCACTAACATGGCCATTTAAAGAACGACAGCTACAATCTTTTGGAGTACTATATTATTATTGTGTGGGACTTGTTTGTCTACTCTTTTTATTTTAACCCGGTTCTACCATAGTTGGTACTACCGGGGGTTTTTGTGTTTGTTTTTGTAATACCTGCTACTCTGCCTGGGTGCTGACTGTGGCTTTGGCCCTGTTGTTTTTTTTTATTAATCAATAAACCACTACTCAGTCGCCAGGTGGCACTGAGGTTTGCCCACAAGCTTCCTGTGTGTGTGACATCATTTCTGGTCCTCCCAAAGACTACACCTACTACCCTCTAACAGGCATTCATTTGACTTCTGTCTTTATTTTTGTCAGATATCAAAGCTTACATCAACAAGGCTGCTGCGTAACATACACACCGAAAAGGACATCTTTATGGAAGTAAATCAGTCAGAGCGTTCAGCATTCAAGCATGACTTAAACTAAGCATTTTTACAAACTTGAATTCAATTAGTTAAAGGCTAATCTGAAAGATCATTTTGTTTGTTTATGAAATTAAGTTTATATTGTGGTTATACACTAAAGCCCACTCATACATGACGAAAACTAGTCATTTCAACAAACCTGAATTAGGTTAATTGAAATCAGGCTACTAAATTAGGAAGTTTATTTCAGATTTTTTTTTTGCTGTGAAAAGACAAGAGAGAGAGAGAGAGAGAGAGAGAGAGAGAGAGAGAGAGAGAGAGAGAGAGAGAGAGAGAGAGAGAGATTAAAAAGGGTAGACATATACAGCCCATTTGGGTTGTTTTCATTTTTGGATGTCAAACATTACATTTTATACAAATATTAATCATGGTGGAACTGTGGTGTAACATGGTTTAAACATGATACAAAACATACAGATGTCTATTAAGGATGAGGAAACTGTTTATTATGGTTAACCTTAATGGTTATGGAATACTGCTTTGTTTTACCCACATTACATCTTTATTGTTCTTCCTTCATTATTGTTTTTTGTTATATTGCCATTTAAATAAACGTATATTCAATTCAAAAAAGAGATCTGCTGTTGTGTATCTGTGATTGCAAAAAGAAGAAAATCTATTCCGGTATCTGAGAAATATATATATAAATCAATTGTTCCTACATTAAATAGTAATTAAGAGACAGGGGAAAGAAAGGCTTCGGTTTCATTCTGTTCACAAAATAAATGACTCAAATCTGTCTCTGTACAATCTGGAGCCTCTAGTCCCAAAATGAGTTATTTAATATGTCAGAGTTTAAATATTTCTGATATATTTCGTACGAAGTTCCTTTTGAAAACAAATCTAGGTTGAGGCTCATTCAGTCGTGTTTAGCATACCAGTTTAGTATACCAGTGTACCAGCACCTGTGCTTTAATTCCTCTGTGCATAGCAAATTACATTTGTGTTCATATCAAGGTCATTAGGAAAAGTAAAATTAAAATGGTAAACATTTCAATAATAAACTTTCTTTTCTTGGTAAGTCATTTATTCTAAACCTGGGAGGACCAGCTCAAAATGTACCTTAAACAGTAATTGGATGACAGACACTCCTCATTAAAACATCTGTCTTTTTATTGTTGTCATTATGTATGTTTTCTCACCTGAGCAGTTAAGAATCAAATACTTTATATGGGGAACAGAGACATGCTAAGCTGGCTCCAGCATTTTAGTTTCAGAAATACAGTATTGATGTACTTACAACAAAAATATATGATCGTGAACATCACTTTTTTAAATACATGTTGTTAATGTATATCCTCACAATCACAGCATTTACTAAACCACTGTGTGACTCCTGTTTTCTGTTGTTATTTAACATGGCATGTTGACCACTAATCCATGTAAGTTTGCATTGTGCCCTTTGACCTTTAAGCCACTCAAGGAAGCTGCTCACTTGCAGAACAAACTGTAATGAAAGCAAAGTCTAATAAAGTACAGTAAGCTTAACTATGGAAGACCATACAAACATGTTACTCAAAAATCATTGTATAACAAAATGTACCATGTATCAGGGACAGGGACATTTTAAGTTGTCTATGTATGAGTATATTTTCTGTTCTCCATAGTAAATTCCTTTCTGATTAAGGTTACAGCTTTCATGTGTTAAAAAGAAAGGTAACTTCTAATTTAGTTTTTGCAGCAGATACATTTCAAAATGGGCGCTAGTAGTATTTATTAAATTGAATTAGCACGGTAGGAGACTTATATATAAGTGATAGCACAATAAACAGTATTACTACAAACAGTTCCATTATGGGTAGCAGTGGGTATGTCATCTTTTGTCACTGCACTTATGGGCAGCTGGCTTGACGTGTAGCACGGGCTAGATCCATTAAAGTGACTCAAATGTACTTATTTATTGTCTACAATACAGAGTAGAGGTTCAAGATCAACTATAGAGTTGGCTGAACTTGCCTTTGTTACTATGACTGTGTCTTCGGCTGGCAACTAGAAAAGCAGCTACGGAACTCAGGTCAAAGCACATTGACACAGTGTTTGAGCAATATAGTTTTGCAAATGTCACAAAAGTGAGGGGAACAGTAAGAAACATAATTATTCTGTTATTATCACAGCAGAAATACAGTGTACCTGTAGGTGTACAAGAAAAACAAAAAAGGTAAGGGTTAGTTTATGATAGTCACAGGTCCCTTTAGTCCAATATCTGCTGCAATACATTCTCAGAATAATTCAAACTCCTAGTCTGTAACCTTATCAAGTACTTTGAGCAATACCATTAGAAATGAATGTGCAATTTCAGCCCCCACATGTCTTTTCAATCTTCAGAAAATGTAAGACTCATGCATTAACATTGTATAGCTTGTTATTTATTTAATGGTCTTTCTGATGCCAACACAGAATTCCTGAAAACATAATGCTCCCTCTGTGAATCTGTCTGCACTGTGAAATTCTGGAGGATACAGTATATAACCTTGTGTAAACCATTTTTAAATAAACAAAAACTGAAACTTTTTTTCTTTTCACAAATCAGGTACACATTTTCATTATGTCAAATAAAAGACCCGGTTTTAAACTCTTATCGGACATTCCTATAGCGTGTTCACTGAAAGACCACAGGATCATACAGCAACTTAGCTGAACCTTGTGTTATGAAAAATACAGATCCCTAATGGTACTAACATCAGCATACTTGTATGGCCTTTCTGTTCAATTCAACATTGGGCTGAGATTCCAATTCAATAAAGAATTCTTTCAAGTTCTGTGAATAGGGCCCACAGTACATACATATTTTTTCTTTAGATGTTTTATTCTTACAATTTAGGCACTGTTGTTTATTGTAGTTTATTGCTTTTATGATCATCAAATGAATTGCTACAGTACACAATTCAGTGATGAATCTCTTCAAGTCTTGCTAGATTTCAGACAGCAAAATCATTGCTTTGAACAGAATGTCACTATTTCAGTTCTTCGACACAAAAACTATAAATGGAATTGAAAAAACAGAACAAACAAGAAATAATAACTGAGCTTGTGACTGATATCTTTTTAGGAATGACCAAAATACAACCACTTTACCAGAAATCTATCCTACTTCATTTTCTATCCTTTCCCTGTCAACCACCTCAATCCTTTTGCAACCTTTACCCACCTCCTCCTCCTCTTCTTCCTCCTCCTCCTCCTCCCTACTCTAAGCTTTTACCTGTGAAAAAAAGAAATAGGGTGGAGCTCTGCAAGGTTCATAGCAATATGTTCCCTACTAAACACTGTTGCAAGATTGTGGCGCAAGCCACCAAATGTGAAGCAAGAAGCGCTTCACCTGCTGTAGCTCAATTATACGGCAGAATGTCTGGCATTGGTAAAGCTAGTCCTTTAGTTTTTAAAAAAAAAACAACCTCTCAGCTACATATTCAAATTACTATCATTATGGCCTAGTATTCTAAAGCTCTTTTAGGCAGCTGTTCTAACTTGTTTTTATTACCATTCAGCTGTTAGGGTTATTATGGTAGTTTCTTCTGGTACTGCACTTTTGCAGTTTGTCCCCATCGGCTACCCTTGGCTGGGAGGCGGAGTTAGTTGCCGGTTGCTAGTTACTGGGAAGTTTAAAAACTGGAAAAGACAGGTAATGTGGATGTCTGGGGGAGGGGGTAGCCATACTGAAACATTTTGTAGGTAGTCTTCAGGAGCGATACATTTTGTTAGTCTGTCATATTGTGTGCCAGACCATGGTGGTTGTCAGCCAAATCTTCTTTTCTCTTAATTTTGTTTGGTTATTGGTTTGACAATAGTTACTCTACAATTAACATCATTACTAACAAACATAGACAGACTCTTTCATATTTTTTATTATGTTTCCAACCAGTTTTTTTTGTTTGTTTTTGTTGTTGCTTTGGACTTTATTCAAATTGTTACGGATCCATCGGATTTTCAAACATACTGCATTTCCAGCAGAATACGGACAGAAGGAAATATCACAGCAGACTTCATGAAAGACAACCGGGTGAGACCAAACCTTTTTGTTTACTTCTAAGCTACTGTGAAGTACAAATGTTGGAATGGTTGTTCATGGTATTGTGTTGAAGAGTGTTTTTCCTTGTTATTGGATTCCCTTTGTTTTTTGTTTTTGTGTGAACTGAATCACTTTACTTCCTGGATGTATAAATATATAGTTGTTTTGTTTGATTTACAAATGGGACTGAGACATTATTGTTGGAAATATTACTCCAGGTATATTGCAGACTGTGTTGTCTGTCTTTATTTCTTGTTTTCCTTTTTTTGTTTTTTTGTTTGCTAATCTGCGCAGTAAGCCTTGTAGTAAATGCATACAATTAGTGTCTTTCTGTCCTGCCTTGAGAGCTATTGTTTTCTTTTGAATCCAACAAAATACATAGATCTTGTTCTTGTACCTTATTGTCATTTGTCTTTGTAGATGTGGTCAGGTGAGTCTACCACTATTTCTTTTCTGTATTACAAAAATACTGGTTACTGTATAGATGTGCATTTTGGTTTTTCATTGCCTATAAAAATAATTTCAATCAACCCTGCTTGGTGAATTATGCTCCCGGTTCCCTGGAACTTTTCTCATTACGCTGTAGCTATTTACTTGCTGATTCCTGGATGTTTTGATGTTAAATTTGAGTCTGTTTAAACTAAGAAAGTTGTTAAGTTTTTTTTTTTTGTTAGTTCATTACAAGGGCTGCTGCTAACAACAAGATTCATTCTATGTTTTGTTTATTTTAATTACAGGAATGCGTGTGTTGAAGGTGAGACTATTGATGGCGCAAAAAAAACACAGTGAGGAACTTCTTGAAATGGTCTTTAAGAGCCTTGCTTAAAAAAAAATAAAAAAACTGTAATGGAAAATGGAAACAAAAAAAAAATTGGGAAAACAAATTACATGAATGTGTGTGTGAGCGATTTTAATTGTGTTAGTTAATTCTATATTTTTAGTATAGATTATAACATATGAAAGTTGAAATTCTGCATTCAACTTTGGGACCAGCACAGTGACATTATGAATTATGGTTTTATCTGTAATTTTGTCTGGCAGAGAGAATGTGTTCTGTTTCTGGTGCCATGCATTAACTTGTCACCCCTTACAGCTCACAGTCCACAGGGTGATTTCCACAGTTTGCTCAGCAGGAAAGAGCCTCCACATCAGAGCCAGTTCATATCTGGCTCTGACCACCTGCAGCTCTCCCTGGCACCGTGCCCACTGGTCCCTGTGTCCCTGCAAGAGGAGGGCAAGCTAAAAATACATACCTCCCTGCTGGATTGCCTCACACTGACAGGTGGAAAATATATCTGCACTGTACTCGCCAGAGAGGCTCTAAGGTACTGTCACACACAGACACACACACAAGAACATATATTGAAAAAACTGTCCTCTGTCATCCCCTCTCCAATACTTTTAAAGTTACATACTCCAACTGAATTTCCAGAAAGGCTCAGTTTCTTACTACAAGACAAGGCAATCTTACTACAAGACATATGGGGCCATATTAACAGTTAATGCAAAAAATGTGTGTGCCGTTTGCTTTCATTTTTTTTTGTGTGTGTGTGTTTTACACGAATGTGTTAAGAAAACATGGCTGCAACATTTCCCTGTATAATTTGGGTTATTCATAAAGCAGTAGATGCCATACAACTACATTGCAGTCATGGGCATTAAATTGTGCTGGTGCTTGTTTGCATTATGCTAATAATCATTAGTTGATTCTACTTGTCTTCCATGCTCTAAGGAGATGCCTTTAAAAAAAAAAAAAAAGCAATGTACAGCTTAAATAGTCAATTAAATACACTTAATGCAGCTTCTTAAATGATTAATTCAAACCCAGCAGGTCTTTTCTTCTCCTGGCAGACTGGAGCGAATATCTGGCTCAATATCGCAGCAGAGGTGGTATACTTCTCTACATAGAGCACACTGGCACAGTGGTGTTTGATTCACAAAAGATTACAATATAGTGCACAGGAACGTAGAGCAATTAGAGGAGCCATCCTCTGGATGATGAGTAAACATCTTGTCTGGTCTGGACATTAAGGAGACCAGTGGGATTGGCCTTGCTGCTATGGTATAATTACTCCCAAGATGCATTGCTAGTCTGTGGTCAGTACCTCTTTGGTAAAGTGTACCCTTGGATGTAAACTAAGATGTCCATACACCGTACGCTACAAATAGTGGTAGTGACAACACAAAGAACCATATTAAGTTTATAGAGATTTGCACACTTCCAGTGTAAAATGGTGATGGATCTAAAAATTAAGGAAGGACAGAAAAAGGCCACAAGAGGTATTTCTGTGTACAAAATTATGTGTGAACCAAGAATATCTGGAGAGTTATAGGCCTGTTTGACAAAAACAAATTAATATATAAAAAAATTACATTGGAGGTGGGGGAGAAGATTGTGTTACCCATGAAACAATTTTATTCAAAAGTTAGTCATCATTTTTGTTTAGTAAGCACCATCTGTAATCCACAATTTTAAACAGGTCCCCAGTGATCCACCAACAGCTTGATATTAGCTCATCAATCTGCCATAACTACTAGAAATTGCAGGATTGTTTATTTAAAGGGAATACCACCATTTTATAGCTTTATCAATATCCATACATAAATTGGATCACAATCTATGTAATGATTTAGGGCTGCAGCAATCCATTCCTGCTGACAGGCTGTAGCAGCAGGATTTGTCATAGTTTTAACTACTCTTAACAAATATCGGATCTCTAGCAGTGGTATTTAGAGCATCTTGGCCCAATAAATAAACCTCAACAGTGTGGCCCTTGTCAGATTTATGTTAGCTACTTGTATGCAGCTTTCAACAGACACAAAAAATGCTTATTCAAATGCACCAGTTCAGGAAGCTGAATAGAAATTATTTACCCTGTTTAAACTACCCACACACCTGAAATCTACATGACATTCTGATTTTCCTTCCTGCCAAACTGCAGAGCCAAAGCAGGTCACCAGGAAACATGCTCAACTTGGCGCAAACAAGATATAAACCAAGCTTAGATGACTCATGTACTCCAAATGCCAGTGCATTTACAAGGTAGATCACTGTGGACCAATTCAGTATCAAGGTGACCATACACAATATTGGCCAGTGTACCTTTAAGGAAAGAAGGCAGCTGATTCATAATTAACACTTTTATTTAGAACATGCTTCTTGTGGATGTGTAAGGACAGTCCTGTTGACTGAACTTGTCAAAGTTAACATCAGTCTTTAGCTTCACTGAATGAAGTGCTTTTGAAAGATGGAAACATGACAGTTTGGATGATTTAAGACCTATAATAGTCTGTAAATAGGGTACAACAAAGACAGCAGATGTGCTAATGGAAGTCAGTACTGCCAGTTAACTATGGTGGATGTCAAGCACCATGGAAACATCATCTGTGACACTTGTGTGAAGGTCAGAGGAGGTCACAGCCCCACAGAGGGAAACCAGTTTCAACCTGTTGTCTGATGAGTATACCACCTGGAGAAGATGCATATGTAATATCCCTGTAGGTAAATCCATTGCTAGTGACATAATCCCTTTGTTTACTGATCTGGTCATCTAGACACAATACAAACTTCTAAATTCAACCAAATAACCAATCTATACACAGGAGGCTGAGTAGTAGTTAAGTACTTGGAGCCCACTACTTTCAATGCTGTAGACCAGCATTCTAACCACTGAGCTACTGGAACCCACGTCTTTCCACACTGCAGCCCAGCATTCTAAATACTGAGCTAATCAAACCCACTAACTTCCAAACTGCTGCCAAGCAGTAACGATTTGGGGTACTCAAACCTTCCATGGTGAAGGCTAAGACTCTAACCATTCTCTTCCAAGTGAATGTAAAATATTAGTGGGTATTGATATCTTAGTGGGTATTGATATTGTACTCGGATCCAAGCTTTTCCAAAAAAAAGATAATAATTAAGGGTGGGCACCAATATTGATATTTTGATATGATATCGATATCGTTAGAGATAGATAATTTCCATAACCCAATATCGTGGGATTCAAAAAAAAATTCACGGACGCTAGCAGAGACATAGTTTTCATTGCTAATATTGACATTTTGAAAAGAGCTTTGAAACAGACTTTATAGTTATACGTGTATAAAGTTGTCAGGATATTAACAATGAAAAGAAAAATTACAGGCACATTATTTAAACAGTTGGGGACGTGTAACGCTATATTTTTCGGAACCCCGCTACTTCCTCGTTAATATCATAGTATAGGTGTGCTGTATCATTATCTGTTAAAGCTGCCAGGAAGCAAGTTTGGCATTTTGGGTTCAAGTTCAACCACCTTACTGGAAGCAGTGAAGATGTTGTTCTTTGACTAGACAGCAAGATAATTGTGAGCTGAAGAAACTATGAAACAAGTTGGCTAAAACATTTCTGTGAACCTGGATTTTACTTTAATAAAGCCTGTGAACATAATCCACACACAATGGTTTATATAGTGTTTATATTGAATTAAAATAAGTTCCCACAGGTATTGTTAGGTTTATAACTCCATCAAATTATGTCAGTGTGCTGTATGAAGTCTGAAAGTACACTGGTTCTCCACCACATTTAATCACATTTAGCCATGTGGATATTTATTTTATAAACCATAAAACACATTTGGAAAGCACAGGGCATTAATTTGAGTTCAAATCCTTTGAGATGCATGTGTTATGGACAGTCTCAAAAGTCACTGTTATTAACTAAATTCAAACCTTTCTCTATCTCAGTGACTTTTATGTGGACTGTAACCTACTGGCTTAGTGTGTAAACTTTAGTATCGCCACACAGGGTGAGCTGACGTATTTAAAGAACTTGGATGCTGTTATGGAAAGAAAGTTAGCATATCCCACTAAGATAAATACTTGGGTTGCATTTTAGGCTACCAGATCACGTAGAACCCTATAATATGGGGGTGTTACATCCAGTCGAACTTACTGCCTTCCATACTGCGCCAGGCACTCTTAACCATTGAGCTACTCAAACTCAATACTTTCCCAACAACAGCTCAGCACTAACCACTAACCACTGAGCTACTCAAAATCCCTACACTACACAATACTTCCTCTTACTCAGATCTTTGAGCTATTGCACTTGTAACCCCCTCCCCCCCACCAAAAAAAAAAAAAAGGTAGTTTTAAGTACTTCAGATAACATGACACATTACCACCAGCATTACTATCTCATATTTAATTGTTTTCACAAATACACTGGCAGTTGTAGAACCCATGCAGTGGGTATTAGAAAGATGAATGAGTAAGACTCTGTGATACTCCATTAACCTCACACCCAAGCCAGCTAAGGCAGGTGCACAGTGGAGCAGGTTGTGCGGTCCACAGAGTGGCTGAGGGATGCATTGTGGGTGAAAACTGTGGGTGACTGCTCTGGCTGCAGCGAGTCTTAATGTCCAGGTAGAGCTGGAAATGTTAACTATTTCCACATATTCAGTGCAAAGCTGCATAATGCTGCAATGAATGCACATGCTTCAGACAGGCTTAAAGCACAACAAGAAACAACACATATATGTGATTGGATGGCAAATTATTTTAAATAATAGATGATTCTCAGATAGCACTGAAAAGCTCTTAATTTTGTCACATGTGTACTCTTTCTCAGTTATAACATTTTTTGGTTGATTCAGTTATCAGATATGTTCAAAACACAAAAACAAGATTTTAAAAAGTCATTTTATAAAAAGTTATTTTATGTACATCAAGAAAATAAACTGGTATGAACAAAAATTCCTAGGACCAAATTTTGATCACAGGGCAGACACAAGTGCTCATTCCATATACAGCAATCTTAATAGGACCCTACATTTCAAGTTTACATTTCTTGGCTAAAACAGCATCTGTGTTGACCAGCACTTAAAAGGACCAGTACACAAGACTTTGGCTCTAGAGTTTTTTTGAAATAAAACCACTTTTTAAGAAATATCCTGTTACATTTTACAAAGTGTATTGTACTAAGTTCTTTGTGTTTGAATTTGCTTTCTTTGTGAGCACAGAACATCTTTGTGTTGGTAAATGGCATAGGTCCAGGGTTCTCTCGTCCAAAGCAGAATTGAAGCCTGTGATCTTCATAGCTGGTGGTGAGTAAACTTCCCCTTGATCCACCCACAACCAGGAAACTTGTAGCTATTCATCAATGTACCTTGCAATCCGAACTGGTAGTCTTCAGTACTGATGGCTCCAGGAATGACCCTGCTCAGATAATTAACCAGAAACGGTACGACTCATTTTAGCGACCCGGTTACTGCATAATTTGCCTTCTGAGATTATGTACATTTCCCTGTCATAGCTACAGTATGCTGTGCTAATGCTGTTGCTTCCAGCTGCACCGTGAGCCAATACATACACAAGCAAAGCAATTCTTTGATCTCAGAATTATGAGAGATCAGAAGAATACAAAAGTAATTGCTTTTGTATGCGGTGACTGACTTGGACCTTGAATACATAAAGGTGCTTTTATGTCAGAACAATACAAGGTTTATGCAGTTTACATTTCTACCTATTTGTATTAAAAGTAATCTGGTTGGCGAGTTTACATTTTATTAAGGTGTTTGAATCACTTTTGTGACTTGTCCTACAAATGAAAGCTTTTAAGTTAGAGTCCATTCTGCTCCTAGAACTACAGGAAGGCCTGAGCTATGCAATGTGGAGGAGCACTGCACTGTCCTCACATGGAAAACCACTTTAAGCAATTTATTGTGCTCAGAATCATGGTGCTTTTGTAGGGTATAGATTATTGTGAGTTTGAAATTTAAAGACATCATTTTTATCGTCCACATTTTTCTAATTAACTTTTGACCTGTTTAAATGGCCTATGTGTGTTATCTATAATTGATTCCAGTGTCCATTTTCTCACCATTTCAAAATGGCCAATAGAGGTGTTGGGCGGTAATTTATATATCTCATCTAAACTGCGGTTTTGTATCAGATATCCCATTTTCTATCTCACAGTAACCACAGTTGCAGAGGGGAAGACATTTTAGTTTCATACTGCTAAGGAATTAAATATTAAATGTAAATGCCTTCAAGTATCCATTTGAATGTGCTGCTTATTAGTTTATTTGATGACATGGTTGCTGTACTGAATTAAGTTCAATATTAACAGAAGACACTTTCTAAACCATCACAATGAAATGCATGCTGATAGCAGCTGTACAAAACAACTTTTAACATTAATATTACAAGTGTGGACAACATTTTCAGCTGTCTTCTTTTTGATACAATACATGTATGGCAAGTACTGTATAAAACAAAGACTAGACATGGCATTTTTAGTATGGTGCATATCACACTCAGTACAGTCACAAGTGTAATTTAGAGTGTGGGGTGGTATAGAATTTGCAATTATTGTGTGTTGTTATGTGTTCTTTTGTATAAATTGTTATTATCATTTAAGATAATGGTTTAATTTTGCTGTGCAATTTTTTTTTTTGATTAATGTATTGCTTTGAATATGTGTGCATATTGTTTATTTTTTGTTTGTTTCACTAATTAATAATTGAGCACAATCAGTCATGTACCTTTCCTAGGATTCAGAATTGAATTGCCACAAGGGCATGCCATTCTGCATCAATTGACAGACTGCTATAAAACTGGAACCAACAATACACAGGGGAGTTGAGTTGGTCAGTAACAGGAACAGAAATGGGAACGGGAACAGGAAGAAGGGCGCGCAGGAAGTCGGCAGTGCTTTTTGGACTTCAGCAAGGGGATTACAGAAGTAAACAACATGCACACTGAACAGAGAAGAAACATGGGAACCATTCAGAAGTGGAGAAAGAATCACTTGAGAAACCAGGGAAGTACCATTTTTTGTCGCTGTTAGACAACAAATAGTAAACTTGTGGCAAACATTATTAAAAGAAAGACTAGGATTGTTATTGTTTCACAGAATCAGAACCGTATCACTGGTGCAATAGTAAATTAAAACATTGCTTATAAAATCTACTGAATATATTTTGAGTACTCTAGAAATAATTAGAAAATAGGAGATATCTGAGGAAACAGCAAAGATATCACAAGAATGATTACAATCGTTGGGGACTGGTTTTGTGTACAATTCTGACATCTGCTTTTGTGTTTTTGCTTTCTTTTTCACAGGATCCCTGCTCCCCCCCTAAGGGCCAAAGAGGATTAGTGGCTCTATTTCCAGGGTCACTGGGACTGCCAGTGTACAAACAAAATAGGATTGCAAATTACAGTGTGGGACGCAAGGCTCGGACTGTGGTCATTTCCTCGAAACCAACTGGATTAAATGAACTTTGTTTTGGACACTTCAAGTAATGCTGTGTTCTGATCTTTGGGGATATGCTGTGGATATTACAGTCATAAAACAGGAAATATGTTGATGTAGAGAATGATAATTTAAAAATGAATATATCAGAACCAACCAGTGATATCTTCTTCTTGCGGTCAAAGGAGGCCAAGGTAAACTACAATGCAGATCTATACAATCTTAACAGGATTAGTAACCAAACTGTTCAGTTTACTCATAGACTACTGTACACAGTATACAGCTATGGCCAAACGTTTTGCATCACCCTATAGAATTAACACATTTTGCTCCATAAAGTCGAATGAAACCTGCTGAACAATATTACGTTAACATATTGAATTACATACCGCTCTGTAGTTTTCCATATACTTACCAAAAAACTGACAAAAATGTGACATTTTGAAATCTAAAATGAAATACTGATGGCTTCCGGTAGACGTTTGTGGTATCATTTTGTAGTTCATTTGATTAGATTATGTTAAATAAAAATATCTAAATTATGTTCATATTCTTTTTTTTTTTTTTCTTATGTCTCAGTCCTAAAATTTTGGTGATACAAAACGTTTGGCCATAGCTGTACAGTATGCATGCAATAAGGCCCGACAGGGTGCCCGTATACGTCCAATATATGGATGCCTCTGGGTTTTGCACATCTCTAGGCAAAGCTGAGTGCCTCCAACCCCTGAGAAATCTGTATACTGGATGTATATGTACACCCTGAAGCGCTTTACTGCATTTATAATCCAGACCAAGCAGTGGATTTGGAATAAAAAAGAAACAGAAATCATTTCTAGAAGATATCCTTATGCCAATAAAGGGACCACAAAAGTAGTCCCATTTATAACTTTGAACTACACACTAAGTTAAGCTGAGTAAATTGATTTAATTGAAACCTGCAAAAGTATAATATTTATTTTTGATGTGCTGAATTGTACAGTGCCATTGTAAAGATCTGTGTCGGAGAGGGTGGATAATGTGCAGAAGTGTCTTTTTGTGTTTTTCTGTAGCATTTACAAAACCGCTAAAAATGACTTATTTTCCCACCAGAGATTGCTATCATTAGCCTTCAACCTAATATTGTCTTATGGTCTGGATCAGCACACCTTGTTCATCTGGTAGAGTTAACCGTGTCATGGGAGGATGCTGTGGATGAGGCGTATGAAAGGAAGAAACTTCGGTATGCTCAACTACCTGCTGAAGCGGAACAGCGAGGATGGATAGTCCAGGTTTACCCAGTGGAGGTGGGTTGTCGAGGATTTGTGGCACACTCCACAACCCGGTTTCTCAGAGACATCGGATTCATTGGTCAAAAGTTGCAACGCATAGTGAAGAACTTATCTGAAGCAGCAAAGAGGAGCAGCAACTAGCTCTGGTTGAGACAAAAAGATTCTGGGTGGGGACCTCAAGCATAGCAGAAAGAAAGCAACGTCGATGTAAAGGAAGGTAAGTAAGCTGGGCTTAGCTGAGAGGGGGACTGAGGGGATGATGGTGGGACGCCAGAATCACTGTCAAGCCCTCTTAAGGTGTCGTGGGCTAGTCGACGAAACACCAAGGTGGAAGGTGCCCACTTGAAGACCCCATAGAAGTACCCTACTCAGCTCAGTCCAGACGGTTGTCACGCTGATGTGCAAGGGAGGCCGCACTGTGGTTGATCCCTGGAGCCAGCATTGCAGCCTTTATGTGTGCTGATGCGCCAGGGAGGTAAAATAGGCTGATCCCTGGAGCCGGCATTACACTTCAGCCATCAACACCAGGCAGAAGGATATCTACATCAGATGGAAGGAAACAGATGGATCACATTAGTTTACAGTAAAAGAAGCTATGTCTTAGTTGGTGCTTATCTTGGTGAGAACTAAGTCCAATATCAACATGAGGTCTAAGTATAAGATAACTTGAAACAAGAAGATGCAATTTTAGAATACAGAATACAAGGATATGAGATGGCTGCTACATCAGTTTTTTAAACTGCATTTTCATTATTGTATTGCTGTCATTTCTGTGCTGTCTGATAGATGCTGTGGCAATTTCTTGCTCTCCCATTTGCATGCACAATGCAATCTTTTTTTTCATCCAAGCCCCTTGTTTAATTTAAATAGCTATCTATCTACTTTACCCCTTGCAAAAATTCATCAAGCTGTCTAAGATAACATTTCTGTACTGCACATCTTTGTACGTCAACAGTACATAATGAGGTGGTTAGACAGAGAGAGAACAACTCTTGGAACAGAGGGAGCGACCTAGGAATACTTCTGGATCTTATTTCCCTTTGCACGTGTGTAGAAAAGGTCAGAACAGGCTTGATAAGCTGGTACCAAACCTGTTCCAGTGCTGCAAGTGAGTCCCAGTACTCAGTAATAAATGGGGTGAAGCACAGATGCTATATTTCATTATGAACAGAATATGTGCAATTCATAAACACCACTCTGTATGAAACAATATTATTGCAGAACACGTTCTGTGGTTCAGAGGCTGCAGACAGTCTCATCTACTCAGTTCAGTGAACTACCAAGTCCATTACAATTGGAAGTCTGTTTGACATCCTAAATGGCCGACAGCTGTATGCACTTAAGAGTTTGATCTTGAATTGCACTTTGCCATTTGCTGCACATGTTTTTTTGAACTTTAAAGTACTAGGCACTTAACACTTACTTGGTTTCCCGATGTAGTAGCAGAGGTGGAAAAGCAGTTCTTTGGATATAAAAAAATATATTTTACATAGATTAGGAAAGACTTAGTTTCCTTGTAGACAAGAAACTACCCAGAGAGTTTTATCATGTGTAAACCATAACTATAGCACCACAGTCAAATGCGAAGGGTTAGCACAGCAGAGTTGCCAAGTATCAAGAAAACACAAAGAATGAGATGTGGTTCAAGTGCATTTGTCCAAATGTATTGTTTGCTGACATAAATAAACAAGTCAAGCTTCCCCCGATACATATTTTAATATATTATTACATACAATACTTACAGTATATCCGCCTGTCCAGTAAATCTTGTCTCAGTGCTTGAACACGTCATAACACAAGCTGCTCCTACAGCTTACCTCTCTGAATGAGAATCACAGTTTTGCTTCTATTTCTGTAGACTCAACTCGTTAACTTGTTAACTACTGTAGTTAATGACATGTTTATTTTCTAATATCAATTAAAATACGATTCAGTACTACACAGTAGCATTAATACACAGGAAATGCACGCTGGAACATCACCTCACCTGCAAATCAAATTTTAAATCAATCTGTGTACAAGCTAGATTTTGACAGATTGCAGTACTGACTTGAGTACTGCAATCCGTGTACTGGCAGTACTCAAGTACTGGCTTTTTCATTTTGACTTGCTGTATTTTTACGTGTAGTTCACATCTATTGGGCAGTAAATACTAAACAAAGACACAGTGGTCCTGTGACATGGCTGGCTGAGTGATGACGTCAGACCCAGGAAAGGAAACACACACAGGGACGGTGAAATGATGAAGGCGCTTGATTGCGCTGGTTTATTGTAAATAAAAAGGTTGAACAAAACAGAACACGGCACTTTAAGCCAAAATAAATAGACGAATAAAACGATAAAGCAGTAAACAGACACGAGTGCACGAACAGACAAACAAACACGATTTCCATTACACGAGAGTAGATGTTAAAACTTCATGCTGATTTGAACTCGGCTCTCGCCAAGATAAGCACCAACTAAGACGTAGCTTTACAGTAAACTAATGTGATCCATATGCGTCTCCATCCATTTACGTTTCCTTCCATATGATGATGTAGATATCCTTCTGTCTGGTGTTAATGGCTGAAGTGTAATGCTGGCTCCAGGGATCAGCTTATTTTGCCTCCCTGGCGCATCAGCACACACAACGGCTGCGATGCTGGCTCCGGGGATCAACCAAAGTGCGGCCTCCCCAGCGCATCAGCATGACAACCGTCTGGATTGAGCTAAGTAGGGTACATCTCTGGGGTTTTCAAGTGGGCACCTTCCATCCTCAGTGTTTCGTCGACTAGCCCACGACACCTCAAGAGGGCTCGACGGTGATTCTGGCGTCCCAGCATCACCCCCCTCCGTCCCCCACTCAACTCAGCCCAGCTTACTTACCTGTCCCCAGCCAGAATCTTTCCGTCTCAACCACAGCCAGTTGCTGCTCCTCTCTGCTGCTTCAGATAAGTTCTTCACTGTGCGACGCAACTCTTGGCCACTGAATCCGACGTCTCTGAGAAACCGGGTTGTAGAGTGTGCCACAAATCCTCGACAACCCACTTCCACTGGGTAAACCCGAACTCTCCATCCTCGCTGTTCCGCTTCAGTGGCTAGTTGAGCATACCGCAGTTTCTTCCTCTCATACGCCTCATCTACAGCATCCTCCCATGGCACTGTTAACTCTACCAGGTGAACAAGGCGTGCTGATCCAGACCACAAGACAATATCTGGTCGAAGGTTAGTGGTGGCAATCTCAGGTGGAAAAATAAGCCGTTGACCAACATCTGCCAGCATATTCCAGTCTCTAGCAGCTTCCAGTTGTCCTGGGCGAGGATTGGTTTTAACACCTTTTCTTGGTGGTTGCTCTCCTGGGCGGAGGAATGTTGTCTTTTGTGTGTAATGTTTTGATGGAACAGGTGGCAACTTATTGGTCATGTTACGCTTGTCTTCCAATGCTAAGGCCAAACATCGCAGCACCTGGTCATGGCGCCAAGTAAACCGTCCTTGGCTAAGAGCCACCTTACATCCTGTCAAAATGTGCCTTAATGTTGCAGGTGATGAACACAAAGGACATGAGGGATCCTCTCCTACCCAGAGGTTTAGGTTCTGTGGTGATGGGAGAACATCATATGTTGACCTGATGAGGAAACTGATCCTGCTCTGTTCCATTGACCATAGGTCTTGCCAGCCAATCTTGCGTTGTTCCACACTCTCCCATCTCATCCATTCTCCCTGCTTGGCCTGGGAAATGGCCTGACTACCAGCTTCCTCCTTTGAGCTGGGGCTGCCTTGTGCCATGTAGGAGGAGCTGAACTGAAACCAAGACCCCCTCTTCCATGCTGAACTTGCCCCATGATATCACCAATTCGAAGGGCAGCCTTTGCATCTTCCACAGCTTTCTTTGCCGCCCACTTTCTTCCAGTTTTCAACACAGGTGCTGCCTCCCTTACGCATTTATCGTGTGACTCTACTAATGTCATTTCCAGTCTGACCTTGGCGCACTTAAACTCCTCGGTTAGAGCAGAGACTGGTAGCTGCAGTATTCCTTTACCATAAAGTCCCACTCTGCTGAGGCAGCGTGGAACTCCCAACCATTTCCTGATGTATGAACTGATTAAAGCTTCCAGCTTCTCTACTGTTGTCAAAGAAACCTCGTACACAGTCAGTGGCCACAGCAACCTCGGCAGTAGACCAAACTGAAAGCACCAGAGTTTTAGTTTACCTGGTAGAGCGCAGCTGTCTATGCTCTTCAACCCTTCCACTGCTTGTTGTCTAACTTCTCCCACACGAACTGTGTCCTTTAGATCCCCGTCGTACCATCTCCCAAGACTCTTCACTGGCTTCTCAGACACTGTTGGTATTGCCTCACCATTAATGAAGAATGTTTTATCTACTACTTTGCCTTTAATTATAGAGATGCTCCTTGATTTAGTGGGCTTGAATTGCATTCGTGCCCATTCAATGTTATTGGTTAATTTGCCCAATAATCGATTAGTGCAGGCTACTGTTGTAGTCATGGTTGTCATGTCATCCATGTATGCTCGAATTGGTGGTAGTCGCATTCCAGAAGCCAAGCGCTCTCCTCCTACTACCCATTTTGATGCCCTAATGATTACTTCCATTGCCATGGTAAAAGCCAGTGGAGAAATGGTGCATCCTGCCATTATTCCAACCTCTAGGCATTGCCATGTAGTGCTGAATTCTGAAGTTGAAAAACTGAATTGCAAATCTCCAAAATAGGCTTTCACTAAATTTGTTATTGTCATCGGTACACTGAAAAAATCAAATGCTGCCCAAAGTAGTTCATGTGGCACTGAACCACCGGTGAGTGAAATACTTCTTCTTCTTCTTATTCTCTTTGTTTATTTTTCTTTCTCCTCTCCACACCCGTTTTCCACTCACCGAACACACAACCCTGAGTGAGTAAAACGTGCATCTATATATACACTGTTGTGCCGGGATTCAATTACTAATTAATTATTCACTTGAATCCCAGCACGTGAATTAATTATGTGCAACCTCGTGCTCACATATTAAATACTTTAAATGCACGTGAAGTGAAGTGCAATCCTCGTGTCTAAACACAATTAACATTTTAAATAACTCGTGCTGCACACACCCATTTATATCCTGTGTAGCCACATCTATACACCAACATTAACACACGTAACATACAACATATAACACACAAATGCATACAGGGGTGGGGCATATTGCCACATATACCCCCCCCCCCCCCCCCCCCCTTGTGCGCAGCACACATAGCCTCAACGGCCACCTCCCCCCTTAAAAGCCCAAAAGTCCAGCACAAAGTCCTGGGCCAGAACCGGAGGCTTCAAGGGGCCCACGGGTCGTAAGGCTGTCAGCAGCAATGCTGACAGCAGGGTGGCACACTCCTGCCACTCTTCTGCTGCTGGTGGCAATTCCGGCAGCTTCCCAGCTGACAGCTGAAATGCTGTCAGCAGAGACATTAATAGTCCCCAGTCTGGCTCCTCCAGCCGGGGTAGTCCTGGCAGTGGAAAGGCTGCTTGGGGGGTGGTCTCCTGACCTCCTCCCCCTTCTTCATGGATGGCAGCTCCCCTTGGTGGGGTTCCGGCCACAGTACTTCCTGCTGTGATGTGGAGCAACAGGCAGCCCCAGGCGATGCGGAGCATCCTTGGGCGAAGCGAGGCAGGCATCCGTGGGCGAGGCTAGGCAGGCATCCTTGGGCAAAGCGAGGCAGGCATCCTTGGGCGATGTGAGGCAGGCATCCTTGGGCGGTGCCGGAGTCAGGACCAGTCGTAGTGCTGTGGTTGGCCACTGTAGCAGTGGCTGCGGCGGTGCTGGCCCTCTTTGTAGCCGCTGCGGCCGGGCTGTTTTCTGCTGTGCTCCCCTCAGCAGACTATGCAGTTGTTGCTGAGGAATGCCAGCATCACGTCCTGGTACTTCTGGTGAAGGGAGAGGCAGTTTCTGCACCTCTCCCCCTGGTGGTGATGGAGGCAGAGGTAATTCCTGCTCCTCTCCTCTTGGGGGTGATGATGGCGGTCGGGGAAGTGATACCAGCAGGCATTCACCCTCTGCTGGTAGAAGTGGACCCAGCAGGCATTCACCCTCTGCTGGTGGAAGTGGCGGAGGTAGAGACAGCTCCTGCTGCTCTGCTCCTGGCGGTGAAGGTGGCGGAGGTAGAGACAGCTCCTGCTGCTCTGCTCCTGCCGGTGAAGGTGGCGGAGGTAGAGGCAGCTCCAGCTGCTCTGTTCCTGGCGGTGGAGGTGGGAGCAGCGTGTAGTCTCCTAGCGACGAAGGTGGGAGCAGCGTGTAGTCTCCTGGTGACGAAGGTGGGAGCAGCGTGTAGTCTCCCCCTGTTGCAGGGGACTGGTGCAGCTCTCCCCCTATTGCAGGTGACTGGTGCGGCTCTCCCCCTATTGCAGGCGACTGGTGCAGCTCTCCCCCTATTGCAGGGGACTGGTGTGGCTCTACATCACTTGCAGGGGACTGGTGCAGCTCTACCTCACTTGCAGGGGACGGGTGCGGTTCTCCCTCTTTCTCGGAAGGGGAAACCAGCAGGCATTCTTCCTCTGATGGTTGTGATGGGGAAACCAGCAGGCATTCTTCCTCAGCTGGGTGTGATGGTGGAGGCAGAGGCAGATCCGGCTCCTCTCCTCGTGATGGTGACGGTGGGGGAAGTGATACCAGCAGGCATTCAACCTCTGCTGGTGGAAGTGGACCCAGCAGGCATTCACCCTCTGCTGGTGGAGATGGGGACAGCAGGCATTTTCCCTCTGCTGGTGGAGATGGGGACAGCAGGCATTTTCCCTTTGCTGGTGGAGACGGGGACAGCAGGCATTTTCTCTCTGCTGGTGGAGATGGGAACAGCTTCCTCTCAGGCTTTTGATTTCCGCGGTCCCGTCTGGGCGCTGGACGCTCGCGGTCTCTCCGTCTGGGCGCTAGTTCCTCCTCTTCACACTGCATGGGGCATATAGCTAACGTGTGCCCATAAGCCCCACAGCAAGGACATAACTCCACCGCAAGGTTCTTTAAAAAAAACCTCCCAGTCATCATCCCCGACCTCCTCCTGCTGTTGCTGCTGTTACTGCGGTTGCTGTTGTAGCTTTCCTTTCCCCCTTCTCTTCATACTCCTTCTCTCTACCTTCCTCTCCTGGGCCGGTTCCTCCTCCTCACCTTGGAAGGGGCAGATTGCCACCGTGTGTCCATAGACCCCACAGGCAAGGCACCAGCCTTGGTCCTCAAGGCCCCCGAGGAGGTCCTCCAGGTCCCAGCAGCCGTATCTCCAGCCTTCCATT
The DNA here is from genome assembly GCF_902713425.1 of Acipenser ruthenus. NCBI lineage: Eukaryota > Metazoa > Chordata > Actinopteri > Acipenseriformes > Acipenseridae > Acipenser > Acipenser ruthenus. Next base: position 29,719,705 of record NC_081198.1, on the reverse strand, counting down.
TCCTTTTTTTTCCCACCAAAAAACAATATTTTTTTTTTATTTCCCAAAAGGACACTTCAGCACAAATAACGCACTTTCCCTGGTCTGACGCTTGGGGCCGCTGTCATCTCACTTCTGACACCGACAAGGCTGGAAACACACACAGGGACGGTGAAATGATGAAGGCGCTTGATTGCGCCGGTTTATTGTAAATAAAAAGGTTGAACAAAACAGAACACGGCACTTTAAGCCAAAATAAATAGACGAACAAAATGATAAAGCAGTAAACAGACACAAGTGCACGAACAGACAAACAAACACGGTGAGTGAAATACTTCTTCTTATTATTATTCTCTTTGTTTATTTTTCTTTCTCCTCTCCACACCCGTTCTCCACTCACCGAACACACAACCCCGAGTGAGTGAAACGTGCATCTATATATACACTGTTGTGCCGGGATTCAATTACTAATTAATTATTCACTTGAATCCCAGCACGTGAATTAATTATGTGCAACCTCATGCTCACATATTAAATACTTTAAATGCACATGAAGTGAAGTGCAATCCTCGTGTCTAAATACAATTAACATTTTAAATAATTCGTGCTGCACACACCCATTTATATCCCGTGCAGTCACATCTATACACCAACATTAACACACGTAACATACAACATATAACACACAAATGCACACAGGGGTGGGGCACATTGCCACAGGTCCAAATAAAAACTGAGTCGCCAAAACCAGCCAATCAATACTATGCATCGACGAAAGTAACCAATCCTGTACCTGCAACTGCCGAGTCAGCCAATCACCTCCTGTCAGCTCGACTGCATCTTTCAACAACAACAAAGCGAGAATAAAATTCACAAGTCTAATTATCTTTGTCTAACTTTAAATTCATGTTTATGAATACTCTTATTTGTTCAACTTCGTACAGTTTTAATCTGTCTTTATTTTTGTCCCGAGGCTGACCACTGCTGCCTGTTTGGGGTAATCGGTTATGAAATATATCGTTCATTATATTTGTATTTTAATATTATTTATATATATATATATTTTGTTGATAGCAGGCTTTTTTTTCTAGGTGTTTTTAAATTACTAGTTTTTTTACTGATTGTTTGTAGCTGATCACAGACTTTTATTAGGGTCTATATAAATTATCTGCTGGTTCCTGAAAATCAAAAAAAAAACGACTTCATTGCTAATTAGTGTTTTTTTGTTGTTTTTTTCCTTTGGCCTTAATTATGACTTCCATTTAAGGTCTTATTTTTTCCTGTTCTTGGTCTTTGAACTTGGGATTGATTTAGATTCAGGGACAACTTCAATTTAAATAAATACACATTTCAATTTCAGAGTACATTCGGTGTGTTTAATACATTTGTCTTATTTCAACATGTCACTTTTTATATTATTATTTTTTTTAATGTATGAAAAACGAATTATTAAATGCTTTAGCCATGTTATCAATTGAAAAAGACATGACATCCCCTCACCTGCATCTGAGGTGTGAACACCCAAAAATGTTGGCCACCATCAGCCACTGCTGGACATTGATAGGTTTGTGGGCCCTCATGGTATAATAATGGGATATTCTGAAACGTAATGCTTTGCCAATGCAAATCTGTATCACATTAATATGGTTTAGCTGTGGTCTGGATATAGTATGGCAGCAGATAACCATGGTAAAGGGTTGACTATGTTAATAACTTGTGTTTAAATGTGATGCAAAATACTGGGCAGGAATGGTCCTCAGCATATGGTCCATGACATGTTAGCATTTGTGTGAGATTCAGGGGGCGGGCGTTGGGGCTGCTTTAATTAATGTCTATCATCTTTAATTAACTCTATTTAAGGCACAATCTTATGCACTTCCCCTGCCTAGTGTTTTCGCTTTGTAGCAAACGCTCAGACGCCGATATTCGTGCTTCAGCTTAACGTCGCTATATCTAAACTTCGTTGCCTCGCTCCTTTCACTGCAGGTCACTTCTGTGCACAGTGCTGCCAATATATTATCAATCATTTTCCTACCTACTCCGGTGATTCTTCATCATTCAGCTTCTCTATTTTGCTGCAGGAGCTCCAACGTTAGTCCTTCCTGCAACCATCCAGTCTCCAGCCCAGCAACAGCACAGTTCAAGCATAGCTCCATTTCTCAACTTTCTCTGTGTCTTAATTAGAAAAATACTGGCCCTCCGCCAAACTTTAAAAGCTCAGCCGACAAGATAATGTCTTTCCCTCGTCAGTGATTGCCTTGCCTTAGCTCTATTTAAATCTACTACGAAGCTTTGTCTGCTGAATCTCTCGTTACTCCTTGCCTGCAATCAGTACCGTCTACTTCTAATGCAGACTTCTCTCAGCAACCAGACCTGCTGCCCCGGCTTACAGAGATCAAAACTTCACCGCCAGCAGGCTCAGCCTCAGGAGCAGCTATTTTATGAGGATTGGCCACTCACCTAACTTTTAAAAACCCTGCATGACAACAATATCAACATCCTGGCTGGAAGCGATAGTATGGCGTTCTTCACTATTTTATTGTACCTTAATATCTGCTTCAGCATGCTGCCGGGACACAGCTTCAGGACAGGCCGGCAGCACTGCCCTCCTCTCCAGCAAAACAGGTCCCATCCTTCAGCTTCATAAACAACATTTTCAAAGACATGAAGCCCCTCATTCACCCCATCGCAGTCTCAATCGCTTCAATTAATACACAGCTCAACAATATGGACAAACAGGTTGCTTCCAATGCTGCAGCAATCTCTATCAAGCCCAGTATTTGCCACTCCAGTCATGGCTGCTGTCTTGGCTCAGCACTTCCAGTCCCCACAGCTGACGATTCCCACTTACAAACTGGCATTAGCTGCCCTCAATGGTCCATAGCACGTGCCTGTAGTTAGAAATCAAATTCAGTAACCACATATAGCTTCTACTTTCGATAAATTTGCAACATTAAGGGCTAGATTCTCAAAGCTATTTTCCAGCTCATTTTAATGTATTTTCTGAAAGACAACATTTTCAAGTACAGTTCTAATTTAAGACTGCTTGCAAATACTAAAAGAAATCGTAGTCGTTGTTTTGTAAAGTTTATTTTCGGAAACAAACTTTACATTGTTATTTGTACTGGACTTTCCCATCCTGTAAACTTCCTGTTTTCACTGCTACTGAACTAAAGATGTTTTCATAATGTACCATCGCACATTCGCAATAACTTACACTCAGCAACCTCGGATCCTTTTTTTTTTTTTTTTTGTGACCAAATTTTTTTTATTATTTTAAGGGAAATGAGACAATACAACAATGTAGTACAAAACATCAATCCCATGTCCCCCTCCCCACCCCCTGTATGTGGCAACCCCTCCGTAACCCGAGATTACAAAGGATCCTAAAACACTAATTCAGACAGTGGGATTTGCTGGTGGTTTTAAAAGCGCTTTAATGGTATCTGCTACAGTACTCCAGTCCCGCAGAGTCCCTTTCCTGGCCTCATGAACCCGAGCAATAGAAAGTTCCATATGAACCACGTCAAGAAAGGCAAGGACCCACTGACGCCAGGGGAGGGAGTGCGGAGGCTGCCAGCGCAGTGTAACCATTCTTTTTGCAGCAGTAACACCAGCCAGCCAAATTCGCTTCTGCTGTACAGACAGATCACGTGATGAATCATCATTCAACAGAAGAATCAGTGGAGAGCAAGGTACAGTTGTTCCCAGAACAGTAGACGGAGATGAACAAACCTGCCCCCTAAACACGGCCACATCTGAACACTCCCACACCATATGAAAAAAGGTGCCTACCGTTCCCTGGGGGCACAGTGCGCACATCGGGGTGTCAGTGAGTCCCATTAAAAATCGTCTGCAAGGGGTTAAATATATTCTATGGGCAAAATTTAAATTGATCAATTGATAATTAGGGTTTTTAGAAACACAACTTAAATTGTTCCAAACAGTATCCCAGGAAATGTCTCCTTCTACATGTGGTATGTCCCTATACCAAATAGAGGTTAATGCAAGTGATTTATATGAGGTTCTCAACTGATAAGTATATAGTTTGGAGACCAGACCCGTTTTACTACCCCTTAAGTTCAGCATATTGTGTAAAGGGTGAGATGGTAGCTCTGTACCCCAGGGAACACCGTAAGCATGCATTGCAGAGCAAAGACGCAAATAAAAAAAAATAAGTACCTGGTAAATTATATCGTAATTGGAGGTCATGAAATGAACAAAGGTAGTTGTCTTTGGTAATTTCCGCTAAAGTGTGAATCCCTAAATTAGACCATTGAGGAAAAACTAAAGGGCGACTGCCAGATAGAAGTGCGGCATTGTGAAAAATGGGAGAATGCGAATACCACTTTGTTCCAATTTTAATAAAATTAATACGTGGGAGAACATTCATTTTTATTATGGAAATACGGGCTTGAAACGAGTTAGGAAGTTGCATCCATCTGTTTAAATCTATTTCAATTTTTTAAGTATGTAATTAAAGTTGGTTAGTACAGTCGTGTGCAAAGATGAATAAATTTCCACTCCAAGATATCTAAAATGTTTAACCACCGGTATGTTTACAGGTAAAGTACTATTTAACGTTTCTGCATTTAAAGACAGTAGGGCAGACTTAGACCAATTAATCTTATATCCCGAAAATGTGCTGAAATCATTGAAAACAGAAAGTATGGATGGCAGTGATTGGGAAATATCCTCAAAACATAACAGTATATCATCAGCGCAAAGCGAGATACGATGTTGCGTATTTTTTATGTTGATGGGAACAAAATTTGCAGATAGTCTAATTGCTTGTGCAAGAGGCTCCAATGATATTGCAAAAAGCAACGGAGAGAGAGGGCAACCTTGTCGAGCCCCCCGTGCAATAGAGAACTGCAATGAACATTTGGACCCCGATAGCAACATCCCGGAGGGGTTTGCATATAACATTTTAATCATTTTAATAAATTCCGTCCCCAGGCCCATGTAATCTAAGACGGACCAAAGATAATCCCACTCCACCCGGTCTAAAGCCTTTTCAGCATCTAAAGACATAATCGCACATGCAGTTTTATTATCCTTGGCGGCATGAATAATATGAAGGGGACGTCGAACGTTATCTGTTGCCAGTCGGGACTTAATAAATCCTGTTTGATCGTGATTAATTAGTTTAGTCATGTAGGTCTCAAGTCTACGTGCGAGCACCTTGGCATACAATTTAATGTCAGAATTTATTAAGGACTGGGGGCGATAACTGGAACAAAGAGAAGGGTCTTTTTCCTTTTTAAGTAATAATGAAATAACAGCGGAGTTAACATCTCTGCTGAAGGAGCCCAAATCCAAGGCTATCTGCATCACTTCCAATAGTAATGGTCCTAGCTAATCCCAGAAAACGAGAAAAAACTCAGGGGGAAGACCATACTCAGGGGGTAGTCATACTTTGCAATGCCTCTTTTAACTCTATCAAAGAGATCAGAGCGCCTAAATCCGCTGATTCGCCATCCGAGAGACGTGGTAACTGGAGACCTTCAAGAAATTGTTTACATTTGTCATAATCAAATCAGATATCTGAAGTATACAGTTTTGAATAGAATAAGCGAAATTCAGAGTTAATCAAAGTCAGATCAGAAACTATATCACCTCTCGTATTTTTAATAGAGGAAATATTAGCAAAGGTTTCATTATTGCGAAGCCTTAAGGCAAGGAGGTGACTCGGTCTGCTGCCATGGAAATAATAGTTTTGTCTAGCCCTATGGATAAAAAACTCTGCAAGCCGTCTAAGCAATATATTTAGATCCCTCCTAGTAATATCCAATTCGAGAGCGACAGCTTCAGAGAACAAGCTTTTTAGCGTGTGTTCCAGAAGGGCAAGCTTGGATTCAAGCTCTTTAATTTTGCACAAACAGGATTTATTAAGATTAGAGGCGAATAATGTAGTGGAATTTCTGATAAAGCCCTTTGTTGCATCCCACAAAACGCCAGGATCACTCACTGAACCACAATTAAAAGTGATAAATTCATCTAGTCTGGACTGAAATGAAGTTCGAAAAGATTAATTTTGCAGTAAAGTGGTATTTAATGTCCACCTAGTGGTTTTATTTGGGATGTCTGAAGATATAAACTAGCGTACATTGCACTGTGATCTGAAAGAGACATCGGTATAATATCAAAAGCATGTATTTGGGAAAATATAGATTTCAATGTAAAAATAAAATCAGTCCTAGAGAAAGACTTATGTCAAGCAGAAAAAAAAATATAATCTTTAGCAGAAGGATTAAACACTCGCCAGGTATCGACTAACCCAAGGTCAGATGTAAATCTCTGCAGGGCTGAGGAGGAGGCGTGCTGTGAGTTTCCCTGCTGTATACATGATCTATCTAAAGCTGCATTTAACACTGAATTCATATCAGCGCCAGTAATTAAGCTATAGTCAGAAAGTTCGGAAAGCAGTTTGGTCAGTGAACTAAGGAAGCCTGGATAAAATGTCTTTGGGGCATAAACCGAGACGAATGCCATTTTTTACCCGAAAAACTAGTTTTTAAGAATGCTACTCTGTCTTCCCCATCAGATCCGTTTCCCAAGACAGTAAGCCTAGAGTTGCGACGCAGTAAAATTAGTGAACCCTGCGTTTTATTGTTAACAGAGGAGGAAGCAGCCACGTAGTAATATTTATTAGCAAGTCTAGGGACATCTTGCTGTTTGAGGTGAGATTCCTGAATCATGGCAACATCTATTTTTTTCCTGTGCAAAAGATCAAGACAACTCACACACTTGTTGGGAATATTTAGACCGCGAGCATTCCAGGAGAATATATTAATATTACTAATATTATTAGTCATGCGTGTCAGAGAGATGTATCAGAGATAGAAGTGCAGGACAATACGTGTTTAATGTATATTAATATATGTAAAAGAAACATTCAAAGATAGATAACATATAAGCGCAACATTCTGACCATATACAAAATTCACTGGTAGATATAGACGTATGATTATAGGAATACCTCAAGAAAAAAATATAACTAGGGTCCTCCTTTATTCCCCCCCATAGGTTGCCACATAAACCCCAAACACTGTCCCCCCATAAACCCCAGAGGAAAGAAACAATATAAAACCAGATAATCCACCCCCCCACCCTCAACACTGTTACTCCATGGCGAACACACAGTGATGTCTATCATTAACCTCCAACACCCCCCATAACACAGTTAGAAGCAAAATCTTATTACAGACCCCTACTACACAAATAACACTAACCGCAGAGCAGCAAAGGAAGAAAAAGAACAAGCTTCACTTATCAGAAACAGAGTTTTATGGCAGTCAGACAGCACCCCTCTATGGCACAGGAGCAGAAGTGTCGTCCATGGGAACAGAATCGAATCTGAGAGACTTCCTAGGTCCAGAACCAGGTCTCGGCAAATCAGACAAAAAAGTCTCGACCTCCGCGACGGACCCGAATGAGAGCTTTTCTCCTCCGTATGAGACCATCAGCACTGCAGGATAAATCAGAAAGCTTTCCACGCCTTCCCGACGGAGCCTGGCTCTGACCTCAGAGAATGCTTTGCACTTGGAAGCCGTTGGTTGGGAGTAATCCGCAAAGAAGCTGAGGCGACAACCATTAACTTCCACAGGTTGTGCCTTCCGAGCGCCTTGCAGTATGGCCCGTTGGTCGGTGTAGCGCAGAAGCTTGAAAAGCAGTGTGCAGGGTTTGTGGGACCCAGACGGAGCACCGCTATAAACACGATGGGCCCTGTCGATCTCAATCAGCGCCGTTGAGGGAAGACCGGGGATCCAGCGAGGCAGCATCTTTTGCAAGTAACGGGCGGGGTTTTCTCCCTCTGAGCCCTCGGGCAGGCCGACCAGTCGGACATTACAGTGCTGCGACCTGTCCTCCAGGTCATTTAGTTTGTCTTGGAACTTATCCACCAGTTGCATGCAGTCGTTAACCTCCCTTTTAGCCTGGCGCATGTAGGCTTTCACTGCATCTACCGCAGAAGTGAGCTTCTCTACAGTTTTAATATGGATGTTCAAGTTTTCCTTGAGATCTTGCATCACCTTGTTAAGGGGGCCCACAGCCTCGGATAACATTCCCAAAATCATGCCGCGGATGACATCGCTCTGGGCCGCCAGAGCTCACTCGATCACCTGTGGACATCACTACTCAGTAGAGATAAAAAAAAATACTAAAATAGATGTAAAAAGAAGTTAGAGGGGGTGTGAAAAGGGAGCCTAATGAAAAGCGACCATCTCACAGTGCACGTCACGTGATCTTCCAGCAACCTCGGATCCTTAATTTCTATTAAAAAAAATTAAAAAAAAAAAAAATGGGACCTGCTGTCCTTACTGGGCCATTTCATCATCCCCCAGGGTAGAACCTTAATTTCACGTCTCCTCGCTCCTTTTCTACAGCATCAAGCCAGGAAGCTCAAAAAAGCATATCCGCGCAATCCAGGAAGGACATCAAAATGTGTGCATTATTAATTCAAAACTGGAACAGGCTCTCACTATTCTACGAAGACTACATCTCAGAAACCATTTTGCCAATCGGTTTTCCCCGAGTCAGTCCTCCTTAACCGCATTTTCAGTGGTCTGCAAGCCAACACCTGCGGACTCACAGGCCATTCTACCTTCCTCTGCCAAATACAATCAGATACACCATCAGAGCATTTAGTATAAACATTCCTATTGCGAGAGTTATTAATCACAATAATCAAATATTCTACCCTGCATCACTTCCTGAAATCAACAGTTTTATTCTAATCATAACCTCTAGACGACATATAACACCTATAAATTCTATAAATTTTTTAGCGGATCCTCTTTAACTGCGGAAGTCATGTATTTACAAATCAGGACCGATTTACTTCAGAAGTTAAGAATTAATTCGATACGAGACACATGTCGGATACGGAAACCATGTCCTACAATTATCAACATTTCAGTCAAGGCACCCTTCTACCTAACACTGGACAATATACTCATAGACTGCTCCTGATCAAATCAATAGGTCTTGCAGCAGGCTCAGAGCAACGTATTCTTTATCCTTTCTGGTTCTACAGCGGTCTTCGAACTATGCATTCTTTATCTCTGCCCAAAGGCAGCCCCATCTTCGGCTCAACCTAAACCGCCTTTACACTCAAAGACCAATATCACTACCGATGGCAGTCCACCATTCACCAGTACAGATAACTGCTTCAGCAGATCTCTCTACAGCTGGGCTTCTGCACACTACTGACAGTGCTCCATTGTTTACTTCCTTGGATCCCTGCACTGTTCAGCAGATCCCACTCTCTACTCTTAATAACTCCTCACTACTAAAGATCTCGACTCCCTCTTCAGATCTGCTTACTATTGCAGCACGCAAAAGTTGCTTCAGTTTACCATTTTAAATCTGCAACTGCCCTCCTCCAGACCTTCCAACGCTCCAGCTTGCCTCCAATACTCAGATCGTGGCAACCATTTCCGCTTGACTTCCTCAGCAATTTAGTCATATGTCTGCTCATCCTTTCAGATACTACAAGCATTAACCCTTTGCAGTCCATTTATTAAGTGCGCGTCAGGCGCATCAGGTCCAATTTATTTTCACACGCGCAGTTATTTTTAGACGCGCTGTTTAAAAGTTTTTTTTTTTCACAGTCAAACGGGTTTAAAAGGCCCTGCACATCAACAAAGCACTCACTAGGCATCTCCAGCTCTGCCCCACCCTTTCGTTCGCTGTAGCTTTCACATATGCTTAGAAATAAATAATAATAATAATAATAATAATAGTTGTACATACCGATCAGTCATCTCATGATCACTCGTTTTATCACCAAACTCCTCAATAATGCAATCCAAGTCATTATTTTATTACTATAATATCTCAAAAAAGCTCTGCAAATGTCTGTGATAGTCTCTGTGTGCTGATGCAGTATCAGCCAGCTTGTTTCCTTATGACCGCCCATATGGGATGCCAGGGGCAGGTATGACTAATCATGGGATACGCCTTTTTTTGTTTTTTGTTTTTTTTCGGCTTGTCTTGGCTCCTGTCGCTCCCACCATTGAATGGTTTTCTCGGCTTTTTCCAGAGAAAAAACAACTAGAAACCCGTTTTTTGCGTTTTTTAATGGACAGGATAGGAATAATTGCAATGTCGGACCAGGTCCACAAATGGACCGCAAAGGGTTAATAAATGGTGAGAGACGTGGTACGAGACTGGAAATCTGTCTTGATTGTGAGTTAAGGAGTTCCACTATTAGGAGAATGACTGGAGTTGTGCAACCCAAATCTCTGAATGTGAGTTCACCTTTTCCATTCCAACCAGACATGATAGTAGCAAACCGCTGATCAATCACATATTAACCCTTTGCAGGCCATTTATTAACTGCGCGTCAGGCACGCCAGGTCTAATTAATTTTCACACGCGCAGTTAATTTTATACGCGCTGTTTGAAAGTATTTTTTTTCACAGTCAAACGGGTTTAAATGGCCCTGCATATCAACAAAGCACTCACTAGGCATCTCCAGCCCCGCCCCACCCTTTTGTTTGCTATAGCGTTCAGCTATGTAAGAAATAAATAATAATAATAATAATAGTCGTACATACCGATCGATCATCTCCGGATCACTCGTTTTATCACCAAACTCCTCAATAATGCGATCCAAGTCATTATTTTATTACTATAACATCTGAAAAAAGCTCTGCAAATGTCCATGATAGTCTCTGTGCGCTGACGCACTCAGCCAGCTTGTTTACTATGAAATACCATGTATGACTATTCATGAGATACGCTTTTTTTTTTTTTTTTCGACTCGTCTCGGCTCCTGTCGCTCCCACTCGGCAATTGAATGGTTTTCTCGGCTTTTTCCGGAGAAAAAACGACTAAACACCCTGTGAGGAATAATTGCAATGTCGGACCCAGTCCGACAATGGACTGCAAAGGGTTAACTAACACATAGGATTCTCTCACCACTCTTGTCTCCAAAACCGGCTTTTTTTTCCCCAACCTTATACCCCCCCACCCCCCCACCATTCAGTTTGGATTGGAGCAGCTACTTTCAAAGCCAACATCAATCTCCGTCTAATCAAAAAACATGGGGCACCGGTCCTCTGCAGTAATCAATTTATACATCTGTTCATCCCATACCGACATAGCAATAGCCCAAAGACTAGTTAGCATGCCCGAAGTGGGGGCTACCTGACTGCCAGGGCCACCAGAGGTTTTCCCCTCCTAGCTATTACTTTTATGTTATGCACTGGCTCGGCTCTGTTGTTTGTCACATGGTGGGGTTTCTGCAGGGAGCCCAGGGGCCATTCTTTGGGGGGCTGTTTTAATTACGGTCTATCATTATTAACTCTCTATTTAAGGCGCAATCTTACGCACTTCTCTTTGTCCTCCACCTGCTCCTTCTTCTATGTGCCTTTGCATCGGTCTCCTCTGGGGGGCAAGTGAGTCTCACTTCCCCAAACTCAGGTCTGCTTCAGCGCACTGGGGGGTTCTCACCGTTGTGAGTCAGAGGGGACCTCCGGCCACGCTATCCTGTCATAGCTCATGCTCTAATCTTACCTCATCACCTGAGGTTCTGTTCTGTTTCCCTCGGGACGTGGCCCGCTTTAACCTCTCAGTGCCGAGTCCCAGACTAACCCATCTCTCTTTGTTACAGGTTCCCTACGGGATGCCTCTCTGCTCCTGGCTTCAGAGGCCTGTGCCTCATCTCATCCGAGGGCAGCACCACATCAGTCAGGGAACCCTTTTCTATCTCTCCTTTCAGGTCCTGATTCATCTGACTTTCCTTCTGCTGAGTCAGAGCCCTTTTGTGTTTTCAGATTCTCATGGCTTCAGCCTTTGACCAAGCCCGGTCCTACATAAATAGGTCGGGGATTGCTTCCTATCCTAACTTCAAGTCCAGGCCCCTCCAAGCCCACCTCCTATCCTAAGTAAGGGCTCTCTTTGTCTGCCTCTGTCTCACTAACAAGCTTGTTTCTGCTTCCTCTATTCTATCCTTACAGCTTCAACAAACGCCCTGTGAAACCAGATTGCTATTCTTTATGTGGCACACGTAACTGCAGTTGACATTAAAAAGCAATATCTTTGTTGAGAAAAGAAGCAAATGATAACCCCAGGGGAGGAAACAATTTGATATTTTTTGTATTGTCAACACAAGGGGCTGAGAGGAGATGGATGATATATTAATACAAAATATATTTTTATTTTTGATTGTATACATTCTTGGTTCCATTGTCTTTTCTGTTCCACCTGACAGACACATACTATAGTACCATTAAAAAAACTGCCCCTTTATAACATGTTATACATCTACTGTTTGGTCTGGAAGTAGCAGAATTGGTGTTTGTGCAAGTCCTGACAGGTTTTTTTTTCTGCATCCAAAATACATTGCATTAGCAAAAACAAAGGAATGTCTGCAGAATACTGTGTGCTAAAACTGTAGTTATTTTGCCGAACATGTTTCACAGCCATGTGCAGCAGACACTGCCTGTAGTATAACGCATTTTCATCACTATTGGTTGATGAGCCAAATAAAGCCCAGGCTATTTAGTGACATGATCCAGATAATATCTACGAATGAAGAAGAGTAAAAATCAAAGCACTGACTTTTGTGGCTCCCTGAAATGTTTCTCAACTTGACTTGCAGTTTTGCCTCAAGATTTATAAAAGGTTAGGATGGAGTAGTTGAAATGTTCACATGTGAAGCCAGGTCCACACCTGAGCGATCAGTTACGAAACCCAATTTCTCCCGAAATTGCGCAACTCAGTTGCAAGCAATTGTGTGTGCACATCTGAGCAATAACTTCTGAGCAATTACGTGGTTCCCGTGTCTACAAGTTTAATTTTTTTATGATAACTTTTTTTAATTTTCATTCCATCTATAAGAACATAAGAAAGTTTACAAACGAGAGGAGGCCATTCAGCCCATCTTGCTCGTTTGGTTGATAGTAGCTTATTGATCCCAGAATCTCATCAAGCAGCTTCTTGAAGGATCCCAGGGTGTCAGCTTCAACAACTTTACTGGGGAGTTGATTCCAGACACTCACAATTCTCAGTGTAAAAAAGTGCCTCCTATTTTATGTTCTGAATGCCCCTTTATCTAATCTCCATTTGTGACCCCTGGTCCTTGTTTCTTTTTTCAGGTTGAAAAAGTCCCCTGGGTCGACATTGTCTATACCTTTTAGGATTTTGAATGTTTGAATCAGATCGCCGCATAGTCTTCTTTGTTCAAGACTGAATAGATTCAATTCTGTCTGCATACGACATGCCTTTTAAACCCGGGATAATTCTGGTTGCTCTTCTTTGCACTCTTTCTAGAGCAGCAATATCCTTTTTGTGACCAGAACTGAACACAATATTCTAGGTGAGATCTTATTAATGCATTGTAAAGTTTTAACATTTGTGTCTCTTAGACATTTAACCTCCTCTTTGAATGTTCTCTTGCTGTTATAATATTGGAAAAACATTTTGGAATTGTTTTTTTCTCTTGACCTTTCTAACCTTTTTGACTTGTGTTTGCAGTTCCAAGTACTTTTTCTGTGTACTTTGTTTTTGGTCCCTTTTAAACGCTCTGTAAAGTGCCTTTTTTCTTTGATTATTTGTTTTAATTGATCTATTAAACTATTTTGGCCATTTTGTTTTAGATTTAGATTTGTCTACTTTTGGGATGTAATTTTTTTGCGCCTCTAGTACTACATTTTTAAAAATCAGCCATCCTTTTTCTGTGGATGTTTTCTCTGTTTTACTCCAATCTACTTCTGTTAGTCTCTGTTTCATACCTTCATAGTTTGCTATTCAAAAATTGTAAACCTTAGCTTTAGTCATTACTTTTGGGGTTTTAAAAAATACTTCAAATGAGACCATGTTGTGGTCTGAGTCTGCCTCTGACTTCTGTTTTAGTTATTCTGTCTTCGTTATTTGAAAAGACTAAATCAAGGCATGCCTCCCCTCTAGTCGGTGCCTTGACAAATTGCGTTAGGAAGCAGTCATTTGTCATTTCCACCATTTCAATTTCGTCCGTCGTGCTCCCCACCGGGTTCTCCCATTTTATACGGGGGAAGTTGAAATCCCCCATTAGTATGGCTTCTCCTTTGCTACACACATTTCTAATGTCATTGTATAACAGATTATTTTGCTTAGCGTCTGAATTTGGCGGTCTATAGCATGCTCCTATTATTATGCCCTTTGAATTTTTGTCCATTATTCTGACCCATATTGATTTGGCGTTGTTTTCTTTGTCCAGATTTAACACCTGGGCTTCAAGACTATTTCTTACGTATAGCGCTACCCCTCCGCCTCTTCTATACTGCCTGTCTTTCCTATACAGTGTGTACCCACTAATATTATATTTGTCTCCATCACTCTCAGACAGCCAAGTTTCTGTAACACCTATCACATCGTAGTTACTTGTTAGTGCAGTAGCTTCAAGTTCTAACATTTTGTTTCTGAGACTTCAAGCATTAAGATAAATACATTTAATAGTTGTCTTACCTGAGTTGTTGCCCTTGTTTTGATGTGGTCTCCCTTCTGTTTTTCTTTTTTGTTTTCTCCCCCATTCCTTTCTAGTTTAAATGCTTCTGGACCTCCTCAAGGATCCTTTCTCTGAATAGAGAAAGGTGAAGTAGTTTTTTTTTTGCTTTTGACAACTGAGTTGGCACTTCTTTTTTGTCCATTGTCTACTGTTGTTATTTTAAATGCCATATTCCCTAAAGAAGGAACAAAGCCACGTAAAAGCTGAACAAAACCGTTTAATTCTACCGCCAACATTTTTAATTAGAGCTTCTTTATGACAGGATATGCAAGCCGTGCAGTCAGCATTATAAGAACCAATCAGAGTTTGCGAATTGCCATGTGATCGCCTATGTCTACAGAAGTCGCTCAGGAGGTTTCTTGGAAAGTAGAGTCCGGCTCTACTTCAAGCAACTGGATGCACAACTGCTCGCAACTGATTGCAGGGACGTCCACATATAAGCGAGTCGGTTGCATGCAACTAAGTTGCACAACTGATCGCGCCGGTGTGGACCCAGCTTAACACCCGCTCGCTCAAAGGGGCTACAAACAGAAGGGTCATTTTTAATATAACGTCTGTTAATAACGTCGATTGTGCCAGTTCAGTGCGATAAAGCACAGAACAATATTAGATAATTGATCAGGTTCTTGTTATTTGGATAGAGTTAAAATATGAGGGACAGTGTCACCAAGAAAAACAGTCAATAGATACATATAAAATCAATGAACGTTTTTTTTATTTGACAGCAAGGTTAAAAGGAGCAACACATTGTTCAAGATCCAAGCAAGCAACTACAGATTGATCAAAATAGTAATTTTAAATCACCAAAGTGCAAACTGCAATATTGCACTTAACCAGGCGTAAACTAGAGGATTATAAAAACACTGACCATTGTAAAAAAAAAAAAAAACACACACAAAACACATGAAACATTGTCTGTGCAGGGGAGGGGACATCACAGCGAGAGAAAAATCTGTATAACAATCTCTTTACTTTCTATACCATAGGTTCCAATCAGCTACCGACAGGCTAAAAACTCTTATTTCACTCACGCTCATCGTTCAAAACGGCATACTGTACGCCAGCTGAATACTTATGTAGGGGGAAGAAAGGTGTAGTCCTTGAGGTTCAACACTACATCTGTCACAGGTGGGGTGACCTGAGATAACCTTGAAGATAATACCTATGTAGCTGATGACTACCCCACCTTGTTTTTAATAAGGCAAGGACCTTAGTAACAGAATGATAATTATACTCTCCCGTTCAGGTTGTTTGATCCCCAGGTTCCCACACACACACAATGAAACCGTATCGGGTAAAACAAATTTTGTTCTCGACAGGGTACTAAAAACACGGTACAAAAAAAGATTGCTAGACTAAAATCGAAAAAAAGGACCAACCTAGGGAATGCCAAAAATAGAACAGAAAATAAAAGCAAAAATCCACAGCACACTAAGGCAATCCCCTCCTGTTGGTCACTGGCTCCGAGAACAAAATAAAAACATAAAAACAAGGTCCACATAAAGCACCACAGTCATGGACGTAACACAAAGATGGGACGAAACAGAAAGAAATAGTCCGGGGGTAAATCCCACGCTCCCGAGGTCTCCCCTTCCGTCCACCGTCCACCGCTGTCCCCGTTGCACCTGGGAAGGAGGAGTGAAGCAGTAGGAAGCGTCAGAAACTGAAACACAGGTAAGTAAATCACTACTTCCACCCAGAAGCTCTGGTCACTTCCCTTCAGCCAGTTTTTCACTTCACGTTTCTCTCCTCTCTCCCACGTTCCTACCACGCCCTCGGACCTCGCCCAATCCTCTGTGTACTCCCACCATGTCCGACCTGGAAGCTGGACTGGAAAACCTGGAGGTAAGGTAAGTAACACACCATAGGCCTCGAATACACCCAGAAGGGTGGTACGGGGCCGACCAGCGTAGGTAAGTAGTTTCTTTTTTTTTTTTTTTGCAATAAAAAAAATGGACTAGGAATTTGTCCGTCTGTATAAACGATAACACAAGTAATCCTTTCTTCTTATTTCTTTCAACGCGGGTAGAATTCAATATAACCCCTCTCCCAGATCCGTAGGGAGAAAAACCCAGGTGTCCAAAAGCTGGGACACCAACCAATAACCCATATCTTATTCCAGAAACAATCAAATAACAAAAGCGAGTGAACAAAAGAAAACAGAAAAAATTAAAGTGTCCAAATTAAATCAACAATAAAGTAACAAAAAAAAAATGTGAATGTGAATCCCTTTGTTTTTTTGTTTAGATAAGATAGCTATGTTGGTTATCACGTATAATAACAGCCACAGAATACAGCCTTCCGTCCTATACTGCCCGCACAAAAAGATAAGTTTTCCAAACCCGTTGGATCCAATGATTAAAACTCTGGCCAGTTCCCTCAGCAGCGTTCCAGCCAGAAGAAAAATAATCCAGCAAACAGTCAATTTCCCAAGATGATTCCTCCAAGGCTACGTGCTTCTGCCTGCACGTGCTTCTGCCTGCACGCGCTCCTGTTGCCCTGTCCAGTCTTCTGTTTCCTGCCTCCACGTCTCTTGCTTCCTGTCTCAACTCCCTCCCTTGTATAGTCCCACCTGGAGCGCCATTGGCCGTGGCACTAACCAGGTGGGGCTTCCTGTTGCTTGGCAGAACAGCACCCTGTCCATGAATCAGCACAGCAAAAAAAAAAAAACCAGCAGGGGTTTAAAAGGAGCTGATTCCACACAATTTAAAATATACAAAATAAACACCCAGGAACCCATTACAATTCGTCACTTGTGACACATCTACACTACAAATGCCACTGGAGTGAGCCAGGATGAATTACACCTGGCTCTAACTTAATTAAGGACACCTGCTAGTAATTTAGGCAGGTGTATATAAGCAGGGCAGCACATGGAGAGACTGTCTGCGTTAGGGCTAAGACCTGCGGGGAAACCTTATGATAATACCGTATGACAAAATATATGTGTTTTGTGACCGGTAAACAACATAGCTGTCTGGTATAGTTAGAACTGGTGAAGACTTTAGTTTAGCACTCTTTGGTGGAGTTAGCTTTTGTTTATTTTGATTTGTGCTTGTAAACTCATAAATATTTAAAACAAAGAACTATATTTTAAGTGACAGTAAGAGCTTACAAAGCCAAAAAAAATACAGGAAATTGTCAGGTAAGACCGCCACTGCGCTCTTACTTCACCCATGTTCTGACAAGACTTTCCAGCACACGCTGCATAACTGGTACAGTAAGTGGGTTCACTTCAGACAACATAGGTAGTCATCACCACTGGGCAGGTCAGTGGGTTGCTGAGGAATTAACGAGTTCTGTACTCGGTCTCCGTAAAATTAAACCACCTTATTTGCATGCTGTATAAATACATTTGCAATGGAAAGTACATCATTTTTTCCATTGTAGGTTTCTCTGTGTAAGTTTTAGGTTTGCAAACCATCTTAGTATTTGCAACATCCTCTATTATTAAAGCAAACATTTGCAAGTATGATCACATTTTGAATATATTATACACTTATATACAGACTTCTCATTAATAGACAGTGTATTTGAATTTTCTGTTTACTTATGTGGAGTCTGTGCAATGATGTGGAATAATAATAATAAAACAAAGAGTTGAAGGGAACAATACAAATGCATCAAATAACTGCTGTATAAACTGATTTGCACTAATAGTATAAAAATATATAAATGTTAAGCTTTGTATGCAAGATGAACTAAGCTACACATACCATGAAATAAAGATGTTAACATGTAAAACAGTACACAGTGTAAATAATGGTAGAAGTAGAACAGAAGACAAGCTTACATAAATGTTTTCTTTTCACATTTAATAATGCACTTATTTTGCTACCATGTCTCAGTAGTACTATTTTGTCAAAATGTGCCTTAATGTTGCAGGTGATGAACACAAAGGACATGAGGGATCCTCTCCTACCCAGAGGTTTAGGTTCTGTGGTGATGGGAGAACATCATATGTTGACCTGATGAGGAAACTGATCCTGCTCTGTTCCATTGACCATAGGTCTTGCCAGCCAATCTTGCGTTGTTCCACACTCTCCCATCTCATCCATTCTCCCTGCTTGGCCTGGGAAATGGCCTGACTACCAGCTTCCTCCTTTGAGCTGGGGCTGCCTTGTGCCATGTAGGAGGAGCTGAACTGAAACCAAGACCCCCTCTTCCATGCTGAACTTGCCCCATGATATCACCAATTCGAAGGGCAGCCTTTGCATCTTCCACAGCTTTCTTTGCCGCCCACTTTCTTCCAGTTTTCAACACAGGTGCTGCCTCCCTTACGCATTTATCGTGTGACTCTACTAATGTCATTTCCAGTCTGACCTTGGCGCACTTAAACTCCTCGGTTAGAGCAGAGACTGGTAGCTGCAGTATTCCTTTACCATAAAGTCCCACTCTGCTGAGGCAGCGTGGAACTCCCAACCATTTCCTGATGTATGAACTGATTAAAGCTTCCAGCTTCTCTACTGTTGTCAAAGAAACCTCGTACACAGTCAGTGGCCACAGCAACCTCAGCAGTAGACCAAACTGAAAGCACCAGAGTTTTAGTTTACCTGGTAGAGCGCAGCTGTCTATACACTTCAACCCTTCCACTGCTTGTTGTCTAACTTCTTCCACACAAACTGTGTCCTTTAGATCCCCGTCGTACCATCTCCCAAGACTCTTCACTGGCTCCTCAGACACTGTAGGTATTGCCTCACCATTAATGAAGAATGTTTTATCTACTACTTTGCCTTTAATTATAGAGATGCTCCTTGATTTAGTGGGCTTGAATTGCATTCGTGCCCATTCAATGTTATCGGTTAATTTGCCCAATAATCGATTAGTGCAGGCTACTGTTGTAGTCATGGTTGTCATGTCATCCATGTATGCTCGAATTGGTGGTAGTCGCATTCCAGAAGCCAAGCGCTCTCCTCCTACTACCCATTTTGATGCCCTAATGATTACTTCCATTGCCTTGGTAAAAGCCAGTGGAGAAATGGTGCATCCTGCCATTTATTTAAACTTTAAGAACTTTTATTAATTCCAAAAACAAAACTGTGAGGCCACTGTCAGCAGGTAGAAAAGTAAAATAAATACTGGCGTTTTAAACCTTTACTGCTATGAGGAAAAAAATACTTTGAAAGTTGCAACTGCAACTAGAAACTATAAAATTAACCTGAAATAAAAATAAATAAATACATAGAAATGTTCTCCATTTTCTCAGGATTGTGGTCAGGTATTTAAAGTCCTGCTTTCCCATTGAAGTAGAGGAAACAGGGCTCTGATAGTTTCTTCAGAAACAACATGCATGGTCTGCAAAACAGTTAACCCCCTTCCTCATACAAGAGTCTCGGATATTCCCCAGCATGACGAGCGGCTGTTTTATTTCCTAAGTGGCTTTTGCCTCCAGGCACATGTTTGCTCTTAACAAATGTATCCTTCTTAGCTGAGGATTTGAATAGCCACAGCACGCAAATGTCTAAAACGAGTGGTTTGCTTTTCCTAAGAGTGGGTTGAGCAAGATAAACGAAGCAGAGGTATTCAAAAATCTTACTGTGCCACCTTGTGGAATGTTTAAAAAACTTGAATTTGTTCTTATGAATGCTAGTTAGGCTTTTGCCATGGAAAATCAATAATTCTGCAACCCAGAGTAAATTCTGCGAAATCGCACCGCGATCTGTGATCGCGTTTTTCACGGGGGACTAATATTATTATTACTGGAGAGGGCACGTCTGCATAGGAAATAACTTGCACAGTACAGTAATTTGTTTTCCCCGTTTATAACCTACAGTGTCCATTTTGTTAAATTATTATAATATGTATAAAATATATATTACGGTAATATTATTACCTCATTCACGATAGGCAGCAAAATGCTACAGTATAAGGACGAGGCCCTTATCCCACATCGCATATTGTGTGTGTGTGATTTTTTTAACGCCTGCCTCTCCTGTCAGTCTTCTATCTTCAAAATGTTGTTTTTTAATTATAATGATGTGTATAATTTTGGTCGTGAGCAAGAATTGGTGTATTTATACAGCATGCAAATAAGGTGGTTTAATTTACGGAGACTGAGTACAGAACTCATTAATTCCTGTTGAATTATTATTATTTATTTCATACCAGAAGCCCTTACCAAGTGCAACTTAACTCTTGAGTTAAAAATACACAGAATGCCAGCATTGTGCTCAACTTTAAGTTGGAATTGTAACTGTAGGAAATTGTACCCAGGATTTAATTTTGAACAGAACAAGACATGCTTACCTCAGTATTGCAATTTGTGTTTTTAACTATGAAAACTGTGACTGAAAAATTGCTGGATTTCAAATAAGACAAGCTGTTTTTGAATGCGGTTCTGAAATGAGTGGACTTGAAGTCTTTTTTTCACACAACACTGGATTTTTAATTTGATGTACAACCGACAGTGAGTGTGAGATTTTGTGTAAATTTATATACGTAGCTTGTGTAAGCGTATGTATTTATTAAGGACTCCGATGAATCATTAATCAATGAAATAGGTTTTATTTAACCCTAAATAAATTCTACCACAGTTCAACCTTGTTTATGTGGCACATAGAAAGTAAGTTGTGCAGAAACAAAATAGAATTGCCAGGAAAATAGGTACCCCTTAAAAAAATAAAACAACTAAACAATAATATAATTGCGATGGTGGCACCCCGCCAGTAGGTGGCGTTCTAAGGCTCACTGGCAGCCGTATCATAGACTATTGTTGTTAGAAAACTCAATGGTGATTATATGAAGACAGGCTGCTGTATTGTGTAAAGTTCAACCGAACTTTTATTATTAATTTGCAGGTAAGAATTCAAATCTGAATATAATCTAAAGATTGAATCATAAATAAAGTTAGCGATTACAATTATATTGATTTGACCGATGTTTAAAACTGGGGATTAAAGAGAAAAATATCTGAAATAACGATAAGGTGGAATTGCATTGAACTGAATAAATAAACATTATCGTATAAACTGTCTTTATGGCATATATAGTTCAGATGATGAATATTTTGGAATATTAACAAAGGATGAATAAGGATTCTGATAGATGTGTAAAGACAATGTGGATGTGAATAATTAAGTTGGCGATCCGATCTGTGCCATTGATAGTATTGCTATAATTATTAAAATAATTTCTAATTCAGAAATGAAACAGAATGTTGAAGTTATTGTTATAATTCAGTTTTACTGTTGGATGTTATGGTTGAATGGTAAATCAGTAAGATTGTTATGTGTGTAAGTGGAAATAAATCTGAACACGCTTAAGATAAACAGTGAAAATATTATTTGATATGATTTAAACAGAAAATGCACAGTACTATGATTTAGTAAGTGATTAATGACAAATAATAATTAGATTGTTGTATTAAACAATGGATAAATGAATGTATTATAAATGGAAAGGAAAAGAAACAACTGGAAATGATGACAGTGAAAGTTAATAGGTAAAGCCAATCAGTTAGTACTTGTTAATTGTTTACAAAGGTGTGCATGAATGCGAGTGATTATAGGTATTGCTACCATGTCTCAGTAGTACTATAATACTGTATACTGTTTAAATATCATAGACTATTGTTGTTAGAAAACTCAATGGTGATTATATGAAGACAGGCTGCTGTATTGTGTAAAGTTCAACCGAACTTTTATTATTATTTTGCAGAGACCAACAAAATAAATATGTTGCACCTGAATTGAAATTGATTCTCATTCTGTAAGTGTAACATATTTTGGCGAGCCAGCCAGGATAATTGATTTACTTGAAGAAAAGTAAATTAAACAAATCAAGAATCTTTATCTGAGACGTGACCAAAAAAAAAAAAGAAAAAAATCTGCTTTTCAACACTGAACAGTCTCTAACTATAGACATGGATCTAGAGCAGTGGCAGGATAAGGCAAGTGCAGTTTTAGTTAAACTACAAAAAGATCAACTTCTTCAAACGTGTAGATATACTAAATGCATTGGCCCAGATGAGGAAGAAGCAGAAAGAAAGAGCAGACGAACCTCTTACGCCCTCTAGTCCCGCGGGCTGAACACGGAACTGCACGTAAACATTATATTTCATAACTCATTTGTAATATTATTACAAAAGCAAAAGAGAAAAAAGCTGACTCAATATCAAAATCGTTGTTTTCCTACCGTCAAACAGCGAAGGAATTTTTCGAATCCGTCATTTCACCGCTGAGATATCCCATTCGCAATGTGTCTAGTACCCCCATGCTTCCAAAACAAATGCGATCGACTAGCTTGCGTTTTGCTGCTCTGGTCTTACAACCTTGATGACGGTGAAGTCTCCCTGATCACGTTGTAGGGGAGGTCACAAGCTTTCCATTCATAATAGGCCACAAAATGTTGGTGGCCTCCATGGAAAATCGTTATCAACAACCGCCATGGCAGCAACCTGGGAGAAGACGACAAAGAGGTTGTAGAGCATGCTTGGAGAGTGGAGCTGGTGACTCCTGCAGCCATTGCTACAAATGTGGTCAGTCAGGACACTATGCGTGGGGATGCCGTGCTCCAATTCGGATGCAGGGAAACGAGGACGGGTTGCTGTAGAGGAACAATCAGCAATCCACCAGCCAATGTCCCATCAAAAATTCAGTTATGTGAGGCAACAAGGAACACTAGAAAGACCCGAAGTACAGCAATCAAGCCCACCCTGTGATCAATCAACCGATAGATGTTTCAGCCTTTCCAAAGTCAGTTACCTTGCACCAAAGAACCAAGCAAAATTATTGGACTTGATAGGGAAGAAGTGCTTAGTGCATTGTGTCTTGGACAATGTACCCACTGTAGCTCTATGGGACACAGGAGCTCAAGCTAGCTTAATTAACGATGGTTGGAGAAAGAAGTACCTTCCCCATACACGAGTGAGAGCAATTGAAGAACTGATTGGGCCAGGGACGGTGAGTGGCTTTGCTGTAAACCAAACAGAGATCCCTTTTTGTGGATGGATCGAGGTGGGATTCCAATTGAAGCCAGTGAAGAACTCAGGAAACCGCTTGCGTGTCCCTATGCTGGTCTCCCCAGACCCTGGTGTGGCAGAAGAGCCTATTATAGGATATAATGTTATAGAGGAGGTGATAAAGCAGCGCACTGGAGCAGAAGAGCTAGCCTTGACAAATGAAGTTGTTAACATGCTGAGCATCGCTTTCTCTCTGAAGCCTGCAAGAGCTAAAACACTAGTTCAAGTGCTTAGAAATGAAAGTGTGGAGGACATGGACAAAGCAGTAAAGATAGGCAAAGTAAGTGTGAACCTTCCACCAAATCAACTTACTACAGTTCAGTGCCGCACCCATGTAGGACTGACAGATGAAGATAAAGTAATACTTTTCGTCCCAGATGAGAGACTCCACTGGCCTGAGGGTTTAAGCATTTCTGAAGTACTAGTCACCCTGCAGAAAGGAAAGTCGTCACGAACGCTAATTCCCATTGCAAACAACACCAAACACAATATTACCCTAGACAGGAAGATGATAATTGGCCATCTACAGCCAGTGAAAGGGTTTTACCCTGCAACTGTCAATGCAGCTGAAAGCAAACCCACACAACTGGGTGAAGGGAAACTAAAGTCACAGATTCAACGCAGCTTTTGGGAAAATACTGAGAGGTGAGTTGAACAGGCCCTGGAAAAAAAAGAATTAGAAGCAAATGGAAAGTGGGACCCACCGGTGAAGTTGGATCACCTGAGTGAAGAACAACAGGCAGTAGTGAGACATATATTGAGGGAAGAATGTCACGCTTTTGCACGGGATGAATACGATATAGGGTGTATCCCCTCCCTAAAAATGTACATCACTCTGAAGGATCCAACGCCTGTGCAGAGGACGTATATGTCCATACCAAAACCACTGCACCAAGAGGTGAAGCAGTATTTGCAAGACCTCTTGAATCGTGGCTGGATCAGGAAATCAAGGTCTCAATATTCTTCGCCTGTGGTTTGTGTCAGGAAGAAAGATGGGGGCCTATGACTCTGCTGCGACTATAGGGAGTTAAACCAGAAGTCTGTACCTGATAGACACCCCATACCGAGGATACAAGACCTTGTAGATGGCCTGAGCGGGAGCGCTTGGTTTTCTGTTTTAGATCAAGGAAAGGCATACCACCAGGGGTTCCTGGATGAAGAGAGCTGTCCATTGACTGCCTTTGTTACACCATGGGGCCTCTATGAATGGACTCGGATCCCCTTTGGCCTCAGCTCAGCGCCAGCTGAATTCCAGCGGAACATAGAGGAGTGTTTACAAGGATTGAGGGATGAAGTCTGCCAGCCCTACCTTGACGACAACCTGGTTCACAGTCGTACTTTTGAAGATCATGTGAGGCACATCCAGATTGTCCTTCAGCGGTACCAACAACATGGTATCAAGCTGACAGCCAGGAAGTGTGAGATGTTTAAACGGAAGGTGCGATATCTGGGAAAGCTGGTATCAGAGAAGGGTTATACCATGGATCCGGCCGACACTGAACCAGTGCAGGCTTTGAAAGCCAAGAAACCGACAACTGTGAGGGAGCTGAGAGAGATATTAGGGTTCCTTTCCTATTACCGTCCATACATTCAGAATTTCTCTCGTCGTGCTAAACCCCTTTATGACCTCCTAGCAAAAGGACCAGTGAAAGAAACATCTGAAGAGTCTCAGCCAATTGAGTTGAGGGAGTCCGGCCACAGACGACGAGGAAGGCAAATGGAGAAGCAAGGTCAGTTGTCAAGTCGTATGCCCATTACATGGACTGAAGATCACCAAAGAGTACTAGAAGAGTTAGTGGACTGTCTCACTAACCCGCCAGTTTTAGGGTATCCTGACTTCAACCAGCCCTTTGTCTTGCATTGTGATGCCTCCCAGGATGGTTTAGGAGCAGTCCTATACCAGCGGCAAGAAGGACAAATGGTGGTGATCGCGTATGGATCGAGGACTCTGACACCTGCAGAGAAGAACTACCACTTGCATTCGGGAAAATTTGAGTTTCTCGCACTGAAGTGGGCCGTTTGTGAGAGGTTTCGGGATTATTTATACTATGCACCGTCTTTCACAGTATACACAGACAATAATCCCCTTACCTACATCCTGACCACCGCGAAGTTGAACGCCACAGGGCACTGCTGGGTGGCGGAGCTTGCTGATTTTAATTTCACAATCAAATACCGCCCAGGCCGAACCAACGGAGATGCAGATGATACCTCACCAGAACATAAGGAGAGCTCAAGAAAGAGATGAAGTGATCAGCCGTGCTCTACTGTATCTCTCCAGAGACCAGCAACCAAGCGAAGAAGAACGAAGGAAGGAACATGGAGATTTGATTGCTTTGCTGCGAGAATAGACAAAGTTATACATTGACCCAGAAGGTATATTGTACCGCAAAACAGCATCCAGGTGTCAGCTGGTTCTTCCAAAAGAATACCGACAGCTAATCTACAAAGAGCTGCACAAAGAGATGGGGCACCTAGGAGTTGAAAGAACCTTGAACCTTATCCGAGATCGATTTTATTGGCCCCGGATGCAACAAGATGTTGAGCATTATGTAACCAGGGTCTGTGAGTGTTTAAAAAGGAAGAAGCCCAATAGACCAACTAGAGCCCCACTGACAACGGTGAAGACAACTTACCCTTTCGAGATGGTCTCGATTGATTTTCTTCATCTGGAAACCTGTAAGCAGGGTTATGAGTATATACTCGTAATAATGGACCATTACACAAGATTTGCTCAAGCATATGCTGCAAAGAACAAGTCAGCCAGAACCGTAGCTGACAAAATCTTCGGTGACTTCGTCTTCAAATTCAGATTCCCAACAAGGTTTCACCACGACTTAGGAAGAGAGTTTAACAATCAGCTGCTATCCAGACTGAAAGAGCTAAGTGGGATCCAAGGTTCACACACTACACCTCACCATCCCCAAGGAAATGGGTAGGTGGAGAGGTTCAATAGAACTCTGTTGGCGATGTTGAGGACCTTAACAGGAGAACAGAAGACAGACTGGAAGAATTCTCTGTCCAAAGTAGTGCACGCTTACAATTGCACGAAACATGAGGCCACAGGATTCTCCCCATTCTTTTTACTGTTTGGACGTTCTCCAAGACTCCTAGTAGATCTCTTGTTTAGCCTGAAACCGAACAATGAAGAGGCGACTCATGAAGATTATGTACAGAAGTGGAGAGATCGAATGACGGAAGCCTACCAGATTGCATCTAAAGCAGCAACGAAGGAAGCAGCAAGAGGTAAATGTCATTACGATAAGAAAGTGTATGGAGCAGATCTACAGCCAGGTGGCCGTGTGCTCCTACGGAACTTGAACGAAAGGGGAGGGCCAGGAAAACTTCGCTCTTATTGGGAAGATAAGGTATATGTCATCGTTGGAAGGAAGAGTGAGGGTAGCCCGGTCTTTGAGGTGCGGCCGGAGGATGGAAAAGGCAGAAACAGAGTGATCCATCGCAGCCTGCTCCTACCGTGCGATTCACTGCCCTTGAACCATTCCTGTCCGAATCAGCCCAGCAAGGTGAGACCTAACCGGGTTCCACAGCAGAAGACGGCAGCACAACCACCACCTCTAGAGCAAGATGAGTCAGAGTCTGATGAAGATTTAGAGGGAACCTATGTTCTACGGGTAAACAGAGAGTACAGATCTGTACCAGATCCAGCATTGAATCCTGAAGCAGAAACCTATCCTCAGAGTCTGTTGGACCCAGAGCTGTTTCAAAGGACAGACCGGCAGGAAAATATTGACATTGTTGAGTCAAATGAGGTACTAGAATCAATCTCAAGTGAGGTCACTGAAACTCAGGAGGGAACAGAACAACCAAGCGATGATGAAGAACAGAGTGAAACAGAACTTCAAGATGAACAACAGGAGCAGAGGACTTACCCAACAAGAGAGAGAAGAACACCAAAGACTCTTACTTATGAGATGCTGGGGAAACCTTCATTTGTCTGTAGAGACCCCTTAGTTAGGACAGTAGAAACAAAGACACAGCTAAACCCAGGTTCTCCTTCTTTCTGGAGTGTAAGAGACAGCTAGTTATTAACTACCACAGAGACTCTGACGCTACTAGAGACTGATATGGAGAAGTAAGAGAACTTTGACATCACTGAACAAAGACGTTGATGAAAAAAGACATTGTAAGAACACTTGTGCTGATTGTGTATTAAGAACCTTTCCTAAAACTGTGGATTGAGATAGGATAGGTAATGTCGGGACGACATTTTAAAAAGTCGGGGAGAGTGTGGCACATAGAAAGTAAGTTGTGTAGAAACAAAATAGAATTGCCAGGAAAATAGGTACCCCTTAAAAAAATAAAACAACTAAACAATAATATAATTGCGATGGTGGCACCCCGCCAGTAGGTGGCGCTCTAAGGCTCACTGGCAGCCGTATCATAGACTATTGTTGTTAGAAAACTCAATGGTGATTATATGAAGACAGGATGCTGTATTGTGTAAAGTTCAACCGAACTTTTATTATTATTTTGCAGGTAAGAATTCAAATCTGAATATAATCTAAAGATTGAATCATAGATAAAGTTAGCGATTACAATTATATTGATTTGACCAATGTTTAAAACTGGGGATTAAAGAGAAAAATATCTGAAATAACGGTAAGGTGGAATTGCATTCAACTGAAAAAATAAACATCATTGTTGCATAAAATACCAAAATAAAGGTAGAAAATAAGAATATTTTTCTTTATGGCATATATAGTTCAGATGATGATTATTTTGGAATATTAACAAAGGATGAATAAGGATTCTGATAGATGTGTAAAGACAATGTGGATGTGAATAATTGAGTTGGCGATCCGATCTGTGCCATTGATAGTATTGCTATAATTATTAAAATAATTTCTAATTCAGAAAATGTAACAGAATGTTGAAGTTATTGTTATAATTCAGTTTTACTGTTGGATGTTATGGTTGAATGGTAAATCAGTAAGATTGTTATGTGTGTAAGTGGAAATAAATCTGAACACGCTTAAGATAAACAGTGAAAATATTATTTGATATGATTTAAACAGAAAATGCACAGTACTATGATTTAGTAAGTGATTAATGACAAAGAATAATTAGATTTTTGTATTAAACAATGGATAAATGAATGTATTATAAATGGAAAGGAAAAGAAACAACTGGAAATGATGACAGTGAAAGTTAATAGGTAAAGCCAATCAGTTAGTACTTGTTAATTGTTTACAAAGGTGTGCATGAATGCGAGTGATTATAGGTATTGCTACCATGTCTCAGTAGTACTATAATACTGTATACTGTTTAAATATCATAGACTATTGTTGTTAGAAAACTCAATGGTGATTATATGAAGACAGGCTGCTGTATTGTGTAAAGTTCAACCGAACTTTTATTATTATTTTGCAGAGACCAACAAAATAAATATGTTGCACCTGAATTGAAATTGATTCTCATTCTGTACGTGTAACATTTACATTGCCATCTTGTGTGTCTGTCTCCATTCTAGACCACAACAGCAAAGCAGAAAGTAATGTCCTGTCAAATAATGCAGTAAGTAAACAACTTTACTTTTTAGACTTAAGTCCCCCTACCAAAAGCAACAAGGCTTATGTAGTATTACAAAAATAAGTTACCGATTCTCTTAAATTATACACATAAACACACGTTGCTGCTATATGTTGTTCAGCTTTATATTTTTGCTTACACTAGGATAAACAATTGATAAGTCTATTATTTTTTATTACAGGTTTGTAGTTTGTTGTTTTGTTTTTTTAATGCAGCCCTTGCTTTGTAAAAGAGAGGTACTGCATAGCTGGTCTCCGGCCTGCAGTTACACACTCTGGATCACTCCTCAGCTCAGCTCGGCTCAGACATAAGTTAACAAGAGAATCAATGGGCGACCGAACGTTCTAACATTTGATTGAAGTGTGCAGATGTATTTTCAGAGTTATGAAAAACTAACCACGCATGCGTGAAGAAAAGCCCATATATCTCGGTAATTACTTGATCGTTTTTGTTGGTTCCACAAAAAGGCACTCATTCTACCAAAGGAGGTATTTAAACTCACAGCCGTTTTTTAGCCGTTTTTTAGTTTTTTAGTTATTTGAAGCAAAAAATTGTATTAATAATTTCTAAAAGTTTATTTTTACGCCATTCTGAACGGATTTTCACAATCTTTACCAAAAAGAAATTCTCTGTGACACCAAGTGTGCCAAATGCCGTCCCAATCGGTTTTGAAACAGTCGAGAAAACATACCCCTCAAAATTGGGTGTTTAAACAGAAACTGTCTGTCACTCTTACTATAACGGCACTATCGTGCCGTTATAATACATTGTGACAGGCTAGCTCTAGTGATGACATCAGACCAGAAAGGCGTACGCAGACAGACAGTAGTGGTGGTGAGTGAATCTGAGACGCTGTTGTGCTCAGTGTTTTAATAACACAGAGAAAATAAAAAGGTTGAACAAAACAGAAAACAGGCACTTGCGGACAAAATAAATACACAAACAAAATGAACAGAACAAGGACGAACACTAAACAAGTACCGTGCTGGAACTTCCAGCACGAAATAGCAATTGTTATTTATAAATCTCCTTCTCTCTCACCCCTTCTCCACTCACGAACACACAACCCAGAGTGAATGAAACGTGCATCTATATATACAATTGTGCTGGGATTCAATTACCAATTAATTATTCACTTGAATTCCAGCACGTGAACTAATGCCAGGCTTACACTGCATGATTTTTGCTGATCGCTGACGAGCTGAGGAGGTGGCGACTAATCTCTTAAAATCTGGGACAAAATGAGGTTGTCGGGGACAAAATGGTCGATAAGTGTGAGTGGGTCTACGATGCCCCGTTAATGGCTTCTGCGATCTCCCGACGCTCTTACGACATCCCGACAAATGTCTAACATGTCAGAAAACTTTAGTCCCCGACAAAGCAATTCGTGAAATGTGTGAGGGGCTACCGGCCGATTTCTTGACGAATGCTGCCAGTAGCCAATAGGACAAGCTAGCAGCAATGGCGACAAAGAGAAAAGTTGTGCCGCACAAGGTGTGGAGCCTCGAAATTGAGGAAAGGATGGTGTAGATGTGACAGGAACACCCGTATCTCTTTGATATAAGTGACATTTGCTATCATTATCGCTCATTGAAGTAACAAAGATGGAGGGAAATTGCTTTGGAACTTCAGGTACCTAAGTAAATAATTGTTACTTGTTAACGCCGAAGCAGATACTGTGTGTGGTGTGTGTTCTCATGGCAATCAATTTCTACAGTCACTCGTATTTGATATCCCTTTCAAACCCCTACTGTATGCTTGTATTGCTAATTTAATCAAAATACGAGGAGGATGGGTGCGCGTCTGTGTGTGTGAGAAATAGAGAGAATGTAGATTACGTTGTTGCATATTTAAACCTATGACAAACTTGTAGTAGCCTACTATTAAAGTTGTATTCTGGTTTGTTCAAAAGCACAACACTCGCTCGTAGTACAACATATTTATAAAAGTCTTCAAATTATTCATCAGAATTTGGTATTCTGATGAAGATCGCCTGACGGCCAATCTCCCACGCCAATCTTTTAATCTAATAAATATTTCGTACTATGAGCGAGTGTTGCGCTTTTTGAACAGATTAGATTTTATTATTTTGGATGCACCTCGATTTGAGTTGGTTCAGAGCACAGACGTCAAGGAAATAAATATTGACATTGCTATAATGTTATAATTGTTATAAATGTTTTTTATCGCAATATTGAACATTTGTGCAGTCTATGGCCCTGAAGTATAAGTTCTCATGCTGGAATTTGCAATGAAATTAGCAATGTCCACGGTCCTATTATACACACATAGTACTTACTTATTCAAAATGCATGACTGTATGCTTTCAATTATATACTCTAGATATGAAGCATTATACTGTAATATGTATTTGTATTTATTTTTGGTCAGTGGTAGAAGTCCAAACAAAAGCATCCCCTCTGCGGACACAATACGGAAAGCTGCTGAAACCTCGTCCCAGTGGCAGTGGGACAAAAGAAAATTGAAATTGATTTTAAAGCATCTTGAATTCTTAAAGCCATTTCTTAAATGAGAATATTTTTCTAATATTTAATGTTTTTCATATCAGATTATTAATAGCAAAATCTACATAAGCCAATTGCGCGTCCAAATGGATCGTCTCCGCGTTTTCTTTTTTTCTGTGCAAAACAATGCACAGACAACAGCGGTTGCCTCCTCGCTTGAGTCCATGATTTTCCCGAACGATGTCTACGATTCTGCAATGAAAATAGGCGCAGTCGGCAACAAGATATCTTGTGTAGTGTGTGTAGCTTGCAATCCCTGATCTACAGTGAGAAATCGTAGCTCAATTGGTAAGTGTGAGTGGCGCTGCGTCTCCCGATTGCAAAAATCGTGCAGTGTAAGCCCGGCTTAAATCTGTGCAACCCCGTGCTCACATATTATTGAAGACTTTAAATGCACGTGAAGTGCAATCCCCGTGCCTAAATACAATTATACATTTTAAACACTTGTGCTCATTACCCATATTATATCCCGTGTACCAACTACAATACACCAACATTAACACACGCAACATACAACATAAAACACAAAAATACACACTGGGGCAGGGCACATTGCCATATACATGCACCGCCCTGTTTTACACTTCATTTTGTCAAGAAGATAACATGAACAGGCTTGTTTCACTTCTCTCTGTTACTCTCCGTTCCAAACAATAAAATTGTGTTCCCACTCCTGCACAAACAAAACCACAACAAAAGACGGACAGACAGACACAAACCTCCAGGATGGCCAACTTTTTTGCAAGAAATGTGGGCTATTTATATTCAGGTGTGTAAAACAATCAATAATTGAAGTAGTCAGTACCCAATAAGGCATAAAAGGTGAATAGCATGGAGGAGCTACTAAAAACGGATAAATCCATTACAAAGTATTAATCAATAATATATAACACGTGCACTAATCAAATCAAAGTGTAAAATTATAAAAATAAAACATACAAGTGACAAATAAATAAATGAACGATAACAGGGGCATTATTGACCCTGTTACACACACAACCTTAATCATAACCCCATTCAAGAGTTAGCATCTACAGTAATGTGTTTTAGATTTACACAACCAAGCAAAAGAGAAATTGTACATGGATTGGAACAGCAGGCAGACAAATAAATTAAAGAGAAATCAAAACTGTGAAATACATTGTAACGCACAGCTGACTGGCTTTGTCAACTATTCCTTTTTTTTTTTTTTTTAACAAACTTTAAATTATGAGGCATCTGTGGGGAAGACAATGGTTAAAGACTTGTTTAAAGCCAGAACTCAGTTGGTGTGGAAACAGTATTAACACAGTTGCTGACCCTACAGTATCCTTGGCCTCACCCCTGCTGATAGTAATTGTAAATGTTAGTTATTGTCGTGGTTTCTAGAAAACAAGCTACAATGATTAAAATCAAAATCACACAATGTCCCTAATCAGCCATAATATGCTTCCTGAGGATTGCATGTTAATCAATTGTAGCTTAGAACAAACATATATTGTTGCTCAGGTACTGGCTACTAAAATATAATGTGACCGTGTACTGTAATTGTAGATCCAGACGTGGAATTGGGAAGTAACAAAACATAAATGAATTCCTCAGGATACTGTACATATCTAATATCGGATATTTAAGCAGGACAGGCGTGCTGCAATATTTTCTGTGATGTCTCTGTTTACCAGGTGTGGGGATGAAACCCATGTTTTAAGAATAAGCCAGGACCAGAATTGTATTGGCCTGTGCTGATGTGTATCCATGACCCCAGGGTTAACACCACTGCTGTTCTTCAAAATATGTCAATGGGATATTTAATGCCCACAGTAAGACAGTAATGAACTTTTTTTTTACATTTAGTTATCGATAAGGCACAATGTTAAAAAATAATTCTAAACGTCTAGACCTGCAGTAGACTGAATGCAACATTTAAACGATGGGCGGAAAACATGTCATTGATGTATGGAAGAATCTGCACACTGAAAATTGTGAAGTGGCAACAGGAATCACTATAATGCCAAATTCATGCCAATAGAACCAATGTTCTTTATTCTTTATTAGGTGCTGCGTGCAAACATTTAGATCAAATTGTGACCATCCTCAGCGCTAGCAAATCAAGAACACCTGTGTATTTAAGGTTTACATTTAAATTAATTGGCAGGTTGTTCAAACCCTATATTAATGTCAGGTGTTTAATTGAATCAAGGCATCACATACAAGGACTGATCATTACATACTTGTATAGACAGACATCAAGAATGCATATGTTTACAGAATTATAGAAAAGGCAATCACAGAAAGTGAAGACATATTCAAAGTAAAGATGGTATTGTAGAACATGACATTAAGGGGTAGGTTTACTAAAGTGTCACAATAGTCACAAACCAGTCTTGGGTGAAATGTACTAAACAGGTGCAAAGCTTTTTGTGACTTTTTAGGGAATGCTTTGTGGCAGCAGTTTTTATTTGTGGTTCAGAATATGAATATGTAGTTATGGGCGTTAAATTCGCAAAAATGGGATGGAGATAGTCCAAATCAGGGTTCTCAGATATTGTAATGAGATGTACGAAAGCTGCAGACAATTGCAACGCTTACGTTGCATCAATTTTTTAAGAACTTTTGAAAACATGTTTAAACATTCACAATTGTTGCTGGCTGTGACAAGATGGTGAACAAAACAGTGTCCGCTCAAGAGTTCAGTTTATCCAACAATGTGGAATATTTATTTACTTACAGACTCGACAATAGAGACAGCAATTGCAGCAGTTAGTAACCTCACGTAGTGAGTAGTACACAGTTAAAAACAAAAATAATACAAAAACAGAAAATAAACAAACACCGACGTCCTGCTCTGTAAGCCTTCTCCTTCGGGTTGGTCTTACCCAGGCAGTCCTTTTAGTCCTTGGTGTTGTTAAAAGTCCACGAATATAAAAGCAGTTAATCCTCTGCTGGAACAAAAGCAAACTGTGAATATCCAAATAAACACTGTTGTTGTTGTTGCTGCTGTCTCTCTCTCAGTCCCCACACACTAACCTCGAGCTCTCTGGTTGGTTCCCCTTTTATGCGCCCAGCCCCACCCTCTGATTACCGGCACACCAATCCTAGTGATTGTGTTTAAACTCGCCTGTCAGTCAGTCACAGGTGAAGGTGTGCACATACCAACCACTGCCCCACACAAAAATGGTGTCCGTTCAAAACAGAGCTTCCGCCCTCGTCACGTCATGTTTGTGTGGGGCACCCGGGATTAGGCCATAGCCATCTAGCATCTGGGAGGGCGAATTACAGGACGGGATCACTTTACTCTGTCACACTGGCATTTCCCAGTCCGCCTTTTCTCGTGCAGTGCCAGTTGTGCTCAATGCATTTTTGAGATGAACAGCGTAATACCTATTTTTCCCTAAAACCAGGGAGCAATAGACACATGTGCCGCTAACCCCTCCAGCTCATTCTGAGCATCTGAATAGGAATAGGAAACACACCTATTCTATTAATGTGCAGGTGGTTTGTAATTGTGCACAATTTAGCACTGCACTACTGACTAACTTAAATAAAAACAGACAGTATACATTTGGCTTATAGGCTGCTCATGATTATATAAATTAGTGTTGGGTCGTTCCACGCCAACTCAACCAGAAAAGTCTTAGATTTTCGAGAACTTTGAATAAAACTCATCACTTACCCCTCGTCTGGCAATTTGCCAAAAGTGAGTTAGGCGCTCCTGGTATTGTTTTCTCGAAAGCCAGAGGCGCTGCATATGATGGTAGTGTCTAAGTTGAGCCCAGGGTGATTTTTCTGGTGAGGGTCATGTTTTCACTTTAGGTTGATCTTTGCCAGGTCACAGTTTGAAGGGGAAATAAGTCAATAATAATAATAATAATAATAATAATTAATTTCAATTTAAAATAATCTTTTATTCACATTACACCAATGTGTGCAATGCAGCAGCATGATTTATTTTCTGTTACCATACTGGTAGCATACAGGCTAAAGTAAAAAGAAAGCGCGCTAGGTGTTCATTTGATTTTACGACTGTACTGTATACTGTACAGATTTATAATTTTGTTCCTAATGTAAGGTGTAGCCTACCCAAAACACATTAGTATTATTTCAGTGCAATGATTTACACATTTAAAATACAGGTCACGTATATTGAGCACAATAAATGTTAGGGGTGAGACCGAATAGTCGAACATTCGACTATTCGATAACGATGGCACCTATCGACAAGTGAATCCAACATTCGAAAGTTAAAAAAAAAAAAAAAAATGTATATATTGATTTTATTTTAAAGCCTGTACTGCTGATTGGCTCTCTATGTAGCGGTAATGAAGATTGACTGGAGGGTGGGATTTGTTATTTCTTGTCTGTGATTGGCTAAACTAGAACGTACCTCGGCTAACGATGGCTTACTCACAGAAAAGTTCAGCATGGAAATACTCTGACAAAGTAAATGAAAACACTGTTAAGTGTAAAATATGTGCAGTGCAATTAAACTACCACAAATCTACAACTGGTATGTTAACCCACCTAAAAGACAAGCACCGTTCTGTGACGCTAGCAACGACAGAAAAGAAAAGAGGACCGCAACAAACCGCCATTGCATCCTTTGCGGTGAGGCCTCGTCAGTGTGACAACGTCGTACGTGCTGAAAAACATCAGCCCTTATTTATTGCTAATATGGTGGCAAAGGACATGCTTCCCATACGTTTTGTTGAAGGTGAGGGATTTCGGGAGTTGATGAAATTTGTGGAACCTGAATACACAATCCATGCACGAAAAATCCTGCACTAAAACAATTACCACTCGACTCGAAAAAAATGCATGCCGATTCAGCAGCGTCTGTCCGCAGAAACTTGTCAAAGGCTGAGAAGGTGGTGATTACTACAGATGCGTGGACTGCACTGAATACCGAGTCGTACGTCATTGAGGATTGGGAAATGAAAAACGTAGTTCTACAGACTCGCGCCACGCCAGAGAGGCATACAGCAGAGAATCTCGCAAATGTGTTAAACACCGCTGTAGACCATTCGGGTTTAACTAGGGGGGGAAATCACTGCCTGTGTTCACGACAATGCCAGCAACATCATCTTCGGAGTTTGTTGAATGGGGCTCGAATTTGTGCTTTGCACACACTTTGCAGCTCGCCTTCAACGATGGCTTTAAACTTGGTGCTATACATAATGTAGTCGGTGCGGCCAGCCGTCTTGTGTCGCATTTTCATCACAGTGCAATAGCTACTGAGGCTCTGAAGTTGAAACAAAAACAAACAACTCTGCCTGAGCACCGTCTGCTGCAGTATTGCCGGACCTGATGGACATGCTGATTTTTTAAACAAGAATAAGTGAACATGATGATAATAATGGACATTGCTAGCCTAACTATTCCTAAAGTTTTTGTTAGGATTTTTTTTTTGCTTCCATGGAAGGCTAGTGCGTTAATGCCACTCAGGCCTTTTTGTTCATTCATTTATTTATTAATATTATTAAGCTAGCTACATACATAGCAAGCTATTGCCTATACAGGCTATTTATTTTTTATTCACTGGAACTCGAACGCACAGGTATGTTTCCGATCTGATTTAACGTAGACCGGTAGTCTGCATGTTGTGTGTGGTTTGAAAACGTGGGAAAAGTAAATCGTTTAGTTAAGTGGATTGTATAAATTAGCTAGCTAGATAGTCTAATGCATTTTGTATTTCGCTGTTATGACCGGAAAACATTATTGCCACAAGGATGCTAATGTTAAGGCGTTTGCCTCGCAGCTCACATTGCTAAACTATTATTGAATGAAAATTAAATTAATAATTGAATAAAAATTATACTTTTTTTTTTTTTTTAATTGTCACAACCTTTATAGTTCATTTGAAATTGTAATTAACGGAAAAGCTTGTGACAATATCGGTAAAAAAATAACACTTGCTTGCAAAATACGAGAGTCTCACACGAGAGTTGACGTTATGTTATGTTATTGCTGCTGTTATGGCATTTCTGTATGTTTCCTAATAGGAAGGTATTTTTTACATAGCCTAATGTTTATTTAACAAAGTTAGCTAAGTATTTTAAAATAAAGTTCAGAATTTATTGCAATTGCAATAATTGTCACTTTGCATTATTTCGCATTTAATGTACGTCTCATTTTGAATGGGAGGCGGGGGGGGGGGGGGCGACTATTCGATTAGTCGACCTCAACAGCTGTGGAATTATCGATAGTCAAAATATTTGTCGTGCACATCCCTAATAAATGTATGTGTGTGTGTTTCTTTTTTTTTTTTTTTTTTTTTTTAAACCTGACGGCTAATGTCAGACAGACATATCCGGTTTAGTGAGGGGCTACTGTAACCCGCTCTTATAATTCATTAACCACCAAGTTCTTCTTTGAAGCTTTGTTTGCTTCAACTCTCCTACAAGCAGGATCAATTGAAGAACTGATAGTTTCACTGCCATTCTTTCAAGCACATTAGAATTTAAAAAACAGAAAATGGCTCTTAAAAGATTTCCCCCTGATTTAATGAGACAACTCGATGGCTTAAACGTGTGTGTGTGGAAGAGTGGGGGTATTCACTGACACGGGAGACAGAAGATTATGTTTGCAAACACTGCACAGGTGCCCAGTTTTATTTCTTTTCTTTTCTTTTTCTTTTTTATTTATTTTAGCCCACAGAGGGTGCTGTTGTCCGTGACCTGAATACTGGCAACAGTAAAACAGGACCACGGAGTTACCAATACAGGTACACAGTCCAGTGCACATACTAGTGCTCGAAAATAATAATGAAAACAGAAGGCGAAAGAAAAAGGGAAAATAAAACACAGTAACAAAACTACACACAAAAGTGCTGCTTATGCAGTGCCCCCACTGCTGCTAAGCCGGTCAGCACGGGTCTCCGACCTACACTCAGTTGTTCCTATACAATGGGGTGGCCAGTATACCTACACACGTCCCTTCGGGTACGTAATTATTTATTTTAATTTGTAAATTATTTTTAAGGAAGGCTGTATTCCTCAGCCGGGCTTGCCTGGTCCTTGTTTATACTGGTGTCTTCTGCCAGCATCACAGTACATTCCCAAACACAGCCACCCGAATGCACAACCAAGCGCAATTCTTATGGGCCGAGCAATCTCCCAAGGCCCGCCTCTCAGCCACTCAGAGAGAGGGAAAGCCCACACACCCTCTTCCCCACCTCTCCGTGTCATTGCCATGACTGACAGGTGGATCCTACGAGACTGCTGCCCTCTACCTGCAGTACCACGCATGTGTCTGATAGTCAGTCCAGATCACCCCTGTTACAGTGTCGTACATCAGAACGTAGATGGAGAGACACTAAATTACAAGTCCACTACCTTGCCTGGAAGGATCATATTTTTAGATATAGGGCCACTCTATCTTCGGCCAGATCAGCCTACTATTCAAACCTTACAGATAACAATTTGAATAATCCCAGAGTTTTATTTGATTCTCTAGCTAAATTAACTAATCCACACTCTGAGTCCCCTCTGACTATAATAAAGAAATTGCTGACATTCGCATTCAGGTACTGAATACCACCATTAAAACAGGATATGTCACAAAATAGCAATGATGAACCAGACTTATTTGATGCTCCAAGATCTGAACAAGTCTTTGACTCTTTTTCTCAGATAAGATCTTACAAATCTAGTAATGAACATGAAATCCACTACCTGTATTTTAGACCCTATTCCAACTACACTGTTTAAAGTATTTCTAAGATTAACACTACAGCTCATTAAGTATCATTAACAGCTAACTGTTGTCTGGTATTGTTCCTAACTCCTTCAAGGTTGCTGTTATTAAATAAAACTGGCCTAGACCCCACAGTTCTTAATCATTTCAGGCCTATTTCTAATCTCCCATTCCTATCCAAAGTTTTAGAGAAAGTGGTGGCTCATCAACTTAACAAATTTCTTGTATCATACAACATCAGTGAGCAATGTCAGTCCACAACGCTTACAGCACTGAAACAGCCCTTGTTAAAGTTGTAAATGATTTATTGCTATCTTCTAATATGGGTTTACTCTCAGTTCTTATGTTACTAGATTTAAGTGCTGCATTTGACACCATTGACCACTCTTTAAATTGATCGCCTTGAAAATCGAGTGGGATTGTCAGGGAATGTCCTGTCTTGGTTTTGTTCTTATTTGTCAAATAGATTTCTAGTTACTTGGGGTGTTCTGCAAGGTTCCATTCTTGGTCTGTTCTTTTCTCACTATACACTGTATGTTGCCTTTGGGGAATATTGCTCGAAGTTATGAAGTAAACTTCCAATGCTACACGGATGACACTCAGCTGTATTTACCATTTAAACCAGGGGACAACTTAGCTGTAGGTGCACTGACTATATCAAAAAATGGATGTCAAAAAAAATTTCGATGCTAAATTCTGTTAAAACTGAAATAATGCTTTTGGGACCCTTAAACATAAACTTTTCTGACCTAGCTCTTAGTGGCTTCCCCTCTAATTGGAAGTCTGACATGAGAAATGTAGGGGTTATTTTCGATCAAGATCTTTCCTTTGAGCAACATATCAGGAATGTCACTAAGATAGCCTTTTCTCATTTACAAAATATTGCTAAACTTAGATGTATTTTCTCTCAGTCTGATGCAGAGAGACTAATGCATGCTTTTAGAACATCAAGGATAGATTACTGTAATGCGCTGTTCTCTGGTATTTCTAGCCGTGCTTTGTCTCGGGCCCCATTACCCAAACGGTCATATAATGCCTGGTAGTGCCCCCTGTGTCAGGTCTTATTGCTTTTATATATATATATATATATATATATATATATATATATATATATATACAGACGTGCTCAAATTTGTTGGTACCCTTACAGCTCATTGAAATAATGCTTCATTCCTCCTGAAAAGTGATGAAATTAAAAGCTATTTTATCATGTATACTTCCATGCCTTTGGTATGTCATAGAATAAAGCAAAGAAGCTGTGAAAAGAGATGAATTATTGCTTATTCTACAAAGATATTCTAAAATGGCCCGGACACATTTGTTGGTACCCCTTAGAAAAGATAATAAATAATTGGATTATAGTGATATTTCAAACTAATTAGTTTCTTTAATTAGTATCACACATGTCTCCAATCTTGTAATCAGTCATTCAGCCTATTTAAATGGAGAAAAGTAGTCACTGTGCTGTTTGGTATCATTGTGTGCACCACACTGAACATGGACCAGAGAAAGCAAAGGAGAGAGTTGTCTGAGGAGATCAGAAAGAATATAATAGACAAGCATGGTAAAGGTAAAGGCTACAAGACCATCTCCAAGCAGCTTGATGTTCCTGTGACAACAGTTGCAAATATTATTAAGAAGTTTAAGGTCCATGGAACTGTAGCCAACATCCCTGGGCGCGGCCGCAAGAGGAAAATCGACCCCAGAGTGAACAGAAGGATAGTGCGGATCGTAGAAAAAGAACCAAGGATGACTGCCAAAGAGATACAAGCTGAACTCCAAGGTGAAGGTATGTCAGTTTCTGATCGTACCATCCGTCGCTTTTTGAAAAGAAAAACATAAAAAAGCCAGACTGGAATTTGCTAAAATGCATATTGACAAGCCACAATCCTTCTGGGAGAATGTCCTTTGGACAGATGAGTCAAAACTGGAGCTTTTTGGCAAGTCACATCAGCTCTATGTTCACAGATGAAAAAATGAAGCTTTCAAAGAAAAGAACATCATACCTACAGTGAAACATGGAGGAGGCTCGGTTATGTTTTGGGGCTGCTTTGCTGCGCCTGGCACAGGGTGCCTTGAATCTGTGCAGGGCACAATGAAATCTCAAGACTATCAAGGCATTCTGGAGTGAAACGTACTGCCCAGTGTCAGAAAGCTCTGTCTCAGTCGCAGGTCATGGGTCCTCCAACAGGATAATGACCCAAAACACACAGCTAAAGGCACCCAAGAATGGATAAGAACAAAACATTGGACTATTCTGAAGTGGCCTTCTATGAGTCCTGATCTGAATCCTATCGAACATCTATGGAAAGAGCTGAAACTTGCAGTCTGGAGAAGGCACCCATCAAACCTGAGACAGCTGGAGCAGTTTGCTCAGGAAGAGTGGGCCAAACACCTGTTAACAGGTGCAGAAGTCTCATTGAGAGCTACAGAAAACGTTTGATTAAAGTGATTGCCTCTAAAGGTTGTGCAACAAAATATTAGGTTAGCGGTCCCATCATTTTTGTCCATGCCATTTTCATTTATTTGTTTTATTATTTACAATATTATGTTGAATAAAAAATCAAAAGCAAAGTCTGATTTCTATTAAATATGGAATAACAATGGTGGATGCCAATTACTTTTGTCAGTTTCAAGTTATTTCAGAGAAAATTGTGCATTCTTCATTTTTTGTGGAGGGGTACCAACAAATTTGAGCACGTCTGTATATATATATACACACACACACACACACACAGTTGCCCCCCATTATACCGCCCCCCTTTATAATGCCACCCTCGCATACTGCCAGCTACTCTCTGGACAAATGTCACCAATATAAAAACAGTGCTATTTGTACCCGTTATATCGCCACCTCGCTGCCCGCCACCCGCCATCCGCCAACTTCCCAAGCCAAGCAAATGTAAATATATAAATTGTCGTTTCCCTCATTGTAGCACCAGCGAAATAATCATAGCCAATTAAAACAAAGTTATGCAGTTACCCTTTGACTCACTTTCCTAATTCGTTGTTAACTGAATGTTCATACCAATGTCATCAACACTCCTGCTCCCAAAGCAAAACAGAAAGTACAAAATGGCTACTAGACCCTTGTCACAAAGACGGCC
Organism: Acipenser ruthenus; assembly: GCF_902713425.1. Classification (NCBI taxonomy): domain Eukaryota; kingdom Metazoa; phylum Chordata; class Actinopteri; order Acipenseriformes; family Acipenseridae; genus Acipenser; species Acipenser ruthenus. The sequence goes on along the minus strand of NC_081198.1, from coordinate 29,677,420 downwards.
AGAGTGGGTGGCGTCAGACCGGAAGCAGGAAGGAATTCAAACAAAGACAGTGGTTGTGATGATGAGCTGAGTGCAATGGCTGCACTCAGCGTTTATTAACAAAATAAAAAGGTTTAACAGTACAAAAACAGGACACGGCACTTGACGCCAAAATAAACAGACAGACAAAACGACTAGACACTAACACACAGGTGAAACGGAGACGAACAAACACGGTGAGAATACACTTATTATATTTATACTTAACGATTTAACTCTCCTCTCTCTCTCCCGTTCTCCACTCTCTGAACACCTAACCCCGACTGAGTGAAACTGTGCATCTATATATACTGTTGTGCTGGGATTCAATTACTAATTAATTACTCACTTGAATCCCAGCACGTGAATTCATTACGTGCAACCCCGTGCCACACATTATACACATTTTATCTGCACGTGAAGTGATGTGCCATCCTCGTGCCTAAATATAATTATACACTTTAAACACACGTGAAACACAGACCCGTTTATATCCCGTGTACCAATCTATACACCAACATTAACATACGCACGCATATACACAACACAGAACACACAAATGCACACAGGGGCGGGGCACTTTGCCACATATACCCCCCCTTGTGCGCAGCACACATGGCCTCAACGGCCACCTCCCCCCTTAAAAACCCAGCAGTCCAGGACAAAGTCTCGGGCTGGGAAGGGAGGCTTTAGTGGGCCCATGGCTGGACATGCTGTCAGCTCCCCTGCCGGTAGTGGCACGGCTGACAGCATGCTGGTCCCGTCCTGCAGCGAAAAAGCTGCGGGGGCAGGTGGTCCCCCGACCTCCCCCTTCTTCATAGCCGGCAGCTCCCTCCTGTGGGGCTCCGGCCACAAGAACTCCTGCAGCGAAACTGCTGCTGGGGAAAGTGGTCTCCAGACCTCATCCCCCTTCTTCGTGGCCGGCAGCTCCCCTTTCTGGGGCTCCGGCCACCGTACTCCCTGCGGAGGTACGGGCAGCAGAGGCAGCTCCTGCTCCTCTGCTCCGGGCGGTGGCGGAGGCAGAGGCAGCTCCAGCTCCTCTGCTCCTGGCGGTGGTGGAGGCAGAGGCAGCTCCAGCTCCTCTGCTCCTGGCGGTGGTGGAGGCAGAGGCAGCTCCAGCTCCTCTGCTCCTGGCGGTGGTGGAGGCAGAGGCAGCTCCAGCTCCTCTGCTCCTGGCGGTGGTGGAGGCAGAGGCAGCTCCAGCTCCTCTGCTCCTGGCGGTGGTGGAGGCAGAGGCAGCTCCAGCTCCTCTGCTCCTGGTGGTGGTGGAGGCAGAGGCAGCTCCTGCTCCTCTGCTCCTTGCGGTGGTGGTGGCGGAGGCAGAGGCAGCTCCTGCTCCTCTGCTCCTTGCGGTGGTGGTGGCGGAGGCAGAGGCAGCTCCTGCTCCTCTGCTCCTTGCGGTGGTGGAGGCAGAGGCAGCTCCTGCTCCTCTGCTCCTGGAGGTGGTGGAGGCAGAGGCAGCTCCAGCTCCTCTGCTCCTGGCGGTGCTGGCTCCCTCTGCTGTGGCGGCTGGGCATGTGCACGCCGTGCTGCCTTCAGCAGCATAGCGAGAGGCTGCTGGGGGACACCAGCATCCTGCCCTTCTCCCCCCAAAAAATTTTCAGGGGGTTGAGCCTGTAACTCCTCCCCTTCTGGCTCTTGGGGCTGAACCAGCAGGCATTTTCCCTCTGCTGGTGGCTTGGGTCCCAGGGCTGTGGAAGCCCCGACTTGCCTCCCTTTGGGCTGTGGACGCCCCGACTCCTCCCTTTTGGGCTGTGGACGCCCCGACTCCTCCCTGTTGGGCTGTGGACGCCCCGACTCCTCCCTGTTGGGCTGTGGACGCCCCGACTCCTCCCTGTTGGGCTGTGGACGCCCCGACTCCTCCCTGTTGGGCTGTGGACGTTCGGGCTCCCCCCACTCAGGCGTAGGACGTTCGGGCTCCCCCCACTCAGGCGTAGGACGTTCGGGCTCCTCCCACTCAGGCGTAGGACGTTCGGGCTCCTCCCACTCAGGCGTAGGACGTTCGGGCTCCTCCCACTCAGGCGTAGGACGTTCGGGCTCCTCCCACTCAGGCGTAGGACGTTCGGGCTCCTCCCACTCAGGCGTAGGACGTTCGGGCTCCTCCCACTCAGGCGTAGGACGTTCGGGCTCCTCCCACTCAGGCGTAGGACATTCGGGCTCCTTCCGCTTGGGCTCCTCCCATTTGGGCTGTGGATGCTCAGGCTCCTCCCATTTGGGCTGTGGAGGCAAAACCAGCAGGCATTCACCCTCTGCTGGTGGAGATGGGGACAGCAGGTACTCGCCCTCTGCTGGTGGAGATGGGGACAGCAGGCATTCACCCTCTGCTGGTGGGCCTGCTACCTGGGCTGCTGTTCCTTTTATCGTTGCCTCCAGGTAGCTGAGGAGAAACTCCACACCTTCCTCCAAGGTGTTTGGGGTGTGTTCCTCCTGATAGGCCTCCCATCTCTCACTGTCCATCATCCACAGGGCCCGGACGATTATGGGCAGAGACTGGGCCTCCAGCCCAGCATTCTCTAGGAACCAGCCCCGCAGTTTGATGGCGTCTTCTGCCATTGACCTTTTTTTTTTTTTTTTTTTTTTTTTCCAGACCCCTCCTGGTCTGACGCTTGGAGGCGCGGCTATCCCACGATGACACCACGTGTCACAAAGACGGCCAGAGTGGGTGGCGTCAGACCGGAAGCAGGAAGGAATTCAAACAAAGACAGTGGTTGTGATGATGAGCTGAGTGCAATGGCTGCACTCAGCGTTTATTAACAAAATAAAAAGGTTTAACAGTACAAAAACAGGACACGGCACTTGACGCCAAAATAAACAGACAGACAAAACGACTAGACACTAACACACAGGTGAAACGGAGACGAACAAACACGGTGAGAATACACTTATTATATTTATACTTAACGATTTAACTCTCCTCTCTCTCTCCCGTTCTCCACTCTCTGAACACCTAACCCCGACTGAGTGAAACTGTGCATCTATATATACTGTTGTGCTGGGATTCAATTACTAATTAATTACTCACTTGAATCCCAGCACGTGAATTCATTACGTGCAACCCCGTGCCACACATTATACACATTTTATCTGCACGTGAAGTGATGTGCCATCCTCGTGCCTAAATATAATTATACACTTTAAACACACGTGAAACACAGACCCGTTTATATCCCGTGTACCAATCTATACACCAACATTAACATACGCACGCATATACACAACACAGAACACACAAATGCACACAGGGGCGGGGCACTTTGCCACAACCCTACATTTAACACCACAGCAAAAGAAAAACAAATCTGCATGTATGCATCTGAAAATAAGAAAGCAAGTCAGCAACACATCGCAAATATTTTCTCACCTAAGTGAGGCATATACTGTTAATCGAAGGACAATTGGAGACATTCTAATGGATACAAACGTTAGGTTACCTGCCGTAACCCTGGTTCCCTGAAAGAGAAGACAACCACCAACATTATGTATGGGACATACATAATACTGAGCTCTTTATATCAGAGCTACCGAAGGCCCCTTCCTGTGATGATGCACTCTGTCCCGCCTACCAAGGGTATAAAACCATCACTCACCGGAAGATCTCCCTCTTTTTCCATCGAACCCGTGAGGGCAACCGAAGCGACCTCATGGTTGGTGGTCGTCTTCTCTTTCCGGGAACCAGGGTTACGGTAGGTAACCTAACGTTCCCTTTCAAGTCGCAGACGACCACCAACATTATGTATGGGATAATGTATACCAGAGCTGTTGCGAGGGAGAAGGAACGGCAGCATATGAGGGACTGTGGCAAAGTGTCTGGTAAGGGGAACAGGTGTAGCGGTGATGCGGTGCAGGAGTGACAGGCAGACAACGGTATTCCAGTGAAAAAAGTGCTTTATTTCTTTTCCAGGTCTGGTGACCGAAAAATAAACAAATCCCAGGCGATACACAACAATGTGTAACGCACGGGGATAACAATAAACAGGGCACAGTCCCGAACAAAACAAACAGACGGTCACCAGTCCTGGGTGAGTGCAGTCGTGATGGTGGTTTAGTGTAAACACAGATAGTGCGGTGTGCAGTGGTGCTCCGGACCGTGCTGACCCTTGGCGACAGCTCCGGAGTAGTGCTTTAACTGTCTGATGGTGAAAAACACAGACAATTACACAGACAAACACAACAAAACACAACACGTAATTATTTCCCTTATTTTAACAACGAGAGCTCCTCTCTCGATCATTCTCTCTCCAAACGCTAACCCAAACAAAGGAAAAGAACAGCGTTACCCTGGCCCCTATATGTAATCCTGCATGATTCTAGGTAAACGGTTGCAGCTGCCTTATTACTTGCAGCTGCCCCTCGTTTACCTGTCAAATCAATACGGTCTTACAACAGAGTCTCGCTTCTTTCCAGGCTGACCCACTTCCCGGTCCCGGAAACGAACTGTCAGGCCAGCCCTTCCAGATACTTCTCCTCCCGTTCTTTAGCGCCCTCACAGGTCGGGAGGAAGATTTATCACCAGAACTCATTGTATTTCTGTCACAGGGACGCACAAGCGCTGTCTAACCCAGAGGTTAGCGGTGTGAACTTACACCCTCAAGGACTATTGTGCCCACAGACGGCACAGCAGGATCTACCACGTTTATGAGGTAGAATCTGGTGAAAATATGCGGCGTAGCCCAGCTAGCCGCAGTACAAATATCAGACATCGAAGCACCTTTAAAAAGGGCCCAAGATGTAGCCAACCCTCTAGTTGAATGTGCAGCTACTCTACCAGGTGGGGTTAAACCAGAACCATTATATGCGGCCGACACTTTGTCCGCACCCCAGTGTGACAGACGCTGCTTAGAGTGGGGCTGTCCGATAGTCCGTGTACCATAACATACAAAAAGCTGGTCCGATTTATACAAAGCTTTTGTCTTAAGTACATAATATCTCAATGCCCGCACTGGGCAGAGGAAGTTTAACCTCTCATTCTCCGATGAAGTAAATGGAGGCAGATGAAAAGATTCCAGTTCCACAGATTGGTTAATATGAAAAGCTGTGATCACCTTGGGGAGAAAAGCAGGGTTGGTGCACAGCGAAACTCTGCTTCCATCCTCCCACACACGCATGCAGGAGCTGTGCACGGACAGCGCCTGCAGCTCCCTGATCCAGTGGTGATAGCTTGCAGAGGTGATAGCTAAAAGGAAGGCTGTCTTCATAGACAGGTACTTCAGCTCTATGGAGTCTAAGGGCTCAAACGGGGCCTTTGTAAGAGCCTCCAGTACAATGTTGGGACTCCACTCAGGGAGAACAGTCCTCCTAGGAGGATGTAATCTCCACGCGCCTTTAAGAAAGCGTGTAGCCAAAAAATGCGCACCCGGAGACATAGAATCTACGGGGGCATGACAAGCAGATATAGCTGCCAAATACACTTTTAAGGTGGAAGGGGACCTTCCAGTGTCAAGCAGGTCCTGTAGGAACTGCAATATAACTGGCATAGGGCAAGTAACGGGGTCATGGCTCCTGGCCAGGCACCAGGCTTGAAAACACTTCCACTTGTAGGTATACAAAGACCTAGTGGAGTCTGCCCTAGCATTCTGCATAGTGCTCACAACCGCGTTCGACAACCCTAGGGCTAACCAGCGGTGCCTTTCAGGGGCCAGACCCACAACCGGAACCTGCCTGGATTCGGGTGCCAAAGGGAGCCCTGTGCCTGAGTGAGGAGATCCAGAAGAAGCGGGATCCCCCAAGGCTGGCCGTACAGCAGCTGGCACAGGGTCGCAAACCATATTCTCCTGGGCCACCTGGGGGCCACTAGGAGAACTGATGCTTTCTCTGACCGGACTTTCTCCAGAAAAGCTGGGAGCAACGGTATAGGAGGAAAAGCGTACAAAAACGCTTTGGGCCAAACGTGCGCTAGGGTGTCTACGCCGAGTGGACCGCCTAAGCGATGAAGGGAGTACCATAGTGGGCAATGTGTCGTCTCCGCCGAAGCGAACAGATCGACCTGCGCCTTCCCGAACCGTTCCCAAATGCGCTCCACCGTCTGAGGCTGGAGATGCCACTCTGATGGATGTGAACCTCTCCTGGAGAGGAGATCCACTGCCAAGTTCGCCACTCCTGGAATGTGCGTCGCCCGCAGGGACAACAATTTGGCCTGGGCCCATACTAATAGCTTGAAAGCTATGCGATGCAACCCCGGAGACCAAAGGCCTACCTGGTGGTTGATATACGCTACTACTGTTGTGCTGTCCGTCCGGATCAACACATGTGTCCCGCTCAGCACTGGAAGAAAGTGCTGGAGAGCAAGGAACACTGCCTTCAATTCCAGCATGTTTACGTGCAGGGGTGCCCAGCGGTCCGACCAGGATCCGCAGACTCCCCTGCCCTCCCAGACTGCTCCCCAACCCTGTTTGGAGGCGTCTGTTGTCACCACTTGGCGATTTAATACTACTCCCATTTGCACCCCTCTGCACAAGTGAGAGGGAACCCTCCACCAGCATAGGGCTGCTGAGCATGTGTGAGACAGAGTCAACCTGCGGTGTCTGTCGCGTTTGGCGTTGAGATGAAACGCATTGAGCCACCCTTGCATCGGGCACATGCAAAGCAGACCCAGTTGGATCGCTACTGTGGCTGCAGCCATCAGACCCAGTAGTTTTTGGCACACCCTGAGGGTTACCTGTGATCCCTGTCAAAACAGGGAGAGGCAATCCTGAATAGCTGCTACCCTGTCGTCCGACAGGTATACGCGCATTGCATTGGAGTCCAGCAGGAGCCCCAAATACGTGGTGCATTGCACTGGTGCAAGCCGACTCGCCAGTCGCCCGGCCAGACAGACTGGAGGATGTGACGGTGTGTCAGCATTCGGAACCTCCTTTCTTTCAGAAACCCATTGAGGAGCCTCAGATCTAAGATGGGGCGAACCCCTCCATCTCTTTTGGGCACCAGAAAGTATCTCGAGTAGTACTCCTCCTGGGAGAAGGGGTCTACGCGACGAATGACTTGCTTGCGCTGCAAGGCAGCCACTTCTTCCTGAAGTACCAAGGCTTGCAAGGGGTCTGTCACGAAGGTGCTTATGACACCTCAAAAGGGAGGAGGTCCCGAGCGAAACTGGCATCTGAGGTGCAAGCGCGCCAGTACTGCAGCTGTTGCGCCGAAAAGGGGGTCTGAGGCCGCCAGCCTTCAGGGGCCCTGCTGGGGCTGAGCAGTTTGGGGTGAGCGCGTAGCGTGCTGGCCCTGAAGACGACCCCTGAGACGTTGGTATGTGGATCGACCACAACCTGCGTTCCCTCCACCTGCTGGTTGGGCTCGGTTACCTTGAAGGCGATGCCTTAGGTCACCCCGCGGAGCTGTGGGAACTGGAACTGTTCTGGTGACAGTTCGAGTCTGGGGAGCCCGCCAACGGCGTGACCTACTCCACGTCAGAGCGCGGGGAGGGAGCAGCGCAGCCACCTGACGGGAAGCCTCCTATTCCCGAAGAGATTTCTGTAGAATCTCTTCCACAACTGGCCCAAACGTACTGTATGTCCCAGGGATATGGGCGCATCCAGCAGTGCAGCTTTATCTGTGTCTGGGACCCTGGCTTGTGACAGCCACAGCTGTCTACGTGCCACAATGAAGCCCGCTAGACTTCGGCCCAGGGCTTGCCCCTGCAGACCGGAGATCTGCAGCAGTGTATCGGACAGGAGACGCAGCTCTGAGACCACCGGCTCAGGGACCGGGGCCTCGCGCAACAGTCCATCCAAATACGCGGTCAGCACACTCGCTGTGTTAGTCAAGCAGGTTGTCTGCGCCTCTGCTGTGTACGCTCGCTTTAAATGCGTCTCTGTCACCCTGCACTGAGGGTTAGGACACATCGGGTCTCTAACAAGCCCCCCCACTGGCGGGGCCCTCACCAGGGCCGTGATGGTGGAGTCTACCGGGGGAAACCCCGCCAGGCCGAGCTTATCTGCGCCCTCCAAGGAGGAGAGCGGTGTAGCCTGCTTGGAGACGCTAGGAGCCGAAGCTGGTCTATCCCAGGAGGAGCGTACTTCCTCCACAAAGTCTGGGAAGGCTGGGAAACACTGCGGACGGGGAGCCAGCACCTGCGTCCAGAACACGGACCGGCGCGGCTGTGCTGCCGGTGTCCAGGGAACCTGCAGGAACGCTGCAGCATGTTCCATGAGAGCCAAAACCGAGCTTGGCAACGGGTTGGTATTGGCTTCTGACACACACTCAGAGCCGGGTTCCTCCTCTGCAAGGGTGTCCCCCACCTGCATGTCAGAGGAGAATGAAGCTGCATCACCGGAGGCCGCTATGAACAGCGTGTCCTACTGTGCCAGCTGAGGCGACCCTTCCCACCCCCCTTGCACTCTCTGCGGGGAGGGGGGATATGGCGCCTGAGGCTGCAGCGGGGCCTGGACAGGGGCCGGGGCTGCTGTGGCCTGCTTTGATAATAGCTCCAGGACCTGGGTAATCTGGGCCTTCAGGTCCATAATGTCCCTCGCCGGCTTCGAACGCTTCACCCACTTTGCAGTTGGAGACGGGGAGCGGTTACGCTGCGCATTCGGAATGCTAGGCAGGGAGTCCAGGGGCAGGGTGTCAGGGGAACCTAAGGCTGCTGATGACCCTGCCGCGTAGGACATTGAGCTCTTTTTTCTGGCTTTCTCCAGACGACCCTCTTTCAGCCTAGGCTGAAAGGCCTTGCAGATGCTACAAGCCACGTCCCTCTCAAGGGCCATGGTGGCATGCGGGACGCCCAAGCACCGCACGCAGAGGGTATGATTATCCTCTTGTGGGATGTTGGCGTTACAGGCCGTACAGGCATGGAGCGCCGGCATGGGTCTGTTCTTGTGCATAGTCCCTTTATTATATGGGGACTAGTGCGCAACAGACTACGCCTGCACTGTTTACCGTGCGGCACCACGAGTTATGCGCTAGTAGCGCAGTGCCTACGCAACGAGAGCAACGTGCACAGCACTGCTTGCCTCGAACGTTCCAAACGCCTTGCGCAGTGGGAGCGTAGACTGAATACCCTGCGCACTGTGCGTAACTTTGACTAGAAAGGAGTAACGAACACCTGCGCACTATGTGCGCTGTGAATATTGCTCTGTGTGCACGAAGTACCGTGTTACGCTATACTCCTACGCTGGCGTTGGATAATACGTAGCCTACGTTGCGCACTTGCACATCCAAGAGAGAATCAGGCTATGCGTGTGCCACAGTACAGCAGCACCGGAGAGGACGCTATGCAAAGTGCGTACCCAGACCGCGTGATCAACACACACACCTGGTCAGCTCGGAGCGTGTACTGGGGGGGACAGAGGCCGAAGCTGCGGTGGGTGAAGTTTTTTGTTTTGTTCTTGAGAAGGAAGGAAAGAGAGAGAGTACACCGAACGCACACGAACCGACTCACCGCAGCGGTCAGGTTCGGCCGGCGGCTCCACTCGAACGGGGATACGGCAGTACCTAGCCCCAAGGAGGAGAGCGCGGCTGGATCACTCAACAGCGGGGATACGGCCAGGCCTGGCCCCGAGGAGGATACTTGTGTAACTCCCAGGAAAAGACAACTCAGCCGCTCACATACGACAGACAGACAGTAAAAAAGAGAGCGGCCCACCAAGAGGGTTACCTTGATGGAACGGGTCGATTTGTTTAACCTGAAAAAGGTTGGATGCAATCTAAAATAAGTGACTTTTATAAACCACAGTAAATGTTAAAAAAAAAAGTATGGTAAGAGGTTTGTTTGTATACATGCACATTTTGCACAGATGAAAGCATCAGTTTTGTAAACAGCAGAATTAGTTTTTTTTGTTTTACATTTCATTTAAAAAAGTGTTTGCCTGTACATACTCAACGTTTTTTTTTTAACTGCTTAAAAAAGAATGCTGTTGAGCTTAAATTGCTTTGTGAAATAAATAGATGGCATCGTTCAATGGGGGATAGTATTCAGCGGGCTTACAGTCGTGCCACAAACAGTGAAGAACAGCGCACTGCGGCACCGTTTTTGTAAACACAAAAGTAAAATAAATATTTTAACAAAAACAACACTCACAGAACAAAAATAAGGTTTAAAACAAAAACAATTCACGAACACAGAACAACAAACAAATACCATGCTGGTCTTCCCAACACGAGTAGCAATTGCTGGCTTTCTTTTTACTTCCTGTTTCGTTTTCTTTACCTGCATTCACACAAGCTTTCTGGCAGAGGACGAGCTGCTAGCACCTCCTCTGCCAGACCACATTTAAATCAAACAATAACAAACAAAACGGCATGTTTAACTCAAACACAAAATACATTTCTCTTTTTAAATCACAATACATAGTTTTCTTAAACACAAAGCAATACATTTAATTCATACTAATACAATAAACTATTACTTTTAAATCACAATACATTGTGTTTTTAACTACACACAAAATACATTTAAATCATAATACATTCACCCATTCTCAAACAATACATATATTTACAAGACATTTACAAGCAGGGCTTTGCCCTACCCCCTCTCATTATGTGCAGGGCTTTTTTTCTGCCCTGCCACAAGGGGCTAGTGTTTTTAATTCCCTTGACCGACAATCAGGGTACTAGCAAGTGGCAATAGCCGAGGATAGCAAGAAGAAGACTGCCTTTACCACCCCTTTTGGATTGTTGCAATTCCACGTTATGCCCTTTGGACTGAAGAATGCCTCTGCCACGTTTCAGTGGCTAATGGAACAGGTCCTGGGTGAGTTAAGAGGGGTATCTTGTTTCGTATATATTGATGACATTATTGTGTATTCAAAGACGGAGGAACAGCCCTTAAGAGACCTCGGAGAGGTGTTTAAGAGATTACATCAAGCTCACCTTTCCTTATATTTAAAGAAGTGTCATTTTTTTAAGCAGACTTTCACTTTTCTAGGTCATGTGGTTTCGGGGGATGGCATTTACCAGGAGGACAGTCAACCGGCGAACAAAAGTGCAATGCAGCACAGGCATGCAGCAGCAGAAATAGCTGATGCCGCTGGAGAGGCAAGCGCAGAGGACAATCCATCCCAAACAAAGTGAGCCTGGGTTTGAATATATTGGGTCTTATCCATCTTGCCCTTCTCCTCTGAAGGTTTTCCTGTCTGTCCTCAACAAGAGCTAAGCGTCGCCACATCAGGAAGTGTACCACGGCAGCCATCCTGAGGCCAATGACAGGTCTGAAGGTGTGTAGTGCAGAATGGCAGGTGAAAAACTTTATACACGCCACCCTTTTAGTGACTGCTAAATTCCTTCTTTGTGCCAGCGAAATGCGGTTTTTGGCAGTAATACGGGTGCAAATCACTTGACCCCTTAGAGCATTCCTGACACCTGGTCAAATGCATTGTGGAGAGTTTCTTAACATGCAATTGTATACACAGATATACTGGATTTTCTAAACGTATACTGGCACCCTTAGTTATTGAATAATAGCTGCAAATTATCCCAATAATCATGATTATTTTAAATCTCATTTTAATTCCCATTAATTTTTACTTTTTCCTTTCAGATGAGATGTAAAACCTAGGTCCTGTTGACTCTGCAGCAGCAGTTGTTGATGCATAGTTCACCCCTAAGTCTCTATAAGTCACTTTGGATAAAAGCGTATGCAATATTACTGTAACAGGGGATGTGTTATTTGTGTGGGTCGTCATTGAATAATCATGAGGCAGACACAGTGCATTGGGTGTTGACTTGCTGCACAGGTGCACAGATTTAATAACACATAAGTGTGGACACTAGGGTACCAGCAATGATAGAACTAGTGTCACATTTAGTAAAGAAAACAAAGCTAAAAATAAATGTTTGCCACACAAAATGGCGAGCACTAGTCCCCCTAAAAAGAACGTCAAGCTCGAGGAACCTACTACTCTACAGAAACCCTCTCTATACAGTTTGGGATCAGCATCCCCTGAACTGACCTACACCCGGAGTCCTGGCATTCTCACGGAGACTTCTGCCTCTTCACATGCCCTTTTCAAATGGCCTCGGATGGGCAATGCCCTCTCGAGCACCGTCATGGAGTGGAATGGTTTCATGTAGTAGTTCCTGCAGAGCGGACGCTCTCCTCCTTAATGTAAACAAACACATGCTTTCACTCTGCACCCGTCTGTGTAACATGTAACAATGGCCATGCAGCAGCCTTGAACTGTGGCGCAGACGCTTTTTGAGCTCTGCCCAGCATCTCCGGACACCCCCTCCCCCTCCGATCTGGACCTCCCAATCCGCTCACTTGACAAGCCTAACTGCCCAATTGGTTGCCCAGCAATGCGTCTCAGCTACACACACTTGAGCAGGAACCAGCGACAGGGCTCTCCCTGCCACATACCCTCCCCCTCAGAATGGCACCACCGGTGCATTCGATATTCTTCAGCTGGTTCCTCTTCTGTTTGGGGGGGGGGGGGGGATTGGGGGGGGTTGGGGGGGCAACGTGTGGGTCGCTGTTGTCTCCGGCACCACCTCAAAAGAGGCCAAGACACGGTGACAGGGGCCCCGACCAGCCTGGACAGGGCAACCGGAGCACAGGCTAGTGACTGGGCAGCTGCAGCGGTGCAGTGTCTGGGAGCACTGGTCAAGGGCTCTGATCCACATATTAAATTTGACCTCCACAGCAACATTTCTGAGCAGACAACTGACTTTATATGAATGCATGGATGGGGTTAAACTTCCCAATCCACGCTAAACTCGTGCAGAATGTGATCGTCTCCAGATGGATTAATTTATTACTAATTTGGAGATGGTCACAGGTATAAAAACCTGCAGCTTTGGCTGATCGAGGTTGGTTGTTCAGAGGCAGAACGTGTGTACAGAGAAACTAAAAAGAATAATAACATTTGCTACTCGTGCTGGCTTAATACCAGCACAATACTTGTTGTCTTTAGTGTGTTTTTTCAGTGTGTGTTTTGGCTGTTTTGGCCAACGTGCCGTTTGTTTTTGTAAAGTGTTCTGTTTTGTTTAAACTTTTTATTTGTTAATAAAACAAACAGCAGCAGTTACCTCTCTTCACTTCCTGGCCTGACGTCACCACAAGCCATTGTGTCACAGGCTTTAACTTTTTCTGATATTCCTATGCAATTTGTTACAAACATTGCCACAAGTATAGGGTGTTTGACAGCCAAATGAATTAATTTCAGCATCCTGCTGCATTTGATGGGGTTTGTGAGCCTTCGAACACTGGCATTAAGAAAGAAGCAAGGTCATGGAATTAGCAGGGACACACTGCAAAACTACTTTTGTTTATTTCATTTTCTCTCCTAAAAATAGTCTCTAGCTGACATACCCGACAAGGTTTAAAACAACGAAATATGGAAGCCTTAGAATTCAGACAGCAAGGTACTCTGTCACATTTTAAAAAATCTACAACAAAAAGCTCCACTCCACTTTCAATAGCTACTGCATATATGGAAATAATAACCATATTTCTTATCTGCTGATTCTCAATTGCGTCACAAATGTGTATAAATTATTTTAGCAGGGAAGCCTCTGTCAAGTGCATTTAGCTGAGTGTACATTACTGGTACATACAATCACACTCTGTTATGTAAAATATACAGCAACACAAGCAATAAAATATACAGCAAGTCCTGTATCATTCAACACATTTTTAATTTGCATACCTTTAGATGCACACCAACAAATAGTAGGGAAAAACTTGCAATATTTTAAAATAACAGTAAAATGCAATTTTATTCATCCCGAAAAACCTGACTTATTGTTACCATCCATGTGTAGTAAATAACCAAGACCTTGTGTGTGAAAAATCAAATATCATAAAGTCCACAGAACCCTGACCACATAGCCAAATCCAAATCCTATACTTGGTGAAGTATAGTTATATCTTAAGGTCAAGCAACTGCCAATTTTCTCTGATACAGAAAGAAGAGAAAAAATGGTAGCCCACTACAGAAATGTTCACAAATATCAGAATTACTGTCAATAAATATATTGTTGTTATATATATTGTTATAAAAATACCCCTAGAGTCTGCGAGAGCGGGGGCGGAAGATGACTCAACGTTGGACAACACAGTTAACGACTTAGGAACGTAAACGGATATGAGTATGGAGAGTACTTCACAAAAGACTAGTTCAAGATCTGCAGTGAGCAAAGACATGGAACTCCAGGTTTGTGTCTGCGGCTGGAGCAAGGTGACAACGGTCAGGGGTTTGAAGATTCATCAAGGGAGAATGAAATGCTTGAGGGAGAAGGGACAAGGGCCTCGCATTGATCAGTACTTCTTACGAAGTCAGTCAAGTCAGTCGAATGAAATCCAGCGACAGGAAGCAAACCACAGTTCGCAGGATATCAGCACCCCTGTCATAGACGTGAGGAGGACTTGCATGGACACAGTTAGTGATGAACCTAATGATCCTTGTGAACCCGGTCAGACAAACCAGCATAAGAGAGAAAAGAACCTCAACGGGCACAAGCCTGGAGTTAAATGGCCAAGAGCTTGTGAGAAAACTGCATGGGACACAGTAAACACAGATCTCTGCGTTGCATTGGAAAGATTAAGTGGAACAGTTGAAAATAAGCTGGATAAATTTGGGGACATCATCTACGCATATGGAAGTGAGAGGTTTGGAGTTGAAAAAAGGAAGGAAAAAGTACAAACTATTCCTGGAAAGTCTAGACGGCAGCAGGAGATTGAACGCTTAGTTAGAGAAAGGAGACAGCTGAGGAACCAATGGAGAAGAGCAGAACAAAGTCAGAAGGAAGGACTCAATCTCTTACAAAGGGTCATAAAAGATAAGCTTGCAACATTGCGCAGAGCTGAGCGCCTACGGAAACGCTACAAAAAGAAGGAGCGTGCGAGAACTAACTTTTATAAAGACCCATTCAAATTTGTAAAGAAGTTATTCACCAGTGAGAAGAATGGCACACTAAAAGCATCTAAGGTTGAGCTGGAGAGATATTTGGAGGAAACACATACAGATTCAAAAAGGCAGGAGCCTATGTCATTTCCTTCAGACATCCCACCTATCAATCCACCAGAATACCAAATGGAGGACTGTGCACCTAAGTGGAAAGAAGTAGAGCAAGCTGTGAAAAAAGCAAGGGCTTCATCATCTCCAGGGCCTAATGGAGTTCCGTACAGAGTGTACAAGAGTGTTTCAGGAGTTCTACGAATTCTGTGGAAATTGATGAAAGTGGCATGGGAAAAACAGGTTGTACCAAGAGCATGGCGCCGAGCAAGTGGAGTCTTTATACCTAAAGAAAAAGATTCTACAAGCATCAGTCAGTTTCATCCCATTTCCCTATTAAATGTAGAAGGCAAGATTTTCTTCAGCATTATTGCTCAGAGATTGTCAGCTTAAATATTAAAGAACTGCTTCATTGACACTTCAATACAAAAAGCGGGCATTCCAGGTTTCCCAGGTTGCTTAGAACACATCAATGTGATCTGGCAACAAATTCAATCAGCTAAAAAGGAGAGGAAGGAGCTCCATGTGACATTCCTGGATTTGGCTAATGCATATGGTTCAGTGCCACATGAACTACTTTGGGCAGCATTTGATTTTTTCAGTGTACCGAAGACAATAACAAATTTAGTGAAAGCCTACTTTGGAGATTTGCAATTCAGTTTTTCAACTTCAGAATTCAGCACTACATGGCAATGCCTAGAGGTTGGAATAATGGCAGGATGCACCATTTCTCCACTGGCTTTTACCATGGCAATGGAAGTAATCATTAGGGCATCAAAATGGGTAGTAGGAGGAGAGCGCTTGGCTTCTGGAATGCGACTACCACCAATTCGAGCATACATGGATGACATGACAAACATGACTACAACAGTAGCCTGCACTAATCGATTATTGGGCAAATTAACCAATAACATTGAATGGGCACGAATGCAATTCAAGCCCACTAAATCAAGGAGCATCTCTTTAAATAAAGGCAAAGTAGTAGATAAAACATTCTTCATTAATGGTGAGGCAATACCAACAGTGTCTGAGAAGCCAGTGAAGAGTCTTGGGAGATGGTACGACGGGGATCTAAAGGACACAGTTCGTGTGGGAGAAGTTAGACAACAAGCAGTGGAAGGGTTGAAGAGCATAGACAGCTGCGCTCTACCAGGTAAACTAAAACTCTGGTGCTTTCAGTTTGGTCTACTGCCGAAGTTGCTGTGGCCACTGACTGTGTACGAGGTTTCTTTACGTTCATACATCAGGAAATGGTTGGGAGTTCCACGCTGCCTCAGCAGAGTGGGACTTTATGGTAAAGGAATACTGCAGCTACCAGTCTCTGCTCTAACTGAGGAGTTTAAATGCGCCAAGGTCAGACTGGAAATGACATTAGTAGAGTCACGCGACAAATGCGTAAGGGAGGCAGCACCTGTGTTCAAAACTGGAAGAGAGTGGGCGGCAAAGAAAGCTGTGGAAGATGCAAAGGCTGCCCTTCGAATTGGTGATATCATGGGGCAAGTTCAGCATGGAAGAGGGGGTCTTGGTTTCAGTTCAACTCCTCCTACATGGCACAAGGCAGCCCCAGCTCAAAGGAGGAAGCTGGTAGTCAACGAGGTGCAAAAGCAGGAGGAGAGGATGAGGTGTATAAAGGCCATTTCCCAGGCCAAGCAGGGAGAATGGATGAGATGGGAGAGTGTGGAACAACGCAAGATTGGCTGGCAAGACCTATGGTCAATGGAACAGAGCAGGATCAGTTTCCTCATCAGGTCAACATATGATGTTCTCCCATCACCACAGAACCTAAACCTCTGGGTAGGAGAGGATCCCTCATGTCCTTTGTGTTCTTCACCTGCAACATTAAGGCACATTTTGACAGGATGTAAGGTGGCTCTTAGCCAAGGACGGTTTACTTGGCGCCATGACCAGGTGCTGCGATGTTTGGCCTTAGCATTGGAAGACAAGCGTAACATGACCAATAAGTTGCCACCTGTTCCATCAAAACATTACACACAAAAGACAACATTCCTCCGCCCAGGAGAGCAACCACCAAGAAAAGGTGTTAAAACCAATCCTCGCCCAGGACAACTGGAAGCTGCTAGAGACTGGAAAATGCTGGCAGATGTTGGTCAACGGCTTATTTTTCCACCTGAGATTGTCACCACTAACCTTCGACCAGATATTGTCTTGTGGTCTGGATCAGCACGCCTTGTTCACCTGGTAGAGTTAACAGTGCCATGGGAGGATGCTGTAGATGAGGCGTATGAAAGGAAGAAACTGTGGTATGCTCAACTAGCCACTGAAGCGGAACAGCAAGGATGGTGAGTCCGGGTTTACCCAGTGGAAGTGGGTTGTCGAGGATTTGTGGCACACTCTACAACCCGGTTTCTCAGAGACGTCAGATTCAGTGGCCAAGAGTTGCGTCGCTCAGTGAAGAATTTATCTGAAGCAGCAGAGAGGAGCAGCAACTGGCTGTGGTTGAGACGGAAAGATTCTGGCTGGGGATCTCAAGCACAATAGAAAGAAAGAAACGCTGATGTACAGGTAAGTAAGCTGGGCTGAGTTGAGTGGGGGACGGAGGGGGGTGATGCTGGGACGCCAGAATCACCGTCGAGCCCTCTTGAGGTGTCGTGGGCTAGTCGACGAAACACTGAGGATGGAAGGTGCCCACTTGAAAACCCCAGAGATGTACCCTACTTAGCTCAATCCAGACTGTTGTCATGCTGATGCGCTGGGGAGGCCGCACTGTGGTTGATCCCCGGAGCCAGCATCGCAGCCGTTGTGTGTGCTGATGCGCCAGGGAGGCAAAATAAGCTGATCCCTGGAGCCAACATTACACTTCAGCCATTAACACCAGACAGAAGGATATCTACATCATCATATGGAAGGAAACGTAAATGGATGGAGACACATATGGATCACATTAGTTTACTGTAAAGCTACGTCTTAGTTGGTGCTTATCTTGGCGAGAGCCAAGTTCAAATCAGCATGAAGTTTTAACATCTACTCTCGTGTAATGGAAATCATTAATATCTGTTTTAGTATTTATTTATGTGAAAACAGTACCTGCTGTAGGCATCTTTTCTGACAAAATATCAAATGGGTTAGTCTCTATTCCCACTATGGTGTTTTTATTTTCCAAGTTTTGTTGAAACTGTCTCTCTGCTATTTATCATATATCAGTGAACACAGGAGAAGACAGGACAGCATGAATAGCTCTATTTAAGATCGAGTCACTGAATTGAGCACATGTAATTTTCACACAACAGGACCACAGGCTTGTGCTAAAGACAGTAAATGATGTTTCTGCTGGGCACATCATTGAAAAAAAAAACTATTTTACTAGGGCCATCTATCATGTTAAAGAATATAAATTGACAACACAAACACAACAGTGTGTTAGGCCAGTCACATTTGAAATCAGCAGCTGCAATTTCTATCTTGGAATCGTCAGCATTGTTTTATCAGCAAGAGCACTGACCCATATGCACACAAAAAACTAATTTATGTGAAATGATCCCAATAAACATGACAATCTAAACTAACTGACTGCTGATGCACTGGTTAACTAAATAAGAAAATGCAAAGTGTTATAAATGGGTTCAAAGTAAAAAGAAAGAGACCATTGCCGTATAAGCCAAAGATGAAAACATAAGCTAATAGCTTTCTTCTCATCTCAGCTGTTGGTTGGCCAACTACACTTTCACAAACAGGTAGCCTAAGGCCTTTAGTGCGATGATAAGACCAGCACTTTCTACCAGCTCACATTCATTGGGTATATTATGGATTGTATTGTGAGTTCATAAGCACTTAACTTGTGAATTACTGTATGTAAATTATGTCTGAAAATGTAGAGTATTTTTTCCTCCTGTTTGAATATTCTCAAAAATTTGACAAATATTTTTTAAACTGTAGGTGTGCTAAATCTTCAAATGTTTTTAATGAGTGTCTGCCATTGCAGTACTGAACAACTTCAGACACTGAAAAACAGAATCTCCAGTAAATATTTTTGATTTCTAGGAGAGTTCAGACAAAAGCCCCTTTCAAACTGGGACTCCTACCCGGGTCCAGACTAACCAGGTCACAGTCCTGCGTAGTGTGAAACCATGTACCTGGGTCAGACCTGGGTTAACCCGGGTCCCAGCGATCCACCTCAGGATGTGGGTTGACATGCTTTGACCCGGGTTAAGCGAGACAAAATGCTTGACGGCCATTCGTGAGCTGACGCAATAACAAAAAGCCATGCCTGTGTGAAGGTTTTACTTCTGCAAGGAACATTTCTGTTAATTCTGTTTAGCCATGTTTGTTGATTGAGACACAGCATGAGCAAGACTGCAGCAGGGATGTAGAAACAGAGAAGTGTGGATGGTAGAGCATGCCAGTGTGAAAGGGGCTAAAGAGGCACGTAGGAATAATGGGTTGAGAAAAATAACAAAATAGACACATTTCAAAAGGTGTTAACCTTTTGTTGCATTGTGTCCAGTATACTGGACAATCAATTATGTGGTCCAGACTTTTTTTTTTCTAATTTTAAAAATGTTGATATTAAAATGTGCTTTATTTTCATGCTTATGATCTAATTGTATATTTCTCTTATTTTTTTTTAAATAACATTAATTGATTTTTGGATAAAATAAATCATCTAGAAAGGATATATTTTGATAAGTTTTGGTTTCCATGTTTGCAACATAGCATTAAATGTAATTCACAGCTTATGTGACGGGAAACGGAATGCCTATCATCTTACCCTCTAGCAAACTACATATTAAACTTAAATTCAATAAAACATTAATGAGATATTTTAATAATTCAATAGAATTTGAAATGTTAACAAATGGCTAATTATTTACTTGTCTTGCCACTGCAAATTATAGGGAACAACATGTTATTACACTAAACAGAGGCCTGGAGGACCAATAAGGAGATCGTAAAAGTAACAATAAAGCTGGAAAATTGTTTTGCCAATATAAAATCAGTCAATGCAAGTCCGACAGCTTGATGGAACTATAGTGGAGGTCTGACTGTGTTTCCGCATACGAAAAACAACTCATCTTTTCTTCTCTGCTATCATCTGAATTTGTTAGGTAACGTACATAACACAATCAAACTTAAAGTAAAACAAAAAGCATAAGTAAAACAATATTCATGAAATACAACTTAGATTTGTTACAAAAAACAAAATGGCTTATGTTTTCATTTGTTATGCTAAAAACAATCTGTTCAAATCAGGGCCAGATTAACCATTAGACAAAGTAGGCAGTTGTCATGGGGCCCACGGTGATGATCAATCTGTCTTTGCTTTTGTCTCCATAGGTTGCTTAAAAGTACTGATACATTTCCTTTGCTTGTGTGGCAAAGATTTCTGTACTACTGATGTTAAAAGAAAATGAATGAATAAATAAATAAATAAATAAATAATAAAACCTCTGACCTCATGCACAGCAGAAGTTCTTATTAAAAGTTTCTGGTATAATTTCTGACATAATTACCTTCTTTTTTGGTTATTTTTTAACCTTATTATGATATTATGATACCTTCTTTTTGGGGTTTTTAGTGTTTTAAAAATAGATCAAATATTTGTTATTGTCATTTTATGTGTGTTTGTGTTTCTGTCATGGTTCCGATCCAGAAAGGTATAACTTTTCAGAAAGGGCAAGGTGCAAGGCTGAGTGGAGACAGTAATCGAGTTGGTAAATTGAGTGCATGTTCTTCAAAATATAAATGAATGGTACAAAGAAAATGAATGATCAGCATTACTGGCAGAACTATTTTTCACAGCGAGTGTTATAATAGTATAATAGTTATGTGCCTCCTGAAAACCAAACTTGCCTTTAAAAAAAAAAAAAAAAAAGCCAATTACATGGAATACTAAAATGCATATGTGGCGGAGTGTCCCGCCCCTATTTATTATTATTTGTATTTTTGTTTGCGGCGCGGGTAAAAGCGCCGCGTCTTTTGTTATTATATTTAAAAACCCCGTGAGGATGCATGGCTGATCAGCTACTGATTATTTAACTAGCTGACAGTCATGCATCCTTACCAAACGCGTGCAGACTCTGGCCGGGGGATAATAAGATAATTACCAACTAGTTAAATCCCTCGGCCAGAGTATATAAACCAGCAGCACTCTGCACTCGGGGTTGAGAGTGTAGAGGAGAGTACGGGAGAGCGGAGAGAGAAAAAGCAACATTAACAGAACAATTGCTAAGACGTGCTGGATTTCCCAGCACATCACTTACTTGTTTGTTTGTTCATTCGTTTGGCCCTTGTGCCCTTTTGTTTTGTGTTGTGTTAATTTGTTTAATATTTTGTTTATTAATAAATACGCTTTAACCGCCCAACCATTGTTTTGGTTTCTACTTCCTGGTCCGTGACGTCACCACTGCGAGCCAGACTGTCACATATGGTGTCCTGCGTGGGACAAACAACGCCTCCAACAGCCGGACCAGGATTGAAAAGTGCGTTTTTTTTTTGTTTGTTCGTTTTTTTTTCAAATTAAAAATGGGGAAAAGTAGCCGGAGGAGAAAGCAGCAGCAGCAGCAACAACAGCAGCAGGAGGCGCAGCAACATCAGCCTTACCTTGCCACACTGGATATCTGCCTCACCTGCCTGAAGGGTGAGGAGTGGTGCTTCGCGGTTGGTGAGGTTGGGCACGTGGCACCAGACCAACCCCCTCCATGGCAGGAGAAAGAGGAGCCAGAGCGTCCAGTGAGGGAGGACCTGCATCCTCCAAAGAGGACGAATGCACTCTCCTCTGAGGGAGTCTGGGACTGGCTGGTGGAGCCGGGGAGGGATTATGAGGAAGCCCTCCCTGCAGTGATCAACCTCCTGTGGGCAAGAGATGGGGAGCGCTGGGAGGCCTGGGAACAGCAACACCACCCAGCTTCCCTCCCAGACATCGCAGCCATGGTGTTCAACTACCTGGCTGCGGATATGGGAGAGACCCTGCTGCTGCCATCTCCAGCATCAGAGGGAGAGGAGCCATCGCTGCCATCTCCAACGCCAGAGGGAGAGGAGCCATCGCTGCCGTCTCCAGCGCCAGAGGGAGAGGAGCCATCGCTGCCGTCTCCAGCGCCAGAGGGAGAGGAGCCATCGCTGCCGTCTCCAGTGCCAGAGGGAGAGGAGCCATCGCTGCCGTCTCCAGCGCCAGAGGGAGAGGAGCCATCGCTGCCGTCTCCAGCGCCAGAGGGAGAGGAGCCATCGCTGCCGTCTCCAGCGCCAGAGGGAGAGGAGCCATCGCTGCCGTCTCCAGCATCAGAGGGAGAGGAGCCATCGCTACCGTCTCCAGCATCAGAGGGAGAGGAGCCATCGCTACCGTCTCCAGCATCAGAGGGAGAGGAGCCATCGCTGCCATCTCCAGCATCAGAGGGAGAGGAGCCATCGCTACCGTCTCCAGCATCAGAGGGAGAGGAGCCATCGCTACTGTCTCCACCAGCAGAGGGAGAATGCCTGCTGGTTTCGCCTCCACAGCCTGGGGAGGAGCCCGAACGTCCTACGCCCGAGTGGGAGGAGCCCGAACGTCCTACGCCCGAGTGGGAGGAGCCCGAACGTCCTACGCCCGAGTGGGAGGAGCCCGAACGTCCTACGCCCGAGTGGGAGGAGCCCGAACGTCCTACGCCCAAGAGGGGGGAGTCGGTGCGTCCACAGCCCAAGAGGGAGGAGTCGGTGCGTCCACAGCCCAAGAGTGAGGAGTCGGTGCGTCCACAGCCCAAAGAGGGGGGAGTCGGTGCGTCCATAGCCCAAGAGGTGGAAGTCTGCGCTTCCACAGCCGTAGGACCCAAGCTGCAGTCCCAAGAGCCAGAAGGGGAGGAGTTACAGGCTCAACCCCCTGAATTTTTCTGGGGGGGAGAAGGGCAGGATGCTGGTGTTCCCCAGCAGCCTCTATTTATGCTGCTGAAGGGAGCACGGCACACACCAGCCCAGCCGCCACAGCAGAGGGAGCCAGCACCGCCACAGCCTCCCTCTGAGTGGCCAGCATCCGCCCCATCGCCTCTGCCTCCACCACCACCAGGAGCAGAGCAGCAGGAGCTGCCTCTGTCTCCACCACCACCAGGAGCAGGGCAGCAGGAGCTGCTTCTGTCTCCACCATCACCAGGAGCAGAGCAGCAAGAGCTGCCTCTGCCTCCGCCACCTCCACCAGCAGAGGGTGAATGCCTGCTGGTTCCACATCCACCGTCGTGGGAGGACTGCTTGCCCCTCCCACCTCCACCAGCAGAGGGTGAATGCCTGCTGGTTCCGCCTCCACCGTCGTGGGAGGACTGCTTGCCCCTCCCACCTCCACCAGCAGAGGATGAATGCCTGCTGGTTCTGCCTCAACCGTCGTGGGAGGACTGCTTGCCCCTCCCACCTCCACCAGCAGAGGATGAATACCTGCTGGTTCCGCCTCAGCCGCCGTGGGAGGACTGCTTGCCACTCCCAGCTCCACCAGCAGAGGGTGAATACCTGCTGGTTCCGTCTCAGCCGCTGTGGGAGGACTGCTTTCCCCTCCCACCTCCACCAGCAGAGGGTGAATACCTGCTGGTTCCACATCCACCGTCATGGGAAGGACTGCTCCTGCCCTGCCTCGCACCACCCAGGGATGCCTGCCTCGCATCGCCTGGGGCTGCCTGTTCCACATCGCCTGGGGTCGCCAGGGATCCTGCTTCGCCTGGGGTCGCCAGGGATCCTGCTTCGCCTGGGGTCGCCAGGGATCCTGCTTCGCCTGGGGTCGCCAGGGATCCTGCTTCGCCTGGGGTCGCCAGGGATCCTGCTTTGCCTGGGGTCGCCAGGGATCCTGCTTCGCCTGGGGTCACTACACTGTGGTCGGAGCCCCACGAAGGGGAGCTGCCAGCCATGGAAAAGGGGGGGGAGGTCAGGAGACCAGCTCCCCCAGCCGCACTTTCGCGGCAGGAAATACTGTGGCTGGAGCCCCGTGAAGGGCAGCTGTCAGCCATGGAAAAGGGGGGGGAGGTCAGGAGACCAGCTTCCCCAGCCGCACTTTCGCGGCAGGAAATACTGTGGCTGGAGCCCCGTGAAGGGCAGCTGTCAGCCATGAAGAAGGGGGGGGAGGTCAGGAGACCAGCTTCCCCCGCAGCAATTTCGCTGCAGGAGAAAGGGTGGCCAGAGCCCCACGGAGGGGAGCTGTCGGCCATGAAGAAGGGGGGCAGGTCTGGAGACCACCCCCAAAAATTTTTTGGCCAGAGGAGCTGGCCGGTGCGCGGGCCATTGGAACACTACGGCTGTTTGGGTGGGAGGAGGACATCCCACCGTGGCCGCCACCTTTGGCCCGTTGCTGCCCCTGTTCCTGCGCCGGGACTGCTGACCGGGACTTTGGGGACTAAGGGGGGAGGTGGCCGAAAAGGCCATGTGTGCTGCGCACAAGGGGGGGCATGTGTGGCGGAGTGTCCCGCCCCTATTTATTATTATTTGTATTTTTGTTTGCGGCGCGGGTAAAAGCGCCGCGTCTTTTGTTATTATATTTAAAAACCCCGTGAGGATGCATGGCTGATCAGCTACTGATTATTTAACTAGCTGACAGTCATGCATCCTTACCAAACGCGTGCAGACTCTGGCCGGGGGATAATAAGATAATTACCAACTAGTTAAATCCCTCGGCCAGAGTATATAAACCAGCAGCACTCTGCACTCGGGGTTGAGAGTGTAGAGGAGAGTACGGGAGAGCGGAGAGAGAAAAAGCAACATTAACAGAACAATTGCTAAGACGTGCTGGATTTCCCAGCACATCACTTACTTGTTTGTTTGTTCATTCGTTTGGCCCTTGTGCCCTTTTGTTTTGTGTTGTGTTAATTTGTTTAATATTTTGTTTATTAATAAATACGCTTTAACCGCCCAACCATTGTTTTGGTTTCTACTTCCTGGTCCGTGACGTCACCACTGCGAGCCAGACTGTCACAGCATATTTCAGAAATAAATATATTATTTGTAAGTGCTACATTTGCAAATGCTTTCAGTATGACTGGTGTGCGTATATAAAAAGTGCATTTTTTAACACTGATTCATCACAAATCATGTGGCAATCCTAATACAGATGAATGGATATTTCACAACTGCACAACTTCACATTATTTTTTTATTGTATCCATTATTTTATAGACTGTTAAACAAACGTATTGCTAACAAGAGATCTCTGCCATTTTTTGCTTAGTAAAATGGGATGCATTTCAAAAGTGTGTATCGTCAGAGTGGGTTATAATATCATTCTGTGTGTGAAAGTAACACAATTGAAATATACAGAGGGGGGATTTAAGCCATTCTCTGTGTCTATTTGGTTTCTGGTCACAAACTCCCCCACTGGCAAAGAATGTTGAACAAATGGCTTATCCTTCACGATCGCTGAATGACTCTTTTGGCGCTGCAAGCCAGACAGTTTTGGGTACTTTGACATAGAAGACAGTAAACAGTCCATCTCATAAATCCAGCCGACAGGGGTGGAATAGCAGACCAATGGAGAACAAGGGGTTGCATCGGAACGAGAACAACCAATGAGAAACTCCACGTAGACTCAGGCACCGCCCAAAATAACCAAACTCTCCAATCACAGGGGTAAAGAGAACCTTACAAATGCTTGAGTGCGACACTGAAACAGGGCTCCCGACACGAAATCCAAGGTTATCGACACGCAAACAAGTCTATGAACTGTGAGAAGCTGAAGATCCAGCCTGCGACCAACTGGAAAAGAGATACTCAAATACGAGATAACTATTCTAGTGTTTGCCTTGGTGTGGGAGTCTGCTGCGTAAGATGTCTAAAATCCTAAAAGTACTTTTAATCAAATCTATAACTTAGCCCCAATTGATCACCAGAGAAAGAGCTGGATGAACATTTGAAGTCAACAAAAATTGAATTGTTTTAAGTGGACTGTAAGCAAATTATTATTGCTTTCAATTCATGCATTGAGTTAAGGAACACTGTAGTATTTGTTTGTATGTGATTTATACAAATTGATGTGAGTTTCATAAGGCAATTATCATTCTGCGTTTAAGGCTAGAATCCAAATTTAGCTGTCTTGATAATAGGTTGTCTGGACGCAAAGAGCGTCTATCTCGCAAGAGTGAGAATTGCCTTCTGAACCAAAACTATATATATATATATATATATATATACTGTATATATATAGTGTATATGAGACTGATTTAACAATGCTTTGATTATCAAATATTAACAAAACTAAGTAGCTGTGTTACTAACGATACCCCTGTTAAGACTAACCTTTGTTTAAATAGCTGTCAGGAATGCAGTTGTAACCTTTAAGGGAATCTCTCATAGATTGTGTTGGATTGCTAATCAACCAGAGAGAGTGGGGTGTCGTTGTTTAAACTTTTTCTGTACTGTTTAGTTAATTCTTCCTTTTCTGAATTATTTTAGTTTAGTTGTTGCACCTTTAAATTTTTCTTTTATTTAGTTTTATTAAAACTTTGTATTCTCTAGAAACGTTGTCTAGTCTGATTATTTCGATAAAGTTCGGCTTCTGACTCCCCGGCTCACCGCTCGCAACCCTCCCGCCGACTCAGGAAACGGAGGCTGAAACACGCACTCCTTCCAAGCCGTCATTTTTCGCACTGCAGATCCACAGCAATGCTACCAGACCTATAGTGCCGGAGGACAACACAGATCTGGCGGCTCCGCTGCAGAGCCACAGGCGCCCTATCGGCCACAGGGGTCGCTGATGCGCGGTGAGCCGTGGATTCCCCTGCCGACCTAAGCCCTCCCTACCCGGGCAGCGCTCAGCCAATTGTGCGCCGCCCCCTAGGAACTCTCGGCTTCTGACTTGAATTCAAACAAGATATTTTATTATTACAATTTAAACTAGTCCAAATACAAATATATATTGCACACTACAAGTGTAATACATGTCTGGTAATACATTTGTATTAAGCCTACACTTTGATTATGACAAAAATAGATTACAACAATAATGTGCTTGGCTTGGTAAATATTCTATTGAATAGTATGTTCCAGGTTTTAACATAAGAATATCGTTATTTCTCCTAATATGCATATATACGTTGAAGAATAGTGTTAATGAAGAATACTGTATAGCTGAACCCAGACAGGAGTAATACTATTTCTTGAACAATATTTGTGTTATTTTGACAGGTTTTATATTGTGAATTAAAAATGTCAGAAAGTAATGGAAAGAATCAATAAAGTGGAGCACAGAAAAGAAAGGTATAGAATGTTAGGAAAGAAAAACAACAACAGCTGCTCAAAACAATTCCTAAGCTGTCTTCCTACTTCACACATCTACACCACCACAAGCAGAAGCTGATAACACATTAGAAGATACAGGGCATGCAAATGACACAGGAATGTGCTTTGTTCAGGGAAGGGCATGGGCATGTGAGGGACAACCTAGAACATTACAGAGAAAGGTGAAAGTACATATTTTACTGTATATTTATGACATTATTAATGTGACCAGATTTAAGTCCTTAAACTGGGACAGTGTGGAAATAGTTTGAATAACTTCCAACATCCAAGCTACGGGGAAGTTCTGGGGTTTTTATTTTCACTTTGGCAATGTTTGATCTAATATCATATTGAAAGTGAATAGGTTGATATTCAGAGTGGAATCTTTTTCTTTCAAAAACTTTTTTGGTGAATAAATGATATTATTGTCTTTGTAATTTCATTTCTATGCAACAAGTATAGTTATTATATTACACAGTAACAATTCAGTAATATCAAATTCCTGCTGCAAATCTAGTCCATTTTCTGCCAAAGAAACTGCATCTTCTCTCTCTGATTTTCACTTTCCATATCTATCTTTATGTTATCCTCCAGTGTTCAATCTGCAAACCAGGCCCTTCCTGTATGAAAACATTACATATCTCAATATTTCTAATTATTAAATGGTTACTTCATAGAATCTATTTTTTTCAAAATATTTAATTTCTTACCATTTAATATGACATGGTATTTGTTCTGTATTTTTTTTCTATTGCAGTTTCTACTATTAAACTATTACTATTTAAGGTGATGAAATGTGTTAAATATCCTATCTTTTGACTGTGTGCAATACATGAATCCCCATGTAACAGGGCGAGCAGCCCTGTACAGGGTTTGTTTATTTTAGAACGGGGTTTCCCCCTCCGCCCCTGTGTTATTTTGTATTTGATTATTATTGTTGTTATGATTTATTATTGTATTTATAAATTTAGTGTGGATGGGTAGCCCCATCCACAGCACTTTAATTAATAAACTCATGCAGATTGTGGCCGACGGGTAATAGGATCATTACTAGCCAGTTAAACCCCTCGGCCACGGTATATAAGCCTGCAGCTCTCTGCGCTCGGGGTGGGTGTACGAGAGGAGCGTAGAGAGCGAGGAGAGAGAAAAACCGAAGATTAAAAACAGATACAGGAACAGTGAAGGCTACAGCCCAGCCAGACCTGTATTATTTATTATTCTGTGTGCGAGACTTGTTTTGTTTAAATATTTATTTTCGCTCTGTGAGCAAGTTTCTTTTTGTTAAAATATATATATATATTTTTGTATTTAAATAAAAAGGCGTGCCGCGTCATTTATTTTAATCTGCAGTACTGGTGTGTTTACCTTCCTGCTTCCGCCGTGACGTCATCGCCCAGTCACCCTGTCACACCCCCTAATCAACTTTTCTGAGTTTTGTTTAGAAGCTTCCCTGATTGCAGAAACAGGAATTTTCTCCTGAAGTAGTTATTAAGTATGGCAAATAGTAATTCACATAGGTAAAACTTTAAGTTTCTCTAAATAGTTGTATTTCCAAATTCCCCCTTTAACATGCTGTAAGCTGACGGGCATCGCTTAAAATGGAAAGGAACCTGTTAAAAACGTGTTAATTGCAGGATGAAATGTCCTGCCTATTCCATTTTACAGTACCAATCAATGACCAAGAGAAAGCATCTTCTGACAATCTAAATTAACACATTTTATGAAGGCTACTATCTTGGCAGGAGTTTTTTTTTTGAGTCAACAGTATAGGCCGAGACATGGATGAAGGTGTAATAAGGTTAAATCGTATTCCTTTTCTTAATGTTAGACTATCCTAGTCTAACCTCCAGGCAGCGAGAGTGATTACTCAGATGAGGATAGCCGCCAGTTCGTTTTAGCAATCTGTGATTGGTTGCAAATATGAACGTTGACTGTTCAGTAATTATGGTAGTAACACAGCCTGCATGAAAATACAATATTCTATTACTGGTGCGATGATGCTTGGGGCAAAAAAAAAAACAGGATGTCTGGTCACCTTAATTATTAAACATTATCAATTAAGACATAATACTATAATTAATACTTTTTTGTTTGTTTGTGTTCTGAGGGCATAGGGGTCCTCCAAAATAATTTTGCCTATAGGCCCAGGATAGCCTTAATTTGGCTCTGGGTCAAATATAATACAGTACTATGCCACTTCATTTAGTACTTACCTATATTAGGGGGTTTTTTTTCACCCACGCACGCCAAGGGCTGCAGGCAGCTACAAAGAAGCGTTGCTTAATCACATGGGAGCAAGCCCAGTGTAATGGATATGGGGGTGTCACGGATAGCTTGTGTAGTGATATCAGACCAGGAAACGCCGGACACAGTGTGGTGAGTGAAAGGCGCTGCTGCACAGATTTATTGTACATAAATAAATGAGAAGGTTGAACCAAATGAAAATCACGATTTCACCGGCTGCGTTTTAAGCAGCTGTGCAGGATCTCCGTGAAGCTAGCAACAATTTCAGTTCCGGCGTAACTTCCGGTGAATGCTACTGCCGCATCTCAATGTCGGAACCGGCTTTTTTTTTCAAAATAAAAGTCCCTCCATCCTGTTACTCTCATATAACGGTTGGAAGAGACAGTAAAAGCAGCAGCAAGAAGCTACATTAATAAATTGCTGGTCATTCATTATTAATTTAATTATTAATAATATTATTAATCACTAAGGTCTAGCTACTTTATACCAGGTAATTATTTTAAAAATGTTCTCCTGTATTATTAATATATTATTATTATTGTTTTTGCATATAATGTATAAATTACTGTAACCTATAAATGCATAAACAAGACGATAAATGATCATTTATTAGGCTTAATATATATTAACAGAGACCAAGACTTTCACTTCAACACCAGGTAATTTATAAGAATAATTTGGGAATCACTGCCTTAAACAATGTAATAATAATCTTTATTTGTATAGTGCAATCAATGTGTAATACAGCTCAAAGTGCTTTACAAGCAGAATACAGCAGAGTAAAATACAGAAACAAAAAAGTACAATTGTTAAAAGCAGCCCAAAGCACTTTGTAAGCAGAATACAGAATAAAATACAGAAATAGAAAAAAGTACTATTGTTAAATAAAAAAAAAAATATATAATAAAAATGTTTTTAAACAAGATTAAATTAAATAAAAAAAAAAAACATAGGATTTGTATTTCAATCCCATTGCACTGAAGCAGGGTGTATACAACAAGCTTGGGGTTTCTCAGTATTTAATCACTAAGTTTATTTTTTTCCTGGTAAATTTAATATAATAAAAAAGTATCAATATTTTTGGAAACTCCTGCTTTCGACTGTGCTTCATACTAAAACAAAAATTGTTAACATCCAGACAACTTTTTCAAACTCTTTTCAAAATATCCAGTCTAATGCACTGATAGTGTAAGGATTATTGCCCACATTGTCGAACAGGTAACACAGCAATAACGATCCATGTTGTGGTACAGAACAGAAAAGCCAGAGCACTTGTTGTTATGTTTTATTATTTTATATTTCTTCCTGCAGTGATTTAGAGGACAGGTCTCAAACCTCAATGCACTAGAGTGGACATTTTGAAAAGAGCTTTAAAACAGACTTATCCTGCCCTTTTACAAACAGTAACCTTTTTCTCCAAAGGTTTTGTATTCATTTCTTGACAAGTTAATGCACAGAGAACATTAATTAACCAAGTCCAGATTTGTATTATACAACTACTGTACCCATTTACTGTGTAGCTGTGAACTTTTCTTCACATAACCTACTTTTTTTGTTGTTTTTTAAATGGCAACAAACGAGCGAGAATTCAGACCTTTCGACCTGGAGACACGGTACTGTTGCTACTTCCCACTTCTGAATCTAAATTGTTTGTTAAGTGGCAGGGACCATATGAGGTGATGCGGGAAACTGGTAAACTATGAAATTAGACAGCCTGGTCACAGAAATTAACTTCAAATGTACCATATTAATTAACCCTGGAAAGAGAGGGAGGTCCTGTTTGTAGCTAATAACAACATAGAAGAGGGTTTTGGTCCTGATGTCACCACTTAGAAAAATTAACATTCCAATGCAAAAAAGAAAAGAATATGATGGTATTGAGAAAGCTCTTATAGCTAAAGGGATACGGTACTCTCTTCTGCACCCAGCCCTACTGTGAGTAACACACAAAGGGCAGACAAACTACTTCAACACCCCAGAAGAGGCCGAGACATTCCTTGGAACCCTCAGAATCACGCTGCTGGACAGATCAGATGGCAGAATGAGCGAGAGAGACATGGCGACAATGTGGGAAACTGCAATGCCAAGAAGACAGAGACGCAGAAAACAGTCTACTGTAAGAAAAAAACTAACCACACTACACTGGCTATATTCCAGTACCACACGTTTTTAAATGTTTTATTATTATTATTATTATTATTATTATTATTATTATTATTATTATTATTATTATTAACAAGAAAAATAACAAAGAATGTACCTTTATACACTGTGCTGCAACAAGACTCAGTTGACTAATGAGAACATTCCCAGATAAGTACTGACCTTAGCCCCTTTAATTTTGGTAGTAATGCTACAATAATTATATACCCTGTCTGAATGAATGCTTGAAACAGAGATAATGCCAACTACATTTTAGGCATTTCTTTTCAGTGTAAATAACTAGCTGCAATTATAGTATTATTATTTTTGTTCTGTTTTGTTTTTTCCAATTGATTTTTACATGGGGGCATAGTCATACATCACTCATTTGATAGACAGGCTGTATATTGCTATTAAGTTCTGTGTGCTTGCATTTGGAATGCTCTCCTGAGTTAAAACACAGGGGCAGCAGTGTGGAGCAGTGGTTAGGGCTCTGGGCTCTGGACTCTTGACCAGAGGGTCGTGGGTTCAATCCCAGGTGGGGGACACTGCTGCTGTACCTTTGAGCAAAGTACTATACCTAGATTGCTCCAGTAAAAACCCAGCTGTATAAATGGGTAATTGTATGTAAAAATAATGTGATCTCTTTTAACAATTGTAAGTCGCCCTGGATAAGGGTGTCTGCTAATAAATAAATAATAATAATAATAATAATAATAAAACACATAGTTTTACATTATTATTATTATTATTATTACTTTATCGCTAGGGAGATATGGAAGCGTACAGCCTCCTCCTGGTCCTATCATCATCTGTATTGTAAAGCAGAGACCACCTATTACTCAAAGTGATAATGATTAATAATGATAATAGTGATAATAGTGAAAATAATAATAACGGTAATACCAAGATAATGATAATATAATAATAATAATTAAACACCACTAACAGGAATTGGCTACAGGGTTGATGTTGTCACAAACAGGAACCTTTTAGAATACTCACAATTGCCCTTCAATTAGGTCTTGTGATGACTTCATCTCACCCAAAATGGACACATTTCCATCAAGCTCTATCATCCCCCTTGGATAGTAATTCCCAGGGACTGTCAGTCGCAAGTGTCCATCCTTTATTTTCTATGTTAGATGGATCTCTCACACCAAATGTGGAGATTTTTACTGTATTGTTTTTTTTGTTTGCAAGTTCGACTTTCTGAAAAAGGAGCAACTAGTACTACTGTCTTATATGTGAGTTCAAATGTTTGTTCAGTATAATGATAGCAGTTGTGTGGTCAAGCTAGGTACACTTTTTCCTCAGTTATTTTTTCTTCTAACAATAACATGACTGTTATGTTTAGAGTTGTGCATGTTCGATGCTACAGGGGTGACGTAATGGGGAACTGTGGAAAATCGGGTGACGGTTCCTGGGGGGACAGCTTGGCCTAGGAACACAGAGGGTCGGACTTCTGAAATAAAGCTGAGTGTTAGTGAGTGTTTGTTCTGACACACAATAAACAACAACGTTTATAAGTACAAGAGTCTTGCTTCCTTCCTGTCATTTGGCGACGAGGATGGCTGATTGTTCGTTACCTCCGCCTGCATCATTCCTGTCCGTCCCAGGCGATCCCACAGTCCCATGGTGCCGGTGGTATCAATCCTTCCAAACTTACTTAATAGCGCTGGGTTTACAAGATGTGGCGGACGCACGGAAGAGAGCCATTCTTTTACATTGCTTGGGCGCAGAAGGCCAGCGCATTTTCTCTACTTTGGAACCGGCGGACGACACGTTTAAAGCAGCTGTCGATGCCCTGTCTGCACATTTCGGACCCCGGCAAAGTGTTCTTCTCAACCGTTTTCAGTTTCGTCAGCGAGCTCAGCAGCCGGGTGAGTCAATTGTACAGTTCATATCGGCATTGCGAGAGCTAGTACAGCACTGCAAATTCGGAGCGCTGCAGGATGAATTAATAAGGGATCAGTTAATTGAAAAAATGTCTTGTGCACAACTTAGGGAGCGCCTGTTATTAGAATCTGATGACTTATCATTGGGGAAAGCAGTGGATATCGGGAAGCAAGTGGAAGCTGCATTAGCAGCTGCTAGTAAACTAGCAGGCTCCTCAACGCCGCCATCTGTAGACATAACAGCACAAGTGCCTGTACAAAAAGTGCAAAATAATTCTCCATCACGTCCCAGGCGGTGCACTAATTGTGGGTCACTCAGGCATCCTACTCGTTCTCCTGAGTGCCCAGCAAATGGCCAGCGCTGTAGGAACTGCCAAAGATTGAACCACTTTGACCGGTGGTGCCACTCAGCACCCACCTCACCTGCTACCGCTTCCGACACTGCAACTTCATCACCAGTAGCAATCAACTCAGTGTCCCAGCCAGCCACTCCCTTTAAAACCTGTGGTTGCAATGTGAATGACATTTTGATTCCGCTGCTGGTTGATACTGGCGCCAAGGTCTCGCTCATAAATAAGACAACTTATGATAGTTTCTTTTCACACATTCCCCTACAGCAGACTTCAGTTACTCTCTCTGGTTATGGCCACGCCCCAATTACTGTGCTAGGCACTGTCTGCCTTTCTGTGCGGTACAAAAACCACACCCTTGCCCCTTCAATTTTCTACATCACTGCGACTGGTGCCAATTTGATGGGGCTGGACTTATTTCAAAGCCTACACTTTCGGCTGTCTGATTCCTGTGGCACAGACGTCCTGCATGTAACAACTACCTGGCACCACACGTTCCCTGCATTGTTTTCAGGCCTGGGGTGCATCACAGACTTTGTACACCAGCCCTCAGTCAACGCGGCTGTAACCCCGGTCATCCAACCCCTGCGGAGAGTGCCTCTGTCCCTCCGAGACTAGGTTACAGCAGAACTACAGCGCCTCCTCGACTCGGACATCATCGAATCCATCAACGCCTCCCCTTGGATTTCGAACCTGGTCATCGCACGCAAAAAATCTGGAGAACTGCGTCTTTGTGTGGAACTGCGTGCAGTCAACAAAGCCATCATTCCAGATAAATACCCCCTGCCCACCGCTGAAGAACTCACCACACATTTCCATGGCTCCACTGTTTTCAGCAAACTGGATTTAAAGCAGGGCTATCTTCAAGTGCCCCTGGCACCGGCCAGCCGAGATCTCACGGCCCTTGTCACACATATGGGGGTTTTCCGATATAAACGCATGCCCTTTGGCCTCAGCTCCGCCCCCAGTTGCTTCCAGAAGATAATGTCCCTTCTTCTAGCTGGCATACCTGAGGTGTCCATTTACTTGGACGATATTGTAGTTCATGGAGCCACCCAGTCTCAACATGATGCCTGTCTACTTCAGGTTTTCCGTCAGCTCTCTGCCCATCACGTTACGCTTAACACTGAGAAGTGCCTACTTGGTGTTCCAGAGATAGAGCTTGTAGGGTACAAGCTCTCAGGGCAAGGCATCACTCCTATCTTCTCGCATGTGGACGCCATCCAGACCCTCCCTGACCTACAGTCAGTACCCCAACTGGCATCTTTTCTGGGCATGGCTACGTATTACCTCCGTTTTCTCCCACAGTTTGCCTCCACTACAGCTCCACTACGCCACCTCCTCAAAAAGGACATACCATGGGAGTGGACCACAGCTTGTCGCCGTGCCGTGCAGACTATTAAGCATCAACTCACTTCAGCCCCTACGCTGGCACACTTCAGTCTTGCAGCACCTACAGTTGTTACCTGTGATGCCTCTGCAGTGGCTCTGGGTGCTGTACTGTCACAACTTCATGATGGTGTAGAGAAACCGGTGGCATTTGCTTCCCGCTCCCTCACTCCAGCTGAACAAAAGTACTTGGTGGGTGAGAGGGAAGCGTTGGTCTGCATTTGGGCATGTGAGCGCTGGCACCTCTATCTCTATGGCAGAGCCTTCACAATGCGAACTGATCAAGCTCTCACTGCACTTTTGTCCACTAGCGGCTCAGGACATAAACTACTACGGCTACTGAGATGGGCTGACCGTTTAAACCAGTACAATTATACTCTAGAATTCACACCAGGCCGACAGAACACAGTTGCTGATCTTCTGTCAAGAGCAGTCATTCCACCGTCAACAGTCCAGCAGGTAACGGACACCGAACCTGACCTAGTGCAACTGTTTCAAGCACCCCTGTCTGCAGTTGTCTCCACGGAAGTGCTGCGTAAAGGCTCCCAGGACGATGCACTATTTACCACGCTCTGCACCTACATCAGAGACGGGTGGCCATCCAGCGTGGCAGGGGAGCTGTTGCCCTATTACAGAGTGAGAGCAGAGCTATCCTGCTGGGAGGACGTCTGCATCGCCAGGGGTCACCGCACCCTGATTCCAGCAGCTCTGAGAGCACAGGTCTTGAGAATGGCACATGAAGGACATCTTGGGGTGGTTAAACTTAAACAGTGCTGCAGGGACATTGTCTGGTGGCCAAACATCGACCAAGACATTGAGCTGATGGTCAAAGATTGCACTGCATGCCTTCTTAGCGGCAAGGCTTCTCCACCGACTCCTGTCCCTCTGTCTCCTGTGCAGTGGCCGTCTGCACCTTGGAAGCATCTCCAGGTGGACCTCTGTGGAGAAATGCATGGTGCTCCAGCTCATGCTCGATACCTCTTAGTGGTGCATGACCTTCATTCAAAGTGGCCAGAAGTTCTGCCGATGGGGTCAGTCACCACTCAAGCAGTGATTCAAAGGCTGGATTCATTGTTTGCTCGTTGGGGTCTACCAGACATCATTACCACAGACAATGGGCCCCAATTAATCTCAAATGACTTTACCACTTACCTGGCAGAAAAAGCTATTAAACACATCAGGACAGCTTTTTACCACCCCCAGTCTAACGGAGGTGTGGAGCGCCTCAACCAGACGCTAAAGAATGGCATTCGTGCTTACCTGACCGAGGGCTGGCAGTTTGAAGCAGCTCTCTTGCAAACCCTCCTACACTGCCGTGCCTCTAAGCACACAACTACAGGGGTGTCCCCAGCATTGCTGATGCTGGGAAGGCAATTACAACTCCCTCTTGATCGCCTTAGTTTTGCAAAGAGTAATCCTGCACCGTCAGTTACACGTTTGCACGTAGAGGCTCAGCAGCAGCGTATGAAGCTGAGGTTTGACCAGTCCAGAAGGGCCAAACCACCTAAATTGCAGGAGCTGGACTAGGTGCGTGTCTGGCTTCCCCGGCGTCACAGCAAGCTACAGCCTCGATGGTCAGAACCGTCACAGATTATGAAAAAGCTGGGTCCAGCTACTTACTGTCTGCAGGATGGGTCACGATGGCATGCAGATCGCCTGAGGAAGGTTCCGGTGCCAACAGAAGCACAAGGAGGGGGGAGCACTCCTTCACTTCTTTCCTGGCAGCCCCCGGCTGGCAGCCCCACCTGCACCTCTCAGGGCTCCTCAAGTTGTACGGCGACTTCAGAGGGCCAAACAACAGCCTACATGGATGAAGGACTATGTGACTGGCTAATGGTGTTTAAAAAAGGGGAGGGGGAAATGTTATGTTTAGAGTTGTGCATGTTCGATGCTACAGGGGTGACGTAATGGGGAACTGTGGAAAATCGGGTGACGGTTCCTGGGGGGACAGCTTGGGCTAGGAACACAGAGGGTCGGACTTCTGAAATAAAGTTGAGTGTTAGTGAGTGTTTGTTCTGACACATAATAAACAACAACGTTTATAAGTACAAGAGTCTTGCGTCCTTCCTGACACAACAATGACATCAATCAAAATAACAACATACAATGTAAAAGAAATAAATAATAATAAAAGGGGTTAATCACCCTATCAAGCACAAAAAGATCCTAACACAGCTTAAACAGATGACTTGCCATACAGCCCTACTCCAGGAGACTCACCTCTCAGATGGGGAGCATATAAAACTTAGACGTGACTGGGTGGGCCAGGCGTATCACTCTTCACACCCCTCCTCCAAACGAAATGGAGTGTGTATACGTCTTCATAAAAGACTATATTTTTCATTTAGAGATAAAACTAGTGATTAAGAAGGCAGGTTCCTATTAATATGTGGTTCTTTACTCAGTACAGACCTCATTTCGGCTCATTTATTCACCCCAAATAAGGACTCCTCACAATTCATTGGAAAAATGTTCTTGAAGTTGCAGGACAGACAAGCCCATCTACAATAATTGCTGGGGATTTAAATTGTACTCTGTCGCCACGCTTAGACAAATCCTCACAAACAAATACCCTGCTATCTAAAATGTTCAAAGCCATTCATTTTCATTGTAAAGAACAGGGATATGTAGACATCTGGAGATATCTACACCCCACTACTAAAGACTTTTTGTTTTACTCTAAACCTCATAATAGCTATACACGTATTGACTTTGTCCTTATTCCCCAGGCAATGATACACCAAATAGAAGATTGTACAATTAATAACATAACTATCTCGGACCATGCCTCAGTGACATTATCATTGAAACTAAGGGATCAGTCGCCCAGAGAACTCTCCTGGAGACTTAATACCCCATTGATTGGCGAGTCTGATTTCCAGGTATTTATTAAATCTGAAATTAAAAAATATATTGAACTTAATTTAGTGGATGGGGTCACACCAGCATTACTATGAGAGAGTGCAAATGCTTATTTAAGGGGACAAATTAGTTCATATTCTTCAGCTCAGGAAAAGAAGAGACAAGAAAAACAAAAAGAAATAGAAAAGCAAATTGCCGAATTAAAATTAAAACATAAAACCAAAGGAGATAAAAACAAATATATTGAACTAACTGCAGCAAAAGGGGAACCCAACTCACTCGTTACTTCTAGAGCTGAGGGTTCAGCACGATTTGCACGTAATAAATACAATACTGAGGACGAGAGGACGAGTAGACAACTTGCCCTGTAGCTCAAAAAGGATACAGCAGAACGATGTATCCCAAAGATTAAAAAACTAAAAGCTGAAACTACTTCAGACCCACAGGAGATAAATATATTATTGGCTGTATTTTATGAAAAACTGTATGAAAACCCAAAGTACCCCAGCAAACAGTTTCCTAGATCAAACCGATCTCCCAAAACTAACAGAACAAGAACAAGATATTTTAGATTCACCTATTACATCTTTAGAAATAGAAACTGCCTTTAAAAGTATGAAAAATAGGAAATCCCCATCCAGATGGATGGGGAAATCCCCATCCAGAAGAGCATGGCGCCGAGCAGGTGGAGTCTTTATACCTAAAGAAAAAGATTCTACAAGCATCAGTCAGTTTCGTCCCATTTCCCTATTAAACGTAGAAGGCAAGATTTTCTTCAGCATTATTGCTCAGAGATTGTCAGCTTACCTATTAAAGAACTGCTTCATTGACACTTCAATACAAAAAGCGGGCATTCCAGGTTTCCCAGGTTGCTTAGAACACATCAATGTGATCTGGCAACAAATTCAATCAGCTAAAAAGGAGAGGAAGGAGCTCCATGTGACATTCCTGGATTTGGCTAATGCATATGGTTCAGTGCCACATGAACTACTTTGGGCAGCATTTGATTTTTTCAGTGTACCGATGACAATAACAAATTTAGTGAAAGCCTATTTTGGAGATTTGCAATTCAGTTTTTCAACTTCAGAATTCAGCACTACATGGCAATGCCTAGAGGTTGGAATAATGGCAGGATGCACCATTTCTCCACTGGCTTTTACCATGGCAATGGAAGTAATCATTAGGGCATCAAAATGGGTAGTAGGAGGAGAGCGCTTGGCTTCTGGAATGCGACTACCACCAATTCGAGCATACATGGATGACATGACAACCATGACTACAACAGTAGCCTGCACTAATCGATTATTGGGCAAATTAACCAATAACATTGAATGGGCACGAATGCAATTCAAGCCCACTAAATCAAGGAGCATCTCTATAATTAAAGGCAAAGTAGTAGATAAAACATTCTTCATTAATGGTGAGGCAATACCAACAGTGTCTGAGAAGCCAGTGAAGAGTCTTGGGAGATGGTATGACGGGGATCTCAAGGACACAGTTTGCGTGGGAGAAGTTAGACAACAAGCAGTGGAAGGGTTGAAGAGCATAGACAGCAGCGCTTTACCAGGTAAACTAAAACTCTGGTGCTTTCAGTTTGGTCTACTGCCGAGGTTGCTGTGGCCACTGACTGTGTACGAGGTTTCTTTGACAACAGTAGAGAAGCTGGAAGCTTTAATCAGTTCATACATCAGGAAATGGTTGGGAGTTCCACGCTGCCTCAGCAGAGTGGGACTTTATGGTAAAGGAATACTGCAGCTACCAGTCTCTGCTCTAACCGAGGAGTTTGAGTGCACCAAGGTCAGACTGGAAATGACATTAGTAGAGTCACGCGATAAATGCGTAAGGGAGGCAGCACCTGTGTTGAAAACTGGAAGAAAGTTCGGCGGCAAAGAAAGCTGTGGAAGATGCAAAGGCTGCCCTTCGAATTGGTGATATCATGGGGCAAGTTCAGCATGGAAGAGGGGGTCTTGGTTTCAGTTCAACTCCTCCTACATGGCACAAGGCGGCCCCAGCTCAAAGGAGGAAGCTGGTAGTCCACGAGGTGCAAAAGCAGGAGGAGAGGATGAGGTGTATAAAGGCCATTTCCCAGGCCAAACAGGGAGAATGGATGAGATGGGAGAGTGTGGAACATCGCAAGATTGGCTGGCAAGACCTATGGTCAGTGGAACAGAGCAGGATCAGTTTCCTCATCAGGTCAACATA
This sequence comes from Acipenser ruthenus, assembly GCF_902713425.1. Classification (NCBI taxonomy): domain Eukaryota; kingdom Metazoa; phylum Chordata; class Actinopteri; order Acipenseriformes; family Acipenseridae; genus Acipenser; species Acipenser ruthenus. The sequence continues at coordinate 29,637,262 of NC_081198.1, read as the reverse complement.
TGATGTTCTCCCATCACCACAGAACCTAAACCTCTGGGTAGGAGAGGATCCCTCATGTCCTTTGTGTTCATCACCTGCAACATTAAGGCACATTTTGACAGGATGTAAGGTGGCTCTTAGCCAAGGACGGTTTACCTGGCGCCATGACCAGGTGCTGCGATGTTTGGCCTTAGCATTGGAAGACAAGCGTAACATGACCAATAAGTTGCCACCTGTTCCATCAAAACATTACACACAAAAGACAACATTCCTCCGCCCAGGAGAGCAACCACCAAGAAAAGGTGTTAAAACCAATCCTCGCCCAGGACAACTGGAAGCTGCTAGAGACTGGAATATGCTGGCAGATGTTGGTCAACGGCTTATTTTTCGCCTTGTTCACCTGGTAGAGTTAACAGTGCCATGGGAGGATGCTGTAGATGAGGTGTATGAGAGGAAGAAACTGCGGTATGCTCAACTAGCCACTGAAGCGGAACAGCGAGGATGGAGAGTTCGGGTTTACCCAGTGGAAGTGGGTTGTCGAGGATTTGTGGCACACTCTACAACCCGGTTTCTCAGAGACGTCGGATTCAGTGGCCAAGAGTTGCGTCGCACAGTGAAGAACTTATCTGAAGCAGCAGAGAGGAGCAGCAACTGGCTGTGGTTGAGACGGAAAGATTCTGGCTGGGGACAGGTAAGTAAGCTGGGCTGAGTTGAGTGGGGGACGGAGGGGGGTGATGCTGGGATGCCAGAATCACCGTCGAGCCCTCTTGAGGTGTCGTGGGCTAGTCGACGAAACACTGAGGATGGATGGTGCCCACTTGAAAACCCCAGAGATGTACCCTACTTAGCTCAATCCAGACGGTTGTCATGCTGATGCGCTGGGGAGGCCACACTTTGGTTGATCCCCGGAGCCAGCATCGCAGCCGTTGTGTGTGCTGATGCGCCAGGGAGGCAAAATAAGCTGATCCCTGGAGCCAGCATTACACTTCAGCCATTAACACCAGACAGAAGGATATCTACATCATCATATGGAAGGAAACATAAATGGAGGGAGACACATATGGATCACATTAGTTTACTGTAAAGCTACGTCTTAGTTGGTGCTTATCTTGGCGAGAGCCGAGTTCAAATCAGCATGAAGTTTTAACATCTACTCTCGTGTAATGGAAATCTTAAATTAATATTATAAAACATTTAACCCCATTATTAAAGGGAGTTATAGATTACACTATACAAACTAGAAAAGCTAGCAAAATCCCAGACACATGGTGTGATGCCACGATCACTTTAATAAAAAAAAAACCTGGCAAAAATGTATTGGACTGTGTGTCTTATAGACCAATCTCCCTAATTCACTGTGATTGAAAAATTTTAACAAAAATAATTGAAATGATAATTACAAAGCTTATTAAAACAGGCCAAACAGGTTTTATTACAGGTAGACATTCAAATGACAATGTTAGGCGACTATTAAATATAATGAACTACTCCAAAATTCACCAGACAGAAGCCTTTGTAGTCTCCCTTGATGCTGAGAAGGCATTTGACCGAGTTGATTGGAGCTTTTTAATATCTACACTTCACATATTTGGGTTTTGTTTATAAAATGGATACAAATCATATTCAAGTCCCAGAGCTTCAGTGCACACCAATAATAACATTTCTCGCTCATTTCCAGTACACAGAGGCACGTGACAGGGTTGCTCACTTTCCCCGCTTTTATTTGCCCTTAGTATAGAAACCCTGGCAGAGGCAATAAGATCTTCTCAAAACATTAGGGGTTTGTGGACCGGTACAACAGAACATAAAATCTCCTTATACGATGATATTATTTGCTATATAACGGAAGCCTTGATCACTTTTAAATAATTGAGGAATACGTTGCGACGTCTGGTTACTGAATAAATATGAACAAAACAGTAGCTATGATGGCTTTTAGGCCAGTAGCTACTAGCATTAGAGAAAACTATCCCTTTTGATGGACTTCCTCAAGTATTCGCTATCTAGGTGTTAATATAACTCCAAATTATGATAAATTATATGCGGCTAATTTTCCTACAATATTAGGCAAAATTCATGAAGATATAGAACGATGGATGCCACTGCCTCTTTCATTAGCTGGTCGCATAGCTTGAGTCAAAATGAACATCCTTCCACATCTTTTATATCTATTCTCAATGCTTCCAGTTGAAATTCCAGTCAAAGTTCTAACTCAGCTTGATCGAACTACATCCAAATTTATCTGGCAAAATAAAAAAGCATGTATAAGTTACAAAAAATTACAGCTACTAAAAACATCTGGAGGGCTTGGTCTCTTAACTTAAAACTTTTTAACTAGGCTGCACAGCTCTATTATATGGCTGCCTGGATTTGACAACCTGAGGACTCATTATGGTTAGAAATTGAAAAAAATGAGTGTCAGTCAATACCATTCAATTACTCACCATTTAAAAATAACCCACAATCAATAGATAGAATTAAAGATAACCCTGTTATAATGCATACACTTAGAACCTGGCAAGGAGTGAAGCGTCAGTATAAATTTTGTGGAAATTTCTCTAGGCATTCACCTGTATTTCACAATCCAAGCTTTCTCCCAGTCTCAATGTCTCAGGGATTTAAAGAATGGGAAGATAGAGGAATCTGCAGAATTTCTCAGTTATTTAGGGGCCCAAACCTAAAATCATTTCAGGAGCTACAAGCAGAATTTAACATTGTTAAAGTGAACTCTTTTGGATATTTGCAGATCAAACATTTTATAACCAAGAATGGGCTGATACAGAAAATGCAAGAGCTTATGACTATCCTGAGGTATCACTTCTAATCTGTATTACACCTTTCTTAAAATGCAACCCGTAAATACAGATAACCTCAGGATAGACTGGATGACTGATCTGCAGAAACCAATATCAGAGGAGGTATGGGAGATAGTGTGGAAAATAGCCCAGTCAGCCACTACCTGTAGTCGAAGTAGAAAATTTCAGTTTAAATTAATTCATTGTTTTTTTATAACTCCTGACAAACTTAATAAGATAAATAAAGAAATCCCCTCCATATGTTTTAGATAGTGTGGACAAGTAGGCACAAAGTCTCATATATTTGGGACTGCTCAAAGATACAGCCATTCTGGATTAAAATCCAGCAAATAATACAGAACATTACTCAAATCACTATTCCTCTGGAATCCCCTATATTTACTGCCTGGCCTTGTCCCTCCTAATACTTTAAACTTAAACACTAATAAACTGATTGGCTGCGGCAAGAAAATGCATAACAAAATGCTGGATATCTGGCCGGGTGCCCTCAACAGCCATGTGGCTGGGACTTCGTGGGGAATTAGTCGATATGGAGAAAATTATAGCCATACTACAAAATCGACAAGACAAATATCTGTATGTGGTCACAATTTTTACACTATTGCAATGAATTGGTGAAACAACCACAGGGCTGATATGATGGGACATAATTACCTTGTTATATACTACCTGCTTGGATATGTTTTAGAATTGCAAAAATTACACTCTGAATTTTGTGTTTGACCCAAGATATAATTTATACTGGATACCTATATATATGCAAAGTCATAACTTCAGAAATGTTCTCAGGTTAAATAATGAATGTCAAAACTTCTATACTGATGTGTTGTGTTTACTGTCATACAGTAAAAGAAATAAGTTGCCAAAGTAAGGTAAAAATGTCCTCTTTTTTCCCTGTTTTAGCAGATCCCAGGCACTTTTATCTATGCAGTTTTATTACAGGACATCTGAGTTTAATGACAATTAACTTATTTTGTCAACATGGAAATATACTAGGGAAAGCATTTATTTTGACGTCTGTATCATTTATATTGAACTATTTATTTCTGTTTTAAAATAGAACATTTGCATGCAAAACATATATATTTTTTATATAAATATAAAAAAGAGTCTGGCATGCATGGAATTTGATTGATGAAACTATAGAACCTTCAGCTTGCAAGCGTGTTGTGTTATGCTGTCAGTGCTACACGATTAGTTGAGACAAGCAGTATTTTGAAAGCTGAGAATTCTCTGGACTTCGTTATATTTTGGAGATTTTTCGAGTCATCATTTATCTTCATCATCATAATCATCATTCTAAGGTTCTGATCTTGAGTTCTGAAAAATGTTGGTTTCCTGTCAGTATAATGCTCATTGTGGTCTCTATTGGCACAAGGAAGTATGGTTCCTCGCGATACTGGTTGTTGAGAGTAACACTATGTGTGGTCCCCACTGGACAAAAAGGAATGTACATTTTTCTCAGAATTAGCTATGCTGAAGGATACACTGCGAAAAAACAAGATAAAATATCCCTAAATTAGGAGAAAACCGCTTAAAATAAGCAAAATTATCTGCCAGTGCAGTAAGATAATTTAACTTGGTAAGTTTTCTTAAAATAAGACAAAATGTCTAGTTTACAAGAAAACCCTAAAATCTTAAAACAAGTAAAAAGGGATCAATATCAAGCAATTTTGTCTAGATTTAAGCAAGGATAGATTAGTGAAGTAATTCAATAATTGGACAAAACCCCTTAGAACAAGCAATTTGCTCTTATTTCCTAAATTCATTCCTCTCAATAATTGGAAAAATGTCTCAAAACAAGACTACATAATGAACAAAAACAAGCACAAACAGCTCACAATAAGACTGAGATTGGCTGAAAACTAGACATATACCCTTGTATTAAGCACCTTGATATAGAATAAAATCAGGTCATACCACTTAAAACAAGAATGACCTAAGACTTATCCTTTTCTATAAATGACAACCCAACAACACTGAATTCCCCCAGATGGTCTTTTATTCAATGATTCAACACACAATGTTGGCAAGAGTCTCAAACTACTCTTTTTTTACATTAAGTAGGGCTGGGCGATAGAACGATAATATGCCCCGATAATATTCTCATTAAGACGATATCCCCCCTCCCCCCAAAAGTGTTTAGTGCAGCAGCTACTCTTGTGATGGTACAGTAGGTACTTCCACGCTCACGTCAGCAAAGAGTCCGAAGTGAGATGTGTCTGAATGGAAATAGGTAGGCAGCTATGGCAAGTCGTTTTAACATTTAATCATTAATTGCAGATATCAGCAATTCAATTGTTGATATCAGAAATAGGTGCACATATTTTGATATCAAGAACTGAATTGTTGATATCCACAATTGAATTTTTGATATCAACAATTCAATTCTTGATATAAACAATTCAATTCTTGATATCCACAATTCAATTCTTGATATCCAGAATTGAATTGCTGATATCAGCAATTAAGGAATAAATGTTATAACGGATTGCATGAATTGTTGAAATCAAGGATTGAACTGTTGATATCAACAATTCAATTCTTGATATCAAGAATGTACAGCAAATACTGATATCAAGAATTTAATTTTTTATATCAAGAACTGAATTGTTGATATCAGCAAATAAGGATTAAATGTTAAAATGGCTTGCCATAGGCAGGCTACGGTAGATTAGTCAGTCTGGGGTGAGAGAGACGCTCATAAGGGCAAAATCCAATGGAGAAAGGAGGATAGCATCCTTGAGTTTCAAAATAAAAAACTTAAATGAAGTAAGCCTTATTTAGTAACGTCTATAAACGGAGATACCAGATCAGCCAACAAACTCAGAACAATGGCACATAAAGCAAGCGCTTTGAAGACAAGCCTACTCTCCAATAAACTTCTTCCACTCAGCCATGGCTTTCCTGTTGGACGAAGTTGTGTCCCTCTCATGGATCTCATCTTGCAGTACCTCTGTTTGAAGGACTGAGAGCAGAGTAGAAATGCACTTTTGGTAGGTCATGTGCAGGGCATAATAATACGCCATCAAATAAAGGGCTCTCTCATGCAGATGGTTCTTGGGGAAGGTTGCTACTGGGGTGGTCCCGATTGCCACCATGCAGTTTTCTTTATCCACAATCAGGACAGGGCAGGAAAGGGGCCTCCTCTGAAGATAAGTGTTTGGATCCTCTGAGGGCTAAACAGGAAAATGAATTGATCAAAAAAATGAAGGTATAAGAGAAAATAACAAGAAGACAGAGTCTGGGTGTTGAAACATAATCACAAAACACAAGGCTAAAGACAGATGTTTGGGAATCTATGTCACACTAAGGGTAGATAGAGATATTATTTTACCATCAGGGCCCCACTCTTTTACAAGCAGGGCCCCACTCTCTCGTCCCAACTTCTTGGGCGGAGCAACTGCAGATGGGAACATGGCTGGCAGGAACTTCAACATGTTGATGGCTCGTTCCTCTGCATGAGAGAAATTGTCAATACACTTCACATATTACTCTGAATTATGTGACAAAAACAGTATTACATTAATGAAAAGCAAGGAAATGTAGATCTTACCTGTGTTAAATGTCATCAGTGGCTTCATCACCTTTTTCATAATACCGTAAAAGACCGCTTGGCTCTGGAAGGTGTCCCAGCGCTCCTTCACCTCCTTAATGTAAGCAGTGTTGTCTTTGCTGACAATCCTACAAAGTTTGCCAAGAACCTGCAAATCATTCAGTACACAAAGAAAACAAAATGACACAATAGTCTTCTCCACTCACAAAATAAACGAGGAGACTAACCGAGAGTTAACTGAGCAACCTGACAGAGATCCTTCTCAAATCAGACATGAGAACTTTGACACACCTATTTTTTCTGGTTGCACTACATGCGAACCGCAGACTACAAACCTTGTTCATCAGCCTGCCCATGGAGTTGTTGTCTTTGAAGAGCCACGAGGATCAAATTCCACTGGCGACGCAGTTCCACCGGCTGGGGACAAGCAGCAGGACCCGGAGCAGCGGGATTCGGATTCGGTGACACAAGACACAGACAAGGTAGGTAGGTAGCTAGCTAACTACTATAGCTAATAATTTCACATAAATGGATATGGCTTGATTAATGTAAAGCTTAGCAGTAAGTCTGTTAGGGTGTTTTTTTTCTCTTTTTCACGACCACTTTTGTTTAGTTTTGCTTTCAATGGTTTGTCAGCTTAGAAAAGATGAACATAACTAAGCTAGAAAAGTTTGGCTATTTTACTATTAAAGGCGCATCTTTGTGATCTCAGCAGTAGCAAGCTAACTAGCTACAGTGTTGGTCAAAAACTGCCAATATTTAAAACTATTTAAAATTTGAAATATGACAAAACTGATGCTAGGTCAACAGTATCAAGATGTGCTTTGATAAATTCAACTCACATTTCCTATATGCATATTTAAATATTTAAAATATTTAAAACTGCCAATACAGGAGGGGTGTCATGCATCAGGTGAAGCGAATCTGACCAGATGTGCAACTGCCTTTGCCTTGAATATTTGGGAGAAATGCCATCTTTCACAGGTATTTTTTTTTAAGCATGAGTTTGTATTAGCTGGGGTTAATGTTGAGTCAGTCATTCCTCTGTGCATTATGTAGGCGTGGCCATATTATAGTAATAGTGAGGACTTTTAGTTTTAGAAGACTTAAGTGGTCAAGTGTGTGTGTGTGTGGGGAGGGGGGGGGGTGTTTGTGACTGAACTAATGTGATATATTCATCGCAATTCTCAATGTTTTCTGTTTTGTTTTTTACCATTATGTTCCAGAGGAGTGTCAACGACATTGTGTCTGGGGTGCAACAATATCAAGCTTCACTGGTGGATGTCCTGAAGAACCAAATGAAAAAGGTGTTCGAGAAGCATTCTGGGAGCATGGAGCAGTTACAAGCGGAGGCAATGGCAACATTTGACGATTTTACAGATCCTTTTTCTCAGAGTTGCCACTACATACATGCAGAACCGCACCATTCAGCAACTATTCAGCCAGGTCGAGCCTGAAGAAATAGTAATTTGTCACACAGCATGCAGGGTAAAAAGTGGAAATTCAAAGGTTCTTGCAATCAAAAAGAAATGTTTTTACTACGTACCTTTACTCCAGAGTCTGGAACAGTTGTTTACTGATTCAAGGATTCTCTCCATGATAGCCATAGGGCCACATAAGTGCAAGGATGGATTTTTGTACGACAGTTGACGGAGAGCTTTCCAAGTCACACCTACTGTTCTCTGTCAGACCCACTGCTTTGCAGTTGATTTTGTATACAGATGAGATTGAAATATGTAATCCCCTTGGATCACATGCTTCTAAAAACAAATTGTTAATGATTTACTATACATTGGGAAATATAGATCCTAAATATAGGTCTAAGCTAGCTGCAATTAGACTTCTTGCCATGGCTAAAGCAACTTACCTTACTCAGTGTGGAGTTGACGTGATTTTGGAGAGAATACAGAAAGACTTAGATTTGTTGTATCATGGTGTAAAGATCCAGACTGTCAATGGTGAAATGGACATGTTTGGTGCATTGATCTCCATTTGTGGTGACACTTTAGCCCAACAGGAGCTTGCTGGATTTAAGGAGGGAGTTGGGTTTGCGTACAGCAAATGCAGGCACTGCGAGTGTACATTTGAAGACATGTAGAGGGACTTCACTGAAAACAGTTTTGTCAGAAGGACACTTGACATGCATGTCAGACAATGCCTTGAAATAGAGAAGGCCCGTACAGATTTTCTGAAAAATAGCCTCAAAACTACTTATGGGATTAATAGGAAAAGCAAACTTGTGGATTTTCCAGCCTTCGATCTTATACAACAAACACCACAAGATATTATGCATATTGTTCTAGAAGGCATTGCCCCCGTGGAAATAAAATGTGTGTTGAAACATCTAATTCTCTCAGGGCAGATGGACTTGGACATGTTCAATTCGAGATAGACCATGCCCAATCACTGTCAACACCTTGGCATCAAATTACAACAAACTTAAACAGTCTTCTGGTCACATGCTGGTACTCTTGAAAATATTGCCTTTTTTGATGAATAATGTTGAATGAAATATATATATATATATATATATATATATATATATATATATATATATATATATATACAACTTATTCTTGAGGTGATAGAGATTACCCAGATACTTTTTGCTCCAGTAATTTCTCTTCAAACCATATCAAGACTCAGGTTACTAATTGAGCAGCATTTGAAAAATTTTAAGCAGCTTTTTCCAGATAACAATATAATACCTAAGCAACATTATTTGCTTCATTTTCCCACACAAATTATGTCACTGGGCTAAAGGTAAGGCATATGTGCATGCGATTTGAATCAAAACACTGTTTTTTTAAGCAATGGTCTTCGAAGTTGAACTTCAAAAATGTCTGCAAATCATTAGTGAAGCATAATCAGATGTTTGAATGTTCTCAAAATGTGAACGGCCCACAGCACCTCATTTTTTCAAGTGAGAGGGATTTGGGCCCAGTCTCGGAGGTGAAAAATATACAGCATGTTCAGGCAAAAATGAGAGACTTTGTTGGTGTTGACAAAATGCAACATGTTGTTTCAGTCAAGTGGCTTGTTCTAAATGGAAATAGGTATACATGCAAGAAGTCTTTGATTGTTACCAAAGTAAATGATATTGTTCCTGAATTTGGACTTATACAAGACATCCTAGTGGTAAACTCATCATTCTATTGCTTCGAATGTCAACCTTATGACACCCTGCACCTGAATAGAGATTTTCTAGCATATAAAGTTGACTTCCCAAACCTTGCCCAGGCAACTGACTTGGTAGATGCTGAAAAGCTAGTAGATTTTACATCCTACTACTCATTCAGTTTCAAAAGCAGTATGTATGTTCCCAGTGAAATATTATCTTGGAGATGTCATTGCACTTCACAGATCCACTAATGACTCCTAAACAATGGGTAAGCATCAGAGATGCCTACTGTAATAAGTTTTTTTTTTTAAGTCTTCTAAGTTTGCAGAGGGAAAGCAAATGTATTTTTGAAGGGCACCTCATATGATATTTCATGTGGTCAAAAATGTGTTTTGTTGCTGTACAGTTGAACTTATGTGCTTGTCACACACAAAGACCTAATGTGATCATTACACACCAATGAATTATGTGCTTATCACACAACGTATTGACCTCAGACAATACTGGTCTGTGGTTTTTGTCAATTAATGTTAATGGTGATGCATACATGAATGCATGCATATGCAACCATTCATATATTTCTGAATAAAAGCAGTTTGATTCATATCTGGATTATGATTTGTTTTTATTTAAATCTTAGTTAAGGTTGCTTATATTAAGATTATTACTTATAAGGTTGCTTATATTAAGAAATCACTACAAATCTTATTCTTAAAACAAGACTTAATATCTTGAACTCCCTGTCATCAAAGTTGATTGCAGCTTTTCTCTCAAGAATATAGCTTGTTTCACTTATAAATTGCCCTGTAGTAAGATGTTATATCTAAGTGAGATAACATAAGACAGACATCCTTAACACAAGTGAAATAGTCTTACACACTCGGGTCACGTCATTACTTAGCATTGGAAGGGGGAGTGAGTGAATGAGTGGGGAGAATGTATGCTGTTGCTGTTTCGGGGGTTGCAGAGCATGGATGTGATTGGTTGATGAGACGGACAGCGGCAGGAAACGATGAGAGGTTATATAATAATGGGGTGCATGAGCCTGGGGACTGGAGACAGTCCAGCGCTGAACTTGAATGAGAAACTGTGGGTGCGACTGAGCGAGCGTGTGAGCTGTGACCGGAGAGAATATGCAGTGAAAGTCCCAAGACTAAATCATAGGGTTATAATTTTGATGCCGTGAATTCCGGCCCCTGACAGGAATTCTCTGTAGTTTCAAATAATACAAACATTTTGAGAATGCAACACTGTCTCCCTGAGTACTACTTCCTAAACGTGAAAATGTTACAATATACTAAATGAACGGTTCAAGCTTATTATGATAGTTTGCAAAATCAGATGAAAGCTTTCAATACAAATCAGGATAATACGTAATCATTATTTAGAAAATCTTGTTCATCTCATTACTTGTTAAAAACTGTAACTTTACTGCTATATTACTTGCAAATGTTGTGAAATGGAAGTACAGAACAAATTTTGTGGCATGAAAGCTAGCGCATCTGCATTGCAAGCTTTGGATGAGACATAAAACCCAGAAAGTAGTTATCTAGTGTCAGCTTGTGCTTAAGGCAGAGTTAATACAGGGCTGGTAGGTGACGTAATCGCACATCAAGACATAAGCCCCGATATCTGCTTCTGCAATGGAGCAGGCTCTTTAGTACAGTGGTATCGGCGCTATGCTTCAGTGCGAGAGGTCCTGGGTTTGCATCCGACCTCCGCCTGTAAGAAGCCCCTGTCTGCGGGAACGATAGGTTGCGGATGCAACCCCGGTTCCCTGAAAGAGAAAATAACCATCAAGGTATGGGATATTGCCGTCAGGCAGTAGGTATTGGCTGAGCTTTTATAGCAAAGCTGCCGATAGGCCTCTGTGCGAGCTGCCGTGTAAGCCCGCCCCCCTGGGAGCTTACTATACGCAGTGCGCAGAGACTCACTTCCTCTTTTGCTCTTCCGGCAGTGAAGCTTGATGGTTATTTTCGCAGTTTGATGGTTATTTTCTCTTTCAGGGAACCGGGGTTGCATCTGCAACCTATCGTTCCCTTTCAAGTCGAAAATAACCATCAAGGTATGGGAACAGTGTACCCAAGCCGTCGCGAGCGAGGATTCTCGGCAGTAGGGCAGACTTACATCATAACGCAACTGCGTAGGCAATACATCTACGCATATGTGGAGCCACGCCTCAGCGTCTATGCTCGCAATGACACCTGTCCTGAGGTGGAATCAACACCATATCGTGACAATACTCAATATGACCGCCAACTAGGGCGTCATAGAGCGTAACACGGATCCTCTAAATGACGGAGCAGAGGATTCCAGTACATTTAAACGGTAGAACCTCATAAAAGTATGCGGTGTAGCCCAACTGGCTGCAGTGCAAATGTCAGACACCGGCACCCCTCTAAAGAGGGCCCAGGATGTCGCCATACCCCTAGTGGAATGTGCCTTCAACTGCCCTGGTGGCCTGCAGATTCATATGCTAATTTAATAGCATCCACTATCCAATGGGAAAGGCGTTGTTTAGACAATGGCTGACCCAAAGACCTAGAACCATGGCATATGAACAACTGTTCTGTATGCCTCACAGTAGATGTACGGTCAATATAACACCTCAATGGCTGCACGGGGCAGAGCATGTGTATCCGTTCTTCCTCTGGGGAAGAAAAAGGAGGAGGATGGAAAGCCATCAACTCGACTGGTTGGTTCATATGAAACAGGGATATGACCTTGGGTAAAAAGGCCGGATTTGGACGCATGGAGACCTTAGAACCTTCTCATGTGAAACGAGTACATGATGAATGCACTGATAGTGCATGTAACTCAATAGCAAAAACACGGTTTTCATAGACACAAGCCTTATATCCACACTGTGGAGAGGCTCGAACGGTGCCTTGGTAAGGGCTTCTACCACCACATCAAGGCTCCATGACGGTAAACTGGTCGTCCTAGGAAGTAGCAAGGGTCTTGCGCCCTTTAGGAATTGAGATGCCAGAAAATGGCAGCCTGGTGATAAACCGTCAATGCGTACATGGCAAGCCGATATGGTGGCTAAATACACCTTAACGGTCCATTTATTAATCGCGCGTCAGGCACGCCAGGTCTAATTAATTTTCACACGCGCAGTTAATTTTAGACGCGCTGTTTAAAAGTATTTTTTTTCACAGTCAAACGGGTTTAAATGGCCCTGCATATCAACAAAGCACTCACTAGGCATCTCCAGCCCCGCCCCACCCTTTCGTTTGCTATAGCGTTCAGCTATGTAAGAAATAAATAATAATAATAATAATAATAATAGTACATACCGATCGATCATCTCCGGATCACTCGTTTTATCACCAAACTCTTCAATAATGCGATCCGTCATTATTTTATTACTATAACATCTCAAAAAAGCTCTGCAAATGTCAGTGTTTTCTGTGCGCTGATTCAGTCAGCCAACTTGTTTACTTACGTCCGCCCCCGTTATCTGATACCTGATACCATGTATGACTATTCATGAGATACACCTTTGTTTTTTTTTTTTTTTTTTTCGACTTGTCTCGGCTCGCTCCCACTCGGCAATTGAATGGTTTTCTGGAGAAAAAACGACTAGACACCCGTTTATTGCGTTGCTATAATGATGTCGGACCCAGTCCGACAAAGGACCTGTGAGGAATAATTGCAATGTCGGACCCAGTCAGACAATGGACCGCAAAGGGTTAAGTGTAGAGAGAGATTTCCCTTCATCTAACAGTTTCTGTAGAAACTGTAATTTCACTGCCATAGGGCAGGATATTGGGTTATGGCCCTCAGCCAGACACCAATCTTGTAACAACTGCCATTTGTACGTATAATGCGACCTAGTAGAGGGCGCTCTGGCACTCTGAATGGTCGAAATCACCGCAGTTGAAAGCCCTAAGGCTGACAGGTGCTCCCGCTCAGGGGCCAAGCCTATAGCTGCATGAGCTTGGGGTTCGGGTGCCATAGCCCTCCTTGGGCTTGGGACAATAGGTCCGCTCACAGAGGGAGTTCCCTCGGGCGACCGTGCAACAACTGCACCAGACTCGGGAACCATATTCTCTGAGGCCACCGAGGAGCGATCAGAATCACTGTCGCTTGCTCTACCCTGACCCTGGCGGCCATTCGTGAGCCAGTGCATTGACTCCTAGGGGGCTGTCGAGGTCCTTCACCAAGAACCATAGGGGGCAGTGCGTGGTCTCTCGGGAAGCGAAGAGATCTACTTGCGCTGTGCCGAACCATTCCCAGATGCGCTCTACCACCTGAGGGTGAAGACGGCATTGTTCGACGGAACTTTCCACCAGCATAGAGCTTCCCAGCAGGTTTGGGATACCCTCAACCTGCAGTGTTTGTCTCTCCACGGATGCAACGCGAAGGCATTGAACCAGGCCTGCAAAGGTCTCTGGTGTAGTAAGCCCAAAGGAAGGGCTTGCGAGGCGGCAGCCATCAACCCCAGCATGCGCTGACACAGCTCCATGCTGACTGTTTCTCTCAACCTGAATAGGGAGAGACACCGCTCCATCAAGCCAACTCTTTGTGTTGACAGGGTCGCTTCCATAGACACTGAGTCCAGATGCAGACCCAAGAATTCGGTCTGTTGGCTCGGCACGAGGCGGCTCTTTTCTGAATTGACCTTCAGACCTAGCCGCTGAAGATGGTCTGTAACCATCACTGTGTGCTGTGCCAATTGCTCCTTCGACTGCGCGCAGACGATCCAGTCGTCCAGATAGTTCAGCAGTCGGACGCCTTGAGCCTGCAAAGGAGCTAGAATGGCATCCATACACTTCGAAAAGGTTCGAGGAGCTAGTGACAGGCCGAATGGAAGGGCACAAAACTCGTATACCCTGCTATGAAATGCGAACCGCAGATACTTCCTGTGACCCGGGCAGATAGTAACGTGAAAGTATGCATCTGTTAGGTCCACGGTGGTGAACCAGTCGCTGTGTCCGATTGACTGGATGATGTGCCGGTGCGTAAGCATCCTGAATGATAACACCCGCAGGTATTTCTTCAGTGCTCGCAGATCTAAAATAGGATGGGGCCCGCTGTCCTTCTTAGGCACCAGGAAGTATTTAGAATAGAACTCTTGGTCGATCAGAGCAGTGTCTACTTGTTGAATGGCATGCTTCCTGAGCAGTGCCTGTATTTCCACATTCAGAGCTGAGGACTGAACCTTCACTGCAGTTACCACCACTCCCCGAAGGGGGGGGGGGGGTTAAACCGGAACTTAAGGGTGTACCCGGTGAGAATAGTTTTTTGCACCCAGATGTCGTCCGTGCAATATTGCCAGAACTGGAGCTGTGGGACAGTGTAGGGGTGGGTTAACAGCTGCCTGGAGTTCTCAGGGCTGTTTTGGCTGCGCTCGTTCGCGAGGGGCCTGGCCAGAGCCACGAGGGTGTGGCTTGCCACCTCCTCTAGGGCGCCACCCTCCGCGCTGTGGTCTTGCATACGCTGGTTGGCCACGTGCTGATGCACCTGACGGGGAGGTTCTATTACCCCGTGGTTGCGCCTGTTGCTGTGGCAGTGTCCTGTGCCACTGGTGGTCCTGCTGCCGCTTTGGCTGGAACGGCTTATTTGGCCACATCCTCACCATCTGCTGTGATGCCTCATGCGCCTTGTATTGTAGCATCTCCTCCACTGCTGGGCCAAATGTGTGCCCCGGTGAGATTGGGGCATCCAGCAATGGGACCTTATCAGGCTCCTGTACCCTCGCCTGCGAGAGCCAGAGCTGCCTTCTTGCCACCACAAGAGATGCGATACTCCTGCCTCGAGCTCGCGCGTTTAGCTGAGCCAGCTTCACCAGCAGCTGAGCGACTGTACCAAGCTCAGTCCTGAGGGCAACGGAAGGGCTTCGCTTGCCCCTTGCATAGTAAAGGCCAAAGCCTTGCGAGAAGTCGCAGGGGCAGAGGCCGGGGCCCCTCAGGTGGACTGCACCTCCTTAATAAAATCCGGGAATGCCGGTAACATCCTGGATTGAAGGGGCTGGGCTGATGGCGACTCGAAAAGGGAGCGCCGTGGTAGCTCCAGCATAGACCACTCAACACCCAAGTGGCAGGTAGCTCTCTCCACCACTGACCACATAGGATCATTAGTGTCCAGCACTTCGGGGTCGATCTCCTGCCCAGAGTGCTGGGAGGCCACCTCAGTCTCTATGCTGTCCTCCTCCAGTAGAGGCTCCATGTCAGATACGTCCCTTGAGAGCGCATCGATGTCCCACACCCCTTGGGGTTGTATGTGAGAGACAGGGACCGGTGCTGATTGTGGAAGGGCCACTGACTGGTTAGCAATGGGCCCGGTCGGTTCTGGAGCCCGGGGCGCCACATTCGCTAGGGTCATGAGGAGGGATTGCTGCCCCATCATGACCTCCATGAACTCTCCACCACCAATCTGTCTTGATGGCGCCTATCCCGTTGAGGGGAACGACGGCGAGGCGATCTAGATCGAGATCTAGACTCCCGACGGGGGCGTACCCCGCGATGGGAGAGGCTGTGGGAGCGTTCCCGAGCATGTCTAGCTGGGGACCTCTGACCAGCTGTAAGCTGGGAGGACGGGCTCCTGAAGAGCTGCAGCCTCACCGACGGAGTTGCTACAGACGACGGCGGAGCCGAGACTGTATGGGATGACCCCGAAGATGGAGAATGACCCCCAACCGCCTTCTTCGCCCTTTGGCGAAGGGTGCATGTCTGAAACCCAGCACAGAGGTGGCAGGATGCCTTATCCATTAAGGCGGATGCGGCGTGCTCCGGCCCCAGACACGCTACACAGTCATCGTGCAGATTGCTGGCAGGCAACTTAGCCTGGCAGGTCATGCAACAATGAAAGCCCGACATGGTAGCGTCGATGTGACAAGCACCGATCGCCAAGCACTGACGCGTTTAACATCGACCAAAGTGCGTGCGTTGAACGTCGACCTAGGTGCGTGCGTTGAGCACCGAAGCGTCAAGCACCGAGCGTCAAGCGCCGAGCACCAAAGGTGCATGCGTCGAGCACCGAGTGCCGAAGCGTCGAGCACCAAGCACTGAAGCGTCGAGCGCCGAGCACCGAGCACCAAAGTGTCGAGCACCGAGCGCCGAGCGTCGAGCACCAAAGGTGCGTGCGTCGATGGAAGTTCACCGAGTGTCAAGCACCGAGCACTAAAGCGTTGAGCGTCGAGTCCACAAGCATGGACGCGCTAAGCACCAAACGCTGAAGCGCTGCACCAAGTGCCAAAGCGCTGACACCAAAAGCGCCGGAGCGCGAGTACCGAGCGCAGAACGCTAGCACAGACGCCTAGGCGTCAGCTGACCCGCAGAGCGAAGACGTTAAGTGCTGGTACAGTGTCTTGGGTGCTGTGCAATACCTACCTGTTGGTACTGGGGAATTGCACTTTGTGGTCGTCTTCCTCTTTTTTTTTTTGGACGCTGCAACAAAACTATATAAGTAAGGGGACTGTAGGGAAAACGTACAGCTACAGAACACGCCGCAATGGTAATAGGAGAACACTGTAGTGCAGACTCTCACACACGCAGTCTAAAGCAAGGCCGAGGCTGCAGTATACGCGCATGGCCTAAGGCCAATGCACAATGCGTCTTCTAAACAATATATAAAATATATACAAAAAATATATATATACAGAAAAACCCAAAATACAACAATAATAATTATTAATTAATTAGAACAGATGGAAGACGAAAGACCACGAAAGAAAGAAATGTGATACCGAAGCAAAGCGTGAAGGAAAATATAAATGTAAATACAAATTATATAATCCTAACAAATAAAATAATAATAACTGAAATAAACTCAGAGAAGGGGAATAAAACAGCTTCTCAAGCTTACTCTTATTGAGCACAATCAGTTACTTAGCTCTACTGACCTACCACTACCGATGCTGAAGACAAAAGAGGAAATGAGTCTCTGCGCGCTGCATATAGTAAGCTCCCAGGGGAGCAGGCTTACACGACAGCTCGCGCAGAGGCCTATCAGCAGCTTTGCTATAAAAGCTCAGCCAATCCGTACTGCCTGACGGCAATATCCCATGCCTTGATGGTTGTTTTCGACTTGAAAGGGAACCACAGTTTATTACAATATGTTTCATTGTGATTGTATGAAAGGTGCTATATAAATAAAATTTTATTTTATTTACAATTATTTATATACTTCAACTATACAACTGTGCCACATTACGAGGAGTTAGACTTCATGTCCCACAATGCCACGGGACTTCATGAGCTAAAATGGCCACCTCCTTGGTATTCTGGGACATGAAGTCCCGTCACATTCAGGGACATGAACTACAACTCCTTGTAATCTGCCACAACAGATTTTATTCACAATATTTCTGCCAACATTCTGTGGCTATCTGCAATATATAATTCCACTGTCCACTTTCACTGCAGTTAGAGTTTTCTCCTATGCAAATCCACTGTTTATCAGACTCTTATATAACTTTAGTGACTCTAAAATTACATGACAAGATATACGCACACAAATGACAGACAGTAGATGCCTGTTACAAAAGGGTGATTGAATTACAATAAATAGTATTACACCAGACGTTACATGACTAATCTGATTTAATCGCAGTTCAAGACATCGCCAACACACTCCTGACTGACTTTTAAAAATAATAACATATTATACTGTTATGTATAGGTACAATACAACCATTTCATATGTAGTGGACAATTTGACTGGTCTGGTAGTTCTAGGTATGCGGGCATTATATATCCCTTATTTTTCCAGCCCCACGTCTCACACTTTGTCAGGATAATGAATACATATAATTTGACAATAAACATGCATTCTTTATTCTTGTACCTGCACTTACATGTTTTTTGAACTTCTTCCATCTGCTCTATTGGCTCTCAATTGTAATTGTCTTAAATGCAACTGTACTTTATTTGTAAATGTACCTTAATGTGACTGTCCTTCTCTTAATTTCTACTTGCTCTTAACTATATTGTAATAACTTGTTACCTCTGTAAGACACCCTGGTTAAGGGTGTCTGCCTAGCAAATGCATAATAATAATAATAATAATAATAATAATAATAATAATAATAATAATAATAATAAATACATGTACAAACCACAAAGGGTCACATTCAAAAAAATGCATACTTATACAACAAAAGAAATGTCCTTTCACAAAAGCAATATATATCTTGATATTTACATTACAAAAAAAAATGGACATGGTAAAGTACTTTGAATGACAATATGGGCATTTCCATAATATTCATTATGACATTTTCTTTTCATTCTCCAAGGGTGCTTCAACTGGTTTGAATTGCTGCTGCTATCATGTCGTTCTCCCTAAAAAAAAGTATTATATGCAACACATACAACAAAAGGATAAATGTACATCAACAATAAGTCACCAAAAAGTGACTTACGGAAAGTACAATAACACATCAGGAACCGCAGCAAAGCTGACAACAAAGGCTACACCAGTACTTCCATGCTCCAGTCAATCAGACACAGCAGGATCCGCCAAAGCCCAAGGAATAGTATTATTGTGCTCCAGTCACAGACACATCAGGATCCAGCAAAGCTCACAGATCACAACTATCATGCTTCAGTCAATCAAACACAGCATCAGCATCACCATGCACCACAGGCCAAACCTCTACACCATGAACAACGATGCCATTGGGACCTACAGCCAAAACAACAACCACAAAAACACAACAGCAATTATTTCCCTCTGTTTCACAAACAGTCAGATTGACAGTACTGTGAACCATAGCAGAATACACAACAGGAGAAAGCACAACTCTATCAAGAACCAGAGCCACAAAAAATGACTTTACAACAGCACACCTATCATACCCCAATGTTTCAAAAACAACAGCAAGAAAACTGTTTTTTCAACAAGCAAGAGGTAAAGCAAAAAAAAAAAAGCAGTGAAAAATTGACCATGCGACTCAAGAGCTACAGCTACGACAACACCGGGAACATTACAGTAAGAATCCGGAGACAGAACAAAAACAACAGCTACAACACTACCATCAACATCCCCACTCTCAAAGACAACGACAGCAAGAACAGTATTACTGTCAACCACAGCCAAAGCAACTAAAGTAGCACAAAAGTTACCATGAGAACCCACAGGTAAAGAAAGAACAGCAGCGCAAAACTTACCATGACAACCCAGACGCAAAGAAACAACAGCAGCACAAAACTTACCATGACAACCCAGACAAAAAGAAACAACAACAGCGCAAAACTTACCATGACAACCCAGACAAAAAGAAACAACAACAGCGCAAAACTTACCATGACAAACCAGACGCAAAGAAACAACAGCAGCACAAAACTTACCGTAACAACCCAGATCCAAAGCAACCATAACAACAACGTTACAGTGATAACATAGGGCTAAAAAGAAACTACATAAAACAAGCATATGTCACAGATATATGTGGAAATTGTTCACGTATGATGAACTCACATTTAATATGCACGAGAAGCAGGACCGGGTTTATGCCAAACGAAGTTTTCTTGGTGTGCACAAGAGTCAAATTAATGTGGACAACTGCAATTGCAAATTATCTTCCATTATTATACGCAAAGGAGGAGATGCCTCTTCAGGACTACATGCGTGTCTCAGTGCCTGGCACTACAAAGTGGGTGCATGCAAATGACACACTTACTGAAGTCAAACCATGGCCAAGAAATGCAAAAGACATGTACTTGGCCTTTTATGAACAGATGTAATGCTTTAAGATTGGACTACATTGGACTAAGTTGATCAGATCACAAGATTAGGAGGCAAACAACAGAATAAATTCTATAATTAATTAGGGCTGTGTCCGAAGGTTCGAATGTTCGTTCGCTAGCCAGGGATTCGAAGATTGTTTTAAACCTTTGAAGGTTTGTTAGACGGGTTCACGCACTGTATTTTTTTTTCTGTTAATAGAAACTGTTTGACAATGTGTGAATACTATAAATCACACATTAAATGTCACTCAGATGCAAAATTCAATCTTTTGATTTGTATAATGCATATTACATAAATAAAAGTTGATATTAAAATCCGCTACCAAATCGTTATGTAGCAGCTCTACATGGTGCCGCAGCAGTGTATGGAGCAGGGTATTAAGTATACAAAGCAGTGGGCTCGTACCGCTAGGCTGTATTGCTTCAGTAAAATATGTACTGAATACCTAGTGTACAAGACAGTGTATGAGAAGTGCTATTTTATAAGTCCTATAAAAAGTTGAAAATATTAAATTAGAACCAAACTATGAGAGAACTAACCTATTGTGTCCCTGTCAACCCTGTTACTGTTGTCAACCCTCTTACCAGTGTCAACCCTGTTACTTGTAAAGATTTTACTGAAATTGTAGGATTTGACAAATAATAACACATGTACTTGTTTGTATTTGTGAATAAAGTAGAGAGGGATGATCAAATCTGAAAATTGGAGTGTAATTCTCCTGCCATTTATAACTTTTTTAAAAAAAGTTATAGTTATATGCCCTGACGTGCAAAATTTAATTCTATGGCTTAATCATTAGAATTTTTTTTTTTTTTTTTTAAATATTCATATTTTGCAAATAAACTCAGTGTAACAAGGGACAGTTTATGTATAACAAAATGCTGGACTTATCATAAATATGTATTGAAATAAATTTCAAACTATTATGTAAATGTCTGTAACAGGGTTGACATTACATACAGAACATTAATAGATAAATTGCTCTTAATTAAGAGAATTTAACATCCTGAGATGGCACAATACCTTTTTCTGAAAGTTTAACATGTCCTTTTTCTGACAGAATGTTAAAAAGTTGGAAAATAATGTAAAAGAAAATCAACTTCTCAAAATCTAAAATGTCCTCTATTCGTGGAATGACCCAATCCTTCTGTTATGTCTCCTCTCAGCAAAGGAAAACCTTGGCTACCGCAACAATTACAGAATTCATAGTTCACACTTTGCATTCAAATGCTTTTGCCATTATACTATACCCCCCCTCCACCTACACACACACACACACATACACACACACATAAACAATATACATATCCTTAACTTGTGCCTATTTGCTTTGTGCTGGGCAAGGTTGCCCCAATGGTTTCTTGAAACTTGGCTTGTGCTTTTGATATAAGAAGAACATAAGAACATAAGAAAGTTTACAAACGAGAGGAGGCCAATCAGCCCATCTTGCTCGCTTGGTTGTTAGTAGCTTATTGATCCCAGAATCTCATCAAGCAGCTTCTTGAAGGATCCCAGGGTGTCAGCTTCAACAGCATTACTGGGGAGTTGGTTCCAGACCCTCACAATTCTGTGTAAAAAAGTGCCTCCTATTTTCTGCTCTGAATGCCCCTTTATCTAATCTCCACTTGTGACCCCTGGTCCTTGTTTCTTTTTTCTGGTCAAAAAAGTCCCCTGGGTTGAGATTGTCTATACATTTTAGGATTTTGAATGTTTGAATCAGATCGCCGCGTCTTCTTTGTTCAAGACTGAATAGATTCAATTCTTTTAGCCTGTCTGCATACGACATGCCTTTTAAACACGGGATAATTCTGGTTGCTCTTCTTTGCACTCTTTCTAGAGCAGCAATATCCATTTTGTAACGAGGTGACCAGAACTGAACACAATATTCTAGGTGAGGTCTTACTAATGCATTGTAAAGTTTTAACATTACTTCCCTTGATTTAAATTCAACACTTTTCAAAATATATCCAAGCATCTTGTTGACCTTTTTTATAGCTTCCCCACATTGTCTAGATGAAGATATTTCTGAGTCAACATAAACTCCTAGGTCTTTTTCATAGTTCCCTTCTTCAATTTTAGTATCTCCCCTATAATATTTATAATGCCCATTTTTATTGCCTGCATGCAATGCTTTACACTTTTCTCTATTAAATTTCATTTGCCATGTGTCTGCCCAGTTCGGAATGCTGTCTAGATAATTTTGAATGACCTTTGCTGCTGCAACAGTGTTTGCCATTCCTCCTATTTTTGTGTCGTCTGCAAATTTAACAAGTTTGCTTACTATACCAGAATCTAAATCATGAATGTAGATTAGGAATAGCAGAGGACCTAATACTGATCCCTGTGGTACTCCACTGGTTACCTCGCTCCATTTTCAGGTTTCTCCTCTAATCAGTACTTTCTGTTTTCTACATGTTAACCACTCCCTAATCCATGTGCATGCATTTCCTTGAATCCCTACTGCGTTCAGTTTGAGAATTAATCTTTTATGCGGGACTTTGTCAAAAGCTTTCAGGAAATCTAAATAAACCATGTCGTATGCTTTGCAATTATCCATTGTCAATGTTGCATCCTCAAAAAAGTCAAGCAGGTTAGTTAGACACGATCTCCCTTTCCTAAAACCATGCTGACTGTCTCCCAGAATATTGTTACCATATAGGTAATTTTCCATTTTAGATCTTATTATAGTTTCCATATAATAGAAGTCAGGCTTATTGGTCTGTAGTTACCTGGTTCGGTTTTGTCTCCCTTTTTGTGGATCGGTATTATGTTTGCTATCTATCAGTCTATCAGTACAACCCCTGTGTCAAGAGACTGTTGCATGATCTTGGTTAGCGGTTTGTAAATAATTTCTTTCATTTCTTTGAGTACTATCTCATTCGGCCCAGGGGATTAGTTTATTTTAACCCTTTGCAGTCCATTTATTCAGCGCGTGTCAGGCGCGTCAGGTCCGATTTTATTTTCACACGCGCAGTTTATTTTAGACGCACTGTTGAAAAGTATGTTTTCACAGTAAAACAGGTTTTAAAGGCACTGCATATCAACAGGACACTCAGTACTGCATCTCCAGCACCGCCCCACCCCTTGTTCGCTATATTTTTCAAATAACATAGTACATACTGATAAATCATCTCTTGATCACTCGTTTTATCACCAAACTCCTCAATAATGCGATCCAAGTCATTATTTTATTAATATAACATCTCGAAAAGCTCTGCAAATGTCTGTGATATTCTCTGAGCGCTGGATGCGGAAGCAGCTCTCTTGTTTGTGTATGTCCGTGTTATCTATGTGGTGTCGGGTCTATCAGTGTTCATGAGATACGCCCCCTTTTTTTTCGGCTTCTCTCAGCTCCTATCGGTCTCACTCAGCCATTGAATGGTTTTCTCAGCTTTTTCCGGAGAAAAAACGACTGGAGACCTGTTTTTTGCGTCTTTTTGATGATGTCGGACAGGGTCCGACATTGGACCGGAAAGGGTTAAGAGCTCCTAGTCCCTTTAACACTTCTGCCTCTGTTATGCTAGTTATTTAAAATTGGATAGGAATGTGGGCATGTTGTCCATGTCATCCTTTGTAAACCTGTGAAAAGTAATCATTTAATATATTTGCTATTTTTTTCTTCATTTATGATTTTGCCATTTGTGTCTCTTAGACATTTAACCTCCTCTTTGAATGTTCTCTTGCTGTTATAATATTGGAAAAACATTTTGGAATTGTTTTTTTCTCTTGTCCTTTCTTACCTTTTTGACTTGTGTTTGCAGTTCCAAGTACTCTTTCTGTGTACTTTGTTTTTGGTCCCTTTTAAATGCTCTGTAAAGTGCCTTTTTTGCTGAATATTTGTTTTAATTGATCTATTAAACTATTTTGGCCATTTTGTTTTAGATTTAGATTTGTCTACTTTTGGGATGTAATTTTTTTGCGCCTCTAGTACTACATTTTTAAAAATCAGCCATCCTTTTTCTGTGGATGTTTTCTCTATTTTACTCCAGTCTACTTCTGTTAGTCTCTGTTTCATACCTTCATAGTTTGCTTTTCGAAAATTGTAAACCTTAGCTTTAGTCATGACTTTTGGGGTTTTAAAAAATACTTCAAATGAGACCATGTTGTGGTCTCAGTTTGCCAATGGCTCTCTGACCTCTGTTTCAGTTATTCTGTCTTCATTATTTGAAAAGACTAAATCAAGGCATGCCTCCCCTTTAGTCGGTGCCTTGACAAATTGCGTTAGGAAGCAGTCATTTGTCATTTCCACCATTTCAATTTTGTCTGTCGTGCTCCCCACCGGGTTCTCCCATTTTATATGGGGGAACTGAAATCCCCCATTAGTATGGCTTCTCCTTTTCTACATGCATTTAGAATGTCATTGTATAACAGATTATTTTGCTCAGCGTCTGAATTTGGCGGTCTATAGCATGCTCCTATTATTATGCCCTTTGAATTTTTGTCCATTATTCTGACCCATATTGATTCTGCATTGTTTTCTTTGTCCTGATTTAACACATGGGCTTCAAGACTATTTCTTATGTATAGCGCTACCCCTCCGCCTCTTCTGTCCTGCCTGTCTTTCCTGTACAGTGTGTACCCACTAATATTATATTCGTCTCCATCACTTTCAGACAACCAAGTTTCTGTAACACCTATCACATCGTAGTTACTTTTTAGTGAAGTAGCTTCAAGTTCTAACATTTTGTTTCTGAGACTTCTAGCATTAAGATAAATACATTTAATAGTTGTCTTACCTTTGTTGTTGTTGCCCTTGTTTTGATGTGGTCTCCCTTCTGTTTTTTTGTTTTCTCCCCCCTTCCTTTCCAGTTTAAATGCTTCTGGACATCCTCAAGGATCCTTTCTCCGAGTAGATTGGTTCCCTTTCTGTTTAAGTGCAGTCTGTCCCACCTATATAGATAGTCCTTGTTGTAGAATGTGCTCCAATGTTCAAGAAAGGTGAAGCCTTCCTGTGTGCACCACAATTTCAGACATGCATTTTGATTATGTATTTCCAGCTATCCGTATGCTCCTTTGCAAGGTGCCGGCAGTATCCCAGAAAATACCACAGTTTTGGTCTTGTCTTTTAATTTCCTTCCTAGCCCTCTGAATTTGTTTTGCAGGGATCTTGGCCTGTTTCTTCCAATTGTTTGTACTGATGTAGACGAATACTACCGGGTCGTCTCCTGTTCGTTCTAGGAGCCTGTCCACATTCTCAGTAATGTGCTTGACAGAGGCACCTGGAAGGCAGCACACTGTTGTAGTAAGGGGGTCCAAACTGCGAACTGAGCTTGCTGTGTTTCTCAATACGGAATCCCCAACAATCATGACCTCCCTTCTTTTTGCTGCCTGGCCAGCACTGTTTATAGGGTCCTGGATGTTGTTCCCTTCATTCTCTTGATGTTGGTTTTGGTCATCTAAATGCTGAAGTGGCTCAAATTTGTTGGATGTTTGGATTTCTGGTGGTTGTGTTTGATGAAGTTTCTTTTTTTCACTGCTTCTGCCTATCTGAACCCAGCTGTTTCGCCTCTCTTCCATCTCCCTGGTGACTTTCAGTCTGCTAGGGGTGCAGACTTCCATGATTTGTGGGTGTGTCAGCTCCTCAAGCTCCTGTTGCTGTCTCATTTCCTCCAGCTCCGTTTCTAACAGACTTACTCATTGAAGCAACTCCTGGATCGTGCGGCACTTTAAACAAACTTGGTTGAGCTCTGATGGGTGTTCTCGGATTTCCCACATCATGCAGTTGTCACAGATTACTGGCTTGAAGACCATGTTTTATTTATTTTTTTGTTGGAAGTTCATGTTAGCTTCTGCAGCTGTCAACCTGCTTTCAAACTGCTTCTAACTGCACTGTACTTGTCCACTCGTACTTCTCCCACGCTGTCGCCTCACTCACTGTCGCTCTGAACACTGGATCTTTTAAATGGCTGGGCATGTTTTGATAACTTGGCGTTTTTTCACATTTCCAATGTGTTTTTGTTTCAGATTAATATCACAGTTATTACAAAGGGAGAGGACATGGAAAGAAGGAGCGATCACCACATCATTTGGGTGGATAATCTTCAATTGGATGACTCCAACAACAATACACCTTGCAAAAGTATTTAAGAAGTGCTGCATCAAGGAGAACATCGTCTCAGTCTCCCTCTCTCTTCTCCATATCAGCTGGTCTCTCTCTTCTTCATTTTTGGCTACAAGCCTCGATCTTTGTCTTCTTCATCTCAACATGAGGCCCTGTGGATCAATGCCAGCCTTTAGGCCTGCACTTGCTTCATTTTCACTTTCCTTGGGCAAAACAAGACTAGGAGAAGCACCTAACATCAGTAGCTATATGCAACAACCAAAGGACTACTTCTACAAGCAAGCTGGAACCACAGAACTCTGCTGAACTTTAAGAACAGTAAGACAATAATATTTTGTTAATATTCATTAAAAAAATGGAAAACTAAATAAACAAATAATAATAAAAAAATAATAACAACTGTACATAGGGTCATTGCCTTCCAATCTAGTACAAAACAGTACTTCGTCATGTTTGATTACGGCATCCGACAATAAAAGTTTGTTCGATGGCAGACATAGGACAAAACCACGGTAGCTGGACATCTTTTAATTTATTAGCTTTGTGAACTTTAAAAGGAGGAAGTAGCAAGTCGCAGCAATTGTCATAACCTTACTTACACAGAGCTGACCCATAGAGAGTGAACAGTGCAATAGCAGATATTACTATCAAAAACTGTCCTACACATCTCACCTAGTGTTGACAGCTGGGTAGTAGACTGGACAGATAGTCAATATGGTGATAATAGTCTCTGTCAAGAAGAATCAGTTCCTGCACACTGAAGCCCAGTAATGGGAAGCTGGATTTCAATTACATTGAAACTTTCAATATGGCTTTACTATTGTATTAATGTTTTTATGGTATCAATATAATTAGGACTTCTGTTTTTTGGTTTTTATTAATTTCATTTTTATTCGGTGCTTATTTTTAGATATTTTCGAGTTTTATATGTACTTTTGTTTTCTTTTCTGTCACAATACCCCTGAATATCTGCTGTCTCAGTTTGTTTTAACCCAACTCTTATCCCGAATGTTTTTTCCATCATACAATGAAACACTTTTCTGCTTTTTTTCCTACAAGTGGAATGGGTGGGTGTACCGTTTTTTTTATCAGTTAAAACTGAAAAACACAAAGCCTAAATATAATACACTCATTGTCTTATTTGAGAAAAATCCCCCTGCTCATTATATGAGCTTCTCCAGGACCTTTTACTGAGAAAAAAAGAAATCAGTCATGTCTCAAGTCTGCCCTGGACTGGAAAGGCCATCCTTTCCTTAGTGGTGAGAGAGGAGTAAGCCTTAATGCCTGAAGCCTCTTGCCCTGGACTGGAGGGAAAACCTCTTATCTTATGAGCTGGTCTGGAGGGGGGACACTTTCTCTTGGGGGTGAGGCAGCAGTTCAGTCTTCATGCTTCAAGCCTGCTCTGAAGTGGAGGAACTACTGTTCTAAACTCAGCCTGTTGCATTATTGCACTGCACCACGTTTTCCTCTGTAATAAAGAACAATAGGACCTGGTGGTGTGGTTTATACCCTTTCATCCTCTCACCTAAATTGTTAGATTAAATAGCCTAAACTATATAAACAACTATGTTTGAAACAATATAGGATCTTACAGCTTTAAAATATCATTGTAAAGGTTGATTGTTCAGTGCAAAATGTAATATTTTCTTCCCTGTTCAAAGCAATACTGTTCTGGGAAGCAATAAAGATAGCATTCTGTTTTTGTAGGATTCAACAGGCAGCTCCATAAAATATATACAAACAAAGCAATATAAGAACCGCCAGTGTGCCACAAATCAATCCCCATTCAAAATAAACAGCTATATGGTTTTTATATGTGGCATATTGTGAAGTGCATGCTTTTCCTGGTCTAGTGTGATATTGTTATCATTATTCTGTGTACCTACAAACAAGACATGATTTATACACAGGAATGAAAAACAGTAGAAATGAATATTTCAGGATACTAAAATCTAGTCATGACCATGAGGTCTACTTTAATGATCTAAACAGAGGCAGGTCTTTATCCCACCACCCGGGTGTCGATTTTCATGCTAATAAGTGGATTAATATATAACCCATGGTACACACACAAGGTCTGAAAAATTAAATTATTATTATTATTTGTTTATTTAGCAGACACCTTTATCCAAGGCGACTTACAGAGACTAGGGTGTGTGAACTATGCATCAGCTGCAGAGTAATTTACAACTACGTCTCACCCGAAAGACGGAGCACAAGGAGGTTGAGTGACTTGCTCAGGGTCACACAATGAGTCAGTGGTTGAGGTGGGACCTTCTGGTTACAAGCCCTTTTTCTTTAACCACTGGACCACACAGACTCCTTAAATTCCCCAAAAGTAATAAACAAACATGTACTCACTCAGGTCTGCAGCATTGCATGTATGTGTTAATGTATTACATTTAAGCATTAATAGTTGTTTGGCATACACAGAGCTAACAAAATAATTCCAGTACATCTTATCAAATATTTACTTCTATCACTGTTCTATATTAAAGATGCACAAGCAGCTATCGATACATATACTTCACCAACAGCTTTAACCCTTTGACGCCTAGGTAGAATGACCATATTTGGGCTTGAATATGACCACTTTGTGTTTAGCGCTTGTAGTTTGGCAACCTTACATCAGAAATTAAAACCAAACATATCTACAGAAAGGCCTTTGGCAGCCGTTTCCAATGATATAATGTATTTTATTGTGAAATGTATTGCATGTTTTTTATATAAACTGCACCACCCAAGAAATAAATTATTGAAAAATGTGTAATAATAAATAATATTTTTAAAAACTGCCAATTCCAACCCCTTTCCAAGTTATATATCAGCATATGACCAATTTTTATGAGGATTTCAAATGTCTTCTACTATTGAGGAGCTATAAGATTTTGTCCGAGCCATGGTCTGATGCCAAAATTCCCAGAAACTGTCCTATTTTCAGAACTGTCAGCTATTTTATGAAAGTAGTCCAGACAAAGCAAAATATTACAAAGTACATTGCCAAATCTTATGTAAAATATTTTATCATGGTAATGTATGAAAAAAGCAAGGGAAAAGTAAGTTTTTATTAAACGTAGTTTTTATTTAAAATTAATCATTTGGTATCATGGAGAAAATAATATTTATATATAAGAGTGTGGCAGGATGGCTTGCAGTGGTGAGGTGTGGTGACGTCACGGACCAGGAAGTAACTGAACCAAAACAATGGATGGGCGGGTGAAACTGAACGCAACTGCGGTCAGCGTATTTATTAATAAACAAAACAAATGATTTGAA
Organism: Acipenser ruthenus; assembly: GCF_902713425.1. Lineage (NCBI taxonomy): Eukaryota > Metazoa > Chordata > Actinopteri > Acipenseriformes > Acipenseridae > Acipenser > Acipenser ruthenus. The sequence goes on along the minus strand of NC_081198.1, from coordinate 29,607,755 downwards.
CAAAACAACAAAAACAAAAGGGCACAAGGGCCAAACGAATAAACAGAAACAAGTATATCTTATTATATAGCAATTGTCCGTTATATTCTCCTCGCTCTCTCTCTCCGCTCCCCATACTCTCCTCTCTACACTCAACCCCGCAGCATGGACAGCTGCAGGTTTCTATACTCTGGCCGAGGGGTTAACTAGCTGTTAATTATCTTATCACCCCTCGGCCACAGTCTGCACGCGTTTAGTAAGGATGCGTGACTGTCAGCTGGTTAAATAATCATTAGCTGATCAGCCACGCATCCTCACAAGGTTTTTAAAATATAAAAACAATAAGAAATACGCGGCACTGTTATCCGCGCCGCAAGCAATAATATAAATAATAATAAATAAATATATAGGGGCGGGACACTCCGCCACAAAGAGTTATAGAATTCAACCATGTATTGCAAGTCAAAAGAAGAGGGTTCTAGAAACTATCAGTTCCGAGAGTGAAAGCGAAGACTATGTGACAGAATTGCCAGCAGGTCTTCCACAAACAGGGTCCACCAGGTGCAAAGGTTGAGGCTGTGGACGTGGCAGAGGTTCCACTTTCGGGCAATTACCTGTGGTGCCAGGGGTGGATTTGCCATCTGCAGCAGCTTCTCAAGCTCAAGCTTCTGGCCAACCAGCACCACTGACAACGACAATGGCTGCATTGGCTTCTGGAAGCAATATTCAGGAGACAGGGAAAGACGGGACTGTTTGGAACATTATAAATCCCGGTTGTGAGGCTGTGGGAAGACGTGTGCCTGAAAATGTTTTGACTGAAACATCAGGTCCAACTCCGCACGCACATTCAACGCTGTACAGTAGCAGAGGCACATTGGGTAAAAAATGATGATACCTGGACATTGTCTGAGGAGGAGTTACAAGCGGCCATTGCAATCCTGTATGTTAATGGTGCATACAGGGGCAAAAGCCAGTACTTGGAGAGCTACTGGTCAACACAGTGGGGAATTTCTTTTTTTATTGTGACAATGTCTAGAAATCGCTTCCGTGAAATTCTCAGATTCATCCGTTTTGATCTGAGAGCAACGAGGAATATGCGACTTGAGACAGATAAATTTGCCCTGGCTTCCAAAGTCTGGAATGGCTTTATTGAAAACAGCATTGCCTGCTACAAGCCAGGAGCAAACATCACAGTGGATGATCAGCTGTTTCCCACCAAAGCACGGTGTTGCTGGACACAGTAAATGTCCAACAATCCGGACAAGTTCGGAAATAAAATTCTGGCTGGCAGTGGACGTTGATTCTAAGTACCTGGTGAATGGGTTCCCTTACCTGGGAAAGGATGAAATGCACCCTGCTGGTCAGAGACTGGGAGACAGTGTTGTGTTCAAACTTATGGAGCCATACTTAGGGAAGGGATGAAATGTCACCAGAGGCAATTTCTTCACTTCACTCCATTTGGCCAGGGAGTGCACTGCTGTACTCCACTGCACTGCTCAGGCAGAACGACTGTGCCACCCTGAGTGTGTACAGGTGCAAGAAACAAAAAAATGTGCTGATTCTCAGCTCTTTACACAGCTCAGTGGCCATCGGGACCGATGGGGGAAAAAAGAAGCCAGACTGTTGAATACCACAATGTCACCAAGTACGGAGTGGACGTATTGGACCAGATGGCACGGCAGTACACTGTCAAAGGTGGTTCTTGCAGATGGTCTGTGGCTGTTTCTTACAATGTTTTGGAGCTGGCAACCATAAATGCCTATGTTTGCAGGGAATGCACCGATAGCAACATCAGCAGGAGGGAATTCATTTTACAGCTAGCTACGGAGCTTCGGCTAAAACATTTGGATCAGAAACAGGAAAAGCAGCTTACAAATGCCCCTCAGACTTCACTCAGTGCTGTACCCGCTGGCACAAGCAAGAGGAAAAGGTGCCAAGTAGGAAAGTCTAATGACAATAAAACTGTGGATATCTGCGCCCGTTGTCAAAAGGCAGTTTGTGGTAAACGCACAGGAAAAATTGAGAAGCGTTTTTTTCTGTGTAGACTGTGTAACTGAGTAAGCTGCCAGGTCAAACATGATACAGAAGCTCCATTGAACAGAGTTTTGCACAAAGCTTTTACTTTCGGGGCAATCTGCAATGCTGCCATTGGCAACGTTCGCAGCGGCAGTACTCACAAAGGCAATGCTGTCAGCACAGTAATCAGTATGTGCAGGGTGTGGTTCGGGGAGGATTGGAACAGAGTGGGGTCCCTCTACGATGATCTTCTTTACCTGTCTGACCATTCCTCATGTTCTGTCTATCTTTGATAGATTTGGTCAATTCTCTGGATATAAACTCAATTTACATAAAAGTGAATTATTTCCAATCAATTCTGCAGCTGTAAATTTCAATAAAAAGTTTACATATTTAGGAATTACTGCTACACGATCCTATGCTTTTGTCTGTGCCTGCTTCTGTGGATTGGTCTGCTGCTGCTGTCGTTGCTGCCCACTGCGGCTTGCTTTTCGGCCGCTTGGGAGTCGGGACTTCCACCTGCCTTTGGTGCTGGAATTGTGCTGCCGTTGTTCTCTGTTCAGGTGCATGTTTTGGCTGAGGTTGATCTGCTCTGGTTGCCGCTGCCTGCTTTTGGCTGCTTGCGTTTGCCTTGTGTGGCTTGGGATTTTGTTCTGTTGATTGTGTGCATCAGGGGGTGCTCTGCAGTTGACCTGCTGCCTTGGTTTGGCCGGGACTTTCGCCTGTGCCTTTGGCTGCCTGCTCTTGCAGATTTGTTTACCAGCTGTCTGTCTGCCTGCTGCTGGCTTGAACTTGTCATTTATAGGTGACAGTTGTTCTACTATCGTTTGTTATTATTCTGTATTATCGCTACTTATTCATTGATCAAGATTTTAGGTGCACAAATGATTGGTTCTTTTATATCAAATGAGTTAAAAATGCCCTGTCGTGGTCTTGGGATTATTTTATGCTTAATCAAGCAGTTCCTTAGGGATTTAGTTTTTTAGAACAATCTTGTGCTATTGGTCGTGGTGGTGGACTAGCCGTCATTGGCTCGACACTAAAGTTAAAATGGTGTCCTCTCCAAGCTTTAGCTCTTTTGAATGCTTAACATTCAAAATAGTGACAGCCCTGCCTATGATTGTAGTTTTAATATATCGCTCTCCCAAAGTGAATACTACATTTCTCTCAGAGCTAGCTGACCTATTAACTTCCTTGTTTATTTCATATAATAGGATTTTACTTCTTGGCGATTATAATATTCATGTAGACTCCCATACCTGTTAATTTGCTGCCGATTTTTTGTCTCTGTTGAACTGTTTTGACTTAATTCAACATGTCAGTGTCCCAAGCATAATCGTGGTTATATACTTGATCTGGTGTACTCTGTTGGTTTATCAGTCTGTAATCTGCAAGTATATGAGTTGGGCATTTCAGATCATTTAGCTGTGCTACTGGATTTGGAAATCCCTGTAGCTCTTTCTAATAAGAAGAGCATTATTACATTTCGTAATCTAAAATCAGTTGATTCCACTGCACTCTCCAATGCTATTCAGACCTCCTTATGTAAGGCTCAGCCTAACTCCTTGGAGAATGCAGTTGAATTGTATAATGACACATTAAAAGATATCCTGAACCATTTAGCCCCCCAAAAAACACACTCTGTTTCCTTCTCCCGCTCCTCTCCCTGGTACACAGCTGAACTACAATCTATGAAAGCCGAGGGGCAAAAGTTGGAGCACTTGTGGAGAAAATCTAAGCTAACTGTTTTTTCTCAAGCCTTTAAATAGCATCAGTGTGAGCATAGGCATGCCCTGAACTCAGCTAGGGCCTCTTTTTATTCCCAGCTAATTGAGAATGGCCGTGGCAACCCAAAGTACTTTTTTCTTCTATAAATCAAATGCTACAACCAGTAAGCAAAGCTTATCCATTCGTATCTATTGACCAGTGTAATACATTTGCCGAATTCTTTCAGGATAAAATTGTTAACATTAGAAACCAAATTATTACCCACTGTTGTTCCTGCCCCCAAATTAATTTCTTCTGCTTACCTAGGTTACTTTTTTACTGACTTTGCTGAGGTTTCTCTTTCTGACATTAATCAGCTAGTAACTAAATCTAAATCTACAATGTGCCTCCTTGACCCTTTTCCAACTGCCTTGCTTAAGTCTAGTTTTGAAACTCTCTGCCCTTATGTTACGAGTCTTATTAATAATTCACTTAGATTAGGAGTCGTTTCGTCCTCATTTAAAATTGCTGCAATCACCCCCTTATTAAAAAAATCTAATTGGGATCCAGATACACCATCTAATTTTAGGCCGTTCTCTAATCTTCCATTCTTGTCAAATTTTAGAACTGGTCGTGGGACGTCAACTTCAAAATCATCTGCTGTCTAATGACCTCTACAAACTATTTCAATCAGGTTTTAGAGCCAAGCACAGTACAGAGACAGCCCTGGTGAAGGTGTTAAATGACCTTTTGATAGCTGCTGATTCTGGCCTTATTAATATACTTGTCCTCTTGGACCTGAGCACAGCATTTGATACAGTTGATCATGAGGTTTTACTGGACCGTCTTGAGAATTATGTAGGCATCTCCAGCACTGCACTCCAATGGTTTTGATCCTACCTATTTGATAGAAGGCAGTTGGTGGCAATGGATGGAGCCAGGTCTAAACAATGCTGGTTTCTGCTGGTGTTCCGTAGGGCTCTGTACTGGGACCTCTTCTCTTTAGTATTTATCTTTTACCTTTAGGTCAAATACTTCGCAGCCATGGAATTAATTTTCATTGCTATGCCGACGATACGCAAATTTCTTTACAGGCCAAACCTGAGTCAAATCTTGATTTTTCTATTCTTCTTGATTGCCTGTCTGATATTAAAATTTGGATGCAAAATATTTTTTTAAAATTAAACTGTGATAAAACTGAGGTGATGTTAATTGGTTCTCCCCAACAGCTTCGTAAAGTGGGTAGTGTCAACCTAAAAATTGATGGGGTTGAAGTATGTTGCGCTTCTGAAGCCTGCAATCTTGGTGTGTTCTTTGACTTGGTACTTACTTTTGAGTAAGAATACCACCAAGATTTCCTTTATCCATCTGCGCAACATTGCCCGACTAAGATCCTCCCTTACAGCTGTTGATGCAGAGAAATTGGTCCATGCGTTCATTACCTCTCGTATTGATTACTGTAATGGACTATTAGCAGGGGTCTCTGGTAAGCTCCTGCAGAGACTCCAGATGGTCCAGAACGCAGCGGCCAGGGTTTTAACTAGAACCCCACTAGGTAAGGCAAAGAATTGATTTTAAGATTATTTTACTCATGTACAAAGCCCTGAATAATCTAGCACCAGCCTATTTAAAATAACTTTTCATTTTCCATGCCCCTGCACATGTTTTAAGATCTGGGGGCCAAAGATTGCTGATTGTTCCAAAGACGAGGCTGCGAACAATGGGAGATCAGGCATTCGCCAGTGTTTGGAACATGCTTCCCCTCGCAATAAGGGAAGCTCCGTCCCCAGATATTTTTAAATCTCTTTTAAAAACACATCTTTTTACTATGGCTTTTAAAATTGCTTTTAGTTCTGTGTGTGTTTTTATTTGTTTATTATTTCTATTCTTGTAATTTTCCTGTAGTGCTGTTTTATTGTTGCTTTTATTTTGATTATTGTCATTTATGTATGTAAAGTGCTTTGTATAAAAGTATAATTTGTATAATAATAATAAAATTAATAAATTATTATTATTATTATTATTATTATAGTCATACCTATAAATCATCTCCTGATCACTCGTTTTATCACCAAACTCCTCAATAATGCGATCCAAGTCATTATTTTATTACTATAACATCTCAAAAAGCTCTGCAAATGACCGTGATATTCTTTGAGCACTGGATGCAGAAGCAGCTATCTTGTTTGTTTATGTCCGTGTTATCTCTGTGGTGTCGGGGCTATGTGTATTGCTCAGATACACCCCATTTTTTCCGGCTTCTCTCGGCTCCTATCGGTCTCACTCAGCCATTGAATGGTTTTCTCGGCTTTTTCCGGAGAAAAAACAACTAGAGACCTGTGTTTTACATCTTTTTGATGATGCTGGACAGGGCCCAAATTTGGGCTGGAAAGGGAAAATTGTAACGTCGGACCTGGTACATAGGACCACAAAGGGTTAAATTAAAAGACATGATTTGGATTGGAAGAGATTCTGGTACAAATGTTAAAGATGTGGAGTTGAATGAGTTTAACGTATGTTTCTTTATTTTTGAGTTGAGGACATTGAACTAATATAAATTTAAAAAATCAAATAAAAATAGCCCCCTAAGTAATTTGTTTATAAAAGGGCTCTCCAATGTCTATTTAAGTACTTGCCAAGCTGTATCCTCCTCATAGAGACACACTCATGCCAGCTCAGCAGCTCATCTTGCACAGTATTTATTTTTCAACCTTATTAGTTTAAGGGACTGTCTGGTCCAGACACAGAGGCACTATCTTGAAATGGGATTTCTTCTTATTATAACTCTGAATATCATTTTTTGCAGTAAGGAAAGAGGAAACAAACACAAAAATCAATTAAATAATACAAGAATCATCAAATAATAATAACATGATCAAAGTTTATGGAATAAGAAGGGGAATCGAACAGATTTATAAGTATTTATTTTAAGAAAATAATAGTGTTGTGTCCATTATTGCTTATATAGACCCTGAGAATACATGTGTATTATGTCATTGCAGTCAATCAGGTGAAACAATGTCTTGTAATTTGCCCAAACATCAATATTTTTCAACAAAACTTTCAGGAAGTATTGTAAGGTCCCTCAGGTCATAGAATGACACGTTTTTGTACATGTATCTCTAAGCAGAATAAAAATACTTAACTTAAAATAAGAATAATAAGAATAATAATAAGAATAATAAGAATAATGTTGAAAAAAAGCAACAAGTTTGCATGATTTCTGAAGTACTTTATAATGTTCCCCAGAGTGTTCTGAAAAAAAGGACACCATTTCCAAGATCCTATTGTAAAAAATAGATTTAGTGAATTTTTATAGCAAGAGTCAAATACAGTCACAAAACGTCTGGTCCTGATGGAGCATCCCACTGAAAAATGCTTGGTCCTGAAAGGGTTAATTAAAAGAGAGAGATGGAATAGTCACAACCTAAAATTCAAGTGGGAAATCAAGGAAGGAATCAAGCTGTGGTTCTCATACGTTTTTTTTTAAATATAAATTCAATGTATCATTTAGCAGTCTGAAATATATTTTTTTTATTAATTTTAAACTGTTATCCAGTAAAGGTACTTCTGTGTGAATGCAGGGATCAGACACATTTGCCTTTTTGCTTCCACAGGTTGTAGAGAAGATCGGCCAGACTTTCTTCCCAAGATTCCACTATAGCGACCCCCACTGGTCTGACACCCCATAAGTCCAGATAGAGATTTACAAGCTACGCCTTTGCTTCTCTTCAGCCATTTCAGCTTGGGTAGAAATAAAGTTTTTATTATATAAAAAAATAAATAAATCCCCAGAGAAGATACAAACCTGACCACGTGGTCATGCTTTTTACCAGGTGAGCCTCTCTGGGATTTGTATTTAGATCTTTTCCTCCCCCAAATACCCCAATGTTTTCCATTATTCATGTTCTTGGGAAGCTGAATTCCACCTTATGTCTTGATTTTTGAAGCCTAAAAGGAGAAAACTCATCTTCATTTTCCACATTAAAATCCAGCCAACACACTCACGCTGCCAGTTGGCATTAACATAGAGGTAGTATCAGCTTTGTGCCAAGTTTACTGTATTAATTCAGTGGAGCTGAGCACCTAAAGTGTGGGGTTCAAGTTTAGCAAATAAACAGTTCTCCTTTTTACTATTTATGGACCTTGATCATATGTTATAATCATTATTATAAATAAACTATTTTAACTATCCACATATGTTACACCATCAAATTATTAAGGCACCAATGATTAGTAATTTCAGATTCAGAATGTCAGAAAGATCTACTGTATGCTTATCATTCAAGTCCAAGTTTCAGCTGGGTCAGCAGCACCTCGTCACTTTTTGACTGAACATTTTTATCAGGAACATGATCCACAGATGAAGCCAGAGAAGGAATGCCAGTGTAGAATGTTATCTTCTGATCAGACTTGTCATCTGCTTTAAGCTTTCTGTAGCTTGTCCTTTAGCTTGTCCCTTTCATTATTCATTATATCCTAGGAGTCTTGTTTTCATTCCTCGGTGTAGAAGTCGCAGCCAGCGGCCTGTGATGTTATGCAGGAAAGCAGTTATGACCAAAAGGAGTTGGTGCAAAGTCATGTTTTTACTAAGAACAAGAACAAACAAAAATGCTGACCAGAAAAGCCAGTATTTATACCTGAACAGGTATACCCCTTCCCCTGACTAAACCAAGTGAGCAGTTGCTTCTATTAAAATTATTAATAATAAATAAATACTTACAATATGTTCAATATATCCTAATACACAAATATTACACTTCAAAATGCAGGTACATTAACTACACTGTAGTTACACTTTAATTACATGGTACTTAAAATAATTAATACATGTAATTACTCCTAAATCCTATAACCGGACCAGTAACTACATTATGGAATTACTTATATTAACAACATGTAGTTATATTTAGTTACATATGTAACTAAGTTAAAACATAGCCTGACCTTAATTACAGCATTACTGATTGTGAAGTGACCCCTTGTTACCTGGTAATAACAGGAAATGGTAAATGTAACGACATTGTGAATCATGGTAATTATAATAAATCAAATGCAATTCAATGTAATTCCTTTGGAAGTGTACTGTATTTTGAAGTGACTCCTTGTTACTTTGTAATAAAAGAAAATAATGAATGTAATTACATCATGGATTATGGTAATTACAATTTAATATTACCATTCTGAAGTGACTCCTTGTTACCTGGTAATAACAGGAAATGATAAATGTAACTACATTGTGAATCACAGTAATTACAATAAAACAAACATAATTTAATGTAGTTCCACTGAACTCTGGGTTACATTGTAATAAAAGAAAATAATGCATGTAATTACATTGTGGATTATGGTAATTACAATTAAACTTATATTACCAAACCTAAAACTGTTAGAAGAGTACTGTAGTTTGAATTTGACCTCCTATAAAGTGCAAAATAAGAGAATATACAAGCACTAATTCAGTTTCTTTTTTATTTAAACAAAACAAAAGTCCAAATAGAAGCGACAAACTGTAATAGCTCTACATGGACATTTCAGTATTACATGATACCATGGTACCTTTTTAACAACACCCTTATCATTAGTAAGTTTCCTTTTTATTCATTAGTTTCCTTTTGAAACCCATTTAAATGTAGCTCTTTCCTGTATGCAGGTAGGTCAGCAGGTATCCATGTGAGAGTATGTTGCATGATTCACCCGCCACATAATTTCAGTAAATCAGTAAATAAAATATAATAAAATATAATGTACAAAATTAACTTTAAAACAGAAACAGTCAGATTTTTGGCACACCTTGTAGCAAGCACAAAAAAGACATTCCACTATCAATAGTAAAATTAAATTAGAAATAGTTTTAAATCCTCAACAATAAACACTGTAAATATTTGGAATTATTTCCGTTTCCTTAGTCTTCATTCATACATTGGAGTTATATACAATTTTTAAACAAATGTAACACCTGGAAGTAAAAAGCTTAAAACAAAAACAAGTCTTAATTTTAAGCCTTTGTGAAAAGGGCGTACGGAGATCTTAAAATGTAAAACGCGATATACACAGTTTGCCAACAGGCTCTATATCGACTGGGCAGTTCCAACAGGTCAGGTTGTTTAACTCGCTTCTGAACCACACACAATTTAAATCAACATGTTACAAGAATGTAAATTAATTATAGTAAATAGGAACTGGACTACATTACAAATACAAAAAAAAATAAAATAAATAAAAATTAGCCTGGGTGAGTGCAACAATCTGAATAATGACAGACAGTTTCATTAAGGTTTTCACTGTCACTATTTTCCCAAAGCTCTTAAACAATGCCCAATAAGTAAACAATTCGATCCATATAAGGAGGCGATGACACAAATCGATTTGTGTGTGGTTCAGACGTGATTAACAAAACTTGATGAACTTGATGAACTTGACTATCTACTCTCCTCCCTCCCCTCTCTGTCTACCCCGACTGTCTTGTTGAGTGACTTCAACATCCATCTCTCCAACCCCAGCCACTCTGCTGGATTCCTCCCTCTCCTTTACTCCTTCGACTTCTGTCTCTCTCCGTCCCCTCCTACCCACAAAGCTGGCCGTCAACTGGACCTCACCTTCTCCAGGGCCTGCTGCCCCTCCACCCTCTCTGTCACCCCCCTGGACCTCTCTGATCACTATTTCATCTCTTTTTCTGTCTCTCCCCTCTCTCCCTGCTCCTCCTACCCCACTATCACCTCTCGCCGTAACCTCCGCTCTCTCTCCCCCTCTGTCCTTGCCTCCACTGCTCTCTCTCATCTCCCTCCTATCGACTCCTTTTCACAATTCTCCGTAGACTCTGCTACCTCCACCCTCTTCTCATCACTCACCTCCTCCCTCGACTCCCTCTGTCCCCTCACCTCCCGACCTGCTCGCCCCTCCCCTCCCCAACCCTGGCTCTCCTCTGCTCTCCGCTCAGCAAGAATCACACTGCGATCTGCTGAAAAGAAATGGAAGAGAACCAAACTCCCTGCTGCCCTAGACCTTTACCGCACTCTCCTCTCCTCCTTCTCCTCTCTCCTCTGCTAAATGTGCTTGTTTCCAATCTGTAATCCAAGCCTCCACTAACAACCCACGTAAACTATTCTCTACCTTCTCCTCCCTCCTCAACCCTCCTTTCCTCCTCCTCCCTCCTCTATCTCCCCTGATGACTTTGCCTCCTTCTTCTCTTCTAAAATCTCAGATATCCACAAACTCTTTAACACCTCTCCCTCCCCCGCACCCCCTCCTGCTCCAACCCCTACACCCACTACATCCCCTACTAACTCGCCCTCCTTCTCCACCTTCTTGCCCCTCTCAGACTCTGACCTCTCCTCCCTGCTCCAGGGTCACAAACCCACCACGTGTGCCTTGGACCCCCTCCCCACTCACCTCTTTCAAGCTGCTGCTTCTGCTCTACTCCCCTTCATCTCCTCCCTCCTCAACACCTCTCTACTTTCTGGTATCTTTCCCTCTGCCTTCAAAAAAAGCCTCTATCACTCCCCTCCTCAAAAAACCTACCCTCGACCCCACCTCCCTCCAGAGCTACCGTCCTGTCTCCCTCCTAACCTTCCTCTCCAAAACCCTCGAGTGGACTGTACACCGCCAGCTCTCTGCTTTCCTGTCCAACCACTCTCTGCTTGACCCTCTCCAATCTGGCTTCTGCTCTGCCCACTCCACTGAAACCGCCCTCCTGTCTGTCACCAACTCACTTAAGTGTGCCCGAGCTGCCTCTCTCTCCTCTGTCCTAATTCTCCTCGACCTCTCTGCTGCCTTTGACACTGTTGATCACTCTATTCTACTATCATCTCTTGCTGACCTGGGGATCTCTGGCACTGCTCTGGCCTTGTTCTCCTCCTACCTCTCCAACCGCACTTACCAGGTAACCTGGCGTGGAGCAACCTCCACACCTCACCCTCTCTTAACTGGAGTCCCCCAAGGGTCAGTCTTGGGTCCTCTCCTGTTCTCTCTCTACACCCGCTCCCTGGGCCCCCTCATTGCGTCCTATGGTTTCTCATACCATTTCTATGCTGATGATGCTCAGATTTTCCGCTCCTTCCCCACCTCTGACTCCACCATCTCCTCCCGTATCTCTACCTGTCTGTCTGCTATTTCCTCCTGGATGCACTCGCATCACCTCAAACTCAACCTCTCTAAATCTGACCTCCTTTTCTTTCCCTCCTCCTCCCCTCCTCTGATCTCTCTATCTCTGATCCTCTGGAATCTACCACACTCTCTCCCTCTTCCTCAGCTAAGAACCTTGGAGTCACCCTGGACCCCTGCCTCTCTTATTCCCAGCACATCTCCACTCTGGCACGCACTTGCCAATTCTTCCTGAGCAACATCCGAAGAATCCAACCCTTCCTCACCAACTATGCTACCCAGCTCCTGGTCCAGGCCCTGGTACTCTCCCACCTAGACTACTGCAACTCCCTCCTGGCTGGCCTCCCTGCGTCCGCCACCCGTCCGCTCCAGCTCATCCAGAACTCTGCTGCCCACCTGGTGTTCTCTCTGCCTCGCTTCGCCAACGCTACTCCACTACTCCGCTCGCTCCACTGGCTCCCGATCACCACTCGCATCCAGTTCAAGACTCTTGTACTAGCCTACAGATGCCTTGACCAGACTGCATCCAGCTACCTCCAGACCCTCATCTCTCCCTACACCCCCACTCGACCTCTCTGCTCCGCCTGCACTAGAAGACTAGCTCTACCTCCGCTACACTCCCCTGCCTCCAGAGCCCGCTCCTTCTCCACCCTTGCTCCGCAGTGGTGGAATGACCTTCCTACAGATGTCAGGACTGCCCAGTCCCTGACCACATTCCGGCGCCTCCTTAAGACTCACCTCTTCAAACAGCACCTGTAGAACTCCTCTGTATGTATCCTGGGACAATATCACCCTTCATGTAAATGTGCTTTATTTTGCTCTTATCTGCCCCCTATTTTACTGCATTTAATCCTGTACTTCAGAATACTGTAATCTGCCAAGTGTTTAACCTGTAATACTTTGTATTTAATCATATCCTGATGTAACTATCACTATTTAATCATATCCTGATGTAACTATCACTATTATCTGCTGTATTATTGAATTGTGGTTTGTCACACTTGTACTTTGCTTAAACAAAAGTTATTGTATTTCTTGCTCTTATTGTATTACTTGTATTGTAACACTTGAAATGTATTTGCTTACGATTGTAAGTCGCCCTGGATAAGGGCGTCTGCTAAGAAATAAATAATAATAATAATAATAGATTATAATTCAGTCTTCAGGCAGTTTTTTTATGTACATCAGTTGCAAAAAACAAATTCCTCATATATAGCAAAAAAGGCTCACAATCAATAGATTTCAGCTTCAATGCAACAATTAAAGAGCTCATGAAACTCAAACAATACTGACCGCCTTCCTTAACTGACAAAGCAGCTTGCAGCTGCTGCCTTAGGAAATCTCTTTCACTCTTCACATCTGTGAGCTGCTCCTGTAGACTGCCTATTCCATCTTTTAAAGATGAAATCTACATCTTTAATTTGGAAATGGAGCCCACGGCAGTTTGTGCTACAACACATAAAGTACAATCAATTTTGTATATTAAGAAAATATAGGGGAATAGTTACACATAAACTACATAGCTGATATCAAACAGGCCATACAGTACACCTCTCTACATTTTTCTGACTACAAAAAAATCATTAGCTGTAATTGCTATTTTAAACCAAGAGTCCTTAAATTCTAGCTGTTGTCCTCAGGCTGTATATCTAATTTTAATAAAAGCATATATATATATATATATATATATATATATATATATATATATATATATATATATATATATATATATATATACACACACACCATTAGACAACTTATAACTTTCTATGCCTACCTGTAGAAGACTGCTCAGCATTAGATATTGCAGTGACTGTACAAGTAGATCTTGCAGAAGGAGTACTTAGAGGTGCACAAGGTCCCTCTGAAAAATAAATTTGATAATTTGTAATATGCATCTAGCATATTTTAGAAACAACCCTACTGTCGTTTTACATTATTATGAAAAACATTGTTCGCAGGTTTGCTTTTGCAAAAGCTTCATTACCTTCACTTATGGTATCATCCTTAAGTGGATTAGTTACATTGGTGGTAGTGCTGGTAAATGCATTATATGTAGGCTTCCTTTGTCTTTCAGATTTCCGCATTACTGTAGACATCTTTCTAGTTCGACAGCAATTAATAAAAACAATCATATAAAACACCAAGGCACACACACACACATAAAGATCAGTGGATTCAAAAGGCAGGACCCACAAACTGTTCAATTGTGTAACCAATGGAACGCCCTCATCCCATAAACAAGAAACAAGTGGCTGCTGGACTACTTTTTGTATATGGACACTGTCTGATTGCTTGCACTTCATTCATTGTAATTCAACACCGTTCCTTGCAAAATATATCTCCAGTTGTATTTAACCATGTAACTTATTACACTGTATAGTATTGTATGTATAAAGCGTAACATGACCAATAAGTTGCCACCTGTTCCATCAAAACATTACAAACAAAAGACAACATTCCTCCACCCAGGAGAGCAACCACCAAGAAAAGGTGTTAAAGCCAATCCTCACCCAGAACTGGAAGCTGCTAGAGACTGGAAAATGCTGGCAGATGTTGGTCAACGGCTTATTTTTCCACCTGAGATTACCACCACTAACCTTCAACCAGATATTGTCTTGTGGTCTGGATCAGCACGTCTTGTTCACCCGCTAGAGTTAACAGTGCCATGGGAGGATGCTGCAGATGAGGCGTATGAGAGAAAGAAACTGCGGTACGCTCAACTAGCCACTGAAGCGGAACAGCGAGGATGGAGAGTCTGGGTTTACCCAGTGGAGGTGGGTTGTCGAGGATTTGTGGCACACTCTACAACCCGGTTTCTCAGAGACGTCGGATTCAGTGGCCAAGAGTTGCGTCGCACAGTGAAGAACTTATCTGAAGCAGCAGAGAGGTGCAGCAACTGGCTGTGGTTGAGACGGAAAGATTCTGGCTGGGGATCTCAAGCACAATAGAAAGAAAGAAACGCTGATGTACGGGTAAGTAAGCTGGGCTGAGTTGAGTGGGGGACGGAGGGGGGTGATGCTGGGACGCCAGAATCACCGTCGAGCCCTCTTGAGGTGTCGTGGGCTAGTCGACGAAACACTGAGGATGGAAGGTACCCACTTGAAGACCCCAGAGATCTGCCCTACTTAGCTCAATCCAGACGGCTGTCATGCTGATGCGCTGGGGAGACCGCACTGTGGTTGATCCCCGGAGCCAGCATCATAGCATATTACAATTATATTACAGCAATTGCACTGCAATTTTTTTTTTATTTTGCTTTTTAGAAATAAAGGTTACGTAATGCATCTTTGCATCTTCAAGCTTTTTTCAAATGAATGCTACATAACAAATTATGTATATGGAGTGTGCACTTCCTCAAAATGATTGAACTACCATGAGCTTTCATAATCCTTAATGTTTGCATTAAAGTAGTTTATTGTTTTGCCACCCCAACCCCATAAAAAACGTATTTAACAAAATAACAGATACTATTAGATAGTTGAAAAGCTAGTTATAATGTAATTTTATATGTTTTACCTTACTCCGATTATTTCAATGATTAGTTGTTTGTATGTAATCCCATCTGTGTGCGGGTGAACTGGCGAAACTGAACACAGGAGCGAGGGAAAACGTTTCTGATGATGTAAACTTCATTATTCATAAAAGGTCATGAAACACAGCAGACAAATTATTACTAATTCGTTTGCCTTCGGTTGCACTGTATATCCGTATTTAATATAAACACAAAGCAGCTGATTATTAAAGCTTTATTATCACTATATAGTTCTCTTTATTATTTGCTTGTTGCTTAGACTGTGTGTGTACTGTTGCAATGGCTTGTGCATGTGCTTGTTGTCATTATGCAAATCGATATTCGGCCATTTAACTTTCTGTGTCTATAATTATTTATCGCAATGTTGTTTTTTGTTGTTGTTTGTTTTTTTATCCAGAAAACTGAGGCATTTAATAGAAGGAAAAGAAACTATAGGGAAAAAAGAGGTTAATTAAGTGGTTGCAAGGTAAACATCTTTTAGAAAGGAAAATATACTGTCCCAAGTGCTCTCATAAAATGAAGATGAAGAAACTGTGTGGCAGTTGTGATGGTTGGACATGGTAAGTAGTGCCAAATCTTAATTTGTTTATTTCTATTTATTAAGTTTTCATCCAGTATTTCTTGTTATAATGCAAATATGTATGGGCATGTTTCTGTAAACTATTCACCATGGAACACATTGTGCTTCATGATATTTGAAACAATATTATTGATTAAAATGTGCACAAATACTATTGAGAGACAGAATAAGGAAACAGTGTTGAAAATGACTGTGTGGGGTTTCACTCTCAAAATGAAATGAAGTGATAAAATAATTTTAAAATAATATGAATTTCCAAACGTTTAAACACTAGTGTATATGATATATTGTTTTATTTATTTTCTATTTCATTTAATATATTTACAACAGGGCATGCAGAAGACATTCACACAGAGGAAAGAAAGTTACCAGAACTATACGAACAAAATCTGTTTGCTGGATCAAAATCAAGTTTGTTCAGCTAGATTAAGTTTGTCTACAGGTAAATAATGTACTGTAAATATTTAGAAACTTGAACGTTTTACCATTGAGTTGAACGTATACTATCAGTTGCATACCTTTCAAAGACCAAGGGATTTTTCAGGGCGGTCTCTATACTCTAGATAGGTACTGCAGTTCCTCCATACAACTGTTTTTACTGAATTCATTGTAATGCTTCATGTGGGGATATGTCAAGTTGATAATATGCGGAAAGAATTAAAGATCTTCATTACAAAGCAATATAGTAGATTAAAATATGTTCTTGATCCACTGCAGGTTTGCTCAAGGACTTTGGTTGAGACAAATTGATATGATTGAAGATGGGATAGCTAAAAGCAGCTGTACATTATCCACAATGGCAAAACGGCTACGAGTCATTTGCTCCACAGCCATAAAAGCCCACAAGGAGAAGAATAAAATGAAGATTGGAGGATGCCAATCTTATATTGTCCTAGATGAAAGCAAGTTTGCTCACAGACGTAAGGTAAATATGATCAAAGACTGTTCCTTTGTAAAGTCACTTAGTGTATAAAAGAAAAACCGTGAAATACAGTATTTTTGTACTTATACTTATAGTATGAGTAGTCAAATATTTTAAGCTTGTGAGTACCATACAATATCTTTTGACTGTTTTCCTAGGTGTTTCGATGGCAGGGGGCACTCTAAGTTACTACTGGAAAAAAGACTATAGGTTGTATAGCAGGGGTGCACAATTAGAATTCAAAGAGGTCCAGTGACTAACATTTTCTCCCCCCAAAGGCCCAAACCATTAAAATGTCTAACATGCGCTATGATTTGGGGGCATATGTAGTTCTTGTATATGTATAGCTAATAAACAAAGTACTACATTTCAATAACATTTCAACAATATTTATTGCACATTTTCAATGCAGGCACATTAAACATGAAGTAAAATAAATATGCAGCCTAATCATAAATAAAAGTAGGCCTATCACAAATGTTCTCATTTCAAGCAAAACAAGACTGCATCTTCACAAAAAAATAACAAAAGTGCCTGTTTCTGAAAAAAGTGCTTTGATTTTTGAACAAATAAGAAAACAGAGGTTTAATATTTATCTTTCCTACTTTCTCCCACTTCACTTCTCCATCTCTCTTCTTTAGTGAAAGAAATGGGCTTTTGCTTGCCCTGCCAGTAATCTGAACCTTGGCTGGAATGGAGTCAGTGCCATTCTCATGCACATATGTAGGTGCTCATTGGTGAGTGTAGAACGGTACTTATTTTTAATGATGTTCATAGTGGAGAAAGAAGACTCACAACTGTATGTGGAGCCAAACATGGTCAAGGTGTGTAGTGCTACTTTGGTTAGACCAGGGAAAACAGTCTCAGACACAGCCTGCAGCCAGAAAGTGTCATGATCAGTTAGTTGAGAGTGCTCTCTTAGTGCAACATTTGCTTGCAGATCAATCAGTTCCATCTGTAGAGATCCAGCATGTGCCCACTTGAAGGTCTGTGTCACCTCCTTTGAAAATCCCCTGACATCTGTGATGAGGAATGGATTCTCAATGAGAAGAAGGAGCTGCTGTCCAAGGCTGAATCTGTCAAAGCCATTTCTGAAGTTTCCAATCAGCTTATCTATGAAGTCAACATGAGGAGAAACATCTCTCTCACCCTGAATCTGTTCCTGCACTTTTGGGAAGTGTGCACAGTCTCCTTGAAGATCTTCCTTGAACACTTCCAGTTTCCTCTGGAAGGAGTGGACAGCTGTCATCAAATCACAAACTGAATTGTTCTTGCCCTGTAGTTTCACGTTGAGCTCATTAAGGTCTGATGTGATGTCCAAAAAAGCAACAATATCCATTTTGCTCTCGTCTTGCAAAAAAAGTGAAAACTGTGTTGGCTTCTGACTCTTGAGCTGTACTAGGAAAACTGTTATTTCCTTTCGAATGGACCAAAAGCGTTCCAGCACCCTGCCTTTACTGAGCCATCTTACGTTGTTGTGCAGCAGTAGGTCATTTGCATTTGCCTCAACTTCTTTCAGGAATTCTCTCAGCAGGTGATGTTGATGAGATGAGGATGCCCTGATGAAGTTGATAAGTTTCATCATTGTATTCATCACTTCAGACAGATTGGTGCACAGTACAGACTGATGAATGATGCAGTGGTAAGATCAGGGTTGTCCTCTTTCAGCCGTGCCACAGCTCCTCTCTCTCGTCCTATCATGGCAAGGGCCCTGTCTGAGGTGATAGAGACCACTTGTTTTAGATCTATCCCCCTCTTTCTCAGCATCTCCTTTATGGCCATGTATATGTCCTTTCCTCTTGTATGTGTCTTGAGTGGTGTTACACCTAACAGGTCTTCACAGAATTCCTTCTTCTCTGTGTGGTAAAATCTAAAATACACCAGAAGCTGGGCATTATCACTCACATCAGTAGATACATCAACAGCTAATGCTATGCATGGTGCACTCCGAATAGCTTCATCAAGCTGTGTTAATACATCCTCTGTTAGTATTTCACTCTTTCTTGCTGTTGTTGTACGTGACATTGGGATTTGCTTGATCTTTTCACACAGCTCGTCTTTTTGTTTACCGTCAAGTAAAGTTTCAGCAACAGCATTCATGCACTCCATCACCACTCCCCCGTCAGTAAATGGCTTTTGGTGTTGACCCAAAATCCAAGCTATTTTTAGTGAACATTCGTTTGCACGTTGTTGGGCAGTGAATGCATGGGAAAGAACTCTGGTAGACCGATCATACTGGGCTTTGAGTTCGTTTATTTTGTGTGCCCTCACCTCAGACTGCTGTGGATATGTTTGCTCAAAAGATCTGTGCTTTGTCTCGTAGTGGCGCTTCACGTTGGCACTTTTTATTAGAGCCACGGTCTCTGAACATATCAGGCAGAGTGGTTTGACACTCGCTGCGGGAAGGATAAAGGCATATTTGTCTGTCCACTCCTCTTTGAAAGCTCGATTTTCTGTATCGACTTTCCTGACTTTTGCGCACGCCATTCTATAATTTCTTCTCTCGCTTCTGCTTTTGCTTCTCTCGCTGTCTCTCTCTCTGACAACATCAGTCTCCTAACATGTATTGTAAACATTTGCTTTGATTGGCTGAGTTTCGTGTAGTGATTTAAATAACGCACGTGACTGGACAACACACAGTAGTATGAGCCAGCGCTCAATTATTTATGAGAAATGTGTCGAGGTCCAGATAGAACCTTCACTCAGTCCGGACCCGGACCGAGGTCCGCCAATTGTGCACCTCTGTTGTATAGTATCGTACTCCTTTGCAATATGATTTTTTAAATACACTTAAAAAACAAATAAAAAGGAGGGTATACTGTGCAGAGAGTTTTAGAAGATGCAACTTTTGGTAAACTATTTCATTAACACAACACAGGGACTTCTATTGTGTTTATCTGGTAAATATCATTATGAATATATGGGATATTAGTACCATCTAGTGATTAAAAGACTGATAATTACTTTTGTCGTCAGTTCTTAAATTAAAGTTGCATTGATTTCTTAGACACACCTTCCTAGTACTCAGTACTAGTACAATTAAAATACATGTTTTCTTGACCTGAAAAAGGGTACAAGTGAATGTATCACAATCCTCAATTGCCTCTAAATTGACCTTTAATACAGTGATCGACAATCATTAAACAGTAACCACTATGTATATTTTAAAACCATATATTGTTTGTTACTTAAACATTTTTTGAGTAATCATGAACATGATCATACTAACCTATTGCAATAAGATTTATGGTATAAATTAATGTTTAAAAATGCAGTAGTCCAGATGTGTGTACTCCATGTACCACATATTGGTTGATTACAACAGTTAGAACAAAAAAAAAGACTTAAAGTGGTTTCTGAGTCCCAGACTCCCATATACAGGACCTGCTGGAATGAACATTTAAAAAAAAAAAAAAGTTAAATAGTTAAGTGACTATAAAAGTCTTGTGATATATAGTTTTAAATACTGTATGATTAAATTTAGTGGCTGTGAGCATGCTGATTTGGTAGAAGTCCTTTCTGTTTGTGTGCTTACTAAGGATGACATAAGTATGTGGGCTTTGTTATACTGCACTGCAAACATAAAGCTTAGAAAGGGTGCAGTGCAGTACAGTTTCCATTGCCATCCAGTCCTTGGGCTCTTTATTTCTGAGAAATCCAGTGCCATGTGCCAAAGTATGCATTGGTTTTGTGAACTGGACAGCTCTTCAGTGAGGGCTAAGTGAGGCCATCAAAATAATTCACTTATGACCTCTGGTGACTGTCTGCTAAGAAATAAAATAAATAAATAACGGTGAAACCTACAGTACAATCCAACCTTTTTTGTCAATGCACAGAAATGAGATAGAAGGTTTTTTTTTGAGTAAATACTTTCATCATATCTGACTTTATGCATTTTAATTTACAGTATGGACGGGGACGATACAGTGGAGCACAAAGAAGAAAGTCCTGGGTCTTTGGCTTGTTAGAAGTGAAACAGCAACACCGTCGACCAGTCCTCAACCTAGTGGCCAGAAGAAGTCAACAGAGATTACTTCCCATTATTGTGAAGCATGTCCGCCCTGGCAGTACCATAATATCTGATGAATGGCCTGCTTATGTAAGAGTGCTAAACCAGAATGGTTATCGTCACTTTCGTGTTAATCACAGCCAAAACTTTCTAGATCCAGTCAGCGGTGCACACACTGAACATATTGAGAGTGCTTGGGAAACATATAAAACAGAAGTATGGAGGCTGCGAGGTAACAGGACTGAAAAACGCTTAGCACTGCACCTGGAGGTCATTGAATGGTTCTATTGGCTTGGTGTCAATCACAGGCATGGGATTCTTGGAAGGTTATTGAAAGATATAAGAAGGGCAACTAAGTACATTTTAAAAAGAAATGTAAATATCTTTTGTCAAATAAATAACTTCAGGGATGCAAGTAATGCAGGGATTAGAGTGAAGAACAACAAATAATATTGTGCTCACCCCCCAGTCTCTCTGTTTATCATTTGTTACAGCCAAACTTTTGACCTGTACTGTAAGGGCATATGATTGTGAATTGCTCTGCCCCTTTAAGGTTTGGGATCTTTTGTGACCTTTTGAAGTGTCTGGCTGGTGAGAAAACACACAGAGCTGGTTTGTTGTCTGACAAAGGTGTGGTGATTGCTAGAGTACATACAGTACAGATCAAAAGTGTGGAAGCAGCAAATGATAAACAGAGGGACTGGGGGGTGAGCACAATATTATTCGCTGTTCTTCACTGTAATCCCTGGATTACTGATGTTTTTGGATCCCTGAACAGTTAACTGTCTCTTTGAAAATATACAACTATTGATGAGGAAGGTCTCTAAAATGTAATGGCAGCTTGATATATCCTCGTTTTACTAGGAAAGCTGTACAGCAGGTGTGGGTGTGTATGTCACCTGATAAATCTACTTAGGGTATTTGCACATTAAATATGCTGGTTTCTCTGAACAGTTTCAAATGATCTAAAAGACTGTAATCTTTCCTAAATTCTAAACTCAAATATGACTCTGTATATCATTTATTGCTTTCAAACTTTTGACCTGCATTGCATGTGCTTGCATGTAATGACTCCCAGATACAGGACCTGCTGGAATGAACATTAAAACAAACAAAGAAAAATCAATGTTACTATAGTTAAGTGACTAAAATTAAAGTTCTATAGATTGTTTACCAACAAAATATAATGAAAAAAACATAACTCGAGAAATTAGTTTAAGCAATGTAATTTCATATTATTATTATTATTATTATTATTATTATTATTATTATTATTATTATTATTATTATTATTATTTATTTTTTAATTTTGTAACATTAATAGGGGTTTTTCTTTGGTGTAAAATGCTTTGCAAATCCTCACCTACATATTTGGGTGCATCTCTTTTTTTTTGGTCTTAAAAGTGTGAGGTGACCTTGCATGTTTAATGCATTATAGATTCAAATGTTTGTCTGTTTGGAATGTATGCATACAGAAAAATAAAACACTTTTTTAAAACTGAATATAATGTTTATTTTATTTTCTGCCAATCATGTAACGGTTTAACAGTAATTTCACATCCAGCCCCTTTCACTGTAACTGTGTACTACTATATTACTATGATTGGATGTTATTGACACCATGATTCACAATGTAATTACATTAAGTATGTTCTTTTATTACAAGGTAATAATGAGTCACTTCAAACTACAGTACACTTCCAAAGGAATTACATTGAATTGTTTGTTTTATTGTAATTACCATGATTCACAATGTAGTTACATTTACCATTTCCTGTTATTACCAAGTAAGAAGGAGTCATTTCAGAATAGTAATTGTAGTTTAATTTTAATTACCATAATCCATGATGTAATTACATTCATTATTTTCTTTTATTACCAGGTAACAAGGAGTCACTTCACAATCAGTAATACTGTAATTAAGGTCAGGCTATGTTTTAACTTAGTTACATATGTAACTAAATAGAACTACATGTTGTTAATATAAGTAATTCCATAATGTAGTTACTGGTCCGGTTATAGGATTTAGGAGTAATTACATGTATTAAATATTGTAAGTACCATGTAATAACAGTTTAACTACAGTGTAGTTAATGTACCTATATTCTGAAGTGTATCCATAAAAGCAACATACAAACATGCACATGCATCAAAATAAATAATGCTTTAAATAAGCACAAGATAAACAATTCATAAAATACTTTGCCTTCATTTTTACCTCATGGTGCTGCCCTGACTACAGGAAGTCAGCACAGAGGTAAGTATCAAAAGACCCCTCACCCAAGATGGCGGTTTTCCACTTCCTCCCACAAAATGGAGGACAGCACTACCCTATACATCTCAGGTAAGTTAAAAAAATTTACAGCATATATATATATATATATATATATATATATATATATATATATATATATATATATATATATATATATATATATGTATGTATGTATATATATATATATATATAAAGTAAATAAAGTCTGGGTGATGTTTGTGTTTTTGTGGTGGTTGGCAGGGACGGGGTTAATTCCTGTCCCTGCCAAAAACATGTGGCTGTTCCCAGACAAGATAATTGGTGTCAATTGGGAACAGCCACATACTATAAAAAGAGAGCTTCCAGCTCCATTAGATGAGATCACCAGGGAGCCTGTTTAAGAAGAGAATGGCTGTTTAAAAATAAAGAGAGTTAAAGTGTTTGTAAAAGTGTTCGTTGACAGGTAAACAGCTTAGCCGTCCTGTGTGTGAGTTAGGGACCTGCTAAAGTGAAGGTAGGCTTTTGTTTATTTTGTTTATTTTGTTTTGTAATAAAAGTGCACGAAAGTGCTTCCTTGTGCAGTTTTTGTGTCTGGGTCTATGTTGCAAAGGGCAAACGAGCCGACGACGGAGAGGCTACATTACAATATATATATATATATATATATATATATATATATATATATATATATATATATATATATATATATATTCACACACACACACACAAACACACAGAGCAACAAAGAAAAAGGTTCAAAAGGTTTCCATCCCAACAACTAGATCCACGCAACACACTGAAAATGTGCACCAGTGTGTTAGTGACTCAAAAGTGACAAAACCCATTGTGACAGGGTGACGTTGTGGTGATGTCAGGCCAGATGCAGGAACAGAAAACCAAAGGCAGTACTGCAGGTCCAAAAGGCACGGCATACGCAGTTTATTTCAATAACAAATATAAATAAAAGCTTTAAAAAGAAAAACACTGTGCTCACAGAGGAAAATAAATATTTAAACAAAACAAAATCACAAACACAAAATTATCTTAAAGGTCCGGCTTGTGGCTGATGTTGATGATACAATCTGGCGACTTCTTTCGCTGAAAATCATTGTTGGTCGGCAGTGAAAGTCGCTAGATTTGTCGCTAGTAGCTTTGGCAATATTTTTGTCGCTAGGGGAACCCAAAAAGTCGCTAGATCTAAAAAATCGCTTAGTTGGCAACACTGTGGCAGAGATGCATGGCTCTTTGATAGAACCAGCTTAATTTCTGTGACATTTTCCCACTGGTGATGGGAATGAGAATGTAAAGATAGGAGCCCAGCTAACAAGATTTAAGTTTTTTGCAGGTGTCAGGCTTTTAAAGACTGTCACCCACACCTGTGGATAAAGGATCCTATAGTGGCTTTGACATACTCACTGAGAGCAGAAGCAGGATGATCTTTGGGATACAAATTGAACATTTGTAAAACTGCAATAATGTTAAAATATTGTAATAATTGTGTGTTTTAAAGAATATAAAGCCAGTAGAAAAATTATTGCAGAAAAGAGAGGTAGAAATATGGTTCATTATGAGGACAATTCAAGAAAAAAGGATTTGTGTTACCAATTAAATCATATTCTAACACCAAACCCAAGTACATCGAGGTACAGTTGTATTTGGAATGTAGTGCCCATAAGGTGAGGGTAAGTGGCTCTGGCTACAATCACTCTTGGTGTCCTGACCTGAACACCCGTGAGTGCTAGGCCTCTCTCAAGCAGAGGTTACTAATTGTGACAGATTGTTTAGTGGTTTTGTTGGGAGCTGGATTCGAACATCAGGCTTCCAAAGGTTGATTTTAAATGAAAGCTTAAAACCGGGAGTTTTGCTTTTTGCACTGC
This sequence comes from Acipenser ruthenus, assembly GCF_902713425.1. Classification (NCBI taxonomy): domain Eukaryota; kingdom Metazoa; phylum Chordata; class Actinopteri; order Acipenseriformes; family Acipenseridae; genus Acipenser; species Acipenser ruthenus. The sequence goes on along the minus strand of NC_081198.1, from coordinate 29,582,773 downwards.
GTTTAATTCTTTAATGAATAGGATAACGCAAAGGCAGAATACTACTAGCGATGAGCGATTAATCGAAAATACGGTTAATTTCCGATTATTAAATTAAACACTGAAAATGACTTTTTTACGAATAATAAACTGCACAATTTCAATCAATTATTATACTGTAAAACTTCACGTTTTCTTTATGGTCACTCATCATAAAAGTTACTTCCGCATCTCAGCCACTTTCAATTCCAGCGGTTCACTTCAGGCAACCACTGTAGCTGCTCTCACTCTGGGGTCTATAGTGCAAAAACCTCAAGACCCGCCCTCCTGTAAAGCTCCCATAATGCATACAAAATGACATCACAAACAAAAACATACAGGGAACGTAGCATATCAGAACTCTTCTTTATACATGTCAGAGAAAGAAGGTGAGCGATTGTTTAAATACTGTAAGTTCAGAAATACAAAATATTTGCATTTTCTTTACACATTTATCAATCGCCTTATTAATGACATTTTGTTCTGCAAGAGAAAAGCGGCAGATATTAAATTATATAAATATAGGATCAGTCCACGTCAGATCAATCACTCTTGAAACCGAAGTGAAGGTTCATGGATGTATAAATATATTCATATATTTATACAGTAAGTGAGCTCCCCAAAGTTATTGTTTTGTTTTACTAGGACTTTCACTTGTATGTATCTGACATTGTTGACTCGTTTTCTCATTTTAGTTTAGTCAGTGAGTCAGGTTAATAAATTACATTTTTGTTTTACTATTTCTTGTATTACGTTTTATTTAATATTATTATAAACAAAATATTATAAAAAATAATTGTAATTATTAATTACTGACAATTAGTTTTATAATATTTTGTTTCAGGTTGCCATTCTTTCTTGTATTACATTATATTTAATGAGTTAAATAAATTCCAGCCATGTATTATTATTATTATTATTATTATTATTATTATTATTATTATTATTATTATTATTTTCTGTTCTGTAGTATTATCAACCCTACAGAGTTAGGGATTCAAAAGAGCTTAAGAGAAGATTTCAGGCAGTTGAGAGCAAGAGAGTGCTTTATCAGATTGTGTGTGTGCTTTCCTTCTTTCTTTAAAAATGGTTTCTGTAGTGGTATTGGTTATGTATTGGTCATGCTGCTTTAGTAGTGACTTCAACATATGCATACTGTATGTTTTGTAGGTTTGAAAGTACTGTTGAAACAAGTTATTGAAGTCGTATTGTAGTTTTTAATTAGAAATAAAGAAAAACATTTAATCAGGAACCTTTTTGTGACTTTTTCCCCCTAAGAATGATGTTATTAGAATAACTGATAATCGTAATCGTAAATATTTTCAAATATCAAATCGATAATCGAATGGACTTGTAAAAGTGATAATCGCTCATCACTAAGTACTACATACAGGAAATGAACAGGTAAATTCAACTTTTATTCACAATCTCATCTCATTAACTTACTCCAACAGTTTGTAGTTCATTTTTAATGTCCTTTTGCTATAAAGAACCCGCGATATAACAAACAAAAGGCATGGACCCCAACAGGTTCGTTATAGCGAGGGTGTACTGTGTATATGTATATATTTTAACTAAACTGTATCTTCCACAGGAAAATGTGTAAGAAAAGGTCACCCTGAGAAAAATTATGATAAATATGATGGGACAAGACATTTGCTTTGCAGAGAGGTGGAGACTCGACATCAGCAATACCTCCCCTTTGTTTCTGTGATGGGACATTGAAACAGACCATTCCAGTAGCTGGAAGCTAAAGTTAGTAATCCATCAATGTCCAATAAGGGAGTCCATCACATTAAATTGGTTGGCTTTGGGATTCCAGGGTAACAAATAATATTTGAGAAAGTACCTAGGCTGCAGCCAATTTAAAATTCAAAATAATAAAAAGCCATAAGAAATTGTCTATATACATAACCAAACTTTTTGATAAATCTTTGATATTTCTCCAATTATTCCAACAAACAGAGGACGTCATTTTAATATAAAGTGTTTTAATACCCCAGCTCTTCTTTCGTAACTTGACAGTTTAGTGCAAGCCTAATGCTCCGTTTTTTCTAGGGGCATCATTGATTGGACATCAGGTTCTGGCACAGTCCTGCATACAAAAATGCAAACAATACGCCATGCAGAGGACTTTGAGAGCAATTTTGTTATCTACCTTTATATGTATTTCATCATCATTCAAACAGCCACTTTATTTCTATTTATTTCACCACTGCAAGCCTGTCCAACACAATCTGAATGAAAATATAATGTGACAACATTGAAGCACATCTTTGAGAACAGCGGTTGCAGGGTAACTGCTTTCTGAATCAACCAAGCCAATTGTATCTTCATTTACTTGACAGCAATATTTATCCATCATAAACCTATAACAAGGTACTCCTCACCACTCAAATATCTTCTGCAATCATGGCTTTCCTTATTTCTGAAAGTAAATCTAACAGAATTTGATAACTCATCTAATCAGTACTTGCCTTCTAAAATGCTCTCTGTGGTTTTAGATATGTCTTTGGAGTTAATTTTCATCTAGACTTTATCATTTGCTTCATCATAACACCTAATGGCACAGCCTTGCCTTGCAAGCACTCAGTGATTACAAATTTAAATGGGCTGTATACTGTTTTTTCCTTAACAAGATGATTTCTTCTAAGGATTGGTTTTTTACTTCCCTCCTTCTCTTGGGTACTGTATTAACAAACACAGGCTACTGTATTTTTAAATGAATTTGTTGATCGACAACAAGACAACTAAACAAAAACATCTATATGGAAAAAAAATCTTCCCGTATTAAAAGCAATTTTAATTGAAATGTTCAGGGTTTTTTTCCCATTTTTTTAAAAATATTCTAGGAATGGGACGATGTACGTTAACAAATAAATCCCCAAACAGCATATTTAGTTGTGGTTATGCTCTGCATCCTACAAAACAATGAGGCGCTGATCATGGTCAGCCATGTGGCAAGATACCTCAAAAGATCACTGATACAGTGGCTCTCAAAAGTATTCACCCCCCTTGGACTTTTCCACATTTTATTGTGTTACAACATGGAATCAAAATGGATTTAAATTAGGAGTTTTTGCCACTGATCAACACAAAAAAAGTCCATAATGTCAAAGTGAAAAATAAAATCTGCAAATTGTTCTAAATTAATTACAAATACAAAACAGAAAATAATTGATTGCATAAGTATTCACCCCCTTGAGTCAATATTTGGTAGAGGCACCTTTGGCAGCAATTACAGCCATGAGTCTATTTGGATAAGTCTCTACCAGCTTTGCACATCTGGGCACTGCAGTTTTTGCCCATTCTTCTTTGCAAAATTGCTCAAGCTCCGTCAAGTTGGATGGGGACCTTTGGTGAACAGCAATTTTCAACTCTTTCCACATATTCTCAATTGGCTTGAGGTCTGGGCTTTGACTGGGCCACTCCAGGACCTTTTTGTTTTTAAGCCACTCCAGTGTGGCTTTGGCTGTATGTTTGGGGTCATTGTCCTGCTGGAAGATGAATCTTCTCCCAAGTCCCAGGCCTCTTGCAGACTTCAGCAGGTTTTCCTCCAGGATTTCTCTGTACTTTGCTGCATCCATTTTGCCCTCTATCTTCACGAGCTTTCCAGGCCCTGACGCAGAGAAGCATCCCCATAGCATGATGCTGCCACCACCATGCTTCACGGTAGAAATGGTGTTCTCAGGATGATGTGCGGTGTTAGGCTTGCGCCAAACATAGCGCTTATCGTTGAGGCCAAAAAGCTATATTTTGGTCTCATCGGACCATAGAATTTTCTTCCACTTGGTCTCAGAGTCTCCCACATGCCTTCTGGCAAACTCTAGCCGAGATCTGATGTGAGTTTTTTTCAACAATGGCTTTCTTTTTGCCACTCTCCCATAAAGGCCAGTTTTGTGAAGCACCGGGGCTATTGTTGGTGTATACACAGTGTCTCCCAGCTCAGCTGTGGAAGACTGTAACTCCTTTAGAGTTGCCATAGGCCTCTTGGTGGCCTCCCTGACTAGTGCCCTGGATACTCAGTTTTTGAGGACGGCCTGTTCTAGACAGATTCACAGTTGTGCCATATTCTCTCCATTTCTTAATAATGGACTTTACTGTGTTCCGGGGGATATGCAATGCCTTGGAAATGTTCTTATATCCTACCCCTGATTGGTGCTTTTGAAGAACCTTATTCCGGATTTGCTTTGAATGTTCCTTCGTCTTCATGATGTAGTTTTTGTTAGGAAATGTACTAACCAACTGTGGGACCTCCCAGAGACAGGTGTATTTAACCTGAAATCAAGTGAAACACCTTAATTGCACACAGGTGGACTCCATTCAACTAATTATGTGACTTCTAAAGACCATAGTTTATTTAGGTGAATGCAGTAGGGATTCAAGGAAGTGCATGCACATGGATTAGGGAGTGGTTAACATGTAGAAAACAGAAAGTACTGATTAGAGGAGAAACCTCAAAATGGAGCGAGGTAACCAGTGGAGTACCACAGGGATCAGTATTAGGTCCTCTGCTATTCCTAATCTACATTAATGATTTAGATTCTGGTATAGTAAGCAAACTCGTTAAATTTGCAGACGACACAAAAGGAGTGGCAAACACTGTTGCAGCAGCAAAGGTCATTCAAAATGATCTAGACAGCATTCAGACTGGGCAGACACATGGAAAATGAAATTTAATAGAGAAAAGTGCATGCAGGCAATAAAAATGTGCATTATAAATATCATATGTGATATACTGAAATTGAAGGGAACTATGAAAAAGACCTAGGAGTTTATGTTGACTCAGAAATGTCTTCATCTAGACAATGTGGGGAAGCTATAAAAAAGGCCAACAAGATGCTCGGATATATTGTGAGAAGTGTTGAATTTAAATCAAGGGAAGTAATGTTAAAACTTTACAATGCATTAGTAAGACCTCATCTAGAATATTGTGTTCAGTTCTGGTCACCTCGTTACAAAAAGGATATTGCTGCTCTATAAAAAGTGCAAAGAAGAGCAACCAGAATTATCCTGGGTTTAAAAGGCATGTCGTATGCAGACAATGTCGACCCAGGGAACTTCTTTGACCTGAAAAAAGAAACAAGGACCAGGGGTCACAAATGGAGATTAGATAAAGGGGCATTCAGAACAGAAAATAGGAGGCACTTTTTTACACAGAGAATTGTGAGGGTCTGGAACCAACTCCCCAGTAATGTTGTTGAAGCTGACACCCTGGGATCCTTCAAGAAGCTGCTTGATGAGATTCTGGGATCAATAAGCTACTAACAACCAAACGAGCAAGATGGGCTGAATGGCCTCCTCTCGATTGTAAACTTTCTGATGTTCTTATGTTCTTATGTTCTTAGGTGTGTGATAGCAAAGGGGGTGAATACTTATGCAATCAATTATTTTCTGTTTTATATTTGTAATTAATTTAGAACAATTTGTAGATTTTATTTTTCACTGACATTATGGACTTTTTTGTGTTGATCAGTGGCAAAAACTCCTAATTAAATCCATTTTGATTCCATGTTGTAACACAATAAAATGTGGAAAAGTCCAAGGGGGGTGAATACTTTTGAGAGCCACTGTACATACTACCGGTGACATTGCATTTGACAGACTTTTAATACAGCTGAACATGTTGCCAAATCTCTTGAAAACTCACAATCAATTGTATCCAATGGCATGCATCAAAAAGGTGACAATCAAAAAGACCAGAGATGGCTGTCTACCGTGCGGGACTAAAAGTGTATCGGACGGTACAGAGGCTGTTAAACAGAAAGTGAAACAAACAACAGCTTTCAGAAAACAAACTTGAACGTCAGAGCAGACAAAAAGTATTCCTGTTGTTTGTATTCAGGTTAAATCAGTACTGCAGGTACGATCCAGCACAGCTACCTGGCTTCAAACAGCCTGCTGCTTACTTTTTTAAGGCAGAATTTTAGCCCCCAAATAGGCACGTTTTCTTTCTTTTGACTCGGTACAATGTATGGGCAAGTCTTCACACCAGAGACAGAGAATGTCAACAGGGGATGTTGCATGCTTGTCTTTAATGACAGCACTCTGTTTTAGTAAGGAAGCAAGTACCACTATTTTAGGTTTTTATAGTGCTCTGAAATATTATCTACTTAAGTTTATTTAATGTTTAAATAGGTCAGCGATAACCTGCCTGAAAAATATGTAAATTCTCGTGATTTAAGTAGACCAGTAGTCATAATATACCTATGAAAACAGGAAAAAAAGGTCTTTTCTAATTTCTCGTTTAAGTACTGTAAATGGAAAACTGCTGTTAAAAACAAACGAAATAAAATTGTATTAGTTAACAGTGCAAATGCACCAAATAAAAACGCTATGTAAAATTATTCCAATTTCCAATTATTTCTAAGTCTCCAATAAATATGCTGAAACGAGTCCAAATTAAGAATCCAAATTAAGAGTCAAATACAGGTTATGCTTCTGAAAAACAAAACTAAGGTTCTAAATAAAATCAAAAAGCAATTGTCGACAAAAGTCATGCATTTCTTCAAACAAAGGCATAGGGTAATGCACTCACATGAAAAAGTTCTTCAATAAATTAAATAATAATGAAAAACACATACAAGCATTGCAAATAAAGATAACAGTCGTGTCGCTCCAGCTCCAGCACAGAAGAAGTGAGTGATTTCACTGTCTAAGTAGGGCGGCCCCTATATAAAACATTGAACTGATTATACTACCAACACTGAACATTTAAACTCCATAGAGTAAACTTACCTAGTAAATACTACACAGATTTAAAAGAAGCAACATCGTACAATGACAATATTTGAGTTTCTTTTTAGATTTTTTAGCCCATAGACTGCAGTCACCACTGCCTTGCTATTTTAAATATGTAAGTTAGTCATGTGTGCGCTCAATGCTCACTCACTGTCAGCAGCCAGCTGCATTCATATAGTTAACCTCACCCAACAGAAAGGAAACGTACACCAGTATGGCTGTGGTTTTATTTTAAAGGAGATATAACATTGTTGATTTGATTACTAAGTCACAAGTACTACAACATTATTATTATTATTATTATTTATTTCTTAGCAGACGCCCTTATCCAGGCAATCGTAAGCAAATGCATTTCAAGTGTTACAATACAAGTAATACAATAAGAGCAAGAAATACAATAACTTACAACATGATAAAAAAACAAATATGTTGTCCGACACTACAGGATTTTTCTCGCGTACCCCTTGACGAGAGCTTGCATAGCCAGTTTGAAAACCATTTTAATCAAAGAAACTACAAAATTATATCGCACAAGTCTACCGGAAGCCACAATAGTCGCACAGTATTTCATGTTAGATTTCATAATGTCACATTTTTCAATTTTTGTCTTTTTTTTTTTTTAAGTATATGGAAAACTACAAAGCGAAATGTAATTCAATATGTTAACGTAACATTATTCGGCAGGCTTCGTTTGTCCCTATGGAACAAAATTAGTTAATTCTATAGGGTGATGCAAAACTTGTTGTTGCTGTTCCAGGTCATGTGAAACTCAAATAAACATACTGGGAACATGGGACCCAAGAATAGTCCTGCCACATAACTAAATAATAAGCATTTGCAGTCCCGGACCCAAAAGCCTCTATCAGAGTACTCCACACAGCATTCACAGCCTTTATTGGATACCCTTAGTCCCATAACATATTGCAAAGCCCCTCCATTATAGTCTAGCCCCTAGCCTAAACACTGCTTCATCATGTCTGCAGAGGAGATAATAAGTAAGTTCAAGCACACACACTTACTGAAAAAAGAGATGCCAGGATGCTCGATGAAGTTTAAAAAAACCTTCAAGAGACGAAATCCAGTCCTATTACTTGAAGGACGGTAGCAACTATAATAAATAAAAACAACAGGCAGCCACATCTTAATAAGTAAACTAGGTGGGTCCTGGACTGGTTCATTTAGCCTTGTGGGCTATTGGTGCAGGAAGGCACAGTGTTTAGGCCCCAGTTCTCTCACTTCTCTCAATTGCTCAATGCTGCAAACACACACATGCACATCTTGTCTCAGAAGGCCATGATAGCCAGTAGTTCTGCCAGGTCTGGGAGCCCTACAAACACCCTGATTGGTCAGTACTGTTTATTAAGGTATACTTTCATCTGAAACTGACAAAAGCATCATTAGGAATAATAATGATGATGAATTATTATCTATTCTGCATGGGTGGAAAATTGCATATGGTATGCTTTGTCTAATTATAAACCACATTATTGTGCTGTGCCGGTAATAGAAATGATTATAAAAGATTTGGTGTAGTTGGTGTAGATGTAAACCCTTTTTCTCTAAGAGCAAGTACCCTATGTAAGTATAAGTATATGTATGCCTTAGTTACACAGATAGTGAAGCCTTTATGGCACAGGGTTTTAAAGCATTGACTGATAATTTGAAACAGCCAAAAGCTGGTATACTGATATACTGACAGCAAAGACAGAAATAGAACACATGGAAGAACAGATACAAGTTGCCTACTAAATCGCAAAAATGAAATACGTGATTAAAAGAGGGCATATAAACTTATACTGTAGTCTCTACAGAGTTTAAACTAGATCGATCAGTTGGAAAGGGACGAGAAGCTTTCAGAAATATTATGGACTTCAGACAGGTTTTAGTCCCACCCCTCTGTAGTAGCGTTTCATTTGATGTGTGATTCTGAAGTTAAATAGCGATCGTATTTTCTCCAAAGTCACATTACAAGATGTGCAAAACAATTTACCCCCATCTGCATGTAAAGTTTATTTGGGAAATGTCTTGACACGATCCTCAGCCAAAATATACCATGCTTTGTTTTGCTTTGTTTTTTTCCACAAAGTGCAATGCACACAGGACGGCTAAAAATAAAAAAAAAAGCCTATCTACAGAAAAGACAAGTAGACCCCTAATTATGACCCTAATCTCAGATGGGGGGTACGCGGTAGACGAGATTATTTGGAAGGGGGTACGGAGCCTAAAAAGTTTGAAAACCACTGGATTACATGATGTTAAATAAAAAATCAAAATTATGTTCATATTTTTTTTTAAATATGTCTCAATCCTAAAATTCTAGGTGATGAAAAACTTTTAACCATAAAATATGTTTTTATTTTACTATAACTTTTTTTTTTTAAACTTTGTACTGGTCTTCTTTTCTTAAAGTAAACTAACTTTCTTTAATGTAGATGAGTGTGAGTGAGTGGCAGACACTCCCTTCAAAATCAACGTCTATGTTTTTTTGTTTTTTTTTAAATTTTGTTGTTGCCAATGTTTTTTTGTTTTTTTTTACCCCGGTTTTCTCCCCAATTTGAAATGCCCAATCGTTCTCCGTATTCCAGTTCACCGCTGCAACCCCCTGGTGACTCGGGGAACGGAGGCTGGAAAACGCGTCCTCCGAAACGTGTTCCTGCCAATCCGTCATTTTTCACACTGCGGATCCACAGCAATGCCTTTAGTACCTATAGTGCCATAGAACAACACAGGGGTTGCTGGTGCGCGGTGAACCTTGCCGACAATTGTCACCACCCCCTAGGAACCCCCTGGGAGGGGGGGGGGGGGGGGGTTCCTAGGACAGGGGTCGTCATGTGACAGGGGCCACCTGCATAGGTTTCATTAGCAGCCAGACGGAAGGGTGTCATATCGTTGAAAAGCTTTCAAGCAATATATGTAGTTCAGAGAGAAAACTACAGCCTCCAGAATGCAATAGTACAGTCCTGTGAGAAGCGTCAGATCAGTGGGTGCATTTCAGTGTCTGTAACAAAAAATACAAAGCTCAGCCGAATGGATTAGATATTTTCTGTAAGGGCAGGCTTAGACACATCCAATTCTTGTGGTCGGTACCACATCACTTCCGCTTAGCAACCAGCAATTGGGGTGAAAACAATCTATGGTAACCTATGCCAACCTATAAAGCCTACAGCGGTTTCTGAACACAATAGTAACCTATAATATATTTAATTCAAGCGACAACAACTAAGTAAATAAAAATAATAATAATAATTTAAAAATCTACTTGAGACATGTACAATTACATGGACAGCCTGTCAAATGTCACTAAGAAAATATATGCAGTGAAGTTATCAGCTGCAAATCTCAAAAACTGTCCCTACAAGCTCTCAGCCAATGCTTGGGTAAATGACCCAACGAAATAGCCCAAGGTGCATATCTACATCTACCTCATCGAGACACCAGGCGTGTTAGTTATAATAGATTTCTGTAAACATTAAAAATGGATGCATGAAATAATCATTAGGTAAACTGTATATATTTGTTTACTAAGCCATCAAGTGGGACACATATGATAAAATCACACCGTAAAAGTTGATAATTACAATAAAATGTTACCCACAAATCTTGGCCTCTGCAAACGGCTGCCATTGGGACCCGTCTCTCCTCAGCTTTTTCAAAGCATTTATCCACCTTTCCTTTCAAACTCTGTCCTTCGGAAAACGGTGGAATGAAGGGTTGTTGCCCTTCATCAGCATATGGTTGCTACACCCAAATGCTTCACATTGTTTTGGCATTTTGTTTTAACAAAAACACTGACAGTAGCAGAACTTCACACAGTGATTAAATGAGGGTAACTCGACTGTTTTCACCCCAGACGCTGGTTGCTATGGGAACAATGCAAGAGGTCCTGGATGTCCGACCACAAGAATGCTGTTTGTCTTGGGTGCCTAGCTAGGTTGGTAGAGAAGCTACAGACGAGAGAGAGAGAGTTGCGATTATGCTTGTTTTGTAAAAGTGCTAATAAAGTTGTTTTTCACAAAGCTTGCTTCATTTGTTTCCCATGTTCATTTTGAAGTTCAATGGGTGCAGTGTTTTTTTTTTTTAGCCATCTATGATATAAAATATATAGCTGACCAAGCATGAGTTTTTTTTAACATATATTCTCATCTCTACCACATAGTATGCCTGATCCTGTTGCAGCTTATATAATATATCCAGTAATTACACGTACATAAATGAAAACAGTGAAAAACAGGCGGAAATAGGGCTGAGTTTAAAGAGTTAAACCCTTAGACTGCCAATGATGCACAATATAATCCCTCCATAGTACATACAAATATGTATTACATCAAAATACAGTTCAAACATTTTTTATATTTACTTTGACCTGTCAGAAAATCAACCAAGCTGTGTGATTGAGTGTTAGACAGATAATTGTATATTTGTTTTTTGTATAAAATGGTATCACCTCCAAGCAGCAAGGAAAGTTCCCTGTGATCTGCTAAAAAAAACAAAAAACAAAGTGCTATTTTTCCAGGTCTAGCAGTGGGAGAAGTCAGAATCTTTATTCCAGTACAGTAGAAGGTATAGACAGTTCAGCGGCCAGGATTTGTACTATTTAACAACCTGCTGGGGGACTACTACAGCTGTCAAAAAGAGGGTGCTAACAAAGATGGGCAATTAAAAAAATGCTGCTAAAAGGACTGTAAATTAAACATGAATAAAAAGGGAATAAAAAAGGATGGTACAGAGCATGTAGGCTTGTAGATGCTGAGTGCCACTGAATGTCCAATGTTACTTCTGCATTGCTAAATTAAAATTAAAATAAGATTGTGGGTATCAGGTTGTCAAGACAATCAGATCTTTAGGCATTCAACAGTTGAGTTCCTAGAGCGGGGCTCCACACAAGATGAATAGAGCTCTTCGACTGGGAAACACTAAAAGATTTTGTGTTAGATTTTGTGTTGTTACTATTGTTGGTATTGCACTCACTCCATTCTGTGCTGAAGTAACAACTTCTCGTTTGCTCATTTTTGTGTGTAATTGTGACAGGTTGGCTGTAGGGGTGATGTCAGACCAGGAAGATGTGCTCAAAAAACACAGGTAGTGCAGGGCAAAACTGTACTGCTGTAATCGTATGTATTAAATAATACAAAACAAAAGGGCACAAGGGTCAAAATAAACCAACACAAAATAAACAAATGAGTACCTTTCAAAAAAATAGACTGGTAGCATTCATTTGTCTTCTCCAAACAGACTCTCCCACTCTCACTCTCCCACTCCCACTCTCACTCTCACTCTCACTCTCACTCTCACTCTCACTCTCCCACTCCCACTCCCACTCTCCACCATACTCCACCCAGACAAAGGATTCCTCCTGGCTTTTATAGTATGTGGCTGGAGCCATATTAAATCAGTAATTAACCATTGCCCAATTAAGGCTCCACCCACATTCTCACATGCATTTCTGGCAGGGAGGAATTTAACCCCCTCCCTGCAGATCCAAAAGAAACAATAATAAAATCATAATAATAATAGAAATAAATCATAACAACAACAACAACAAAATAATATATATATATATATATATATATATATATATATATATATATATATATATATACTTTAATTAATTAATTAATTAATTAATTAATTAATGTCTAAGCACTGTTGTAAAGAAAACCTCTCTCTTAACTGATTTCCACACCCATTTGCACCCCCCAGAATTTGTTTTAAGTTTAAATCTTTTAATATGGAAGATGAGGACTAGGCTTAGATTTTGCGATATGGGTGGTATGTAGTATTAAAACCCATTTCTGACACTGATTTTTTCTCTCAATGTGTCTGATAAAACAGAAAACATCTAAACAGTACACAATTCATTCTTAAGTGAGTTTATGAACCAATACACAATTCATTTCTGTTTATTCTTGCATTTCATTATTTTACTTTATGGCTTTCACTTCCTACAGCAATTAAACAACGCTTAACTATATTTTATAAAACTATATACATTGAAACCATAGTTTTGTGGTGTCAGTGTAATTTTAGATATATACAGTATTCAACTGTGGGTCAATATTTTCTGGAGAATGAAAAACAACATTTTGTCTCAGTATGGAACATATCAGGTTACAGCTGTGAAAACAGCACATTTTTCTTAAAACAATCAGTCATCTGTTTGAGTACAGTATATAATTTAACTGCACCAGAATGTTATTTTGTAATAGTGAATTCCATTACATCAGTCTCAGAATCTTCTGCAGTACTAGTTCTCTGCCGTTACCCCCAAAAAAACACTGCAAGAAAGAAAGATGAAAGAACAGCAGCCCATTTATTATCCAAAGAGCAAATGGCCATTCACTAAAAGTTGCTAGACTGTTCTTTTAATTCTAGCTTAATTAAGAATTGCCTTTAATTGTACAGCTTATTGCTTTCTGATTTGGAATGATAATGTATTCATTTAGCTCTGCTGTTATTAAAAAAAAATAATGTGTTTTGTTGGTCTCATATAACACTAACCTGAGGTTCACTCAGTATCTGTAGGATCTTTTCTCTCCTAGTTTTAAAATGAATTAAAAAAAAAATACAATTAATTTGCTGCTTAAGTGCACACCCCATCGAAGCTTCAAAAAAGAATGTGTCATTAATGGATTCAGCTAATACTGAGTGTCAATTATTAAAACAATATGTATATTAAAATTGCAGTCAGATAAATACTCAAACAAGGATCCAGAAACACGTTTGACTGTGCTTACTTGTTTTTGTTATAAAACCTGTTTGTTTAAAGGGGTACATTGTAATATCTATATTTTCTTAATATACTTCACTGCTTAAAATCCTGCTGTGTGAGCTCTATTGTCTATTTCTGCTTATATCCTTATTTAACAGGCTTACTAATGAACAAATGTCGCTTTCCAACCACTGTAAAAGCTTAATCTTTTAATGGTTTTAGAAATGACCATTAGGGATATTCAACTGTAATGTTTGCCTCCTCTGTAACTGTAGCAACTATTAGTAAATGGAAAATCTCAGAGGAGACAGAAATTTCAGCTGCACTCCCCTAGTGGTCATTTCTAAAACCACAAATTGAGCTTTATATAACAATCATCTAAGTTGAATAAAAATGACACTACAGAATGATGCTGAAAATACAATTAAATATTCAACCTGTAATTAATGAAATTAGAAGCAACAGTTTATACTACAGGACCAGTTATAAGGTGGCATTGTCATGGCTGCCATTTGCCCCTTAATGCCACTAACTTTAATTCTCATTATAAGGGGGAACGCAAATAGCACACTCTTGTAACAATGTCTCCCAATGGGATATTTATACATATACAGTATATATATACAACATTAGCCATTTTTATAAGCTCACTGATTCTCATGTGGTTGAAGTATCAGTACCACCCACACCTTCTTGTGTGTTACTGCTTACTTAAACAGGTAAAAAACACAGTATTAAGAAAATATGTGTTGTATAAAGTATCCTGTAAGTCAAGCATTGCATTGCATTGATCCATAAGACATTGACAGGTAGCATTTGTAGTTAGAATCCGGTACTGCAAAATACCTATATCTAATATCCAGTCCAGGCATACAACCCATTGAGGCTAAGAAATAAGTTGGGATTTCAGTAAATGCCTTTGAGAGAGGCTAAGTTTCATCAAAAGATTCACATTTAGTCAAAAAAAAAAAATATTTCAATAATACAATAAAAAAAATAAAAAAAATTCTGATTGTAATGTTTATAAAACACTATCCTTGCTGGCGGCAACTTACAAAAAATAGACACACTGTGGAAGATAAATGTTGAAAAAATATTCTGATCTTCCATAATTCTTTTTTTTTTATTGAATGTCACCTTGTTAGATGATATATGGTTGTTTTTCTAATAACAGACTTGGGAAGATGGATGCTTTAAGTTATTGTCCAATAACAACTGCTGGAATAGTTATTTTGCTCCAAGTCCGTTTTTCTTTCCAGGGAAGTCAAACCATGAGTCTGACTGCTGAAATTAAAATGATCTAGTGCGCTCAGATTAACTAGCTATTTGTCTTGTTTCAACAAAGACTGCAAAACCGTATCTGGAACTAAATCCTTTCCTGGCTATTGTGTAGAAATTTAAGGTTTTAAAATCAATTTTCTTTGCTCTTATCAACGTTATTAACATTCTGGTGCCCTTTATTGTGTAGAGAGTCTTTTGGTTATATTATATTTTGTTTAAGTTAATTTGGTATATTTTACAGCTTATTGCTTTCTGATTTGGAATAATAATGTATTAATTTAGCTCTGCTGTTATTAAAATAATGTTTTGTTGATCTCATATAACACTAAGTGTGGTTCACTCAGTATCTGTAAGATTTTTTCTCTCCCAATTTTAAAATTAATTTAAAAAATGAATACAATTAAATTAAAATACATATATATATATATATATATATATATATATATATATATATATATATATATATATATATATTTAATGTTAATTTGGTATATGCAAAAATTTAATTCCATCGCTATAGATATGCTGCATCCTTTTCTTTAGATAAGGTCTGATTGGCGACAGGCCATTTGAGTGTTTGAACTATGACACCTGAAGGGAGGTACATATAATTGAATGTATAACTGAATCCATAGTGTTGTCTTTGAATTATCTGCATATTTCAAATTGAAGTATAAAAAGAACCATCTTCAACAAAAGAAAAATGATAATGATTTTTACTGTTTTTACCGATCATACATGAAATGAATGTGCACACACTAGACTACAAATAACAAAAAACACAGAAAAAGAGTGATGCTATTTAGGGAAAAAAATACATTATTTATTGTTTGTAAAATGTATTTTATTATGGCCAGATCAAATCTAACAGTGCACAATGAAACTTCAACATGTAGGGAACATGGACATTTTTTAAAAACAAATTTGATAGTAAACAAAGGAATTATGACCATATATACAAAAGGGATCGAAAGCAACCAAAAAAAACTGAACTGAAAAATGTGCAAAAGAAAGAAAAAAACACATTCAAATTATTCAACCCAGGGACCCTGATCATGGGGTGCAAACTTAACCTCAACGGCTCTTGTCTCCTGCATCTGATCCACAAACATGAAAAACTAACATATATTTATAAAAAAATAGGTCCTTGTGCCTTTGATATTGCCATTTCTCTTATTTTATAAAGATTTTGTGTGAAAATGTTTGTTTACTGCACAGAGGTAGGTCTGTCTTACAGTGCAGCAGTAACATTGCAAAACACTCGCTTTCACGGGTCACAACTGGAATGGTCCAATACCGGAAATACACAAATAGGATCTCATTTTAAAGCTCTGACTGCTCTTTTCAATGGTGTATTGCCAGCAGGGCTGTCTCTCACAGTGCCTGAGTAAAAAAATTTAAAGACAAAATGCGTGACGGGCATGAGTCAGATTGCAGCAGGGATGAAGAAACATTTGCTCTAATCAACATTTGGGCCGACAGTTCAATCCAGAGAAGCTTGGATGGAAGCGTCCGTAACCAGCTGCTTTACTCAGGTTGTATTTCAATAGAATTAGAAAATGGGCTTTTTATTTCCTGACATCTCATTGGCTAGTGCCCTTGGCAGGAGGGTACATTAACTTTCAATAGATGGCCAGGAAACAAAGAGTACCAGCATAAGTGCCTTTTCACCGGGACAGATATCTTTGAGCCACTTAATTCAAACCACAAAACTTGTTTTTGTCTTTTTTCGTAACAGTTGCCCTTTTTCTCAGTGCAATCCCTCCAGGGTGGGTGGTATTGGGAATGGACCTTCCAGGGGCTATATGCCCAGTACCGCCCACCCTGTCGGGTCTTGCTTACTTAACTCAGTACACTCAGTACTGTTTTTTGTTTACTCCTTACAGACAAGCTGTTTTATAATAGGGCTTCTTGTTTAATACTGTAGATTACAGAATTGTCAACAAGTATGCACATGATTCCAGTAAGTATAGGACATGCAATAGGGGAAAATAGGATTATTTCTCATTTGTATCCATGTGTTGGGTTTTTCAATCTTCTTGTGTCACTGACTGCAACCACTCTGGGGAAAACTTTCTTATTTATTGATTTTCTAATCTACGAACATAACCATCCGTTATGATACAGAAATGACAAACTGCCATGCAGTGGTTAGTTTGCACCATAGCTAATATTAATATGTATTCCACCAAACTATTGTAAAAGGTTTCAATAATTTGAGACTCCATTGCATTTTTCAAAGTTGTCACAGCTCTTTCAGGTGATGCGCAGGTGAGCAGCTGGATCAATATTCAGCCTCACAGTTCACTGCTTACAGAATACTCGTTAGTCTAGACTCTACAAACCATAGCTTATACAGGGTGCTGACCTTAGTGCACTTCATAACGCCCAACCGTAGTTTGAAAAATAAGAGCGTAGTTATTTTTATTCATTAGTTCAGGAATAACCTCAAAAGCTTTTGAGTTGAGCAAAAACTACCAAATTAAATAAATACATTACAAAAATGCATAAAAAAAAAAAAAACCTTGTATCTATATTTTACACTATAAGCAAACTCACCACTCCATATTAAATGTATGACTGTGGAAAAAATTGGCCTTTGTCTTAGAGCAACAAAGCTGTAAGATTGAGTTTAGTGAATGTGTCCCTAGAGCTACCAAGGCAATTTAAACAAACTGCAATACCCACCAGATTTGTTTATTCATTGTGCACTGTGCAAAACAAGCATGTCAGTGACATACATTCCCCAGCATGGCTGGCAATACAAGATTTTGCTAAATCTCTAGATATATGTAAAACATTTAAATGTAATACTGTGAACGTGTGCGTTGCAGTGCTTAGGTGTAGGGGTGATGCAGGTGCTCCAGACAATGACAGACACAAAGTCAGCCTCCTCCTTCGTTTGAGACCGTTAAATAATAAGGCTGGCTCTACCCAACAATGGGTATTGCCAGCATATAACAAAATGGTTTTGCAGTCCCGAAATAGGTAAAACACAAGACACTCAACACAGACACAAAACAGGTCTCCAGACTCTGTGTGCTCTTAGTGCATGTGCGGTGCTTTCAGCCACGGTGGTGTATTTACAAGTGCGTGTCCAGACTTAGCGCTGGCTCTGTGCTGCAGCTCCCGGCTTCGTATTAGCCGTCTCACAAAGACAAATACCCACAGGTTACAAATAAACAAAACACTCCACTCACGTTTCCACTGTCCTTGTTTCCTCTCATTAACCACAACAAAGGAACCGATTACAGTGTCATGCCCCCCTAAAGTACCCTCAGCCCCGTCCCCTCCGATAGCTAGTTCAATCACGTCTCCTCCAATTCATGACTGAAATTTTGCTCGCTGTACTTGGGTGATGACTCCTGGTACTGTGATGCTGCTGCCTTCCTGAATGGCTGGCTTCCGACTGCCCCTGGAATGAACTACCCAACCATTCAGTACGAGGCACACAGATTCTGTTGTACAGTGCTCTCACAGGTCAAGACGGAGATTGTTGATTTGGATTAATTCGCTCTCTGTCACAAACACATATGCAGATGATGGACAGACAGCCACATACACCAGATTGTGATGCTAAAAATAACTTGTACTAAACAATATGATTAAGGGACACTAAGCTTTAAATGTACAATTGAATGAATTCACTCACACTAGCTCATGTCCTGGGAGACATCCAGAAGGATTTACTCTTTTACACAATACCCAATCTAGTTTACAGCATTAGCATACACAGCAAGGTTACAGTTTTCAGGACCCAAGGCTTGAGGGTGATTTGATGTGCTCAGGCATTACCTTCTGACTTGAAGTAAATGTTTGAGCACCAAAATTCCTGGTAGGCTTATTAGCTGAGACTTTTATATTTTGTATCCAGGCGGATCTGAATTCTTAAGAAAATGTTAATACTTAGTCAGTAGAAGTTATGGGCACAATTGTGGGGATTTTTTTTGTTATGTAAATATCTGAAATTATTGCTTCTTATTAGAAAAAGCCGAAAGTATAACCCCCTAGAAAGCCTCCTTCTACTGTCATATTCCAAAAAATCCTAATAGAATACAAGGTAATACAAAGAAATATAGAGCGACAAAAACAAAGGGGGAAAGCGAGAGAGCAACAGAAAACAGACACACACACATTGGACAATAGTAATAAATATAGTCAGAAATAACATCAAAGTCCATGAAGTAGAGGTCTTCACAGGTCCAAAATAATAAACCCGGCCAGAAGAACGAGTGGTCCACTTTTCCTTTTCCCAGTTTTAGCATGTACTGGCTGCACTATGCAGTATTATGAAGCAGCATCAACCTAGAAATCTGTCTGTGTGAATTTTTTATTCCATTGTGCATCTACACAAAGGGGAAATATAATGGGTCAATTGCAACAAACATTCAGATTTAGTCCGCACCAAGCGTACTAACTTCGGGACAGCTAGTACGGTACTTTCTTGAGGATCATCCCCAGCTGCAGATTAAGGTAATCCCAATTGCAACGAACAAATGAGTTGGGGATCAGCTAATCCTCCGAGTTTAGTACGCAGCAGAAGATCAAGACTATCTCGAAACCTCAAGTGCGGGGTGCGCTCACAAAACCAGTTGATTCCAGTTTGTCATAGTTCAAAGGATTTCTGTGATTAATCATTAGCATTTTTTCCGCAAAAAAATAAATAACAATAAAATATATATATATATATATATATATATATATATATATATATATATATATATATATTTATTTATATATATATATTTATTTATATATATATAAAACATTAAGATAACAAAATGTAATTATCCTAATAGTTTTGCATGGTATATACAAAACATATTTATCGGTATATTTATCTTTAATAAACAAAGACCATTAATCAGAGTAAGAATTTATCAAAGCTGTAAATGTAATCAGATATGAAATCGAGTCATCCAAGTATATAAAGGTGTGATATTCCATGTATTCATACCAAAGAAGGCATGGCTGGTGGTCGTGCACAGAATTACTCAACAGAGCAAAAACTTTATTTTGTCGAGCAATGCCAACTGCAATTGAGCATCTTGCCATCCTTTGCCCCATGATATACAGCCTAATTACATCGTTTATGCATAATTTGCTTGCCCAATAGAAGGAACTATTGATAGTGATAGCATTGGGGTTGATACACAATAATCTGTCCCAGGAACGTCATATAAGATTCACTGCAGTTCAGTCAGCATATTGCCTAAATGCAAATTGTAGTGTTACATTAACGGGCCATTCTTCACAGGTGCAGAGAGACATGTGACTTGAAGAGGAAATACCCTGTGATAATTCCAATGTAATCATTCCAAATATTTTTCATAAACATCATTTTCATATCTACATGTATTGTAATTGTAAATTTATTCTATATAAAATAGTCCAATAGTGGAAGATTGAGCGTGCTGGCAGGTTATCAAAATAATCATTAACATTGATTTGAGTTTGTTTCAAGGACTCAGACTCGAAGTCAAGGACTTGACTCGGACTCAGACATGGACTCAAACGATAGGGACTTGGACACAGACTCGGACTTGAGGTTTTAATTTGTACTAGTCGTACTGGTAATGGTATACACACCGGTAACACAAGCTAAGTAACTAATAGCTTCCCTTTTAATTTACTTTGCACACACAAACTGTTGTCTGTTTTGCATTAGCTTTTAAGAAGACATATTTCTTGTATGAGTTATATTTTTCCCCCACGCTGCTTGCATTGTTTAAAGGGCCATGTATTTTTTCATTGGAGATACATCGAATATCACTTTCATAAAACATGTGTGTTTTGGATTATTGAGGTTGCAGATTCAATAAGCAGCCATTAGTCTAATATTGAAAAATAATCTTTTCTTTCTTTCTACACAAGCACTTCTCTATCACAATAAATAACTAAAATCCCCAAATGGCATTCAAATATTAAATAGTATGTCTAGCAGATTTGTTGTCTTCTCATCACACTTAGCTGATCTCATCATACTGTACTATGAACTGTACACAAGCACCCCCTCTCCAGTCACAATAATCCCCAAAAATGACAAGTAAATAAATAATACAAAATAAATGCAGATTGGCTATCTGGTCTAAGTGGTCTCCACTTCACTCTCTACATTAACCACCATACCATCACAGAAATGCCATATAATTAGATAATTAGGATAAATAAATACTTGCACAAGAATTAAAATGACACATTAGAACTTCTAAACAATAAAAAAAGCATTGCTCAATAAACATAAAAATGCTCTATGGTCACATTCTGAGTGAAAATCAGGGCCGGAGATGCATTTTAACAGCACTTCCAGTTTTAACCTTGCACACTTTCAGTGACATCATCCGAGCTAATCTGAGTACGACTATTCATATGAGTACTGATTTCCGAGTATGCGTAGGAGTATGAGTAATGGGTTCTCTGCACACCTCGTTGTCGCTACATTCAGTCTATTTCTGTATGGTAGAATTGCAAGTTGACTGTTTAGTAATGAAAGGTTTAGTTTTAGCTAATGTATCTTCAGGATGTACAGGCATGTATGTGCTGGTGTGTAAAAACCTCCCCTTACCTTATGAATATGAGTGCTGATCTGCTATTACGGCAAGTCAGACCACTACCTTATTTAAAGATGCATCGCTTAATGAATAAACACTGAAGATCAGATTAAATATACTTGCCGGATTATTGAACAGGCGGTATTGACTAGGTCAAAGCTGAACAGCTTTTAACAACAAGTTACTATTTGTCACTATGTAGAGAAGTACTTGCCGCCTGCCGTAATAAAATGAATTTAGTTTAAAACTAACGAAAGTCGTCCATATTGCTATTCATAACATGATCTGAGAATACGGGCGGCTGTCGCAAATCACTTTATGAATGGGTATACAGTCGTTCTAGAATTAAAATCTGCCTCTTTTTGATGACATCATCAGCATTATTAGTGTTCCCTGGTTGCCTTTGATAGCTTTTGCAAAAACAAAAACGGAATCCACCGACAGTACTACCGAAACCCGAGTCTGCAGCTGCCAGTCACGGGCAGTTTGCAAAACCTGATTCCGATGCCCCTGTCACGTCTGCCAAAAATTCAGGACATGTCATAATTTTTTTAAATAAATACTTTGTATTTTCGTTTCGTTTGGCAACGCCGGTAAACACATTTCCATAGGCACACATAAGATTTCCATTCTTAACAGCAGGACCAAAAATAAATAAATAAATAAATAAATAAATAAATAAATAAATAGCAATGTAGGAGGACGTTTGAATAATAATAATAAAGCTACAGACTTTTTTTTTCAAAATAGAAGTGTTAATCACGGGGATGTCAAACTGTATAACAAGTGTAGTAATAAAATATGTCTTTAAAAAAGTCTACCGAAGCTGTCGTTAGTTTAGACTTGACTGTAGAAAGCATTCAATAACTCCCAGCATTTTGTTGTTGACTCTTATGAATAGCAGGTTGACGCTCAGGGCTGATGAAAACTTTATGCTAATGAGGTAATTGTTAACCTTTCTCTCAATTCATTAAAAACATGCCTTCACAGAGGCATCTGAATTATCTTTTCTGAATAGCAACTGCCGTTAAATAGGTGATGGACAAAATCCGATCATGTACTTGTTTTCTCATTTCGACAGGCGTTAACCCTTTATGAATAGATCCCTATATGCCTACATCCTAATACATCATTTAAAATATAACTTCTACAATAAACTAGGTTTTAAGCTGCTTTTCTGATTTAAAAGGTGTCATAGATGAATAATTGTGCCTTTGTCTGTGAAATCTAAAAAGGTTTATAATACAGTAGCTATTGCATGAAAAAAAATCAGAACTGCCACTATTTTTCAAAAGCTCATTTAGAATGCACAATTCTATTTATATAAAGAAAGGCAGTGACTGAAACATGCTTAAGAGCTACCAAGTTATCTTTTAACATTCTATCAATATTTAAAAGGAACTTTTTTGACGTGTGCTTACTTTTGCATAATTATACTGCAGTCTTGGAATATCGAAGTCCATTGTTTGAAGTTAGTACTGAGAACATTGTAGTGGTTACATTAAACAATGAGACTGCTCTTTTTTTAATATACGATACCAATTAAATTCTAAGAGTTGTAAAACCATGCAGTTGGAAGGCAATAATAATGGTAACTGCTGGAGAGTTATGGTTGTATAAAAGAAACTCAAAATATGTAATCCTTTCTTCATTCCCTAGGTTGTTTAAGGTAAAACCATTTATAGTCAATTGTGATAGTCTCCCGATATAGCAGTAAAGGTCTAGCGTTTACCTCTGAAGTGGCTTTCAATTCCATCCATTGTTCATGTACTGCCCGGTTTAATGGCTCAGAATCATTTCTGGTCCAGTGAGTTTTATAGCTCAGATTTTACTCCCTGAGTAGTTGACCTTCCATCAGCTCTCATCCACGAAAACGTTTCTGTTTCAGAGGTCCATTGAGCTGATGTTGGTAGGAGAGTTACAAAAGCAAATCAGAACTTGTAAATCTAGGTCTCAATGGGTTAAATTCCTGTATGAATGGGGGAGCCAACACACACGAGAAATACACTTGCGCTGCCGGAAATGTATTGTAACACTCAAAGGGCTTGCCAAAAAGCTGTGTCAGGACTCTTCCATTATGATCGGGGCTCAGACTGCTATTAGAAAAATACTGCCTCTAACTATTTTAATCCTTTAGATTATTAAAATACACCTCAGCGCTTCTTACGAGACTACGTCTTGGTAAGACAGGGTCAGTAACACTATTTTAACATGCAATACTGCGGAAGAGTTAGAGGAATTTGTTTCTGCATTAGGAGGATTTCAGTCCATCGGTATGTATCTGTTTGCTATCAATTAATTAAGTGGCCATTAATTTCAAAATTATATTTAGGACAACAAAAATCATTACAAAATAACAACAAAACATTGAGAATGTACGAAGGGAAAGGAATAGCAGAGATATCACTCCCTAGGGAGAGGAGGAGGCTGTGGCGATGGCGCTCCTCCACTTGTCCTTAGAAGCCTCCTTGACAATGATGAAGATATAAGCTCATAATACCTTGTCTTCTGGGGCGTTGTCTAGTATTGTATACTGCATGTGTTGCTCAAAACATTGTTTACCTTAATACTGAAGAATGAATGAGCAGGCATTTTATCACTGTCGGAGCATGTCAACAAAATAAGTTTCAGAGGTAATCCGCAGTATTTACTGTTCCGGTACACCTTTGAAGGAGAAGAGATGTTTTACTTTCGTAGAGTAAAGTATAATCATTTTAACATTCAAACAGCAGCCAAGAGACTAGTGAGACGTGTTAGGGAAAGTTACACACAAACAAGTAAGTAAAGTTTTGTTAAACTTGCAGAACATGAATGAACATTAATATAATAAACATATCTCTGTTTGGCTGCTATGTGCTATCCTAAGTGTGTTGTGTTTATTATTATTATTAATGTATTAGCTGATGCTCTTATCCAGGGTGAATTATAATTGTTACAAAATATAACAGAATATAGTATCACATTACAAAATATCACATAAAGAATATAGAAAATAATTACATTTAAGCAGGGCCGGATCAACCCATCAAGGTGTGAAAAAATGCTGTAAAGTAAGAATGCTTTAAAAAATAGACATGTTAATAGTTTATATTTATCAATTAACAAAATGCAAAGTGAGTGAACAGAAGAAAAATCTACATCAAATCAATATTTGGTGTGACCACCCTTTGCCTTCAAAACAGCATCAATTCTCTAGGTACACTTGCACAGTTTTTGAAGGAACTCGGCAGGTAGGTTGGCCCAAACATCTTGAAGAACTAACCACAGTTCTTCTGTGGATTTAGGCAGCCTCAGTTGCTACTCTCTCTTCATGTAATCCCAGACAGACTCGATGATGTTGAGATCAGGGCTCTGTGGGGGCCATACCATCACTTCCAGGACTCCTTGTTCTTCTTTACGCTGAAGATAGTTCTTAATGACTTTCGCTGTATGTTTGGGGTCGTTGTCATGCTGCAGAATAAATTTGGGGCCAATCAGATGCCTCCCTGATGGTATTGCATGATGGATAAGTATCTGCCTGTACTTCTCAGCATTGAGGAGACCATTAATTCTGACCAAATCCCCAACTCCATTTGCAGAAATGCAGCCCTCAACGTTGCCCGTTTCTTTGTGCTTCTTCAAAAGAGCTTGGACAGCACATCTGGAAACCCCTATCTGCCTTGAAATTTCTGCCTGGGAGAGACCTTGCTGATGCAGTATAACTACCTTGTGTCTTGTTGCTGTGCTCAGTCTTGCCATGGTGTATGACTTTTGACAGTAAACTGTCTTCAGCAACCTCACCTTGTTAGCTGAGTTTGGCTGTTCCTCACCCAGTTTTATTCCTCCTTGTGACAGAGCGGTTGCAGTACTGACGTCCCGGACCAGGAAGAAACAATACAAAAACAAAGGCAAAGGTAGGTAGGGGAAACGAGACGCGTTTGCGCTCGGGTTTTAATAATAAATCAAACAATAAACAAAACACTCTATAACAAACAAAAGGGCTCGATGGCCAAAAATACATAAAGAAACAAATACCGAGTGGTACAGCGGTAGCAGTTGCTTCGGATGTATGATCTCCCGCTAAACCGTCCTCCCGTCTCTAACTCAAAGGAAAATCTCTCCCCATTACCCTGGAGCTCGTTCTTTTAAGCTGTGGCTGGAGCCTTAATTAATTATCAATAAAACAATTACCTTATTGAGGCTCCAGCCACATTCACACAGGTTTTTTTTAATTAATAACAAAACGAACAATAAAAAAAACACGGCTTTCCCACCGTCAAATACAAATATAATAATAATAATACAAAATATACAAATAATAATACAGGGACGAGGTGTACCCTATCACACTCCTACACAGCTGTTTCTGTTTCAGTTAATGATTGTGTTTCAACCTACATATTGAATTGATGATCATTAGCGCCTGTTTGGTATAATTGTTTAACCATACACCTGACTATATGCCTACAAAATCCCTGACTTTGTGCAAGTGTACCTAGAAGAATTGATGCTGTTTTGAAGGCAAAGGGTGGTCACACCAAATATGGATTTGATTTAGATTCTTCTTCTGTTCACTCACTTTGCATTTAGTTAATTGATAAATATAATCTATTAACATGTCTATTTTTTAAAGCATTCTTACTTTACAGCATTTTTTCACACCTGCCTAAAACTTTTGCACAGTACTATATATATATATATAAATATATATACACACACATATATTAGCTTAACTCACGCTCAACTAATTTGCAAAAGGCATCATTTTCGTTTTTAAGTTATTATACATGATTTTGATTAGAAACAGTCAATTATGCCAAATTCTAGTTACTAATTATGATGAAAATTCCACGCACTGCTCTGAACTGAACGACTGACCAAATCTGCCAGAAACAGTTCAATTGAAGGCGGTGTGCAAATACATTTCAAAATAAATTTGGAAAAACCTGATAATCACCTTTCACGATTTACTGAATAAAAATACAACAGTTCAAATATGGACAAGACTACCATGTTGATTGTTATCCAATTAAAAAAAAAAAAACAAAAAAAACACATCCTTCAATATAGGAGGGTGCTCAAATTTTTGTCCACAAAAATATATATTAAATAAACAAACACACTTGCACATTGTCGTGTAGTCAAGTCAGTATTGCCAACCTTTTGTTTTTACTGACATACAAATTTATTTTTTTTAGCCATCTAGGCTATCCAGCATATTTCCAATAACAAAAAAGCATTGCAAGTTGTACAATGCTTTGTTTACTTGGTTGAAGAACGCATGTACTAATTTCAGCACAGTAGTGCTTCTTTTGACACTTTTCACTGCCATCACATAAGGTGTAGGTATATACCGAGGGCTTCTGATTTTCCGTTTTAACCTATAAAACCCGATAAAACACACCCGATACAAAAAAAAATTAAATCGGTGGATAGCCAATAAACACCGGAAAACACCGGAAAAACTGTGGAAATGGTTAATCTATTCACGTTGACTTTTTCCTTTTCACATTAATAAAAATAAAACCTACTACAAAAATAATAATAAATAAATTTCTAATGTCCTGCCTTCCTAACTTGTATCTATCATTGATTAGTTCTGAATACTTTAAACTCGCCCCAACTACTGAGTGACAGCACATTCCTACATTTCTATTGGAGACTCCGCTTGCGAGATTTAAAACGAGATTACAATCAGGATGGAGGATTGTTAGTGGGATTTAAAGCTGTATTACAGTTAAGATACAGAGGATTTAAAACAGAATTGTGGCGAAATGTACAAACATGCCTACACAAAACCCCCAGAAGAATGTGCCCGTGACCATAGGGATTTCGTTGAGTAAGACAGCAAAGGAAAGAAGGTACAACTTAAGTGTGCAAGCACTGTTGAGTTACTACATATTTTGATAAACACACACACAAAAAAAACACTCAAGCATTTTGGAAATTAACAGAAAACACTAATTTCATACAATATATCAAAAACAAAAGCCCAGAAAAAAACAATTTACATAAAACTCAAAAATAGCTAGAAATAAGCACTGAAAAATACAACTAATAAAACCTGAAAAACAGAAGCCCTAGTGTAACAGGGCGAGCAGCCCTGTACATTGTTTTGTTTATTTGATTTTGGAACGGAGTCCCCCTCCGCCCCTGTGCAGTGTATTTGTTTTGTATTATGATTTATTTATGGTAATTTGTGACGGCGTACTGCCTTGTTATTATTTTGTTTATTTTTAAAATGTGTTCTGGCAGAGGCGAGATGGGTGCTCGTCCTCTGCCAGGAATAATTAAACTCGTGCAGAAGGTGGCCATGTCCCGAATTAATTAGGTGATTTAATTTGTTGCTAATCGGGAGATGGTCACCACTGATAGAAAGCCTGCAGCTCTCCAACTCAGGGTGGGAGTTCAGAGGAGGAACGATAGAGCGGCGAGATGGCGAGTAAAAACGAAAACGAAACTTAACAAAAGAAACATAGGAACAGTGAAGGCAATCTGTCCAGCCTGACCTGTGTTGCATTTATTTTGTGTTCGAGGCTTGTTTCTGTTTTATTTTCACTCTGTGAGCAAGTGTTTTTGTTTGAACGTTTTATTTATTTCTGTTATTAATAAAAGCGGCCCAGCCGTTAACTGCAGTACTTGCCTTGGTGTCAGTTTCCATTCCTGCTTGTGCCTGACGTCAGACCACCAGTCACCCTGTCACACCTAGGTATATGTCATTCGAGCTAATTGGGAAAGCTGCAAGCAATACAAAATATACCATATTTATTTTGATTCAAAATCACAGACGTTTTTTATTTATTTACGTTTTAGTGTTCCTGGTCATTCCCTGAGATCGGAAAATGCTAATCTTCTGTCAGTCCCTAAAATGTGTTTGAACTCTGTCACAGCCAGGACATTTTTTAATGCCCCTCGTCTTTGGAACTTGCTCCCGATTCATATCAGGATTGCTAGCACAATCTGATCTTTTAAATCCTGTTTTAAAATGTATTTGTTTGGGTCTGTTTATTTGTTGCTGGATTATATATTAGACACAGGCTTTTTTATATTTTTTTTGTAAAGCACTCTGGAATACTTGCATGAAGAGCGCTATATAAGTGAAATTTGTATTGTATTGTATTATTATTATTATTATTATTATTATTATTATTATTATTATTATTATTGTTCAAAAAACAACCCATCAAAAAAAAAAACGATTTCTGGATTAATATTGTTGCCTCTTCTTTATAGTTTTATATTTATTTACACAGAATTATACAGAAAAATTCCAACATTTGCTGTAAAATTGTTTGAACCAACTGCTAAATCACAATGGAGTCAGTTTATTAATGCATTTCAAATTATACTGTATATTTTCTTATCAATGTCCTTTAATATATATGTGTGTGTGTGTGTGTGTGTGTGTGTGTATCATTGTTTATAATAATAATAATAATAATAATAATAATAATAATAATAATAATAATAATAGTTCTAATTATATATATATAGGCATCTGTTTCATTTTGTTGTGCTGGCTTGCTGGCATATTATAGAACACTTTATATGACAAATCCATAAATGTTTTATATCAATCTGTAGGTATGAGCATTCAGTGTTTTAATGTAATTTAAACCACGTTAAAAACTATATAAACACACACGTAAATTATTTTACATGACTATATTTTTTTCTTTTTGGCAACACAGTATTTGTCAGGATCAGATGAATTGATAAGTTTTCAGGCCCTGGTACAGTCAGCATTAATATACCAAAAATGTTTTTATTTGCTAAGTTGACAGCCCTAAAAAAATTGAATTGTTGATATCCAAAATAGAATTGTTGATATCAGAAGCTGTTTATTAAATATTAAAACAGCTTGCCATAGCCAGGTGCTGTAGGTATATTAAACCCCACCATGTTTTAATGCACCACGTCACTTGGATCTTATACAGCCTACACTGACTAAACCATGTTGGGTAAAAGATTTCCATTACACGAGAGTAGATGTTAAAACTTCATGCTGATTTGAACTCGGCTCTCGCCAAGATAAGCACCAACTAAGACGTAGCTTTACAGTAAACTAATGTGATCCATATGCGTCTCCATCCATTTACGTTTCCTTCCATATGATGATGTAGATATCCTTCTGTCTGGTGTTAATGGCTGAAGTGTAATGCTGGCTCCAGGGATCAGCTTATTTTGCCTCCCTGGCGCATCAGCACACACAACGGCTGCGATGCTGGCTCCAGGGATCAACCAAAGTGCGGCCTCCCCAGCGCATCAGCATGACAACCGTCTGGATTGAGCTAAGTAGGGTACATCTCTGGGGTTTTCAAGTGGGCACCTTCCATCCTCAGTGTTTCGTCGACTAGCCCACGACACCTCAAGAGGGCTCGACGGTGATTCTGGCGTCCCAGCATCACCCCCCTCCGTCCCCCACTCAACTCAGCCCAGCTTACTTACCTGTCCCCAGCCAGAATCTTTCCGTCTCAACCACAGCCAGTTGCTGCTCCTCTCTGCTGCTTCAGATAAGTTCTTCACTGTGCGACGCAACTCTTGGCCACTGAATCCGACGTCTCTGAGAAACCGGGTTGTAGAATGTGCCACAAATCCTCGACAACCCACTTCCACTGGGTAAACCCGAACTCTCCATCCTCGCTGTTCCGCTTCAGTGGCTAGTTGAGCATACCGCAGTTTCTTCCTCTCATACGCCTCATCTACAGCGTCCTCCCATGGCACTGTTAACTCTACCAGGTGAACAAGGCGTGCTGATCCAGACCACAAGACAATATCTGGTCGAAGGTTAGTGGTGGCAATCTCAGGTGGAAAAATAAGCCGTTGACCAACATCTGCCAGCATATTCCAGTCTCTAGCAGCTTCCAGTTGTCCTGGGCGAGGATTGGTTTTAACACCTTTTCTTGGTGGTTGCTCTCCTGGGCGGAGGAATGTTGTCTTTTGTGTGTAATGTTTTGATGGAACAGGTGGCAACTTATTGGTCATGTTACGCTTGTCTTCCAATGCTAAGGCCAAACATCGCAGCACCTGGTCATGGCGCCAAGTAAACCGTCCTTGGCTAAGAGCCACCTTACATCCTGTCAAAATGTGCCTTAATGTTGCAGGTGATGAACACAAGGGACATGAGGGATCCTCTCCTACCCAGAGGTTTAGGTTCTGTGGTGATGGGAGAACATCATATGTTGACCTGATGAGGAAACTGATCCTGCTCTGTTCCATTGACCATAGGTCTTGCCAGCCAATCTTGCGTTGTTCCACACTCTCCCATCTCATCCATTCTCCCTGTTTGGCCTGGGAAATGGCCTTTATACACCTCATCCTCTCCTCCTGCTTTTGCACCTCGTTGACTACCAGCTTCCTTCTTTGAGCTGGGGCCGCCTTGTGCCATGTAGGAGGAGTTGAACTGAAACCAAGACCCCCTCTTCCATGCTGAACTTGCCCCATGATATCACCAATTCGAAGGGCAGCCTTTGCATCTTCCACAGCTTTCTTTGCCGCCCACTTTCTTCCAGTTTTCAACACAGGTGCTGCCTCCCTTACGCATTTATCGCGTGACTCTACTAATGTCATTTCCAGTCTGACCTTGGCGCACTTAAACTCCTCGGTTAGAGCAGAGACTGGTAGCTGCAGTATTCCTTTACCATAAAGTCCCACTCTGCTGAGGCAGCGTGGAACTCCCAACCATTTCCTGATGTATGAACTGATTAAAGCTTCCAGCTTCTCTACTGTTGTCAAAGAAACCTCGTACACAGTCAGTGGCCACAGCAACCTCGGCAGTAGACCAAACTGAAAGCACCAGAGTTTTAGTTTACCTGGTAGAGCGCAGCTGTCTATGCTCTTCAACCCTTCCACTGCTTGTTGTCTAACTTCTCCCACACGAACTGTGTCCTTTAGATCCCCGTCGTACCATCTCCCAAGACTCTTCACTGGCTTCTCAGACACTGTTGGTATTGCCTCACCATTAATGAAGAATGTTTTATCTACTACTTTGCCTTTAATTATAGAGATGCTCCTTGATTTAGTGGGCTTGAATTGCATTCGTGCCCATTCAATGTTATTGGTTAACTTGCCCAATAATCGATTAGTGCAGGCTACTGTTGTAGTCATGGTTGTCATGTCATCCATGTATGCTCGAATTGGTGGTAGTCGCATTCCAGAAGCCAAGCGCTCTCCTCCTACTACCCATTTTGATGCCCTAATGATTACTTCCATTGCCATGGTAAAAGCCAGTGGAGAAATGGTGCATCCTGCCATTATTCCAACCTCTAGGCATTGCCATGTAGTGCTGAATTCTGAAGTTGAAAAACTGAATTGCAAATCTCCAAAATAGGCTTTCACTAGATTTGTTATTGTCATCGGTACACTGAAAAAATCAAATGCTGCCCAAAGTAGTTCATGTGGCACTGAACCATATGCATTAGCCAAATCCAGGAATGTCACATGGAGCTCCTTCCTCTCCTTTTTAGCTGATTGAATTTGTTGCCAGATCACATTGATGTGTTCTAAGCAACCTGGGAAACCTGGAATGCCCGCTTTTTGTATTGAAGTGTCAATGAAGCAGTTCTTTAATAGGTAAGCTGACAATCTCTGAGCAATAATGCTGAAGAAAATCTTGCCTTCTACGTTTAATAGGGAAATGGGACGAAACTGACTGATGCTTGTAGAATCTTTTTCTTTAGGTATAAAGACTCCACCTGCTCGGCGCCATGCTCTTGGTACAACCTGTTTTTCCCATGCCACTTTCATCAATTTCCACAGAATTCGTAGAACTCCTGAAGCACTCTTGTACACTCTGTACGGAACTCCATTAGGCCCTGGAGATGATGAAGCCCTTGCTTTTTTCACAGCTTGCTCTATTTCTTTCCACTTAGGTGCACAGTCCTCCATTTGGTATTCTGGTCGATTGATAGGTGGGATGTCTGACGGAATTGACATAGGCTCCTGCCTTTTTGAATCTGTATGTGTTTCCTCCAAATATCTCTCCAGCTCAACCTTAGATGCTTTTAGTGTGCCATTCTTCTCACTGGTGAATAACTTCTTTACAAAT
This sequence comes from Acipenser ruthenus, assembly GCF_902713425.1. Lineage (NCBI taxonomy): Eukaryota > Metazoa > Chordata > Actinopteri > Acipenseriformes > Acipenseridae > Acipenser > Acipenser ruthenus. The sequence goes on along the minus strand of NC_081198.1, from coordinate 29,550,447 downwards.
TTGAATGGGTCTTTATAAAAGTTAGTTCTCGCACGCTCCTTCTTTTTGTAGCGTTTCCGTAGGCGCTCAGCTCTGCGCAATGTTGCAAGCTTATCTTTTATGACCCTTTGTAAGAGATTGAGTCCCTCCTTCTGACTTTGTTCTGCTCTTCTCCATTGGTTCCTCAGCTGTCTCCTTTCTCTAACTAAGCGTTCAATCTCCTGCTGCCGTCTAGACTTTCCAGGAATAGTTTGTACTTTTTCCTTCCTTTTTTCAACTCCAAACCTCTCACTTCCATATGCGTAGATGATGTCCCCAAATTTATCCAGCTTCTTTTCAACTGTTCCACTTAATCTTTCCAATGCAACGCAGAGATCTGTGTTTACTGTGTCCCATGCAGTTTTCTCACAAGCTCTTGGCCATTTAACTCCAGGCTTGTGCCCGTTGAGGTTCTTTTCTCTCTTATGCTGGTTTGTCTGACCGGGTTCACAAGGATCATTAGGTTCATCACTAACTGTGTCCATGCAAGTCCTCCTCACATCTATGACAGGGGTGCTGATATCCTGCGAACTGTGGTTTGCTTCCTGTCGCTGGATTTCATTCGACTGACTTGACTGACTTCGTAAGAAGTACTGATCAATGCGAGGCCCTTGTCCCTTCTCCCTCAAGCATTTCATTCTCCCTTGATGAATCTTCAAACCCCTGACCGTTGTCGCCTTGCTCCAGCCGCAGACACAAACCTGGAGTTCCATGTCTTTGTTAACTGCAGATCTTGAACTAGTCTTTTGTGAAGTACTCTCCATACTCATATCCGTTTCCGTTCCCAAGTCGTTAACCGTGTTGTCCAACGTTGAGTCATCTTCCGCCCCCGCTCTCGCAGACTCTAGGGGTATTTTTCTCTTTAATTTCTTAGAAGCCTTGGGCGGGTGTCTCCAGCATCCTGTAAACACAGAGCTGGATACTGCCGACAAGGGTAGCTAACCCTTACCAGCCCCAATGGGGTCTCTTTCCTCCTGTCAGCTGTCTCTCCAGGCTGTCACAAGGTCTTTCCCTTGTTGCCAGCTGCACTATTCACAGCAGTCACTGGACGTATCCAGATCTTCATGATTTCCATTACACGAGAGTAGATGTTAAAACTTCATGCTGATTTGAACTCGGCTCTCGCCAAGATAAGCACCAACTAAGACGTAGCTTTACAGTAAACTAATGTGATCCATATGCGTCTCCATCCATTTACGTTTCCTTCCATATGATGATGTAGATATCCTTCTGTCTGGTGTTAATGGCTGAAGTGTAATGCTGGCTCCAGGGATCAGCTTATTTTGCCTCCCTGGCGCATCAGCACACACAACGGCTGCGATGCTGGCTCCAGGGATCAACCAAAGTGCGGCCTCCCCAGCGCATCAGCATGACAACCGTCTGGATTGAGCTAAGTAGGGTACATCTCTGGGGTTTTCAAGTGGGCACCTTCCATCCTCAGTGTTTCGTCGACTAGCCCACGACACCTCAAGAGGGCTCGACGGTGATTCTGGCGTCCCAGCATCACCCCCCTCCGTCCCCCACTCAACTCAGCCCAGCTTACTTACCTGTCCCCAGCCAGAATCTTTCCGTCTCAACCACAGCCAGTTGCTGCTCCTCTCTGCTGCTTCAGATAAGTTCTTCACTGTGCGACGCAACTCTTGGCCACTGAATCCGACGTCTCTGAGAAACCGGGTTGTAGAATGTGCCACAAATCCTCGACAACCCACTTCCACTGGGTAAACCCGAACTCTCCATCCTCGCTGTTCCGCTTCAGTGGCTAGTTGAGCATACCGCAGTTTCTTCCTCTCATACGCCTCATCTACAGCGTCCTCCCATGGCACTGTTAACTCTACCAGGTGAACAAGGCGTGCTGATCCAGACCACAAGACAATATCTGGTCGAAGGTTAGTGGTGGCAATCTCAGGTGGAAAAATAAGCCGTTGACCAACATCTGCCAGCATATTCCAGTCTCTAGCAGCTTCCAGTTGTCCTGGGCGAGGATTGGTTTTAACACCTTTTCTTGGTGGTTGCTCTCCTGGGCGGAGGAATGTTGTCTTTTGTGTGTAATGTTTTGATGGAACAGGTGGCAACTTATTGGTCATGTTACGCTTGTCTTCCAATGCTAAGGCCAAACATCGCAGCACCTGGTCATGGCGCCAAGTAAACCGTCCTTGGCTAAGAGCCACCTTACATCCTGTCAAAATGTGCCTTAATGTTGCAGGTGATGAACACAAGGGACATGAGGGATCCTCTCCTACCCAGAGGTTTAGGTTCTGTGGTGATGGGAGAACATCATATGTTGACCTGATGAGGAAACTGATCCTGCTCTGTTCCATTGACCATAGGTCTTGCCAGCCAATCTTGCGTTGTTCCACACTCTCCCATCTCATCCATTCTCCCTGTTTGGCCTGGGAAATGGCCTTTATACACCTCATCCTCTCCTCCTGCTTTTGCACCTCGTTGACTACCAGCTTCCTTCTTTGAGCTGGGGCCGCCTTGTGCCATGTAGGAGGAGTTGAACTGAAACCAAGACCCCCTCTTCCATGCTGAACTTGCCCCATGATATCACCAATTCGAAGGGCAGCCTTTGCATCTTCCACAGCTTTCTTTGCCGCCCACTTTCTTCCAGTTTTCAACACAGGTGCTGCCTCCCTTACGCATTTATCGCGTGACTCTACTAATGTCATTTCCAGTCTGACCTTGGCGCACTTAAACTCCTCGGTTAGAGCAGAGACTGGTAGCTGCAGTATTCCTTTACCATAAAGTCCCACTCTGCTGAGGCAGCGTGGAACTCCCAACCATTTCCTGATGTATGAACTGATTAAAGCTTCCAGCTTCTCTACTGTTGTCAAAGAAACCTCGTACACAGTCAGTGGCCACAGCAACCTCGGCAGTAGACCAAACTGAAAGCACCAGAGTTTTAGTTTACCTGGTAGAGCGCAGCTGTCTATGCTCTTCAACCCTTCCACTGCTTGTTGTCTAACTTCTCCCACACGAACTGTGTCCTTTAGATCCCCGTCGTACCATCTCCCAAGACTCTTCACTGGCTTCTCAGACACTGTTGGTATTGCCTCACCATTAATGAAGAATGTTTTATCTACTACTTTGCCTTTAATTATAGAGATGCTCCTTGATTTAGTGGGCTTGAATTGCATTCGTGCCCATTCAATGTTATTGGTTAACTTGCCCAATAATCGATTAGTGCAGGCTACTGTTGTAGTCATGGTTGTCATGTCATCCATGTATGCTCGAATTGGTGGTAGTCGCATTCCAGAAGCCAAGCGCTCTCCTCCTACTACCCATTTTGATGCCCTAATGATTACTTCCATTGCCATGGTAAAAGCCAGTGGAGAAATGGTGCATCCTGCCATTATTCCAACCTCTAGGCATTGCCATGTAGTGCTGAATTCTGAAGTTGAAAAACTGAATTGCAAATCTCCAAAATAGGCTTTCACTAGATTTGTTATTGTCATCGGTACACTGAAAAAATCAAATGCTGCCCAAAGTAGTTCATGTGGCACTGAACCATATGCATTAGCCAAATCCAGGAATGTCACATGGAGCTCCTTCCTCTCCTTTTTAGCTGATTGAATTTGTTGCCAGATCACATTGATGTGTTCTAAGCAACCTGGGAAACCTGGAATGCCCGCTTTTTGTATTGAAGTGTCAATGAAGCAGTTCTTTAATAGGTAAGCTGACAATCTCTGAGCAATAATGCTGAAGAAAATCTTGCCTTCTACGTTTAATAGGGAAATGGGACGAAACTGACTGATGCTTGTAGAATCTTTTTCTTTAGGTATAAAGACTCCACCTGCTCGGCGCCATGCTCTTGGTACAACCTGTTTTTCCCATGCCACTTTCATCAATTTCCACAGAATTCGTAGAACTCCTGAAGCACTCTTGTACACTCTGTACGGAACTCCATTAGGCCCTGGAGATGATGAAGCCCTTGCTTTTTTCACAGCTTGCTCTATTTCTTTCCACTTAGGTGCACAGTCCTCCATTTGGTATTCTGGTCGATTGATAGGTGGGATGTCTGACGGAATTGACATAGGCTCCTGCCTTTTTGAATCTGTATGTGTTTCCTCCAAATATCTCTCCAGCTCAACCTTAGATGCTTTTAGTGTGCCATTCTTCTCACTGGTGAATAACTTCTTTACAAATTTGAATGGGTCTTTATAAAAGTTAGTTCTCGCACGCTCCTTCTTTTTGTAGCGTTTCCGTAGGCGCTCAGCTCTGCGCAATGTTGCAAGCTTATCTTTTATGACCCTTTGTAAGAGATTGAGTCCCTCCTTCTGACTTTGTTCTGCTCTTCTCCATTGGTTCCTCAGCTGTCTCCTTTCTCTAACTAAGCGTTCAATCTCCTGCTGCCGTCTAGACTTTCCAGGAATAGTTTGTACTTTTTCCTTCCTTTTTTCAACTCCAAACTTCTCACTTCCATATGCGTAGATGATGTCCCCAAATTTATCCAGCTTCTTTTCAACTGTTCCACTTAATCTTTCCAATGCAACGCAGAGATCTGTGTTTACTGTGTCCCATGCAGTTTTCTCACAAGCTCTTGGCCATTTAACTCCAGGCTTGTGCCCGTTGAGGTTCTTTTCTCTCTTATGCTGGTTTGTCTGACCGGGTTCACAAGGATCATTAGGTTCATCACTAACTGTGTCCATGCAAGTCCTCCTCACATCTATGATATATATCTATATATCATCTATAATAGCAGCCCGTGTGGAGAGGAAACTGGATGTTCAGAAATGGACCAAAAATAAAATGTGATGGCTAAAGTCTACAGGATTTCGTTCAGCTGATTTAATGTACTCATTGTATTTGTAAATGGAAGTACATTATTAATGAGTAAGCAAGAAGCCTTTAAACACAAATAACTGTAGACTATAGTTAATTCATTCTGAAATTTAAAAATAATAATAAAAGGAACTGCAAAGTTGTTCTTTCATTACTTCTAATGAAGGCATACATGTTTTAATTATCACACAGATACTAAATCAGAAGGCGGCTTAATAAAGTATTGATGGTAAAATATTAAGTGGTCAAAAGAAACAACAGCTTATACAGAATAGAATGCATGTCACATCTAACGTATCTAACTTCATTTAAAATTAAAATGCTAAAATAACACAGGAGAGCAATGTTTAAAAAGGTCTTATGCTTTATAGAAGTAGAAGTAATGGCTGGCTGACTGAAAAAAAAGTCAGCCTTACCCCTTTGGTTCTCTACCTTTATAACAAGGGTGTTGATCATTTAAGTGCCTATGTAGAACACAGCAATCTGAGCTTTTAATGGCACCGTCACAAGAAAATGTCATGGATATCTGATAATTAATCCAAGACAGGGTCCTGGGTAGGTTTATCATTGAGATGCCATGAGATAATTAGCAATATATCTTCTAATTTGAGATTTCACTTTGTAGAATAAAGAGTGTTTTTAACAAACTGGGTTCCTGAGGTTTCAATTGCAGCGTTATGTTTTGTTGGGATTGCTTGTGCCAATCTCTCTTGTTCACAAAATGAGGTTCTCATTAGTAACTAGTAACTACACTTTGCTAGTGCCAAATCAAATAAATGTTGGAGAAAAAAAGGTAGGTAAGGCTAAAGCAGCCACCTTTAATACATCACGCATGAGAATACTAGCGCAGCCACTACACTGTGCTCGCTAAAAATGAATTGCCTTGAAAATGAATAGCAACAGCCCTTATAAAAGTTTACCATAGTAAAGCGTAATAAGGCATTGTGAAAGCATGGTAAAGCAAAGCAATGTAAAGAACTGTGAGGTATGGTAAAGCGTATTCATTAACATGGTAAACCAGGGTAAATTGTGGTTATGATATTACCATGGAAAACATGGTAAAAGTGCAAGAATACCATGGTAAACGTGTATAAGGGAGTACTGGGGCTGTAAAAGGGTAGCAGGGTAGCATTGCTGTCAAGGCAAGCGGCAGGAATAGCAAACGCAGGAGACAAACAAAATGTTTAACCAAACTAATCAAAATAAACTAGAACCCAAGCAAAGGCAATCTCCGTGCTCTCAGCCCTTTCTCGAAACCACATTCAGCTCCTCTTATATACAGGTGGTCACCCCCAAATTGGCAATCAATGCGTCTGTTTGGGATTCGAAATAATTTCACAGACAAGAAATAACAGACTACCTGGAAGAAAGGAATTCTTATTTAGTACGACCGTTTTTAAAATGAAAACACATGCGCATCTTTCAAAACTGTACGTGTGAGTCCTAATTAGAGATTGAAAGTGCATGACATGCTATAGATTGTTGGTTACTGAAAAAAATACCAGTCTGTAATTTAGCTAGAACCCTTGCTTTCATTTTCTCAACCGCACCCATATAACTCAGGAGGGCCACAGTAATACAGGGAAAAATAAACACCTGTGTGGTTACACATTCTCTAGGGATTTATACAGTTGTAGCAGCAATCTCACAGGGTCCATATTAGGATCACTCTTGTTTCCTTTTTACACAAATTACCACTTGGTTCTTAGCCTGATGAAAATTAGGAACTGAAGTCCTATTCCCTACCTATTGAACAGCTAGTAACGTATGCCTTAAGAATCTAATTGTGCTTTATCATACACAGTTGGATTGTTTGGCTAATTTGTAGCCAAACAATCCATCATTGTTCTGTCCATTCGGTGATGATTTTATTGTCTTTGGGTCAGGTAGGGACTGTAACTGGTCTGTGCTTGCTTATAAAGGTGTTTCTGGTCTACTCCCACCATATCTCAGTGCTTACTTAAAAAGATCTGCTAAGGTATACAGACTGAGATCAAGTATGGAATCTGATATTCCAAGAGTGAACAAGTCATTTCAATGCCTCGGGAGATGGACAAATATCCAGAAAAAGCAGCTGTCCCAATTAAACGAGAGGCATTTTAGAAGATCCTACTCACACTTATATTCAAAATTTACGACATTCACAAAAGAGAAGTATTTTTTTGGTTTGTTTATATTTCTAAATGAAAAGAAAAATAATGAAATCATATCATGTTATGAAAACATGTTAAATGCATCATTTGAAATACAGGTTAACTTTTAATATTTTTTATTGCTAAGCATTTATTTTTTATTTCTAAATGCAATGAAAAATAATGAAATCACATCTTATCACAAGCCGAGACACCTGCGATTTTGACACGCCAACTTTCTTTTAATCGTTAACAACCCTAGGTGCAACATGTGTGTTGTATGAAAGCATGCTGGATTAAATGTAGTTCAGAAGAAGTTAAATACATTTGACTGGTGAAGCTTTGTGTGTGTGAAGCTTGAGTGTTTATACTGGGGATCAACAAGCCTACCCTTCACCTCCACCCACAGAAAATACACTTTACACTATCCCTGAGAATCACAACACAACTCTCATTACAAGCACAAACAATCAGGTGATAAATGTGCCAGCATTGACTGAAAAACTCCAGTAGTGGCAGCACATTGCCTCATGGCTACAAGTGCATTCAAGCACTGACTGCCATGTTGGGAAAAGTCAACATACCAGGCCGAGACTTGCTGGTTGATTTCAAATTGATAAGACAACACAATATTTTATTTTTAAATTAGGTATTTGGGTGGTATAAAATTACAGAAGCAGAACCACTTTTGGAGACTCAAAGCAGATCTTTCTAAAACACAAAAAATAAGTAGGATTCAAACACCATTTCTGTCCTTGTGAAATTGACACTACTTTTAAAATGAAAACACACCTAAAATGGTGGTTATGGATTTACAAAGCGCTTTGAAGGATATAACCATTACAGCTCAGAGATGCAGTGAGTGCTCCCATCCTGTCATACTAATGCATCCCAGGTGACATTCCTGTTCTTCCTGGGAAGTGGTCCATTACCGGCCAGAGTGAAGTCTGACAAGTCATTTACACACTTGAATGACAAAGTGTCACTGAGATGGGGCCAGACCAGACAGCTCTACTCAAAGGGATGGGCTGTTTGCAAGTTTTATTGTTGATGGTAACATCTGTGGCAAGCTCATTTGGAGGGATCTCAAATAACCGTTGAAGACCTGGCAAATGAAATCTATACATCAAGCATTTCACTGATGTGCTTGGAGAGCGTTTAATGTATTGTACTTTAATGTCCCTACTTGGTTCAGTTTGTAATGTTTCCAAATGTTGTCTTGAACTTTTGGCCTCTTGCCATTGGTACTTAAATGTGTGGCTTGCTCATTAAAATATGCCAAACTCTCTATATATGGTTTAGTCTGGTCAGTTCTAGATGCAAGTATAAGCCATCAAATGTATGCCTTTTTTTACTTGTTCCATCACATTGGGGTGCCTGTTGGCTGTGCTACAGGCCCCCCTCAACCTGAGAAAGAAAGTGCTGGTTGATGCAATAATCAGCATTGCGGTTGCATTTCTCAGCTAGAGTTTGACTTTCGTATCATGCCTCACAATGCACTCAGAGCATACAGTAAAAACGGTCTTCTTACACAGTCTGCTGTGTGTAACTTTTTAGATGATTAACCCTGCACCCACCCACGACTGCGTAATGGAACATACTGCTCTTAATAGATAAAACAAAATAAACAAATAAAACAAAAACAGCTTTGCCTTTGCTTGGATACATTCTGAGTGGAGGAGGTTCCTCTTCATGATTATAATATTTGCTTGTCTTTGATAGTAAGTATGTAGATGAAAAAGTGTGTCACCTTGGAGAAACCTATATTGCGTTCACAAGGGCCTTTCGAAGCAAATCAGCTCCAGGCACCTTCTACTTCATGAAAGCTGAGTAAAATACCTTTGACTCCTGCGGAGCGCTCAGCAGGTATGATTAGAGAGAACTTTTGTCTCAACCATATCTCTGAGCTGTGTAAAGGCTAAATCAAATTATTTGCTATAAAATTACAGTCATTCACAGCTGACTTCAACCCCCTGAGCTACACTTAATCATGGGCCAAGTGACAGTGAGTGTGTCACTCTGCTGTTAATTAACATTGCAGTTTATTATAGACGCTGATACATTAAAGAAACATAAAAGAAATATTCTCCTTTTATGCTGTTGCCATTTTTTTAATATGATTATGTTAATGCTTGTGAATTTATTGACCCATCTATGTGGGTCATTAAAAAAAAAAACAGAAATCATTCATATTATTAAAATGAAGATCAATGGACTCTTGTGTTTACTATCTTGTATGAAAGTGTATCTATCAATTGATTTCTTTTTTTTTTCTAAGAGATTGAAGTGTAATCTGTCTGTCAGGTATGTGTAGGTGTTCAAGCTATTCATTGGTTAAGGCCATCAGCTCTTCTATTAGCCTGTTAAAATAAGTCAGCCATCACTTAAACAGCTTACTACAGAACTGTTCCTACATCCTGCAGTCCAAGCTGGGCTTTTTATACCTATCTGTCAATGCAGGTGGACATCAGATGTGTATCAAGGCACCTTAATCAAGGCACCTGTGATCTATTTGTCGTAGTAGGTATGAAATGCATTTTTATAATTTTTTTAATCTGCAATGTCAAGTTTAGTACAGTAGCTAATTTAATTTGTGAATAGAGCAATTGAAAGAGAGAAAAGTAATCTAATAGAGTTGAAAGAAAAGTAATATAATATAGTTGATATTATAAACCTGAATGTCAAGCTAAGACAGTGCAGTTTAAAGTTTGTACAGGGATGTAAAAGGTTTTTAACATGTTAAATGGTTGAAAAATAAATTATTTTTATTATTTTTATAATTATTTCACATGTTTAAGCAAGCATCCTAACCACCGTACAAAAGATGAATCTGTATTTTCTTTGCATTCAAACTTTTCTCACTTCCAGGTCCAGGCTCATTAAGGTTTATGTTTTAACCAGGCCTCTTGTGTCAAATGCAAAATCTATGCATTTCTTCTCACTGTGAAATGGAGTATTTAAATATTTTATTCACAACAGGGAGGTCTGCAATTACATGAAACAACACTCTACTGACTTTGTATTTTACAAGTCCCCAGGCAATTCTGTACTTCATCTATAAATCTAAAATCAATGCCCAAACTCTACTTGACTGGTTGCTATTGGAGATTGCAAGAAGTCCTGTGAATATCTGGATTCCTCTAGATAAGCAATTGAGCAAATCAGGTTTTTTACATTGATCTGCTTTTACTTACAGACAAATGCAATCAGTGACATGATTTAAATGTGTTCAAAGGGAAACATATAATATTATTATAGTTGTTATACTAATAGTTTTATTGAACGCTGGGTGGTTTTGTATGAAAGGCTTTTCAAATTGGAAAAGGGCAACAGAAAAATTGCCGAAATGCAAAACATCAATATTAAACAAACACCAGGCAAAGACTGGAGTTAAGACTCTGACAATGAGCCCTATTTAATAAAAATGATATAAAATTAACAGGTGTTCTTTCAAAAAACAAAAGATCATTGCTTTGTTTTTCTTCAGAACATTTGGAGCCACACCTCCATGCTGAATGTCGACCCAGGAGACTTTTTTGACCTGAAAAAAGAAACAAGGACCAGGGGTCACAAATGGAGATTAGATAAAGTGGCATTCAGAACAGAAAATAGGAGGCACTTTTTTACACAGAGAATTGTGAGGGTCTGGAACCAACTCCCCAGTAATGTTGTTGAAGCTGACACCCTGGGATCCTTCAAGAAGCTGCTTGATGAGATTCTGGGATCAGTAAGCTACTAACAACCAAACGAGCAAGATGGGCTGAATGGCCTCCTCTCGATTGTAAACTTTCTTATGTTCATTTGCAGCACAGTTAAGGTTAGTGTGTTGTGGCACTGTTTAATCAGTATTTTTGTGTTTTGTATGCTACACACTGCTATGTGACTAGAAAGTGGAATTTCATGAATCATTACTGGAATACATTTGTTCACCAGAAGGTTCCTTATACACGTTTTCCAGGGTAAATGTGCACATTGTAGCAGATATTTTAACTTCATATTGATTATCTAGGGTAAATTTAGTAAACTACATAGGGTTAGTATATAAATGAATTGTAGTATCTGAAAAGAAAATATTATTTAACTTGTACGAGTCAATGTAAATAAATTAAATTAAAATACCAATATTAATTTTAATTGATATAGCTTGTTTTATGTTCGTTGTATATAGCTAATTTAATACTTTAAACAATATTCCCCATTAACGTAATAGGTATTATATCTTAACATACGTAATGAACGTTCAAAAATAAAATCGGACAACTCAGTTTAAAAGGTAAAATTACTTTTGTTTATTTCATTGATACAAAACTAGGTAGGTTAGAAGTATCAGCATAGGATTTTTTTAAACAAATGTTTACAGACGTGCTCAAATTTGTTGGTACCCCTCCACAAAAAACGAAGAATGCACAATTTTCTCTGAAATAACTTGAAACTGACAAAAGTAATTGGCATCCGCCATTGTTTATTCCATATTTAATAGAAATCAGACTTTGCTTTTGATTTTTTTATTCAACATAATATTGTAAATAAGAAAACAAATGAAAATGGCATGGACAAAAATGATGGGACCGCTAACCTAATATTTTGTTGCACAACCTTTAGAGGCAAGCACTGCAATCAAACGTTTTCTGTAGCTCTCAATGAGACTTCTGCACCTGTTAACAGGTAGTTTGGCCCACTCTTCCTGAGCAAACTGCCCCAGCTGTCTCAGGTTTGATGGGTGCCTTCTCCAGACTGCAAGTTTCAGCTCTTTCCATAGATGTTCGATAGGATTCAGATCAGGACTCATAGAAGGCCACTTCAGAATAGTCCAATGTTTTGTTCTTATCCATTCTTGGGTGCTTTTAGCTGTGTGTTTTGGGTCATTATCCTGTTGGAGGACCCATGACCTGCGACTGAGACAGAGCTTTCTGACACTGGGCAGTACGTTTCACTCCAGAATGCCTTGATAGTCTTGAGATTTCATTGTGCCCTGCACAGATTCAAGGCACCCTGTGCCAGGCGCAGCAAAGCAGCCCCAAAACATAACCGAGCCTCCTCCATGTTTCACTGTAGGTATGGTGTTCTTTTCTTTGAAAGCTTCATTTTTTCATCTGTGAACATAGAGCTGATGTGACTTGCCAAAAAGCTCCAGTTTTGACTCATCTGTCCAAAGGACATTCTCCCAGAAGGATTGTGGCTTGTCAATATGCATTTTAGCAAATTCCAGTCTGGCTTTTTTATGTTTTTCTTTCAAAACTGGAGTCCTCCTGGGTCTTCTTCCATGGAGCCCACTTTCGCTCAAAAAGCGATGGATGGTGCGATCAGAAACTGACGTACCTTCACCTTGGAGTTCAGCTTGTATCTCTTTGGCAGTTATCCTTGGTTCTTTTTCTACCATTCGCACTATCCTTCTGTTCACTCTGGGGTCGATTTTCCTCTTGCGGCCGTGCCCAGGGAGGTTGGCTACAGTTCCATGGACCTTAAACTTCTTAATAATATTTGCAACTGTTGTCACAGGAACATCAAGCTGCTTGGAGATGGTCTTGTAGCCTTTACCTTTACCATGCTTGTCTATTATTTTCTTTCTGATCTCCTCAGACAACTCTCTCCTTTGCTTTCTCTGGTCCATGTTCAGTGTGGTGCACACAATGGTACCAAACAGCACAGTGACTACTTTTCTCCATTTAAATAGGCTGAATGACTGATTACAAGATTGGAGACATGTGTGATACTAATTAAAGAAACTAATTAGTTTGAAATATCTCTATAATCCAATTATTTATTATCTTTTCTAAGGGGTACCAACAAATGTGTCCAAGCCATTTTAGAATATCTTTGTAGAATAAGCAATAATTCATCTCTTTTCACAGCTTCTTTGCTTTATTCTATGACATACCAAAGGCATGCAAGTATACATGATAAAATAGCTTTTAATTTCATCACTTTTCAGGAGGAATGAAGCATTATTTCAATGAGCTGTAAGGGTACCAACAAATTTGAGCACGTCTGTATGTTCAGAAAGTTATTAACCATATATTTATCAGAATTCTAAGTATTTCTAAAACATTAAAACATTAATTAATATATTTTATTAGATTAAGAATTCCAGATATACACCATTTACAAATTAATCCTATAATTTCTATGCACCATGGAATTGAATAAATCGACATATAGTTACCAAACTTTCATTTTGAAATGGGTTTAAAATAGTTTCGGGATAAGGTTGTTCACTCCTCGTTGTTACAAAGATTCTGCAAAAGTCCAAAAAATGCTGTTTAGTTTTACTTGTTTTATATGTTTTGAATTGTAAGCTTTCTGCTTTAGTTTTAAAATGCTAAAACATCCACCACTAAATCCTAAAGCATCCAATATGTCACTCTCTAAAGTCTAAAATATATTTCCTCCTTAACAGTAAAAACACACTTCTCAGTGTGTATTTAATAAACTTGTTTCTTCTCATTTTACAAGTGCGCGTTTAACAGACTTAGCTCCTCTACCTAAAAATCCCCTGCTTCAACAGACCTTGGACAATTTATAGATAAAGATAAAGACTCGAAACCACTTTCTAACCGGAGCTGCTTTAATTAATAAGAAACTTTGACTAAGCACTTTCTCAAATTCATTACATTAGATATGCTAGATTCAAGAGACTGCTCGGACTGGTTTCTCTCCTAATTTTATAACTACGCTCTCATTGTTTTAATGGATAATATAATAAGGTAGTGAGAATAAGACCATTAACTTTGTTTTCTTGTACCATAAAGTACCTTCCGTTGGTTAACATACAAGTTTACACACAGCGAAGGAACCTTGAATTGGAAACAGCGTCTAACCAGCCAAGATTCATTTCCCTTGTCTGCTAATGTCCAATATTGCTTCGCTCATGCAGTACTTGTTCGTAAAATATAACAGTTTATACCTAGCCAAGGGCCTTGAATGGGAGACACGGCTGACCAGCAAACCAGCTCTGAATACTGCTTCACTCAGTCAGGCAGAGCTGACAGGTACCCACAGTAAATCTACTGATAAGGGCTCACAGCCTCATGCAGGTACCTAAGTTATTAAATGTGATCACAGCTTGTATTGATTAAAATGAACAGTTTTCCTGTAATAAATACTTCTGTTTTCTATTACAGTAAAACTTAAATATGTGCAAATACTTATTTTAGTCTCTCATCAATGCTAACATCTTTATCTAGCACATATACATCAGAAAACTTGAGTCACACATTTTCAGTCACATCTTATACTGTGTCTTCCACAGTTTCAGGTGTGTATCGCTGTTACGTGCATTATTATTTGCACAGTGTAGGTTACTTCCTCAGCAGAATAAATCAGTTGTTTTGACCAGTAGCAATCTTGACCAACAAAGAAATAAATACCCTCATCTCATTCTCTGTAACAACTGCTGCCATCTGCCAGTGAAAAACAAAACTGCAGACTATAGTTGTATATATTCTGCTTACTGATTTAGTGACAAATTTGGACTTGCTTGCGCTCCACATGGAAATGATGGGATAAGCATCTGGGTGGTATAATCAGTGTTAAGCTGTAATTCAACACTTGAATTAAATGTTACACACATCGTGAAACTGGCATTACATATTAATGGTGTGCTGATTTCCATGCCCCTTTTTGGTTCTAGACTTAGAAGTAACTTGTTGCACTGCCACCTAAATTAAAATGTTCGGTTCTACATGATGCAATAAGTGTACCATGTGTTGCGCCTTAATTGGGCAGCGCGGAAGCCTGGCCAGGTTCCAAATACATTTCGAGGTTCTTATTCGCTGGAAGCGGCAGCGCTGTTAATGGAAAGATTGTTTTAGGCAAGTATAAATAGTACCTTTGTTATGCCATAGGGGGGAGCTACTTACTTGCCTTGTGAGTTCCTGCCGCCTTCTTAGTTACTGTTTAGTGACTCTATTCCGGGTTTTGAAAAGACCGCGGCGTTCTTTTGCCCTGGGAGGACTGCCACGGTAGAGCGATTCTGTTTACTTCGACTGTCGTTCCTGTTGGAAGTTGTTTTGCTTTTTATTAGCAAGTGCTTTGTGCCAGTTTCAGGCTGTTTAGCCTGTGCCGTTCGCCTCTGCTGCCTACGATCGCTAAATCCTGGAGCCGGCTTGTATGCGACACGTTGCTGACGGTTTTGTTTTTTCAAGTTCATGTTCACTGTTTTGTGGATTACTTGTCATCGCCTTCTGAGAGGACCTTCAAGCAAGCGGGTACCCAGGAGTTTGCTGAGATCGTTGTTTTTTGTTATTTTTGTTGCGGGTCTGTTTTGTTTTTGTTTTATTTTGTTACTTTATTCTCGCAGTGAATATTTTGCTGGCTTGTTACGTTTTGTTTTTTTCTGCTCGGAACGTATCTTTTCTATTTGTTTTGTTTAACACTATCAATTATTTTAGCCAATAAATGTTTGAGGTTATCCCTTGTTTCTATAGTGTATTTATTGGGATCTCGCGTCCTTGATGCACTGTCGCTTCGCCCTTCCCCTTTGTTAATAATTTGGGTATACTTGATACAGGGAGGTAATCCCGCCGTAGGGATTAGTTTTGTGCTAAGGGCGAGTCGTTACGGATTGGTGGCCCGTACTGGGAGCGTTAGTCATTTATTTAGGTTGAATTAATGGATTTTCAATATGGCAGAAGGTGAAGATCACGAATATGTACAGGATAGTATGGATTTTGCAAACTTTACTGCTGGTCCAGGTGTCACACGTAGACAGCCGCTAGCTGAGTTAACTTCAAAGTTGGAAGAGTTATATATCGGTGAATCCCCCGCAGCTGCTCAGGGAATAGCGGATGATAGTAATGTTCCCGATTTTGGTCTTATTTTCAGTAGGATGGAGCAAATTACTGAAGGTATTGACAAACTGGAACATGAAATGTCCATGGCATCTCAGAGCAGTATCAATCGAGAGGAACTATTAAGAACATTTATAGATAACAAATTTGAAAGTACGGAGAGTTCTGTGGCTAAAATGCTAGATCAGTTGGAGAGTTCAGTGGTCAGGTGTTTTGAGCGAAGGGAGGTGAAATGGCAGGCAGAATTAAGGGATATGTGGAGCAGCACAAGCACTCCGAAAGTATCTTTTATTCCACATTCTTATTAGCCTTATCAGCCTAATATGGCTGATGTGTCTAATAGCTCTTTGGAAGCTTTGTCACTGAGACCTATGGTGACTGAATGTGTTAGACCCTGTGCATATAATTATAAACCACCTATTAAACTAAGTTTTCCAGTTTTTGGAGAGGGTGAAGGTTCCACTGATGTACTGAGTTTTATAGATGACTGTCAGGATTTCTTGTCGGTAGTAACCATGACTGAATCAGAAATCTTAGCTACATTGTCAACAGTGTTAAAGGGTTCTGCAAGGAGTTGGTGGATTGCAAAACGACATGGGCACTTTTCAAAACTGCTTTTATTGAGGCTTTCCCACAGATTATTTAACTGAGGTGGAGAAAAGGTTGCGTGATCGGGTTCAAGATCCAGCTGAAAGTGTAAGAGATTTTGCATACGATTACCATGCTCTTTGTCTTAAGTGGCATCCGGGTATGACAGAGGCTGAAATAGTAGATAGAATTTTGGGCAATGCAAACCACAAGCTAGCAAGTTTTATTAGGGGATCGGTGTCGTTTGTGGCAGATTTGGCTAGAGTTGGGGCCATGGTAGAAAGGGATTGGCCCTCTCAGAAATAGTATTGGGGGGGAAAGTAAATGCAAAGACTGATAGGGGGCAAAGAAGCCAGTGAAAGGATCAGTTAGAATAGCAGCTGATATGTCAAGCACACCTCAATTAGCACCCACTGGTAATGGTCATCTTTCTTTGTTGGCTTTGAAGCTATCTGTGCGGGGGTGGGAAGGTTTAGCATTGATTGACACTGGGTGTACCTACACTTTAATGAGGAATAATCTTTGGTTACAGCTTTGTCAATCAAAGGATTGTTTATCTCCAAATATAGAGAAATCTTTTGTGTTGGCCAATGGTCAGGCATATGCTGCACTGGGCAAGTTTCGTCTGATTTATAATCTTCATGGAGAGCTTTGGTCTGTAGACACCTACATAATGGATGATGCTTATTTAGTTCAGCCTTTAGTTTTAGGGCTTGATTTCCTAGTCAAAACATCTACATTGCTTGACATGGGGAAGCAGGTGTATGGAGTAAAGAAGCCTGAGGGATATTCATTTTTTCCATTTTCTTGTGAGAATGCAGAGTGGCAGCTAATGGCACAGCTTTTTGTGGCAGTTCCCACTAAGGTGGTGAGGAAAGAGCTAGATCTGGGGTTAAGAGAGAGATCGATATTAGAATTGAATGTTACGATTGAAGGGCAAAGGTCGTCAGTTTGTACTTCCCGTTTGGGAAAGACAGACTTAATCCACCATGTGATACTTAATACCGATGAGATTCCAGTGCATGGCCGAGCTTATCGAGTATCAGAACACAAAAAAACTATTATAAAGCAACATCTTGATCAAATGCTACAGGATGGCATTGTAGAACCGTCCGCTTCAGCCTGGGCCGCACCTGTGGTTTTGACCGAAAAAAAGGATGGGTCATTTATGTTCTGTGTTGATTACCGGGGGGTAAATAAGAAAACTGAACTTGATACATATCCCACGCCCAGAGTTCATGACATATTGGAATCATTAGAGGGAGCTTCAGTTTTTAGTTCCTTAGATTTGCGTTCTGGTTACTGGTAGGTGGCTATGCATGATCAAAGTAAACCAAAAACAGCTTTTATTACTCCTTTCGGTCTGTATCAGTGATGTCTTTCGGTTTGAAGAACGCTGCAGCGTCGTTCCAACGTCTGATGGAACAAGTGCTGGTAAACCTGAAGGGTAACAGTTGCTTTGTATACATAGATGATATCATTGTGTACTCTCCCACTAAAGAGCAGCATGTGAGAGATTTGGCATCTGTATTTCAGGCCCTGGATCAAGCCAATCTCACCCTCAATTTAGCCAAATGTCATTTCTTTCAACCTTCACTTAAGTTCCTGGGTCATATAGTATCAGGAAATGGGGTGTCCATAGATCCAGAGCAAGTTGAGGCAATGAAGGAGTACCCAGCACCGACCAATCTCAGGGGGCTGCAAAGGTTTCTGGGGTTGTCCGGGTGGTATCACAAGTTTATTCTGCGATTTGCTGATATAGCTGCTCCACTGAATCGGCTGAAAAAGAAAGGAGTGAGCTGGGTGTGGTCGGGTGTGGGGCAGAAAGGATTAGAGACAAACGACAACGGTGTTCCGCAGGCCGGCTGGTAGTAGGGAGAGCGAGGGACGCCAGGATGCCAGTATCAGCTGACTAGGGAGCCCACTGAAGAAGATGACGCTGTGGCAGGGTCGAGCACAGCAGGTACAAGCAGTAGAGTTTATGGTTGCATTAAAATAGATTAAAAGACTTGGCTGCGCCTCGTACCTAATAACGCCCTGCCTGTGACTTTATACACGATATATCACGGCCTCTCCTACCTTATTGCTTTTATAAAACGGCTACACCAATATTTGTAACGTTAGTCACTTTTTGAGATCTAGTCAGCTTATTTATAGCTATGCTAAGCTCCGAAAAACATTCTCTCTTTCTCTAATACCATTTAGCTGGTTACCCCTGATATAAACTGAAACAAAATCATAGCAAGCCGAGCTGATGGTGGTATTAGCCAATTTTTATTTGTAAAACCATAGCATGACATGCCATTTGGCAATAGTATTGCCCCCTACTGGACACTGGCAGCGTAGAATTCACATTGCATGTATTGTATCACACTAACAAAATCCCAAATTTTAAAGCAATCGTTTCACATGAATTTGATTGTGTTTGATACTTAGGTCGAGGTTGATTAGATTGTTGCGCAAAGATATATGGAACGGTGAGAAGGCCTAACAGTGGCCTATGGTTGAATATGGACCAATCAGAGAAGAGGACCGGAACTATCCGTTTTATAAATTAAACAAGCTATGTTCTTGTGAGTATTCTTTCAAATTATAATAAAGTTTGCTAAATGTATTAATTAAATTGATTTGCTGTTGTTATTTTATACATAGTAAAGCAGATGCAGCTGAGCTTGAGGAGCGAGAGAGGGACAGAATGGATGCTGTTGCAGGGTCCAGTGCAGAGAGAACAACAGCTGAGGAAAGAGAAGGAGAGAGAGAATATGCAGGCATTTGAAGTGAATGCAGGGGGGTCAGCTGATAGCTTTGATTACTTCACACACCCTCAGTCCAAAGAGCTGGACATATTTTTTTGTTATCACCCTAACACAGTGGGACAGACTGAAGATGTCAGCTTGGGATGGATACAGGGTCAGACCAACAAGTGAGATGCCTGAGGAGGATGGAAACAGTGGAGCATGTGAAGAAGAGCTGGAGCTAGAGAACAAAACGTGCACTTCATGCAAAAACTGTGCCATGTGTTGCTATTTGATTCTACCCCGATACAATTTATTGACTGATGCCTATCACGTAATTGGTCTGGGCTACAAATTCCTCCTGACTTTGTCAGTAACGCAAGTATTATTATTATTATTATATGTTTATTTAGCAGACGCCTTTATCCAAGGCGACTTACAGAGACTAGGGTGTGTGAATCACTTACAATTACGTCTCACCCGAAAGACAGAGCACAAGGAAGTTAAGTGACTTGCTCAGGGTCACTGTGGCAATGTGCTCCGCCCCTGTGTGCATTTCTGTGTTGTATGTTGCGTGCGTGTGTTAATGTTGGTGTATAGAGATGGCTGCATGGGATATAAATGGGTGTGTGCAGCACAAGTTATTTAAATTGTATATTGGTATTTAAGCACAGGATTGCACATCACTGCACGTGCATTTAAAGTATTTAATATGTGAGCACGAGGTTGCACATAATTAATTCACGTGTTGGGATTCAAGTGAATAATTAATTAGTAATTGAATCCCAGCACAACAGTATATATAGACGCACGTTTGACTCACTCGGGGTAGAGTGTACAGGGTGGAAGTACGGGGTTGGAGATGGAGGTAAAGTAAAATAATAATAATAACAATCACAACATCATCATAACTCACTGTGTCTGTCAGTTTAATCCATTTTGTTTGTCTATTTATTTTGGCTTAAAGTGCCATGTCCTGTTTTCTGTTTGTTCAACCTTTTTATTTATTTGTTATTAAACACTGAGTGCAGCCATTGCACTCAGTTTCACTCATCACCACCGTCTGTCTGTGTGTTTCTTCCGGGTCTGACGTGTCACTACCAGCCAGCCTTGTGACAGTCACACAATGAGTTAGTGGCTGAAGTGGGATTAGAACCGGGAACCTCCTGGTTATAAGCCCTTTTTTTTAACCACTGGACCACACAGCCTCCTCATAACAAAGACGTTCCCAACGGACGTTCCCAAGGCAAGTAGCATGTGAAAGGTATTTCTCCACTGCTGCGACGTCTGCTGGCGACGTAAGGTAGGACAGTCTCGTTTACTGTGGATTTGGGTGAAGTAGTTGACTGTATTTTGAGATATAATTAGGGGTTCTGAAACCCTATTGTAATTTTGGGTTGGTATTGGTGCTGAGTGCTGCTAATGGTTTCTAGAATTGCTAAATATGAGCTGATGTGTTTAGAATTTACAGGGTTTTTTTTTTATTAGGCCTATTGAGAGACCGCAATCTGTGTGAGGTCGGTGATGGTTTATAGAATTGATAAATAAGATATGTGTTTATACCGTTTATTATTAGGCCTACTGAGGTTGGTATTGGTGTGTGGAGAATGGCTTCTTTTTACTTGATAAATGGGCTACCCATGTTTATTATTTGCTTACAGTAAATACCAATACAAAATAATATCTTACCAACTGTCGCAATCTTGTGTTTAAAATAATCTGATATGCAATTAGATTTTAGACCACCGATTACTGTAACAGAAAATTGTAATTGCATAGAGCAGAGCCATCAATGAAATAATCTGTGGTGCGTAAACTGGACAAATTGGCGAAAGAATTTAGCTCTGATACAATGTTGCATTCACTGACCGCAAAGCGGTGGCAGACAGAGAGACGTGCGGAGACAAAGAATAATGATTAGAAAAATATTTCGTAGACGGAAAAATCTACGATATTTTCAATAGGATATTATTTGTGACTTCTAAATCATGAAGCCATGGTAATGCAACTGTCATAGCCTATACTTAGCCATACCTAAATCACCCCTAATATGTTTTAAAACCTGGTAGTAACTATAGCCTACAATTTAGAAAGAAGTTTTACCCTAAAAATTAAATCTATTTTTTTTTTCACCGATCCTTCATCATGACGGCGCGCTGCGTGCGCTGACTTCATTATTATTTCGGTATGTTGATTTTTACATAAATGTGGGCCGGTGGATCCGAACTTCCCGGGCCGATTTTTGGTCCCAGTCCACCCCTGCTGATGCCAGTAATGTGGGATTAGGAGCTGTTCTGGCTCAGGGGTGCTCAGAAAGCGAGTGGGTTGTTGCTTATGCATCTCGTGTTTTAACAAAACCTGAATCTAACTATTCCACATCCGAGAAGGAATGCTTGGCGGTTATCTGGGCTATTGAGTAATGGAAGCATTACCTGGAAGGGGTGGAATTTGAAGTTGTGACAGATCATGCTGCTTTAACTTGGGTTTTTAACTCTCCCAAAGTGACATCCCCACTAACTTGTTGGGCTTTGCGTCTCCAACCGTACACTTTTCGAGTTATATATCGAAAGGGAAGTTTTAAATGTAGTGCCAGATGCCCTGTCTCTGTCCCCTCAGATAGAAAAGGCAGAACTTGCTGTTTTTTCAGAGGGAAAAAAAGCAGTTTGCCGTTCTTGATATGCCCTCTGAAATGAGTGAGATCGCAGAGGCTCAGGCTCAAGATCTGAACCTTCAAGAATTAAAGAAGAAAATGGACGGTCAGCGATCTGACCGTATAGGGTTTGTGGTTGAACAGGGGGTGTTGTATAGGAGAATGTGAGGGTCAGCGCTACCAAGCGGTTCTTCCCGAGTCATTAATTACAATATTTTTACAATACTATCATGACAACCCATTGAGTGGGCATCTGGGTAGAATGAAGATTGCTTCGTGTTTTGGAGGTAGCATGGTGGCCTACAATTAGGCGAGATGTTACAAAGCATGTTAAGAAGTGTATAGCTTGTCAAATATACAAGCCATCAAATCAGAAACCTGCAGGGTTTTTACAGTCCACGACCGTGGAAGAGCCAGGTCACATGCTAGGAATTTACTTGATGGGGCCTTTCCCACGCAGTAAGAAAGGTAATACATGCTTGGTGGTGATTGTGGATTATTACACCAAGTGGGTGGAGGTATTCCCACTGCGTGATGGAAAGACTCATCGCATCGTACAGCTTTTAACTCGGGAGATTTTTATGTGCTGGGGGACACCAAAGTACCTGGTGTCTGACAGGGGGGCTCAATTTACCAGTGGTGTTCTAATTGAGGTTTGCAAAAAGTGGGGTGTTACATGAAAACTTACTACAAGTTATCACCCTCAGTCTAATCTTACGGAGAGAGTCAACAGAACTCTGAAGCCAATGATAGTTTCCTTTGTGGGTCAAAATCAGCAGTTGTGGGATCAATGGTTGCCCGAATTTAGATTTGTCGTAAATTCAGCAAAACAGGAAACCACCGGCTTTACTCCCGCTGAGCTAATGTTAGGAAGGGTTCTTAAAGGTCCTCTTGATCGTTTAGTGTCCAAATCTCCTTCACCTGGAGAGTCCAGTTTCTCTGTGCTTGAGAGATAGGCTGGTATTGCCAAGCTGGTTAGACAGCTTGTGAAGGAAGCTCAAGGGCGTCAGGCCAAAAATTATAATGCCCGGAGAAGGTGTGTGATATTTAGCGAAGGAGACTTAGTTTGGGTGAGGAGTCACCCAATTTCTGATGCATCTGCTTTTTTCTCAGCTAAATTAGCCCCAAAATGGTCTGGACCAGCCTCAGTAATAAAAAAAACTGAGACCAGTTAATTACAGATTGAAGTAGGTGGATCGTCCTGAGAAGGTTGAAACTATAAATGTGGTAAATCTAAAGCCATATTTTGGGTTATTACCCTAGTTACTCTGCTGGGGGGGGGGGGGGGAGGACTATGTTGTACTGCCACCTAAAGTAAAATGTTCGGTTCTACATGGTGCAATAAGCGTACCATGTGTTGCGCCTTAATTGGGCAGCACGGAAGCCTGGCCAGGTTCCAAATACATTTCGAGGTTCTTATTCGCTGGAAGCGGCAGCGCTGTTAATGGAAAGATTGTTTTAGGCAAGTTATAAATAGTACCTTTGTTACGCTATAGGGGGTAGCTACTTACTTGCCTTGTGAGTTCCTGCCGCCTCCTTAGTTCCTGTTTAGTGACTCTATTCCGGGTTTTGAAAAGACCGCGGCGTTCTTTTGCCCTGGGAGGACTGCCACGGTAGAGCGATTCTGTTTACTTCGACTGTCGTTCCTGTTGGAAGTTGTTTTATTTTTTATCAGCAAGTGCTTTGTGCCAGTTTCAGGCTGTTTAGCCTGTGTCGTTCGCCTCTGCTGCCTACGATCGCTAAAGCCTGGAGCCGGCTTGTATGCGCCACGTTTGCTGATGGTTTTGTTTTTTCAAGTTCATGTTCATTGTTTTGTGGATTACTTGTCATCGCCTTCTGAGAGGACCTTCAAGCAAGCGGGTACCCAGGAGTTTGAGATCGTTTTTTTTGTTATTTTTGTTGTGGGATTGTTTTGTTTTTGTTTTATTTTGTTACTTTGTTCTCGCAGTGGATATTTTTGCTGGCTTGTTACGTTTTATTTTTTTCTGCTCGGAACTTATCATTTCTATTTGTTTTGTTTAACACTATCAATTATTTTAGCCAATAAATGTTTGAGGTTATCCCTTGTTTCTATAGTGTATTTATTGGGATCTCGCGTCCTTGATGCACTGTCGCTTCGCCCTTCCCCTTTGTTAATAATTTGGGTATATTTGATACAGGGAGGTAATCCTGCCGTAGGGATTAGTTTTGTGCGAAGGGCGAGTCGTTACAAACTATCGGCTCTAATGTGTTAATTATATAGGGTGATGCAAATCCTTTGAACATAGATGTACAATTTTATGTAAATGTATGCTGTAAAATATTTAAGTAGTCTGGCATTTATGTATCTAATGTTTTGTAGTTTGACGACCTTGTTTGAGTTATTGATTTAGTTTGCTTAAGTATTTAATACATGTTCTAGATGTATTGTACATTTAAGCCACTTTCACACACAAATTACTGAGCCGTCTCAGATGTTTAAAACATTCTTTAAAATACCCATTCACACAGCACAAAATTGTGCAATCTATGCCAGTATAATACCATCATAACCCTTTCACACAAAGGGATCATGTGAGTACAAATTTTAAACCTGTCAGTCAACAGATCGTTTTCATGGCAATGCCGGTTTGCCCATAAATTACAGCATCACGCACTGTCCCTTCTATTTGTGAATTCAACTCCTCGTCAGCCCGTAAAGTTAACAATTCCTTAACTTATTCCAGACTCCAATCACTACCTTGTTCTTGATCAGCCATTTTATTTAAAAAAAATAAAAACGTGTAACACCAACGACAAAAATACCCAAAGCATCCGGTATACAGTCACGTGGGATGTTGACTTTCAATCCACAGCCACTATAGCGCTTCAGTGCCGGTGTCGTAGGAAATAAGTTGACCAGGAAAAAAGTTGATCGCGCAAGCGCAGTAAGGCAAAAATAGACAAAAGTAAGGCGGGGCTACAGTTTGATTAAAGGGGAGGTTCACTGCATGGCTTTTTATTTTTAACTGGCCGTTTTATTTACTAGACTGTGTATGTTGGTGCGTGTTCGTGCCACTGTCTTTTCGTATGAACTTTAAAATGTGTGATCGACGGCTCGTTATACGGTAAAATGTTTTAAATCCCTGTCTTTTTATGTTTCTATAACATCGTTGTCAATCAGATGTAGTTTATGTGTGATCGCAGAGATTTATTTATATATTAAATTATTTTACACGTCAAAATGTTGTCAATCTTTAATCAAAATTAAAATGTTTCAGTAATATAATCTGATGACATGCTGCATCCATCATATTAGTATGACAAGGTCGTATTTTTACATTTTAATATTAGTATAGCTGTAACTTTACTAGTTTAGACGTGGCAAAACGTAGGTATACCACTGCCAAAAAAAAAAAGGTTTTAAGGGTTGTGGTTTTTAAATTAGGATAGGGTGAAGAAAATTAACCACAAATACAGAAGTTTTTTTTTTTTTTTTTAGAAAGGAATTGTGTCGTGTTCTCAGGCTGGGAATAAAAAAAAAAAAAAAACTCATGTTGTTTGCACACAATACATTAACATAAATGCCATATTCTTCATAAACGTGACAATTGTATTCCTTGCAGTAATAAAATATCGTATTACTAAGAGATAAGATTTGTGAGGGAGAGAGTTCATACAGTATATATGTGTATATCTACATGATTTTAAATCGTGATAAATCACTTTAGTTAAATATACATATTATCTTTCTCTTTATATGTCTTACATGGTTGTGCATTACATGAATTTGCCATTTTTAAAATCATACTGATATACAGTAGCATATATTATACTGTATCATCTCTATTTCTTACAATAGCTATCTTGGTTGGTATTGAACTACAGGTATTTACCACGGTTTAGCAAAGACGTTAACTCTTTAGTTTTTATCTAATTCATGTATTGTTTCTTCCCAGACTTGTAATTGAAATGCATGCACTATGATAACCGGTATCCTGATCGATTTCTGTCCTAATTATACAAAGTACTGTATGTAAAAATAAATGAAAGAACAAATATTATTATTATTATTTATTTCTTAGCAGACGCCCTTATCCAGGGCGACTTACAATCGTAAGCAAATACATTTCAAGTGTTACAATACAAGTAATACAATAAGAGCAAGAAATACAATAACTTTTGTTCAAGCAAAGTACAAGTGTGACAAACCACAATTCAATAATACAGCAGATAATAGTGATAGTGACATCAGGATATGATTAAATAGTGATAGTTACATCAGGATATGATTAAATACAAAGTACTACAGGTTAAACACTTGGCAGATTACAGTATTCTGAAGTACAGGATTAAATGCAGTAAAATAGGGGGCACATAAGAGTAAAATAAAGCACATTTACATGAAGGGTGATAGTGTCCCAGGATACAAACAGGAGTTCTACAGGTGCTGTTTGAAGAGGTGAGTCTTAAGGAGGCGCCGGAATGTGGTCAGGGACTGGGCAGTCCTGACATCTGTGGGAAGGTCATTCCACCACTGCGGAGTGAGGGTGGAGAAGGAGCGGGCTCTGGAGGCAGGGGAGCGTAGAGAAGGTAGAGCCAGTCTTCTAGTGCAGGCGGAGCGGAGAGGTCGAGTGGGGGTGTAGGGAGAGATGAGGGTCTGGAGGTAGCTGGGTGCAGTCTGGTCAAGGCATCTGTAGGCTAGTACAAGAGTCTTGAACTGGATGCGAGCGGTGATCGGGAGCCAGTGGAGCGAGCGGAGTAGTGGAGTAGCGTGGGCGAAGCGAGGCAGAGAGAACACCAGGCGGGCAGCAGAGTTCTGGATGAGCTGGAGCGGACGGGTGGCGGACGCAGGGAGGCCAGCCAAGAGGGAGTTGCAGTAGTCTAGGCATATAAAATAATAATAGTGTATAAGCAACGTTTTTCAAGTACATCGTGTGATTGATGTGCACCGTGGCCTAGTTAGTAATGTCACAGCATGGAGGTTAATTTTTTCCATGATTGAAACCCATGCTTCAACTTTTGGACAATCGCTCGCATACCTGCTGTCCATACTGTAGTGCTTCCCAAAACAAAAACACCTCCAGAAATGCAAAATAACGTCAATACGTAACACATTTTGCTAGTTCACGTTTGTTACACAAACAGAAATACACAATCAGAAATGGACAATCATACAATTCATTTTAAATTATTTTTTTGCAGCTAATATATATTACAGCGATGTTCACATTCCCTTATCTAGCGTAATACTGTTGAATATATCCGATCTACATGTTAATGTAAATTATACGTACAAAAGTCATTTTAAATTATGCATTTGTTAGGCTAATATATCGGATCTAAAGCAATATTCACATCATCTTATCTAGCAGCATACTGCCGAATAAATCCAAGAGCATGTGGAGTCTTTATACCTAAAGAAAAAGATTCTACAAGCATCAGTCAGTTTCGTCCCATTTCCCTATTAAACGTAGAAGGCAAGATTTTCTTCAGCATTATTGCTCAGAGATTGTCAGCTTACCTATTAAAGAACTGCTTCATTGACACTTCAATACAAAAAGCGGGCATTCCAGGTTTCCCAGGTTGCTTAGAACACATCAATGTGATCTGGCAACAAATTCAATCAGCTAAAAAGGAGAGGAAGGAGCTCCATGTGACATTCCTGGATTTGGCTAATGCATATGGTTCAGTGCCACATGAACTACTCTGGGCAGCATTTGATTTTTTCAGCGTACCGATGACAATAACAAATTTAGTGAAAGCCTATTTTGGAGATTTGCAATTCAGTTTTTCAACTTCAGAATTCAGCACTACATGGCAATGCCTAGAGGTTGGAATAATGGCAGGATGCACCATTTCTCCACTGGCTTTTACCATGGCAATGGAAGTAATCATTAGGGCATCAAAATGGGTAGTAGGAGGAGAGCGCTTGGCTTCTGGAATGCGACTACCACCAATTCGAGCATACATGGATGACATGACAACCATGACTACAACAGTAGCCTGCACTAATCGATTATTGGGCAAATTAACCAATAACATTGGATGGGCACGAATGCAATTCAAGCCCACTAAATCAAGGAGCATCTCTATAATTAAAGGCAAAGTAGTAGATAAAACATTCTTCATTAATGGTGAGGCAATACCAACAGTGTCTGAGAAGCCAGTGAAGAGTCTTGGGAGATGGTACGATGGGGATCTAAAGGACACAGTTCGTGTGGGAGAAGTTAGACAACAAGCAGTGGAAGGGTTGAAGAGCATAGACAGCTGCGCTCTACCAGGTAAACTAAAACTCTGGTGCTTTCAGTTTGGTCTACTGCCGAGGTTGCTGTGGCCACTGACTGTGTACGAGGTTTCTTTGACAACAGTAGAGAAGCTGGAAGCTTTAATCAGTTCATACATCAGGAAATGGTTGGGAGTTCCACGCTGCCTCAGCAGAGTGGGACTTTATGGTAAAGGAATACTGCAGCTACCAGTCTCTGCTCTAACCGAGGAGTTTAAGTGCGCCAAGGTCAGACTGGAAATGACATTAGTAGAGTCACGCGACAAATGCGTAAGGGGAGGCAGCACCTGTGTTGAAAACTGGAAGAAAGTGGACGGCAAAGAAAGCTGTGGAAGATGCAAAGGCTGCCCTTCGAATTGGTGATATCATGGGGCAAGTTCAGCATTGGAAGAGGGGGTCTTGGTTTCAGTTCAGCTCCTCCTACATGGCACAAGGCAGCCCCAGCTCAAAGGAGGAAGCTGGTAGTCAACGAGGTGCAAAAGCAGGAGGAGAGGATGAGGTGTATAAAGGCCATTTCCCAGGCCAAGCAGGGAGAATGGATGAGATGGGAGAGTGTGGAACAACGCAAGATTGGCTGGCAAGACCTATGGTCAATGGAACAGAGCAGGATCAGTTTCCTCATCAGGTCAACATATGATGTTCTCCCATCACCACAGAACCTAAACCTCTGGGTAGGAGAGGATCCCTCATGTCCTTTATGTTCATCACCTGCAACATTAAGGCACATTTTGACAGGATGTAAGGTGGCTCTTAGCCAAGGACGGTTTACTTGGCGCCATGACCAGGTGCTGCGATGTTTGGCCTTAGCATTGGAAGACAAGCGTAACATGACCAATAAGTTGTCACCTGTTCCATCAAAACATTACACACAAAAGACAACATTCCTCCGCCCAGGAGAGCAACCACCAAGAAAAGGTGTTAAAACCAATCCTCGCCCAGGACAACTGGAAGCTGCTAGAGACTGGAAAATGCTGGCAGATGTTGGTCAACGGCTTATTTTTCCACCTGAGATTGCCACCACTAACCTTCGACCAGATATTGTCTTGTGGTCTGGATCAGCACGCCTTGTTCACCTGGTAGAGTAAACAGTGCCATGGGAGGATGCTGTAGATGAGGCGTATGAGAGGAAGAAACTGCGGTATGCTCAACTAGCCACTGAAGCGGAACAGCGAGGATGGAGAGTTCGGGTTTACCCAGTGGAAGTGGGTTGTCGAGGATTTGTGGCACACTCTACAACCCGGTTTCTCAGAGACGTCGGATTCAGTGGCCAAGAGTTGCGTCGCACAGTGAAGAACTTATCTGAAGCAGCAGAGAGGTGCAGCAACTGGCTGTGGTTGAGACGGAAAGATTCTGGCTGGGGATCTCAAGCACAATAGAAAGAAAGAAACGCTGATGTACAGGTAAGTAAGCTGGGCTGAGTTGAGTGGGGGACGGAGGGGGGTGATGCTGGGACGCCAGAATCACCGTCGAGCCCTCTTGAGGTGTCGTGGGCTAGTCGACGAAACACTGAGGATGGAAGGTGCCCACTTGAAAACCCCAGAGATGTACCCTACTGTGACAAAGAGAGAGTGAATTCTTGTTTTAGATCTCCCTTCCGACCGGTGAGGGCACTGGGGAGGAGGAGCAGGCAGAGCCGCGGTGCGCAACGTCACAGACCCGGTCGGGAAGCGCAGTGGCAATCACGCATTGGCTGACGGCGGTTGCCCTCGCTGACCAATGGGGACGGGACGGGGCGTACAAAAGGGGGCGTGGCCCGGGGTTCTGTTCCTTCTGGCAAGGTACAGTGTGTGAGAGAGAGAGAGAGCGAGAGAGAGAGAGAAACTAGCAGAGAAGCAGGGGAAGGGAATTGGAAGACGGGTCGTTTTTGCGATTGTGCATTTACTTGCTCACCCTTCTACTGCTTGTATTTTTTTAGAGCACTAATGGGACGCTCCGGGATCACGCCGGAGGAGTGACAACCCGGAAGTGCTGGGTTTATTACCCCCGTGTTTTTCCCGTTCCCGGATTACAAAACGGAAGACGGACTGCTTTTGTTGTTTGTTTATTTTGGGACTGCAACCCCGTTTCCCTTTATTTTGTCGGGTTACACATTGTTGTGTACCCCGGCTTCCTTATTGTTTATTTTCCTTATTGTTGTTGAGTGCGGTTTGGTATTCTAGTTGAAAAGAAATAAAACCAAGGCGCTTAATTGAATAGAGGGCTGGAGTCTATTATTTTACACCACACTACGCCCATTCTGCCACACCTACTTAGCTCAATCCAGACGGTTGTCATGCTGATACGCTGGGGAGGCCGCACTGTGGTTGATCCCCGGAGCCAGCATCGCAGCCGTTGTGTGTGCTGATGCACCAGGGAGGCAAAATAAGCTGATCCCTGGAGCCAGCATTACACTTCAGCCATTAACACCAGACAGAAGGATATCTACATCATCATATGGAAGGAAACGTAAATGGATGGAGACACATATGGATCACATTAGTTTACTGTAAAGCTACGTCTTAGTTGGTGCTTATCTTGGCGAGAGCCGAGTTCAAATTAGCATGAAGTTTTAACATCTACTCTCGTGTAATGGAAATCTTATCCAGGCTCACTGATAAGATTGGGTTGAGAATAATTAATTATTTGGAGTGGGGAATGCAGCCAGTGTTGATGTGACAGTGAATATGAGCCAGGAGAAACAGAAGAGAAACAACACAGATTAACTAAAGACTGCATACCTTGACCCTTTCATAAGAGCACTTTAGATCTACAGTTTGAACAGAAATAATTTACAGTTAAATTGGTTTAATTCTGCGGTACTGTCGCAAATGACCAAAGTTTTAATTGTTTTATTCACTGGTGGTTTCATTGTATACTGTTTTAGTTGCACTATTTATTGTATTTTTTACTTTGTATTTTGTGTTTCATTTATTTTTATGCACAAAGGGAGACCCCAGTAAGGGGTTAAATTTATATGTTTTGTGTATTTTAGGGTGGGGGGCTGGAGCCAGGACTCCTCCCCTGAGTCATCCCACTAAAATATCTGTCAGTCAACCTTTAATTACCTATTAGTCACCCTATTTAAACTGCAGCCAGCTTCCTAATTCATCTTGCTTTTCAGTTTGCGGTTACCACACAGACTTGCAAACCTTTTGTTTTCAATCAGTATAAAATGACTACTCATCTGAGGCAGCTTTTGTTTTCATCTGACTCAGGCAGCAGTGTGGAGTAATGGTTAGGGCTCTGGACTCTTGACCGGAGGGTCGTGGGTTCAATCCCCAATGGGGGACACTGCTGCTGTACCCTTGAGCAAGGTACTTTACCTAAATTGCTCCAGTAAAAACCCAACTGTATAAATGGGTAATTGTATGTAAAGAATAATGTGAAATAATGTGATATCTTGTAACAATTGTAACTCGCCCTGGATAATAATAATAATAATAATAATAATAATAAAGCTGCTGCTTCAACCCCTGCTTATCCAGCTGTGCCCGCTGCCATTTCTCTTCGCCGTGCTAAACGTATTAAACCTGAGGACGATTCTCCAGCGCAACCTTTTTAGAAGGCTTGACCCATCGACAAACTCGTGAAAGCCTTTTCAAAAAGGATTGCCCATTGAAGCAGGGTGTGATCGGGCTGCTTCATTTGCTTCATGTTGCAATTCCATATCAGACGAGTCTGTCTGTCCTCAAAAGACTGAGCAGAGATCCAAACTAGTCAGTTCACGTGCCGCCCCCGCTACTTTGCAAGCTTCACTTGCCTCCGTTTCAGCATCTACTACCCCTCAGCTTTCAATTTCATCTGATCCATTTGCTTCCTCCCTCACATATCAGATTTTTAACAATATCAACCAACTCATTCATCCTCTATCCACCTCCATTCCTATAGTATCTGATCACTTGATAACAGGATATTTCGCTTGGAACCGGGAACCATTGCATCCTCATCAGTAGAGCTTCAGCAGCAGTGCTCGCCTCTCCCGCTGCTTCAGCCACGCCCACGACAATCTTGACTTTAGCGACGGCCTCTACTTCAGGATTTCTGCTGTTTCAGTAGTTAATTGCACTCTCTCTCTCATCAACTGAGATACAAGCTTTTTCAGCCAAGCAGCTTCTCGGTTAGCATTGGGTAATACACTGATTACTGGTCTCAGCCCGATCATGATCTTTAATAGATTCTTCAGTAGTCTGTATGCTAATGCTTGCGGTTTGTGCTTCCACCACCCTTTCTACCTCTGAAGAGACTGAAGAGGATGCTGTTATTGGACAGCCTCAAATTATCTTCCCCTGCTCTCGACAACATTTTTATTTATTTATTTTATTTATTTATTTTAGGAATAGCGTGCCTGCAGTTTCTCCTATTCATTATTCAGCAGCGCCTACTTTTTCAACAAGCAGAGATTCTCATGGAAGACCCATCAAACATTGTGGCGGCAGACAACTGTGCAATAATTTCAATTCCTCATTCTGCATTTCCAAAGGATGATGTTTTTTATATATGTGCAGTTTTGTGACGATGCCCATTCAGGTTCCATCTGCCCTATTTCATCTAAATGACATTAACTTTTTCCTTATCTCCTCCATCAGCCCCTCCAGCTGAAGCACTCTTAGAACTCATGTCTCTCTTCTCAGCAGTCAGCATTCCCCTCTCACAGGGGAAAACCATTGGTCCAGTTCACACTCTTGAGTTCCTAGGAATAACCGGAAAGTGAAAATTGCAATGTCGGACCATAATTTAAAAAATATATATAGAGACCCCTGGCCCTCTTTATGTGTTTATTTCTTATTCTCTTTTCCAGTGCTTTTGTTCTCCCTGCTTAGATCGTAAGGCTCTCCATACGGCATCTCTCAACTAGACGACTCAGTCAGCCAGGGAGACCTTGGTTCATCCTCCTATCCTTCCTTAGTTGCCCCTTAGGGGAAGTCCTCAATTCCCAGCCTTGGAGGCCAATTGGTTCAGCCTCACCTCAGCGAGGGCGGTTCTCCGAATAGTCAAGGGGAAACTCCTGTTCTGTTACCAAGTCACAAACACTTTGTATTTATTCTAGTAGTCCCTTACGCAGGCCTTGTGAAGTTCCCTATATAACTGGAACTAAAAGAACAGAGAGGGAGAACACGGGGGGGGGGGGGGGGGGGACAAATTGGAACTGGACCGTGGCCATTTTGGACACTGAAGGAAGAGAAGCAGCACTGGAGCCTAAACAACAAATATATTGAAGAGGAACAGAAGGAAATAAACTGGCACAACTACATGCAGTGAAGACTCTATGGCACAGAAAAGAAAGTTAAGTACTGTTTGCATTGTTGAGACTAGGAGAATACGGTTTCACAACAGACTGCGAGTACAACTTCTGTTATTTATGTAATCGTCCCGTTTGACGGATGCTAGTGTTCTAGTTATTATTAACTGTTACACGACTCCAGTACATAGGAACTGTGAATGGAATAACTATACTGTTGGACTGGAAGACATGTTTATTGTATTATGATTGGTGACCGCATTGTAGTTTTGTCTGTCTCCAGGGCTTGCCTTCTCTATCCCTCCGTTCCAGAAGAAGGATTGCAGAGAAGGACTGCTGTAATACCTGCAGACACCCCGACAAGCGAGACTCTCATCTGCTAGAGTTAAGTATCAGTGGCTGGACCGGAAGACTAATGCTCCTGTAGGGAGGGGCCGAATGCAGGGTGTGTGAATTAGCCCTGCTCAGACAGTGAGACAGAGAGGGGACAGCGAATATTAAGGACGGATTGTTTTCATGGTTTCTTCAGGATCAACGTCACAGAGGGAGGAAGCATTCCATGGAGGCGGGAGTGGGATCTAGATGCCAAGTATTGGCAAGGAGCCTGTTAGACTTTCATGGACAAATTAAAGTGCCTGTATTATGGTGAAGACCACTTTGGAGAAGATTGTTTTTTTTTTTTTTGTCCTTTGAGGAACGAGACACTCTGCAGCCATTGAAGGTCAGGTGATACTATAATGGTACTGTGGACATAATTAGGTGATACTGTAATGGTATTGTGGACATAATTACCTTCTAAACAGTGTGAGACATTTTGAAATCCTCCGTTGGGACTGAACTATACTGTTTACTTACTGGAATACTTAATGTGTGGCTATTAAATTATAGCATCGCTGGGAAAATCATTGTTATTTTAGGGGGTATAAATGATCTTGATGACATTTCTTTGTGGAAAAAAAAACTGTTTTGCTGATTTTGTTGTTTGCCATAATAAAGTACAGTCCTTTTATTTACCTGTCTGTGGTTCCTGTGCACTCCTGGGGTTGTCCGGTGGTCAGTCTGAGAGCCAAACAGCCAGGGGGGTATAGAAGAGAAGGTTATTACAAAAAAATATACTTACCTGTGAAGTCACACAAACATAACCCCTGACAGTACCTTCACATGTGGTTTGTAATACTGTATAAAACTACATGAATGCTCGGAAAGTGAAGGCATTTTAGATTTCATTCTGGAATTATTCAAGACCACTTTTCAAATAAAATTCAAATAATGTGGTATTTCTCAAGTTAATATCCTCTGTAATGTAGACCAGGGATATACAGTGCCTTGCGAAAGTATTCGGCCCCCTTGAACTTTGCGACCTTTTGCCACATTTCAGGCTTCAAACATAAAGATATAAAACTGTAATTTTTTGTGAAGAAGCAACAACAAGTGGGACACAATCATGAAGTGGAACGAAATTTATTGGATATTTCAAACTTTTTTAACAAATAAAAAACTGAAAAATTGGGCGTGCAAAATTATTCAGCCCCTTTACTTTCAGTGCAGCAAACTCTCTCCAGAAGTTCAGTGAGGATCTCTGAATGATCCAATGTTGACCTAAATGACTAATGATGATAAATAGAATCCACCTGTGTGTAATCAAGTCTCCGTATAAATGCACCTGCACTGTGATAGTCTCAGAGGTCCGTTTAAAGCGCAGAGAGCATCATGAAGAACAAGGAACACACCAGGCAGGTCCGAGATACTGTTGTGGAGAAGTTTAAAGCCGGACTTGGATACAAAAAGATTTCCCAAGCTTTAAACATCCCAAGGAGCACTGTGCAAGCGATAATATTGAAATGGAAGGAGTATCAGACCACTGCAAATCTACCAAGACCTGGCCGTCCCTCTAAACTTTCAGCTCATACAAGGGGAAGACTGATCAGAGATGCAGCCAAGAGGCCCATGATCACTCTGGATGAACTGCAGAGATCTACAGCTGAGGTGGGAGACTCTGTCCATAGGACAACAATCAGTCGTATACTGCACAAATCTGGCCTTTATGGAAGAGTGGCAAGAAGAAAGCCATTTCTTAAAGATATCCATAAAAAGTGTCGTTTACAGTTTGCCACAAGCCACCTGGGAGACACACCAAACATGTGGAAGAAGGTGCTCTGGTCAGATGAAACCAAAATCGAACTTTTTGGCAACAATGCAAAACGTTATGTTTGGCGTAAAAGCAACACAGCTCATCACCCTGAACACACCATCCCCACTGTCAAACATGGTGGTGGCAGCATCATGGTTTGGGCCTGCTTTTCTTCAGCAGGGACAGGGAAGATGGTTAAAATTGATGGGAAGATGGATGGAGACAAATACAGGACCATTCTGGAAGAAAACCTGATGGAGTCTGCAAAAGACCTGAGACTGGGACGGAGATTTGTCTTCCAACAAGACAATGATCCAAAACATAAAGCAAAATCTACAATGAAATGGTTCACAAATAAACATATCCAGGTGTTAGAATGGCCAAGTCAAAGTCCAGACCTGAATCCAATCGAGAATCTGTGGAAAGAACTGAAAACTGCTGTTCACAAATGCTCTCCATCCAACCTCACTGAGCTCGAGCTGTTTTGCAAGGAGGAATGGGCAAAAATTTCAGTCTCTCGATGTGCAAAACTGATAGAGACATACCCCAAGCGACTTACAGCTGTAATCGCAGCAAAAGGTGGCGCTACATAGTATAAACTTAAGGGGGCTGAATAATTTTGCACGCCCAATTTTTCAGTTTTTTATTTGTTAAAAAAGTTTGAAATATCCAATAAATTTCGTTCCACTTCATGATTGTGTCCCACTTGTTGTTGATTCTTCACAAAAAATCACAGTTTCATATCTTTATGTTTGAAGCCTGAAATGTGGCAAAAGGTCGCAAAGTTCAAGGGGGCCGAATACTTTCGCAAGGCACTGTATATTATATATGTGTTAACTACCTGTAGCACAAATGTAAATGTTCCCAGCAGTAAAACAAAAACATAAAATGACCTCTAAATAGTCTCATTAGCACAACAAAGGCATGCAGGCGTGGGCTGTTATTAATGTGCATACAAAACTGTTTCAAGAACAGTAGATAAATCGTGTCACATAATTGGAGCTTGAGGGCTGTAACAATGGATGTGTCCCCAACAGTCTCTTCTGAAATGAATCTGAGGGTGTGCTAGATCCTATTTAAGGACTTCAGTGAATGGTGAGGTTATTCATAGCTGAACTGATAGTTTTTCACTGCTGTCGCAACAGTTTTGGATACAGACTGTTCTTTTATTAGAAAGTGGTTCTCTGGGGGCCTGACCTTGAGAGATTTGAGACAGGGCAGTTTGACATGCTTTTCTTGGCCTATAATAACACAGACGACAGGCAAAACCCAGCTTGAGGTGGACATTGGTAGGCAAGCTTGTTGTTTTTTAAAGTTTATTTATGGTGTCCCAAGTGGCTGACCTGGTAAAGGCTTATCTGTGTGGTGTGCAGAGTGTTATCTGATTTGTGTGTATTGAAATTCTATTCACAAAAAAACTACTTTGATTTTCAATATCTGCAATCATTAGACATAACACAATTCTGTGTGGCTTCATTGATTTAAAACATTTCTTTAAAGTCTGCTTTATGACTTTTCACAATAACTACTAAAATTCAGACTGCCTCAGATTAATCACAATGTGTAAGCCAGAATGCTGGATAAAACGCACCCTGAGAAAGACCAATATACCAACCTTAATTCAATCAATCACTCTTTATATTTGTATAGTGTCTTTAACGAGGGCTGCGACAAAGCGCTTCATACAGAAAAAAAAGAATACAAAATTAAAATCAGTCCTAATAAAATAAAACAAAGTAAAAACAATAAAGGTAATCATAACACGAACAATACCCATAAAATAGTTAACCCTTTGCAGACCATTTATTGTGCGGCTGTCAGGCTGGTCAGGTCCAATTAATTTTTATGAACAAAATAAAATTTCAGACCATGTGCAGTTTAAATTGAAATAAAGTGACTTTATTTGCGTAAAACAAGGAATAAAGCAGTGCAAATCCAAAGGGTACCCTATACAAAGACACCAGTAGCAAAATTTTGAACAAAAAACATGTTTTTATTATTTTTTTATATATATATATCAGGCGAACATTGAAAAAAAAAGTAACAAAATTTCACAAAATTTTTGTTTCTGCTTGATTATAGTACCTTTAGAATAATCAGACAGGTGCAACACTTTTTACAAATCAATTACACACTATTGCCAAACAAAAAAACAAAAAAAAAATAACTAAAAACAATTTTTCAACAATTTTATAACTATTTATATCAGGCGAGGTCTGCAAACAAAAAAGCATTTACACTGACAGAAATTATCTGTATGTGTCCATGGTATGGTACCTTTCAAAGCAGTCACCTGGGTGCAACCCTGGCTGCCTTGAGCAGGTTTTGCAGAACCATACAGTCTCTCTCCTCCCCCCTTTTGTCTTTCTGTCACTGCACACTGCACAGTCTTTGGTGCTCTTTCCTTCATTTTTTGCAATGAAATGTGGCTTTTCATTCAGTCTTTCCTCTCTGTCTGTGGATGATGGACGACCACGTTTTCTGGAGCCAGGGTTGCGCACATTTCCCACCAGTTGTACCAGTAAGGCTTTCCTGAAGGTTTTATGGCGAACAGGTAGCTGTCCTGATTCCACCTTCATCAAATTGAACAGGATAGCACTGTTCACAATTGCAACCTCCAGCAGCCAAAAGAACATCTTCCTCCACCACTTCAGAGATTTCCTTGTAAAAGCATAGCTGGCACAGTAGTGATCCGCCCGGTCCACTGCACCCATCTTGCTGGTGTAATCGCAGATCACTGAAGGCTTCTCCAGCTCTTGAATTTCTCCTCGCTTGATGGTGCGTTGTACCTTCTCACAGTCACTGCCATGGAAGGTGCTCAACATGAGCACTAGCCGTTTGTCCTTCCATCCCAGCACCATGACCTTGTTGTCCTTGCTGAATGAAACCGACTCATTTTTTTTCAGTTTGAGGCCTTGCTTCACTGGTGCTGGCAATCCTCTTCTATTGGCCATTACTGTTCCAGTAAGATGGATTTTGATTTTGAGCAGTTCCATGGCCAGGTCGTAACCTGTGTATAACCTGTCTGTAAACAAATGAAAGCCATGTCCATTTGTTGTCTGCAGCAATGTTTCACACAGGTGAAGAACAATCCTTGATGAAAACGGCATGTCTGGTCTCAGCAGGGAGTCTGTTGTTGGGCTACCAAAGTAAGGAACAATAGCAGAGACATAACCAGTTTCACAGTCAGCTAAAACAAACACACGCATCCCCCACTTGGTAGGCTTCTGAGGATTGTAGCATTTGAAGATAATCCTTCCTTTGAAGCCAACGGTGCTCTCATCTATGCAAATGTCTCTGCCTGGAATGAATAGCTCACGGCATTTTGCGTCTATGTAGCTGACCACATTCCTCACCTTTTGTCCTCTGCTAACAAAAGCAGTCTGAGGCACCTGGGTGGGGGAGGGGAAAGGTGCAGCATCCAAAAGATCTGCAAGAAACGCAATCTCTTGAATACATCTTTGAAAAACGGCATTCTGTCGGTCCATTCCTCAGAGAAATATTCTTTTATGTCTGTTTTTACATTCAGTCCCATATTCAGCAAAACACCAAAAAATGCCTTCATCTCAGGTAATGTAACAGGTTTCCAGGTGTTCCAAATAGAATTGTGACGCCGCGGTCCTGTTAGCTTTACGTTTGCATATCTATTCGTCTCATTCACAATTTCAGTAAACAAAATGTCAGTAAAAAAAAGTTGAAAAAACTCCAGTGCAGTTCTCAACGTATTACTACCTTGAAATCCCTTATTTCTCACGGTAAAAGGGATTTTTGTGAAAGCATCTGCCCCTACAGATGCGCGTCTCCATTCGCCCTCCGGTTGCGCGTCTGGTTCTTGATCACTTTCCTCCGATTCCTGAGATTCATCAGAGTCCTCAGTAAGAGAAAAATGTACTTCCTCGTCACTAGATTCTTCAAAATCATCCTCCAAACTGCTTTCATCTGTACTTTCTTCTTGCTCCATCATCTGAGCAAGCTCTTCAGGCTGCATTGCTTTTCTCTGTCTCCTCTGCGCCATTATCACTTTGTGCGTCTTTTCTCCGTCTGTTCAATTCGGCTTTGTTCAGCCTGTATATAGTCTATTTGGCTGTCCCCGCCTTCTTTCCGATCAAAGACGATTAGGGAACACCTTGTCTCGGTTTTTTCCGGCTTAAACGCAACATAGGCTGTGTTAGATCATGGTTTTCGTCAATGTCGGACTGAGTCCGACAATGGACTGGAATGGAATTTTCGCGATGTCGGACCAGGTCCGACATAGGACCGCAAAGGGTTAAAAGTATTTCACGGGGCGGGAACCAGGGCTGTGAGTGGAAGGGAGTGTTTTGCAACTTAGGATTCGAGGCTCGGCCTCTAGAGCAGGGGAGAGAGAGAAAAGCACGGGCCGGACTCCAATCGAGAGAGCTTTCCCTATGGAGTCAAGGCTGGCCCTATCAGCCTCCAGGCCTCTGAAACATAGTCCTCTGACTTCTCGGAGAGTCATTATAGGCTTGACTTCGCGACTGGGTCCCAGTTAGCGACCTGGTTCAATCCTCAGAGGACATACGTAGCCTTGACGTAAGGAAGAAAAGAGAATCTGAAAGAACACAAATAATTGTTAGTTATGGGACTCGAGCACTAAGAGTATGAGGGCCACGTCCCAGGAGGATAAAGGAGGAAGTAAGAAAGAGCCATCTTTCATGAGGCAAGATAAAGCACATGAGCAGTGAAAGAATAGTGTGTGGCCGGTGGTCCCCTCTGACCACACGAAGAACCTGTGGAATTACTGGAACTCTAGGTTGGGGAAGTGAGACTCACAATATCCTCAGAGGGGACCGACACAGAGGCATGCAGCATATGAAAAAAGTGAGGAGGAGGAGGGAGGAAGAGGAAAAAAGCTAACGCAAGAGAAAGAGCTGGGCTGTGACTGGGTTTAAATAGGGATGATAGACAATGATGGTAGACAGGTGAAATTGGGAAATAGCGAAGCCTTGGTTTATGCCCCCTGAATTTCACAAAAGTTTAACATTTAAAATAAATAAAATAGTAACATAATGCTAAATAGTAAAAATAGTAAAATATCACATAGAGACAAGAGAATATCATTTTAGATAACTGGATATGTCAGGCTATAAAAAATTAGTTTTTAATTGAGATTTAAAAACATCAACCGAGGGAGCTTAACTTACAGTACGGGGCAGGTCATTCCATAATTTCGGTGCAATATAGCTGTAACATGTACTACAGTTTTTTTTTTCTGAATAATGGGTTT
Organism: Acipenser ruthenus; assembly: GCF_902713425.1. Taxonomy (NCBI): domain Eukaryota; kingdom Metazoa; phylum Chordata; class Actinopteri; order Acipenseriformes; family Acipenseridae; genus Acipenser; species Acipenser ruthenus. The sequence continues at coordinate 29,509,915 of NC_081198.1, read as the reverse complement.
AGAAAGTAGCCAGGCATTGTCAGATCGGAGTGACAAATTGGGGACTGTGAACAGGATGGCTTGTGGGTGACGTCAGACCTGGAAATGAATGACAACAATACTGCAGTTAAGCACTGGCGTGCAGATTTATTAAATAAAATAATTAAACAAAACCGAAACACTTTCAAAAGCAAACGACGCAATGGCCAAAATAACAGTTAACAAGACAAAACACACAAGTATCGTGCTGGTGTAATACCAGCTCAGGTAGCAATTGTAGTTCTTATATAAATCTTAGTTTCACGCACGTCTCACGTTCTTCCTCTGAACACTCTACCTCGTTCAACCAAAGCTGTGGTTTTTTATACATGTGACCATCTCCAGATTAGTAATAAATTAATCAATCTGGAGATGGTCACATTCTGCACGTGTTTAGCTGGATGGGGAATTTTAACCCCTTCCATGCTGTAAAACAACAATAACAAACCAAACACATAACAGTACATTTAAACAATAATTTAACAAAATAATACAAAATACGCACAGGGGTGGTAAGGTGGAGCAAGGCCATTTAGAGCCTTATAGGTTAATAACAACAACACCTTAATCCTAAATCAGACAGGAAGCAAGTGTAGGGATGCCAGCACAGGAGTGATATGATCTTGTCTCTTAGTCCCTATTAAAACTCTTACTGCAGCATTTTGAACAAGTTGCAGACAAGATATTACATTCCTACCAATACCAATTAAAAGACCATTACAATAATCAATTATTGACGACATAAAAGCAGGCATCAATCTCAGCATCCTGTCTGGAAAAAATATCTCTCAATCTGGCAGTGTTTCTTAAATGAAAAAAAGAAATTTTTGAAACATTTTAATGTGTGCCTCAAATGAGATGACACCTTAGGTTTTTTTTTTATATTTCTGTTCTAAAATCTGTACAAAGACCATTAAGTACAAAATCAGATGAGTGTATATTCTTGTATTACCTCTGAGGTCCAAATATTATCACTTCTGTTTTATCTGAATTTAGCATTTAGGAAGTTTTTAAACATCCAATTTCTTGATGTCAGCAAGACAGGTATTCAAAATATTAGCAGCAGATCCATCACCCTGCTTGAGGGACAGGGAAAGCTGAGTATCATCAGCGTAACAGTGAAAATGAACTCCATGTCTACTAATTGTCCCTTATATTAGTTGTTTTCTTATATCTGGCAAAACTATTTAGTATTTAGACATACTTTTGTATTTGCTTCAAATGTGTTTGTCCAGCGGCTCAGACAAGCCTCACGCGCAGGGTTCACATTTGAGCTCATTACTATCAAATGCTGTGATTTTTTTTTTTTAATTTTATAATATAGATTCAAAATACAGTAACTAACTTACCAGAACAGGGATACACTGATGGAATAAGCTTAGGGAGTCACCTATCTATCTGACATAACTTTTATACACCCATACAAACATAAAATAATTAAACAAAACCGAAACACTTTCAAAAGCAAACGACGCAATGGCCAAAATAACAGTTAACAAGACAAAACACACAAGTATGTTCAGTCCATTTTTGTCCTTAACTAATGCACCTTGTCAGACGATTTCTGTGAAAAAAAAAGGTATGATGTTAAGGTCAATGCACACTGGAGCAAATAAATAAATACATACACATACTGCAGGAAAAGCTAATTCTGTAGATAGGCTTCCATTTTTTTCTTTCCATTCAGTTCGCGTCCAGTGTGCTTTGGCCCTTAAGTGTTTATTACCCACACCATTCTCATGGTTGACCGAAATTAATAGCTATGTTAATTGTGAATTTGAATGAATGACCGACCATATTCATTCACAATGTGTTCAAAAAAGACCAAAATGAAAAAGTAAAACATAATGCAGCCCTGTGACATTTCAGCATTGGTTACTGAACAAAAAATATCTCAGTAAATCTTAACACAAGTTACAGGAAAACTATGAAGTGAGGTGACTTGATCCTTGCTTTCATTCAGATAAGTCAATTATTTAAATATTTTAAGATACTGAAAAAATGAATGGAGAGAGTGCTTTGGGGAGTGTGGGCGCTTATTAACCTCTGGACAGTAAAACTGGGTGCTAATATGAATAAAGGCGGACAGTCAAGACTGGGTGCTATATCAAGTATTTTAAAGTTGCATTCCACAAATCTTTGTAATACTCATATACTGGGAACACCAAGCAGCAGCAACCCCCTCATGAAAACCACTGCCCTAGAGAGAGAAGAGTTGTGTGTCTACTTGCAACTTTATCGTCAAGGTAACCACACACAGACAACACAATGACAATGACAGGCGATGACTGCAAGAAGTTTGCACATACATGGCAATGGCATTTTACAATACTCGGGAGTTGCCATAACTTTCATACACCCATACAAACATAAGTATAGCTAATTGCAAACAAGTAGTTATTGAATCCCATTGATAAACAAAACAAACAAAAACAAAAAAAAACATACTAAATCGCAGAGTTAAACCAATGAAGTTTGGATGGAACAGCACCACCTGTTAAACAATATAGGTAACTGTAAGATTACAATGTAACAGTTTATATTAATAAAACTAATGAAAATACCAGAATTCATAGTTAATAATCAGCTGCCATAGAAACACTAACACTTCTTCTTTAATAAATAATTTACATAAATCTCTTGCATGTAAGAGGGGGCCACAAGAGCACAAACTTCTCATATGGTTACCATAAAGCAGTTAATCTGTTGTCTACACTCTGTTTTCACAACTATGGTCCGCAATGTGTGTTTAAAACAAATATTTAGCTGTACTATTGGGGGTACTTGAGTAAATTACGGTTATTACAGCCAACAACTTGGTAGTCTACCATGTATACATTTATGTATGTATAAAACATTTAAACTTTTTGATTTGGTTTGTACAGTATATACTTTGATCCAAAGTTAAAATACAGCATCTCATGATGTAAGCCTTTTGTCCCAAGGCATTTCACCCTATTAAATATTTAAAAACATCTTAATTTTTAAACAGATTTCTTAGTCCATTTGTTTTTTAATACAGTCATCATGTATTAAAGCATGCACGTCATGTCAGATGCTGCCAGCCAGATAAATATAAAATGCCCAAAGCCTGTTGATGTGGCTCAAGGCACTAATGTGTTGACCTCAATACGAAAGGCGATGGCTATGAACCCCATCCTGCCACCAAGATTACATATCTGAACAATGAAGACAAGAGGCACTCAGATTCTCATCATGTATGGCAGAGGGGTCATTTTTCAGGTGACATAGCCGCTAATTGCCCTCGGATTAGAAGACAGTGCAAGATCCTTTGCCCCCGTTCCACAAGTTTCACAGCTTATACAGGCCAGGATTTGACATTTTATCTCTCTAACTCAACTCATTCTGTTGGTTCTCTCCTTCTTAATTATTTTTCTTTTCAACTCTCTCCTTCACCTCCTACTCATACTGCTGGTCGCCAACTTGACCTGATTTTCTCTAGACTGCTCTCTCCCATCCTCTACTATTACTCCCCTCTTCTCCTCTAATCACTTTTTCATCTCCTTTTCACTTCTTCTACCTACCCTCTATTTCTACCCCATCTCTTTCTTTTCACTGCAATCTCAACTCCCTTTCCTCAACAACCTTTACTTCCTCTGCTTTCTCCCTTCTTCCTCCTATTGAATCATTCTCCCTGCTTTCAGCTGACTCGGCTACCAGGATTCTTTCTTCCTCTCTCACCACAACTCTTGATTCCTTCTGTCCTCAGCCCTGGCTGTCCTCTACACTCCACTCATCCCGTACTGTTTTATATGCTGCTGAGCGGAGATGGAAAAGCTCCAGATTCTCCTCTGATCTAGATCATTACCATTCCCCCCTCTCCTCCCTTTCGTCAACCCTCACCTCTGCTCAGCAAGGTTTTATCAGTATGTGCATTTTGCATTCTTATTAGTAAGTCCACACATCTTAATGTGTCTGATGTAGCAAAAACACTGTTAAAAAGGCTACTATATATATCTCTGTTATTACCGTAAAACTTCAATTAAACACCTTCGGCGTTTATTTGCGTTTATATGTATTGGAGATGGCGTTTATATAAGATCACTAGCTTCACATGCTTCATGTGGTCATTGAGAAGCCGCAACCTTATAGCAACCTCAATTTAAACATTCCAGCAACTTGTAAAAGGTTGTATGTCAGTGGGAACTAAGTAACAGTTTTGTTTTATAACAAAATTACATTATATTGTACACCCTCAAGTATAAAGCAAAGGTATTATTATGGTCTTTTTATATGCAGTGGTTAACAAGGATATGGTATGGAAAACGTTGGTAAATGAACAAGCAGAAGTACGAATTTGTATTTAAAAACTGAACTAAATCTACCATTGTATAATAATAATAATAATAATAATAATAATAATAATAATAATAATAATAATAATAACAACAGTTAAATACACTAAATGGAAAAAAGCCCTGTAGATATCAGAACACAGGCATGTAGGCTACACTTACAGCATACTAATAATAATAATAATAATAATAATAATAATAATAATAATAATAATAATACAAACTTCTAAAATGTTTTAAAAAATGAACAATAAAAGCAATAAGTATGATTAGCAGAAAATAATTTATTGTTTAATCTCAAACTTGTACATTGTTAATACAATAAAACACATAAATACACCAAGAGGTTTGTATCTGGCCTACTTTCAGCATGCTTAAAATTATCAAAACTTTTAATAATGCAATAACTGCATTAAACAAATATGCATACATGTAGGCTAACCTTAAATGACGTTTTCTATGATTCATTTTTATTACTCCTGAGAGTCACGGTCATCGCTGTCACTTATTTAGCAGTTCATTACGCTCAAGCTCCTCCTCATCTTCCTCAGCTTCAACGGCAATGACAGAGACCCGGTGTTTAATAGAGACCCAGCGGTTATTTACAATATTTGCCAGCAGACCCAGCGAGTATTAGAGACAGGCGATTATTTGAGACCTGGCAATTATTTGAAGTTTTACAGTATGTCAAATGATTTGTCAAATAATTTTAATAGTTTATTTTAGTATTTGTACATATCTCCATATGTTACAGTTCTTAGTTTTTTGACATATCTGTCAGCACCTTTCATTGCTCTTCTTCAAAAGTGTTCTGGAAGTATATATAGTCGTCCTCTCCACTATAACATGTGGGGTATTCCCATATGTAATTTGCATGTTCTTAAGTTTGCCAGATATCAAATAGTATCCTGCCATGTGTCACTGATAATAACATTTTTTATGTATCTTTGCTCATGTCATGTGAAGATAACGATCAGAATAATGTTTTTCCCATTTCACTCTGCTCAATGAAAGACTTATTTTGAGAATTAACTTTAAAAAACTTTAAAGTCTTTATTATAAAAAACAGATCCATGTCTGGAAAAAAACAATCTCTTCAAATCCCCAGACTTGTTGAACTGTGGTAGTAAGTAATGTGACACTCCTGTTTCCAATTTCATTTCCACAGGCATCTCTGCTGCCTGGTTAGCTCTTCCAGTGACCCCTGTTATTTTTAGATTTTTGTCCTTACCCAAACCTCTTTGTGATTAAATATTTGACATTTTATTGTCCTCACTTGATCTCCATTTCCAGTTAATGCGGACAGCTTACACTCAACATCTGAAGCAAACAAACAAGGTATTCTTTGTTTTTGCTTTTACTGCTGTCTCTCCATAGCTTCAGCAATCTCTTCCTGTTCCGAAGAAGCTTTATGGATCTCCCTCAGGGTCTTTGCTTTCTGCAAAGCCAATGTAAGGACATCATGATGGTTACACCACCTTGTCACAAAACCATGGTGACATTGTCTTATTGTGCTGATGAATGTTGACAGTAGTGTAGTGATGACTACAGACATTGAATCTTTAAAAAAAAGTCTGTCACCAAAGGGCCAGTGAGTGCTGTATCCTGGCCCTTAAATTTGATTTTAATTATTGCATAGTTTACACCAGTCATACAGTTGGCTTCCTGCCTGCCAATATTTTTTTTACAGAATCAACAAGAAGTACTATATTTTGAAGTGCGCTTTTAGCATTACTAATTATTATAATTATACTGACTAATGTAGTTCTGGAATCACGCCATTTCAGAAAACTTTTTGAGGCACGGTGATAGAAATATTATTTGTTGTAGTGTATAGCTGTATAATTGTTTTGAATCCAGCTTTTTGGTTCTTTGTCATAGGTACACATTTATGGCTATTTTTAGTTTCTGGGGAAGCATTGGCGCATCAGCAAAACTAAGTCATTTTCCTTGAGAGTGAGCTTGCAGTCTGTACATTTCACTCATACACATACATCGATACTGACATAAACAATGTTATAGTTATATTCAAATATTATGGTATCTAAAATGAGCTCATAATACAGAACATTTATAATACGGCAAGGTCGTGGCTCCCATTTGTCCCATAATACAATTTTATTACTATTTTAACTCTTGTTAGAAGGCAGAACACAAATAGCACAGTCTCGTAATTATGGCTCTTGGTTATAGTGTTATAAAAGGGGAGCACTGTATTTCTGCTCCTATGTTGGTGCAGTCTGTATAGACTTACAGTATGTATGAACAATAACACAAACTATTTTCAAATTTGACATGTTTATTTAAGCAATATAGCGTGGCGGGGTGTGTGTCATTGTGTGATATCACCACCCTTTGGGTACAATATGAGGCGCGAGGCGAAACCATATTGTGATTATACAATGGCTATGAGAACATTTTTTTTTTTTTAAATTTAGTAGTCACCAATTATTTTATTATTTTCTCCCAATTTAGAATGTCCAATTATTTTTAGGCTCAGCTCACTGCTACCACCCCTTTGCTGACTCGGGAGGGGCGAAGATGAATACATGCTGTCCTCCAAAGCGTGTGCCATCAGCCGCCCGCTTCTTTACACACTGCAGGCTCACCATGCAGCTGACAGGCAAGCCCGCAGGCGCTCGGCCAGACCACAGGGGTCACTGGTGCGTGGTGAGCCGAGGACACCCTGGCCGACCTAAGCCCTTTTTGCTTACATTCCAACCAAGTTGTGTACTGCTGAAATTCAGGACATAGCTGCACTTCGGTAGTTCAAACAACACTGACATGATTTCCACGATTTCCTTGAGAGCGAGTTTAGTCAGGAAGTGCCAGTTACCGACCTGCCTGTGTCTGTTATCCAAACAGCCTGTAGCCTCTTCATTAACACCGGTAATGGTAGGAAATGACAGATGCTGCAAATTGACAGACTGAGCTTGAGTTGCAAAGAGGGCATAAACAGGGCTAGAAATGAATCTGCCTTACATCATAGTCTGTTGAAAATTAAAGTAAAGATCTGCCATGAAAAATAATCCCTAAATAAATTGATTTAACATAAAACATGTCTAAATTTAATATACTTGTGCTATAAACATAATATTAAATGATCGTTCGTAGTATATGGTTTTTATTCACCGCAGGAGCATGTCCCAGTTTATGTAAGGACATCCTCCTAAGGTGAATAAAACGTATAGCACGAATGTCATTCAATATTCTGTTTATACTATGAACGATCATTCAGTATCCTCTATATATTCTTCTTATTGTTTAAAAGCAGGAGTGTGTCTCTCAATTCTATTACATTTTTTTCCAAAATATATAATATCTTTGGCATGTATTTACTTCAGTCTTCTATAATTAACCTTCTCTGACACCTCAGGTGTAGAGTTACTTTTGAAGGTCATTGTGCATTGGTCCTCAGTCTTTACCTTTCGAAATTTGAGCAACATTCCTGGGTTTAATGCTGTTCCCTGGGACTACCAGCAAAACACATGCACCACACATGCAACGATAGAAGAAAAACCCTGTGCAATGACAGAATCATTTATTGGGGGGATACATTTCTTAGACTTCCTGGAATCTAGAATAGAAACTGCAAATATGGTAATTTTTCCAGTCTAAAAAAAACCCAAACCCTTCCATTATCTTGGTTTTGATTTTACCAGTGAATGTCGTAGTTTAATAGCTCATTTGACTGTCTCTGCTCTTCCATGTAGGGTCAGTAAGACTGACGTGTCCATGTAGCAGTGAGCTCCACATTGCCCAGTAAAAAGTAAACATTGGCACAGAGTTTTTAGTAAACTTTTTATTTAAGTGGTACAGTGTACACTTTGGGAAGGGAAAATAAAACCATGGAAGGATTTCAAAGCTTACAATACAGGTCTCTTAGCTTGGCTGTTTTTAGAAACAACTACATGTAAAAACATGTCTTCGTTATGCAATGCTTTTAAAACGTACCTTTTTGTTTTCAACTAAATTACCAGCCTAACTCAGATGATCTTGTTTCCTGGGACTGCAATTCTGATGACATAAAGTAATGCTGACTAAAAGTAATGATGCTTAATGTATCGTTAAAGTCCATGGGAAATACGCAAGACTTGTTTTTTAACCCACACAGACCCAGCGGTACTACATAAATACTAGTACTGGAACAGATGGCTTAAACATTTGTTTGGTGTTACATAAAACTTTGATGAGAAAAGAACTGTAAAGATGAGAACGCAGTAAAGTATGTCTGTGGGCTGTTATGGCTAGAGGTCATCTATCTATCTAGAGGTTCTCTATCTCAAATAAAGTAGAAGGCTGAGAGGTTAAAAACACATAGAGCAGCAACCGTGCAGATAGCACTGCTCCAGTAGTATTAGGAATCTTATGAAGAAAGAAATTTCGCAGGGAAAAGCGGTGCAGCGAGATAATGACCCAGCCTTTCATTCATTTCACCTCTGTAAGCCTTTGCTAGAAGCTTAGACCCCAGTGGACAGTTCACATCACAAAACCACCACACAACTTGGCACAGTTGCCAGCCTCGGCTGAGAGAGGTCCACGAGACTGAATGGCAGGCAGGGGTCAGGGTTGCTGTGCAGTCTCTTGCTTGCTTGTGGAGCTGTATAAGGAAGCTTTCAGGGAGCTGCCGCCCAGCAATGTGCCTGATTGCACACACTGCCATTATCGGTCATCTTTCATAAGCAGTATGTTTCATAGAAAGAAGAGGAAAATAACACATTATATAAAGTGCTGTATTTTCCAGGGATCTGAAAATGAAACATTCCTTGAACATGTTTGATGATTTGTTTGGTTGTGCTGGTCTCCGAGACTCCATATTTCACTACTGATGGATTTAAAATCATACATCGGACGTTCAATCAGGCCGGGCAACATACTGCCTTCTGCCTTTCCTTCTGCCAGCCTGTTTTACTGCAATAAGATTGGTTCTTGACCAGTTAAATCACAAAGATAAACAATAGTGGTATCCACTTAATGGTGCAGTTTTGAAAACAGTAATAGTCCCAATAAGGAAAGCAAAATAAAATGGTAGTGAATTTGTTGTTTAAATGCTTGGAAATAATTATTCACTCAGCACATATTTAATTCTATTAAATGCTGTATGTGCATCCATCCTTGAAAAGAATCCACTTGCCCCAAATACATGCTGTGTTTAATGAAGTGAGGTAGTAGAATGAAAGACAAACAAAATATAACTTTCTTTCCACTTCAAACTTGGGTACATTGTGTGCAAATAAAGGTCCCTAAATCATTTACAGGAGTGCAGAAAATGAATGGAAGATGTAAACAAGATATCAAGATAAAAATAAGAATGTACTCCTTAACTTCTTTGGAAAAATATTATTGGAATCAGCATAATGAATAGGAATGAAAATCTGCGATACAATGTGTATTGATTACTTGAGCTGGAGACATGATTTTTCATTAGTTACACAGTTTGTGGATGGCTACTCATATCAAGATGTGTATATGTTAAGGGCAAAACCCGGTGGTTTGGCAAGTCTAGTTTTGCCCAGGCCAATCTAGTTTCGCCAAGTGCTTCTGGGTGAATCCCGAAATTACTACGTCCTATCAGGCAAATATAGATTGGCCCGAACTTGAAAAAGACGACTGGGTGAAACCCGTTTTTTCACTGAATTTCGGGACTAGCCCAGGCTAGTCTAGTTTCATCCAACGCTTCAAATTCGACGCTGGGCGAATCTGGTTTGCCCATACCATTAATTTGGGTGAATCTAGTGTCGTCCAAAGCTTCAACATCAATGCTGGGCCAATCTAGTTTTGCCCATGCCAATTATTTGGGCGAGTTTTGCATTTCTACACTTTCCAAGTGCATGCCGGGGTACCTGCCTCGCCTCCACTTCTGAAAAGGCAGGACACCAGGGCTGGTTGTTCAAACCAGCTTACTGTACGTCAGCCGAATACCTCGTCAGGAAAGTCCATACAGGTTTGTTTTACTTCCCTGTTACTCTGCGTTCCAAACATTACAATTGTGTTCCCACTCCTGCACGAACAAAACCACAAACAAAGGACAGACAAACAGACACAAATCCCCAGGATGGCCATCCCATTTACAAGCGATGTGGGCTATTTATATGCAGGTGCGTAAAACTATCAATAATACAATTAGGGCATTATAACGGGATTGAGTGGAGAAGCTACTAGAAAGTGATAAATCAATTACAAAGTGCTAGTCAATGATATATAAAAAAAACATGCACAAATCAAATCAAAGTGTACAATTATAAAATTAAAACATACAAGTGACAAATAAATATGTGAAATATAACGGGCATTATTGACCCTCTTACAATCTTAACTATCTTTTAATGAAGACGAAACAAAAGAAGATTTGAACATGAACAATTAACATATTATTTCTCTCTCTTTTGTGTGTGTGTGTGTGTGTTGTGAGTTTGCCTCTGCGTTACTGTTTCTCTCTGTGTGATGTCTGTGTGTGACGAGTTTGCCTGCACATATGGAGGAGCAAGACTTTTTGACTGGACTTTTTGGGAGAGAGAGCTAATAAAAGGAGTGGTTTTAACCACTATTAACCACTGCCTTTTCAGCACCACCGCTGGAAACCCAGCACACCGTTGCTACATTGTTGTCAGATGTGGAGGCGAGGCAGGTACCCCGGCACACACTTGGAAGCTGGCAGAGGAGAGTGAAACTAGAGTCACCCAAATAATTGGCATAGGCTCGCCCTTAACATGTATATCACATTAATATTTAGTGACTAAAATTCAACTATGAATTACTGAGTAATGTTCACCATTATTTATGCCTCGAGTATTGAACAGGACTGTCCTGAAATTGGGGGTTAGTGTCCCGGTGATGGGCTCCCCCTGCCAGGGATCACAACATGCACTGGATTCCTTCAATTAACCCTTAGCGGTCCATTTATTCAGTGTGTCTCAGGCGCGTCAGGTCCAATTTATTTTCACATGCGCAGTTTATTTTAGACGTGCTGTTTAAAAGTATTTTTTTTCACAGTAAAACAGGTTTAAAAGGCACTGCATATCAACAGGACACTCAGTACTGCATCTCCAGCCCCACCCCATCCCTCGTTTGCTGTATTTTTCACATACCTCTACATAGTAGTGCATACTGATAAATCATCTCCTGATCACTCGTTTTATCACCAAACTCCTCAATAATGCGATCCAAGTCATTATTTTATTGCTAAAACATCTTTAAAAAGCTCTGCAAACGTCTGTGATATTCTTTGAGTGCTGGATGCAGAACCAGCTATCTTGTTTGTTTATGTCCATGTTATTTATGTGATGCCGGGGCTATCTGTATTCATGAGATACGGCCCTTATTTTTCTTTTTTTTTTCGGCTTCTCTCGGCTCCTATCGGTCTCACTCGGCCACTGAATGGTTTTCTCGGATTTTTCCTGAGAAAAAACGACTAGAGACCTGTTTTTTACATCTTTTTGATGAAGGGTTAAACCTACCACAATGAAAAGAAAGAATGTATGGTATATGCCATCTCTGTGTCACTAATTTCGGGATTCCTGTTGTAAATGACACCTCCAAAATACAATTAGATGTCCTTAGAGGTACCCGTACTAGTCCTGTTGGGCTTAGGTAGGTAATGGCTCCCTTCTCCTCCTTCTCTCCCCTCTCAGACTCTGACCTCTCCTCCCTCCTCCAGGGCCACAAACCCACCATGTGCACCCTACTCCACTGCTCCGCTCACTCCACTGGCTCCCGATCACCGCTCGCATCCAGTTCAAGACTCTTGTACTTGCCTACCGATGCCTGGACCAGCCTGCACCCAGCTACCTCCAGACCCTCATCTCTTCCTACACCCCCACCCAACCTCTCCTTATTATTTCCTCAGTCTTTACCTTTCGAAATTTGAGCAACATTGCTGGGTTTAATGCTGTTCCCTGGGACTACCAGCAAATAAATAATATAGCACACAAACATCTTATTCAGAGAGCAAGAATGAGTTGCAACATAGCCAAAGTTGGTAGCAATGTCTGTGACTGCTTCAGACCAATGTAGCTCAGCTGTGTAGCACAGTAATCCGGCATTTACTCTGCAATGGCATGTAGTTCAGTTTTACCAGAAGTAATTTACCTTGAAATGTTTCAAAATGTAATAGAGAAGACACTGGAAGCCCTAATTAGGATGCGGCTAACAGCTCGATAGAATGAATGCAGTCTGTGTAAGGTTAGCTACCCTTCCACAATAGAAGAAAAAAAAAAAAAACATTCACAGGGCCTTAGAACGAAATTGTAGTGGGAGCTTCATTACTGAAGAAGCCACTGCACCAGCGTTCATACTCCAACACTCTTAACAACAGATAGTTCCAATGACTGCCCAATGAAAAATGAAACTCAGAGTCATTATTTTATTTAACTTTTATGCAGATGTGCAGCAAGAAAATGTGGAACTCATCTAGATTGGTCCAGTTTACAGCGAATAAGAAGATTTTCAGATTTTCTCATCATCTTTATGAGATTAGAAAGGGCTTGTCCCTCATTTTCGCAAATGTTTGATTTACATTCGGAAACAAAATATATTGAAAATATTATAATTAAAAGTATTTTTTATATATTGGGAATTTATATTGGGAATATATATATATATATATATATATATATATATATATATATATATATATGTGTGTGTGTGTGTGTGTGTGTGTGTGTGTGTAAGGTATACCATTGTATTCAATAATTTGTTTTAAGTTTTACTTGTTCAAATTAAACTGCACATTTCCATTTATTGTGAATTTCATTGAAGCAGCATCTCAGAGTACAAGCTGATAAAATGTTTTTCTTGGTGGTTTCTTGAAACTAAGGAGGGAAATGGCACAGCTGCAATTAGGCTGGAGTTGGATTAGAGGTGAGTTTGAGTATAAACTTGAACTTTGCTGTTTTCTATTTTGCAGTGTTGGAGTCCAGTAGCTTGGCAAATTGCTTTCAGAACGATGTCCAGTTACAGACATTGTTTCCCTTGATGCCATCCTGGCTTCTGAAAGTAGGTGCACCACTGTCTTTGTTGCTTAGTTTAGGCAGCATTTCACTGAGGAATTGTATTACCATCGGTTCACGAGAGTACCAGTAGGGACTAGTATTCAGAATTTGCGGAGGAGCTGCAGGTGAGTGGGTAAAGGTAGCAAGCTGTTACATCAGGAGGGCATTTTGACAAATATTGAAGCGGTCGTGCGTATACGCTATATATATGCACAGTCATGTGATGTTGTTTAACCAATTAGAGTTCATAATTTTTCGTCCATTCTAGCAATAAAACATGTACTGCATAGAGAAGTAGGTTTAAATGCATAGTGGCTAAGATTTTCTTGCCTTTAAAGTGATGCTTTTTTGCATTTGTGTTTAGAGAGTTGTCTAAAACCTAAGCTTTACAATCATGGGGTAATTGGACATGGTGTTTATCCAATGACGAATGAGATAGTATCCATTTGACTGACGAATGTTCTTGAAATGGGGGCGTCTAATATGCTTGATGTTTACGATCTTAATCTATCTTAAAGGTGAGTTCCCTGCCTGAACCACCACATTGCTAAATTAAAATGGATATGTGAAAAATACCTGTATAATTGATATGTCCAGAGGTTAAAACAATATGGTATATTTTGCATTGTGATTTCATGCTAAAAACCCTGGATAGTAAGGGCCTCAGACCTATCTTGTATGAAGCTTTGAGACTGCCATTTGGATCACAAAATGTGTCTTTCCTCCATTGAAAAACATTTGTTCTGTCTCCAACTTATATACAAATATATTATTTGGAGCTGTTTATCATGAAAAGCAGTTCACAAAAATAGTGACCAATGAAATGCTTAATTTCTAATGGACACCACCTATAATGAAACTTTATTGAGAGTCAAAAAATACAGCAGTATACCAACTACAGACATGAAAGCAAGTGGCATGTATCAATAATAGGACACAAGGTAAAACAATGTTCAAGAAATCCTTGGGTATTTTGTATGTCAGGTTCAGCTTAAGAAATGGCAAAAAAGCAGATATAAGGAAAAATACTTCTAAGAATTGAATAGCAGAATTAATTATACAATTCCTGCCAGATTTTTTTGAGTATTATACATGTCCTATTTGTAATTCAATCTTTCTATTGCAATGAGTATATTGGAAACAAAAAATAGAACTCTTTATTTTTTGTCTTTGCTGCTTCACACTTCAATAGAAATAACCTGTCTGGTTTGATTCACTCTAATATTTCTCCTAGAGCGATGAATTTCAATCAGGAGATGAAAGAAATTGTATAACATGTGGTGTCAGCTCCCCTAGAAATATAAGTCACACTGCACTTCAACCTCACTGTCACATTTACTGCAAAGCACCTATACCAATACCAAACTATTAGCACTGAATTATTGTTATTTTAAGTACAATGGTATCATTTTTGCCAATTGCCTTTAAGAGCTAATAAAAAAGCAACCAACTTGGACCAGTGATAATGTTGCTGATGCAGAGCAGCAACCTGTCCAATTGTCTGTGCCAGTAAGTGGTGTTGTTATAATTTCCACCCTGTTGATTTTCAGTCTTCCTTTATCTGGCTTTGAGCTTGCCCGAAGAATCCTAGGTGCTGGGACAGAAAAGCCTTCTTCATTCCATTCAAATCACGTGACAATGTTACCTTCATCTGACAATGCTGCCAGACCCACTTACAGCATTCTACATAAACACACTGAGAGAGTATGTAGGGTTGGTCATTCCCGACATGTCAGATTGTACAGACAAGCTCAAAACAAGTTCAAAGCCAAGTAAAAGCAGATTTAGAGAAAAATCATAATAGTGCCATAAAATAGTATGGAAAGTATAAAAAAGCCCAAAACATGGATTATTACATTTCAGTATCATAGAAACAAACATTTTCTCTCCTTTTATTTTTACATTGACAGGCAGCAATCCCAATGATGTGATTAGACTACTATGAGCAGTGGCCTTAGGGTGGGGGAGAAAGAAACATTATAGAAATCCCCCAAGGAAATTTACAAAACCGGTGGAGGGAATGCATTTTGAATAATGAAGACATAATATTCGGTTTGGAATAGCATGCATATAAAAACAAAACTCTACAGAATAATATCAAACACAATAGTTCCAATAGTATGCTAAAAAAATTCTTTAGGGCCACTTTATGTAATTTATGTATCGTTAGGATCCATTCTCCACGGGTGCTGTTCTTCGACAACCACAGCCTTGCACAACCCATCAACGACAGTGATGACCTGGGGCACGTTAGGCTCAAATTAGTGAAGTAGGCTTAATTAATGGATTAATTATTCAACACCACTTTCCCAATGCATCTGCGCCTAAGCATTTTTCAAAAAGATGACTATGTTCCTCTGGATAAGTATTAATGCTGTATTTCAGATTGATGCTTTTTTTCAGCATATGCAGACGCAGCTGTGTGAGGTGGAGGACAGCAGGTGTTTATAGCTCCCTGCTGAGTGTTTTTCAAAATCAGTGCAGGAATGATTAAAAAGAATGTGTAGGTACTATGTTTTGTGATGACTTCAACCTGGTGCCCAGGTTGCCGTTTTTCAATCGCCAGTCCTATAGCCACCAAGATCAGCAATAGGGGAATAGCCATTTAAAAGATTATCTTTAGTTTAAGAAATACATTGAGATTGAAAGATGTGTCATAGATAGAGACATAGATGTTTTTGTACCTGATAGAACTGACACAAAATATGCATTATTTAATTGTGGACATCTTCATATCTCAAAATTATGTTTCAGTAAGTATTAATTACTTTTCTGCTGAGGGCATATTGTTAGCTATCAATTGCCATTTTTTTCAAATAATAAAAATGTCCTCCCTTTCTTTATGTTCTCTAATTATATATACCCCTAGAGTTTATCATAATAATGTGTGTTACAAAATACCAGTAAGTAATTTGTTATTTTCAGACAAAGGGTTGTTCACAAATGCGCTTACAAATAATAGCCCGGTTGTTGTCAAAATAAAATCATCAAAGTAGTTAAAATGCGCAAATGTACAGTAATACAAATAGGTCAATTGTATTTTGAATAACCCTACTAACGTAAAAGACTGGTATTGTAGCGCTGTTTCATAAACACATGCAAAATACCCCAGCAGCGCAAATGAAGACATTTTTTTTTTACTGGTGTAATAATTGATCTGTTCACCCACTCCACTATGACAGAATCTACAGACCTAAAAATTAATTGAAAACAATACAGTTCCGTCTTCAACCTCTTTTTGTCTGGCAATGTTGATTGTGCCTATTCCCAAAACCATGCTGCTATGTCTGGTCTGCCCATTTTTGTTTTAATGAATGTATTCATTAAAAAAAGCAAAATTGTTTTTAACCAAACTAACTCTAAAACATCTATCCAGGATGCAAATCCTAATGTATTAAATTAATCAATTTAAGTTTGTAAGCGTGTTGATTCGCAAGTGGTAGTCTGGATTTTAAAAACAACTTTTTGGTTTTCTAAAACCGTTTTTTAAACATAGTCTAACTTTAGATCAATATACATTAAACCAGACAACAACCACTAAACCCCTTTTCTACCGCATTTAAGTTTTAAGCTGATGTAAATAAAAATCTATTGATTGACCAACCAAATAAGTATTGATTGGTAAGAAATAATAAAGACCAACAATGATTTAAGTTATTTTCGACACATTTGATTTTAGTTTGGCATTTCTCAGTGCTGGCAGGATGCAGACTGCTTATTTCTCTCCCTGTCTACGCCACAGTTCTTGCAAACCCGACGAGCGCAGGTACTCTAGATTTACCTTCTATGCTGCTGACGCTGTTCTCTGTGTTGTCACGTGTTCCTCTCACTCATAAAGAAGCAGGGCTTGTACGCATCAGAAGAAGGGTTATTGAAAACGAAACTGATCGTGTAATTTATTTTATCATAAGGACTGACTCGAGTCAAGTGGAGACTTTTGGGCCATGAGTCTTTTGAGCAGAGTCGAGTCTTTTCTTGCACGGATTCAAGTCGAGTCATTTGGTGACAATAACTCAAGTCGAGTCACCGAAAATTGCGACTTGAGTCTGACTCGAGTCATTACAACTCTGGATTGGGCTAGGTTTTTCTTTTGTTTTATTAAAAGTATTTTGTTTATAATTGTTCACTGTAAATAACTCACCATGGGTTCACCACTTCTGTTCTTGCCCAGTTTTTAAAAGCACATTCATGATTATTATTTATTTCTTAGCAGACAAACTTATCCAGGGCGACTTACAAGATAT
Source organism: Acipenser ruthenus (assembly GCF_902713425.1). NCBI lineage: Eukaryota > Metazoa > Chordata > Actinopteri > Acipenseriformes > Acipenseridae > Acipenser > Acipenser ruthenus. The sequence goes on along the minus strand of NC_081198.1, from coordinate 29,492,347 downwards.
CACATTATTTTTACTTACAATTACATTATTTTTTTACATACAATTACCCATTTATACAGTTGGGTTTTTACTGGAGCAATCTAGGTAAAGTACCTTGCTCAAGAGTACAGCAGCAGTGTCGCCCACCTGGGATTGAACCCACAACCCTCCGGTCAAGAGTCCAGAGCCCTAACCACTACTCCACACTGCTGATCTCCAGCCCTTACTGACGGAAAAACAATCAAGAATGAGGGGAATGTTTTAATTTGCTTTACTGCAACAATTTAAAGTCGGGCATGCTAACGTGTTTATGAAAAAATGAAATAAAAATGCAGTCGAGGACAGCCGAGATCCTGGAAAAACTTTTGGCATTTCCAAAAATAGCGTTGTTTAAAACTGTTTCCTTACCTTATTAACACCTGAATGTAAGTATTCTTTTTCTGTTAGTCACCATCACACAGCAAGAGAATTGTTAGTAGAGTGAAAACAGACAAACTTGAGTACAGGTTTTTTTTATGACGTTTAATCAAGAAACCGCAAAAATAATAACTGAAAACAATACTTCCTTCTATGCATATATTGTTTCATTAAACAAATAGCAAACACATTCCAGTTAATTGTAGAACTGAGGGTATATACTGAATGTCTCCTGTGTCTCCTTTGTCACAGTCAATAAAAGTGTTTTTTCCATTTCTCTCTGCCATGTTGAGCTGAGTAGCTGCAGACAGTGGTTCTTATCATTAAAGCGAATTTCAGATCTCGAGGTTTTAAGTGCAGCAGAGTAACACACATAACGAAACAAGGGAAATCGTGAGTAAAAACAAAATCTGAGTTTTCTTAATACAATCCCAAAATCGGGATTCAGGAGCTGAATTTGACAACAGTAGAGAAGCTGGAAGCGTTAATCAGTTCATACGTCAGGAAATGGTTAGGAGTTCCACTCTGCCTCAGCAGAGTGGGACTGTATGGTAAAGGGATACTGCAGATGACAGTCCCAGCTCTAACCGAGGAGTTTAAGTGCGCCAAGGTTCGACTGGAAATGACATTGGTAGAGTCACACGACGAATGTCAACAGGCTGCACCTGTGTGGAAAACTGGAAGTGGGCGGCAAAGGAAGCTGCAGAAGATGCAACGGCTGCCCTTCGTATCAGTGATATTATGGGGCAAGTACAGCATGGGAGAGGAGGCCATGCTCAGTTCAGCTCCTCCTACATGGCACAAAGCAGCCCCAGCTCAACTGAAGAAGCTGGTAGTCAATGAGGTGCAAAAGCAGGAGGAGAGGATGAGGTGGGAGAGTGTGGAACAACGCAAGATCAGCTGGTGAGATCTAAGGACAGTGGAACAGAGCAGGATCAGTTTCCTCATCAGGTCAACATATGATGTTCTCCCATCACCACAGAACCTTAATCTATGGGTAGGAGAGGATCCGTGGTGTCCTTTGTGTTCATCGCCAGCTACATTAAGACACATTTTGCCAGGATGTAAGGTGGGTCTTAGCCAAGAGCGGTTTACTTGGCATCATGACCAGGTGCTGCAATGTTTGGCCTTAGCACTGGAAGACAAATGCAGCATGACCAACAAGTTGCCACCAATGCCAGCAATATACGACACACAAAGAACAACATTCCTCCATCCAAGGGAGCAACCTCCAAGAAAAGGTATTGAAACCAAAACTCGTCTTGGACAACTGGAAGCAGCTAGAGACTGGTAAATGCTGGCAGATGTTGGACAACGACTTATTTTCCCACCGGAGATTGCCATCAATAGCCTTTGACCTGATATTGTCTTATGGTCTGGGTCAGCACGCCTTTTTCATCTGGTAGAGTTAACCGTGTCATGGGAGGATGCTGTGGATGAGGCGTATGAAAGGAAGAAACTTCGGTATGCTCAACTACCTGCTGAAGCGGAACAGCGAGGATGGAGAGTCCAGGTTTACCCTGTGGAGGTGGGTTGTCGTGGATTTGTGGCACACTCCACAACCCGGTTTCTCAGAGACATCGGATTCAGTGGTCAAAAGTTGCGACGCATAGTGAAGAACTTATCCGAAGCAGCAGAGAGGAGCAGCAACTAGCTCTGGTTGAGATGAAAAGATTCTGGGTGGGGACCTCAAGCATAGCAGAAAGAAAGCAACGTCGATGTAAAGGAAGGTAAGTAAGTAATTCTATCTCTGTCATAACTACTCATTAAATTAACTTGCAATTTGAACCTTAACACCCGTTTATTGTCTTTTTTTATTACAGATACTAATATCCATGTATTATAAAAAATATTATATTGGATTCAGTGAGTTAATGGAAAATAATTCCATCTTGGGTTTCTGTGCCAGTTTTAAAACAACTTGACCTAATGGTCTCACAGTTTATGATGCCACATAAACAAACACAGTAACATCAGTGCAAACGCAGCATTCCAGTTCAGCTTTGTGCAACTGTTAATATTGTTAAACTGGGTTTAACAATATTAACAAGCACAAGCAAAGAAATTGTAGCGTCAATCATGGGGTTTCCATGCGGGGCAATTTACACATGAAATGGCGATGCGCGTGCACGTTTGGGAGAATGACTCGTGTAAATCAGGTTTGTGGATGAAAAAAACTGCCAAAGAGAGGGATAGTATGGAAGGCCATCTGGGTCAAAAACGCATTGTGTAGTACATGTTTCAAATATTTGCTACACGTCCTCCTTTGGACCAATCAGAGCACAGGAATGACTACGTGTACCAATTTTAATTTGTACGTGTTCTAAAAAAATGACACAAGCTACAGTAGTGGTTAGGGCTCTGGACTCTTGACCGGAGGGTTGTGGGTTCAATCCCCAGTGGGGGACACTGTTGTTGTACCCTTGAGCAAGGTACTTTACCTAGATTGCTCCAGTAAAAACCCAACTGTATAAATGGGTAATTGTATGTAAAAATAATGTGATATCTGTATAATGTGAAATAATGTATAATGTGACATCTTGTAACAATTGTAAGTCGCCCTGGATAAGGGCGTCTGCTAAGAAATAAATAATAATAATAATAATAATAATTTCCTACGTTGGTGTCTAGTCATTTTACATTAGTGGCTGGTCATGACAACGTATTCGCTTGTAATCACTTCTTATTCACAAGGCAATTGGCACAGTAGCCAGTAACCTTTGGTGTATCATTTAGACAAGAAGACACTGATTTAAAATAAGGAATATTGCAAATATGACGGCGCAAGATTTTTTTCTGCGCTACAAGCATGTTTTTGCTGAGTGCAGCCGTCTCATTGAGGTTTGGCATTTGTTATTTTACGTGGCCGTGGTCCTGGTCTGGACAGAGACCTTGTTTATTATCAAGTATAATACATTTGTTAATAATTGTTATCTCCTGCTTTACCGTCAAAAATAGTAAGTGTAATCACAATCTATTATTATTATTATTATTATCATTATTATTATTAGTCGTAGTAGTCGTAGTATTATTATTATTATTATTATTATTATTATTATTATTATTATTAATAATAATAATAATAATAATAATAATAATAATAATAATAATAATTTTATTTTGTATAGCGCCGGGGGCGTTTCTTTACAATATTTGCCAGAAGCCCCGCCGACTATTGAGACCCAGCGTTTATTATGTAACATCACTAACATCTTGAAATACTTCAGATGCAATCATGGAGAAGCCACTAACATACAACCTTATAGCATTAACATAACTAAACTGGTTGTGTCAGTGGGTATTAAGTAACAGTTTTATTTTATAACAAAATGCCACTGTATTGTCCAAAATAAAGCGAAAGTAAACAAGGAAATGCAAAACTTTAGAAAATGAACAGGCAGAAGAACGAATCTGCATTGAATAACTGAACTGCATCTACCACTGTTTGAATTTCATCTACCACTGTTAATAATAATAAAAATAATAAAATCCACTAAAAAGACCACATCCAGTATATTATTTTGTATTATTATTATTTATTTCTTAGCAGACACCCTTATCCAGGGCGACTTAGAATTGTTACAAGATATCACATTAGTTTTACATACAATTACCCATTTATACAGTTGGGTTTTTACTGGAGCAATCTAGGTAAAGTACCCTGCTCAAGGGTACAGCAGCATCCCCCCACCGGGGATTGAACCCACAACCCTCTAGTCAGAGAGTCCAGAGCCCTAACCACTACTCCACACTGCTGCCCATTGTATTATTATTCATAACTCGCTGTTTAAAAAAGACAGAGCGATTATTGGAAGTTTTACGGTGACAAAAAAAAATAATGGCTTTTAAAAATATTCAAAGGCTCAGATTCCCCGCTCACTTTTGGAAGAGCATAGAAAATGTGAGGCGACTTTTCATTGGCTCATTTAGTACACATACTATTTTCTTTAAATTCATTGGCTCTTATTTCATTTCTAAAGAACTGTTTGGCCCAAAAATGTATGTCTAGTAAAAATAGTATGTGTAATTAACAAAATACTACACATAATAATTTATTTGAAACGTGTACTAAACAGTACACGTTTTTGAACCCGAGATGGCCTTCCATAAGATAGGGTAAATCTAATTTACTCATGTAAATGACGAAACACATGTGTAAATGTTAATGAGCAAGTTAATCCTTAACTATAAATATTGCAAGGGAGCAGGTCAGTTGTTACTGTGGTTTCCAAGATGGCAGAAAGTAGTGGCTGATGGGTGATTTTATGGTTAGCAGTGGTGTAGTTCACCTTAATGATAATGTGGGCGGCTTTTTTTTTTTTGCTATGTCTGGACTGTCATGTTGTATATCTCTTATGGGTTTAAAGTTCTGTATAAAACCACTTACCATGAACTGCTTTATGCCCTTGTTATAGTATTAAAGCAGCTGTTTGAGAATACCCTTGCTGTAAAAACTACGCTAAAGTTAAACACGAAGAGCAAGTGAGCTGCTTAAATGTCTAACTGAATTAATTCCCGTCCTTTTTTTATGCCAGCTGCGTCCAAAAACAATGTGTGTCTGCCCTCCACATTAATAAATATAGTTGGTGAACTGGATGCCATGAGCCAGCTCGATCACCCAAAAGAGTGCAACAGCATCCAACAAGTTGTTGATGCCCTCTCAGAACTGACCAAATATAATTGCAAATTGATTGTGTTTTATTTGTTTGCATCTTTAATATTTAACACAACAGTAAATCCAACACAGCTTAAAAGAAAGGAGAGAATCTCTGACAGCACGAGCCTCCTCAGATCGCAGCTGTCCAACTGAAACTGGCAGCTGTGGTAACCTTCACAGTTGCCAAGTTCGCTTATAATAAAGCGGGGTTGGGCTTGTTTTTTCAGAGTTGCGGGTTGGAACTTACAAACACCCATACTCTAACATGGGTTTCCTTGTTTTGGGCTTATTTTGAAATGCAGTGCCGCTTTTCTTTTTCTTGTGAGACTTGGCAACACCAACCTTCCCCGTCTGTCTCACAGGCTGCCACTGATTCCTGAACACCTCATTTTGTTGTTGACCTCCCTTTCAAATGCCCACTACCCGTATTTGCCCAAGTGTGTTGTTGAATGCTTCCTCAACAGCTGTCAGCCGTCCAGACAGGTAGGGTTTCTAAGCCAGGGTAGTATACACAGCATCACCTGATCCACTATATGCTATTTTGCCTGAATGAAATGGAAATATATATATAACGTCTCCACTGGTTTTCAGCCATGGTGACCTGTGATACCTGTTGGTCAGTTTAATTTTATACCTCCGAGTTCATTTTTAATTAATGAGTCGTAAGATAAATTAGTTGAAACAGTATTCACTACTAACGAAATGACACCCCACTAATGACATCTGAAAAACAATTTGGGCAGGAGCAGTAGAACACATTATTAACCAACCAGGCACAAGGTATTTTGCTTTATTACAGCAGCTTAGATTCACTCATGTACCAGTTCTCTACGCATGGAAACCACATTTTCACAAAATTTCACTAGTAATCTTCAAAAACTGCACAAGTACTTTACGCATAGTTAATTTACATATTAACCCCCACCTTTCCCATTCATTTGCATGACATTGGGTGAAAAGCCCGGTTTACTCGAGTAAAATAAACTCAGCGAATGGAAACCCAAAAAAGCATTTTACACAAGACATTTTTCTCAAGCTGAAAAAAAAAACATGCATGGGAACTCCACCAATGTAGACATTATTCAAATATGGGTTTATTTAATGAGGTTTACTGCTTTCTAGAAACGTACACAAATGTCATTAGCGTTACAGAACCCCCTGCAGTATTTATAAGAAGCGCATTACTTTATCTGTTATGTAGTCTCTGTTGTCCATATCTCAGCAATTTGTTAAATATATTCCCAATGGTTTTGATAATTTTTTATTCACAAAATTTTTTTACTCAGAACGTTTGCCAGGAGAAAGACTTTTTTTTCTTCTGAAGATTATAGGGTATCCATTTCATGCTGCCTCCTGCAACAATACTTGTGGAGGAAGCTCTATCTAGATACAGAGTAAATAGTGAGAAATGTATTGCCCATTTGATTGATTCAAATAAAAAATAAATCAGCAATATAGAGCTGCGATACCGACAACACGGGGACAGCAAAGATAATGCAAAGCATTGATTTTGTAGTGTGTCCTGTAACCCTAAATGTTAACTTATAAAATGTTCTGTATATCACTTAAAAATATACCAATATTGAAAAAGTGGGTGCTTTGCACTCTCCATAAATAAATTATTATTATTATTATTATTATTATTATTATTATTATTATTATTATTATATCAGAATCAATATACCACAGAGCCAGTAAAAGGCACATATAACTGTATTGTAATATTTTGAGTTGTTAGTATTATGTATGGAATGGGTTTCTTGGTCACATCATTAGAATCCTTTAAGACTGATCATCAGTTGGGCCATTCATGTATACCAAAGAGCCACCACCAGTGACCAACTGGCATTACTGTGTCCGCTGTCCAGTCAATCTTAATTACCATTTATCTGCTCCATAGTATAAGGTTTAAACACTATATAAACACTGACTCATAAAAGAACCCAGTTTACTACATTATGAATCAGAATGTAAACGTAATAAAGTATTCTCATTATTGAGTCTCTCTTTATTGAAGCTCCCACATTTTTCTTTCTGTTCTATTATTTTTCACGTTTTATTTAAAGTCCACATTAATTACAAAGGCAGCCACTGTGCAAGAGGAATTAAGTTAATTTACATTGGGTATCTGGCACTCCCACTGTGGGAGCTGATGAATGGTTATTAAGATTCACTGGGCAGAGGACACAGTAGGACACTGGTTGTGGCTCTTCTTTTGTATCCATGAATAGCCTAAATTTTATAAAGTACACAAGCAGAAGACAGTTGCAAAACCAGTCATTAATCATTTGTAACTGCCTTGTTATCCTCCGACAGGGATACAGTGGATTTGTAGCGCTTCATGTACAATACAACCATAAAAAGTATAAAACAACGGCATGATGGGATAATAAAATAAAAATTAACAAACACTCAAACTCCTCCCGCCCAGTAACACCATCCCTAGACATCAAGGCTATAAAGGCTAGATTCCAAAAGCAACTTAACCCTTTGAGTAGTACGAACGTACCGGTACGTTCGCTGCTCTCTGGTCCCCAGGGAGCAGCGAACGTATCGGTACGTTCTGCAACTTTAAACTTCAATTACTGAGCCTACAAAACCCCTGATCACATAATATTGTAAACCTAGGTTTCTTTAACACATTTTATTGGTCTCTTGCGCCCTCTGCCAGATATTGACTGAATTACATAAAATAAACCCAGTCAAAAAAATGCCAACAGTGTTTGTAAACTGGCGAAAATCAGTGAGAATGAAGTAGTAGTAATAATGAATTCAGATTCCGATTTATATTCGAATACATACAATTCTTCCACTGAATTGGATGTCAGTGAAGACATAAGCGAAGAATATTTACCATCAACAGCAAGTGACAGCTAAGAGGCGGTGCCAAGCTTTGTGCGTTGCTCCATGCTTCAAGGAGTATCATATGCTGAAGCATAAGACACTCTTACTCACTCTGCCCCCACAACCTGTTTACCCGGGTATGATTTATTATTATTATTATTATTATTATTATTTATTTCTTAGCAGACGCCCTTATCCAGGGCGACTTACAATTGTTACAAGATATCACATTATTTTTACATACAATTAAATTATTTTTTATACATTATTTTTTACATACAATTACCCCTTTATACAGTTGGGTTTTTACTGGAGCAATCTAGGTAAAGTACGTTGCTCAAGGGTACAGCAGCAGTGTCCCCATCCATTTGCCTACATGTTATTTTTTAGTCAAAACCTTTCCCTATGACTAAATAAAATATGTATATATATATCTATATATATATATATATATATATATATATATATATATATGTTTTATTTATTTACGGTAAAAATTATTTGTCTGTATTTTGTCAGTATCCATTACATACATACAAACATATAGCTTTCAGCTTGTTTGTACGCTGTACTTGTAATAATCAAGTGCATGCAGAAGACAGAAAAAAAACCTCACTCCCGTAGGACCGGCAGTTCATTTTAGAACTCACTACTCAAAGGGTTAAACACAGAAATAGGAGTAGCCGTCTCAGATGTCTTTTGGCTGCATATTCCAACAACAATGGTTTGAATATAATTTTCTTGCAATCAGGAATCAAAGTTCCCGCTAACTAATAATGTCTGTTTGTCAACCATAAAGCTGTAATGCAAGTCTGAAAAGGACAGTGTTTGTCATCATCCATGGGTCTTAAATGAAGATCTTAAAAAAAAATGAATCATCACACTGCACCTGGTCAAATATGGAAAGTTAGGTTGAATGTGCAAGATTACCAAAATCAGAATGTAAACATGACATAAAAAAACATTTTATAAGATGTTTGTATTAACTAGACATTTAATCACAGGCTTAATCTGATTGAAGGCAGACAAAAATGACAAAAAATGTTTCTCTCCTCCAAACCTGTAAAATCAATTGGCAATTCTGTCAGATAGGCTTGTGTATCTAATTAGATAGAAGTCGGTGACCTCTGTATATATAAGAATTCATGGCAGAACAACAACACAATTATTTGATTTATTAATGTTTTATATAAGGGTGTGAACTGGTGGTTTGCAGTGTGCAGGTGAACAGCTGATGCAAGTGCTCCAAACAACAACAGACACAAAGTTCACAATTCAAAACAGTTATTTTATTTATTTTGATACCGGTTAAATAATAGTACTGGCTCTACACAACGATGTGTATCACCAGCATATAAATCATGGGGTTAAGTCACGAAATAATAAGAATAACACAAAACACAGACACAGTCATTGCTGATAGTGAGTGCTCTTAGTGCAAGTGTGGTGCAAGGCAATAATAGTGACAGTGGTGCAGTGTAGTCCGGGTTTGGTGCTGGCTGGTAGCGACAGCTCCCGGGTTCGTGTTAGCCATCTAACAATGACAAACACAGTTAGCAACAAACAAACAAAACACTTAACACTCACGATACGTTTCTTAAGTCTCTGTTTCCTTTTTGATAACCACAACAAAGGAACAGATTACATTATCACATCCCCTATTATACCTTCAGTCACGGCCCCTGCGATAGCTAGTTTAATCACGTCTCCTCCAATCCATGACTGACACTTCGCGTACCACATTAGGGCGATGACTTCTGGCATTGTGACTCCACCCCCTTCCTGGATAGCTGGCTTCCGACTGACCCTGGAATGAACTGCCAAACCATCCAGTCCGGGGCACATTGTTCCTGCTACACAGTACCCTCACAGGTCGGGAGGGAGATTGTTGACTAGGATTAATTTGCTCTCTGTCACAAAGGGTCAGTCTCCCATATCAAAAGTGGGAACACAAGGTCAAAATGCACATATTTCTTTAGTTTTCAAATGTGTAAGGTATGAATTCATATAACAAGTAAGTCTTAAGTTTTATTTAATGGCCATCCTACTATTTGTATGTAACATTGACACCAAAAACGTGTGCTTTTTATATTTTGCAAGGCACTTAGAAATAAAACACCTCACAAGTGATGTTATTTTGAAGACTTTTATGGATTGCTTACTTAAATTTAGTGCTCTCACATTTTTCTTTCTGTTCTGTTATTTTTCACATTTTATTTCAAGCACACATTAATTACACAGACAGCCACTGTGCAAGAGGCATTAAGTTAATTTACATTGGGTATCTGGCACTCTCACACTGTGGGAGCTGATGCATGGTTATTACGATTTACTGGGCAACGGACACAGTAATGTCAGTTGGACACTGGCTGTGGCTCGTTTGGTATACATGAATGGTCTAAACTTTAACTTAACACAGGGCTTCCACTCAAAACACGTTAATATTGCTATAACTCAGGGGCAACTAAAATACCTGTCCTAGCCCAGTTTCCCAGGACTATTTTCAACTAATGTGTCCATACGGAGAACAACGAAGTGAAACTGTGTTAGAATGTATAGCAGAATAATAAATCGGGGTCAGCTATTCCACGTCTTTTTCATTAATATTATCTACTACTATTGTTGTTCTTGTTTAAAAATAGTTTTTTTTAAATAATTTTATATCAAACAATGAAGTCTGAGAGTCAATTTAGTGGGAAACTTACCTCAACATCGCAAGTTTTAGCCTTCATACTGGCATTAACTGTGGCTTACAAGACACCAAGTGTACCATCATATAAGAATGATTGCAATTTCCCTCAATTGAGAGAGTTTTCTCCCTTTTTAATTAGTTGTTCTTCCCTTTAAAAAAGTTAAGCACCAAAAACATTGAAAGTGGCATGTTGTTTGGAACCAAGTAGCAACCATCTCTAAGAAAGTGAGTGTCAGTGACGAAAGCTCTAAAGAGCTGTATTCCTGAAGAGACAAGTCCTATTTATTTATTTATAAGCCAAATTCCAGTCTGGCTTTTTTATGTTTTTCTTTCAAAAGTGGAGTCCTCCTGGGTCTTCTTCCATGGAGCCCACTTTCGCTCAAAAAGCGACGGATGGTGCGATCAGAAACTGACGTACCTTCACCTTGGAGTTCAGCTTGTTTCTCTTTGGCAGTTATCCTTGGTTCTTTTCCTACCATTCGCACTATCCTTCTGTTCAATCTGGGGTCGATTTTCCTCTTGCGGCCGCGCCCAGGGAAGTTGGCTACAGTTCCATGGACCTTAAACTTCTTAATAATATTTGCAACTGTTGTCACAAGAACATCCTTTGCTTTCTCTGGTCCATGTTCAGTGTGGTGCACACAATGATACCAAACAGCACAGTGACTACTTTTCTCCATTTAAATAGGCTGAATGACTGATTACAAGATTGGAGACATGTGTGATACTAATTAAAGAAACTAATTAGTTTGAAATATCACTATAATCCAATTATTTGTTATCTTTTCTAAGGGGTACCAACAAATGTGTCCAGGCCATTTTAGAATATCTTTGTAGAATAAACAATAATTCATCTCTTTTCACAGCTTCTTTGCTTTATTCTATGACATACCAAAGGCATGCAAGTATTCATGATAAAATAGCTTTTAATTTCATCACTTTTCAGGAGGAATGAAGCATTATTTCAATAAGCTGTAAGGGTACCAACAAATTTGAGCACGTCTATATATATATATATATATATATATATATATATATATACACAGTAGTCCTTTCAAGACAACTTTGAATTGATCAACATTTAAACTGTATATTTAAAAGAAAACAGTAAAGAAATGAAAAAATAAAAAGTACACTTACATGCTGAATACAGTAATTATATGCCCTTTCTCTTGAAAAACATATCCAGTGTAGACTGCCTCATATTTTTTGTGCTTTTCTCAATGCACGCTGTTTCAATCTTGTTACCTTCTCACGCCTGTTGCCATGGTTGCAGTTTGTGTGAAGATGGCAATGGTTGCATACGTCACTGTGACAGAGATCGAATGAGTCTTAGTGTTAGATCTCCCTTTCGACCTGTGAGAGCACGGTGTACGAGGAACAGAGTACCCTTAATGAAATGGCACGACAATTTATTCCGTAGGGTAGATGGAAGTCGGTCAGTTCGGAAGGGGGCGGAGCTATGGCACCCGAGCTCAGTGACCCAGACGGTAAGCGGCGTGGCATCCGAGGACTGGAGGAGCGGATGCGCTCGTTAACCTCGGGGTCATGGGCAAGGGTATAAATAGGGGGCATGGCTTGAGTGATCTGTTCCTTTGCATATGGTTAAATTATATGACCAAGAAGGAGCCCGTTTGTGAGATCGACCGTGAGTGTTTTGTGTCTGTGTTCTAACACTGTGTGTCTTGTGTGTTGTTGTCTCACTAAAGATTACTGAGCACGATCCGGAGCTGCAGCCGCAGGCCAGCGACAAACCCGGACTTCACCACTCACCTTTTCACTACTGGAACTGTCTTTTGTTTTGCACCTTTTAGCACTTAAATCACGCACTGTCTTTGTGTTTGTGTTTAGTGTGGGTGTCGGAACGGGACTTTGGGGTTGCGGGTCAAACCCGTAGGATTATAACGAGAAGTGATACACGCCGCTGTATCACTTCCAGCATTATTATTAGTTACAGGTTTTGCCTTGAGGCTCTGGACATTTATTAATTTAAATAAACACCCTTGCACCTGTACCAACGTTTGTCTGTGTGATTCTTCTGCACTGCACTCACCTGCACGTCATTACCACTTTGCCACACGTGGTGTCAGAAGTGGGATGGACTACGCAACACTGTCGGCGCTGCTGGAGCAGCTGGACAGCAGACGGGAGGTGGAGGAAAGACGGAGAGAGGAGAGGTACACTGCGCTGATCGAGAGGGTCGGGCTGGCAATACCTCCCACAGCATCAGCAGAATGCAGCTTCAGAGCGCCCAAAGCACGGACGCAGAAAATGACGGCGGATGATGATCCAGAGGCATACCTGGTGGCATTTGAGCGGCTGGCTACCACCGCGTCATGGCCCCGACAGTTCTGGGCAAGCCAGCTGGGACCCTGCCTGATTGGGGAAGCGCAGGCAGCCTACCAGGCGATGGGGGATGACGACGCCGCTCAATATGACCTGGTAAAGCTGGCTATTCTCCGCCGTCTTAACATTACGGAGGAAACGCACCGAGTGAGGTTCAGGGAGTACAGGAGGTCCCTGAACGTACGCCCCAGGGTGGTCGCGCAGAAGCTCTGTGACCACATGATACACTGGCTCACCCCGGCGCTAAAAACAACTGCCCAGATGGGGGAGGCCATCGTCATTGAGCAGTTTTGTCATGTGGTCGGCGCCGAGACCCAAGGATGGATACGGCGCCACAACCCCGACACCCTGGAACAGGCAGTCAAGCTCGCTGAGGACTTCGAGGACTCCCTGGTATCCGCCCAGACCGGGCTACTCACCCCACCTCAACGGAGCGGCCGAGCCCCACCTCCTCTCTCTGCTCCATCAGCCCCACCACCAGGACCGGTTCAACGACCTCCAAGAGCACCAACCCCAATGGGCGACCTTGCCTCCTCTTCATGGAGACCAAGGTTGGCCCCCAGCTGGGGTAGAGGTGCTGCCCCTGCCCCGTTGCCATACCAGCAGCGGGACAGACCATTTAATACTGTGCCCTCCTTTCCCCCTACCTGTTTTAGGTGCCGCCAGCCGGGACATCAGGCTAGGTCATGCCCATCTGCGATGGAGTGTGACGTGGCCGTCTGTAATCTGGCATCTGAAGCGGGTAAGCGAGGGAAAAATGGTCGGGAGGGGCCTTGTATTGTTAAGGTGATTTTTGGAAATGTGAAAACCCATGCATTAGTGGACACAGGGTGTGGTCAGACCTTAATTAGAGCATCTCTCTTAGGCGGTATGGTGTGGCAGCCACAAGGTCAGGTGGCGATCTCCTGTATCCATGGAGACACGGCAACATACCCCACAGTAAAAGCATATTTATCGGTCGGTCCGATGAAACGTTCCCTGGTAGTTGGGGTAGCGGAAAGGTTACCACATCCCATTATTCTGGGTCGGGACTGGCCCAACTATAAAGATTTATTGAAATTAAGGGCAGTCCCGGCCATACACGCAAATGTGGCAGAAAAAGTAGAAGGGGAAATGATTGGTAATGTTTTTCCCTTTCAAGCGGAAATGTTCTCTTCCCTGTTCCGGCCGAAAAAAACAAACAAAGAGAGAAGGCTGCGGAAATGGGAGGGAGCGTTAATGAGACAAGGCTGGGGGCTGGTGGGAGCCTGTTATAACGGTGAAAAACGTCAGTCGAAGGGGGTCGGAACGCAGTGTGACCGAGAGGGCGAGGTTACTGGGCCATCAAGGGCAGATGTTACTCCCGCCCCGCTCAATATACCGGACATGTGGCACTCGAATGTGAACCTAGTGTGGGAGCAGGACAATGACCCATCACTGGTGCACATTCGGGGACAGGTCCGGTCCATTGAAGGTAAGGATGTTGAAGGCGCTGGGGCACTAGTATTTCCACACTTCATTATCAAGGGGCAATTACTATATAGGGTAAACCTGGCCGCGGGCACAGGACATCCTGTAACACAATTATTGGTCCCCCCGTCTTGTCGGCTGGAGGTCATGAGGCTGGCGCATGATATCCCTTTTGCGGGGCACCTCGGAGTTGACAAGACAAGGGAACGGATATTGGCTCGATTCTTTTGGCCAGGTCTTTATAAGGAAGTGTCGAAATATGTAGCCACATGCCCAGACTGCCAGAGAGTAGCGCCGGGTCGAGTGCGCCCCGCCCCTTTGGTCCCACTGCCGATTATTTCCACCCCCTTTGAACGCATCGCAGTGGACATAGTCGGCCCTTTGCTACCTTCTGACTCCGGGTATACGCATATATTAGTGGTGGTAGATTACGCAACGCGATACCCAGAGGCAGTTCCATTGAGGTCCACTAGTGCTGCTGCGATAGCCAAAGAACTAGTGCAGATTATGGCAAGAGTAGGGATCCCCAACGAGATATTGACTGATCATGGAACTAATTTCTTGTCAAATACGCTACAGCAGGTATATAAATTACTAAAAATACGTCCCATCAGAACGTCGGTTTACCATCCACAGACGGACGGTTTGGTGGAACGTTTTAATCAGACTCTAAAGGCGATGCTGAGACGATTTGTGAATCAGGAGCAAAAACATTGGGCATCGCTTCTTCCCTACCTCCTTTTTGCGGTGAGAGAGGTGCCGCAGAGTTCGACAGGGTTCTCCCCCTTCGAGCTCTTGTACGGCCGACAGCCTCGCGGCATTCTCGATCTGTTGAGAGAGGGGTGGGAGGAGCACAAAGGCTCGTCCAAAAATGTAGTGCAGCATGTGCTCCTACTGAGAGATCGCCTAGATTTGGTCGGTCGTTTGGCCCAAGACAATCTCAGATCGGCTCAGCATCGACAACAGCAGCATTACAATCAAAATGCATTAATCCGAACTTTTCGACCTGGAGACAAAGTAATGCTGCTACTTCCCTCAGCGGAATCCAAACTATGTGCTAAATGGCAAGGGCCATATGAGGTGATTCGGGCTATAGGAAAGGTGAATTACGAAATTAAACAGCCCGATCGCCGTAACAAAAAATAAATTTATCATATAAATTTATTAAAGCCCTGGCAGGCAAGAGAGGTGTTATTTATAGCCCCAGGCAATATAGAGGATGATTTAGGGCCCGAGCTAGAACCCTCTAGCACAAAGAACATTTCGATGGGGGAACAGTTACTTCCTGATCAGCAACGTGAACTACGTAGGTTAATTGAGGAATTTAGCGATGTTTTTTCTAACACGCCCGGTAGAACTAACCTCGCTGAATATGACATTATCTCTCCCCCAGGTGTCACAGTGCGAGAGAGACCTTACCGGATCCCGGAAAGTCGACGGAGTGGCGTTCGCAAAGAGGTATGGGACATGCTCGAACTTGGGGTGATTGAGCCTTCCAGGAGCGAGTGGTGCAGTCCAATTGTGATAGTGGCCAAAAAGGACGGCACCAACCGCTTCTGCGTTGATTTCCGCAAGGTAAACGCTATTGCCAAGTTTGATGCGTATCCCATGCCTCGGGTCGACGAACTCCTAGATAGACTGGGGACGGCGAGGTTCATCTCCACTCTGGATCTGACGAAGGGATATTGGCAGATCCCGTTAACTCGTAGTTCTAGAGAGAAAACCGCATTTTCAACACCAGAGGGGCTGTTTCATTTTACAACCATGCCGTTTGGGTTACATGGTGCGCCTGCTGCCTTCCAGAGACTGATGGACCAGGTTTTACACCCACATCGTGAATATGCGGCAGCGTATATTGATGATGTGGTCATTTACAGCTCCACCTGGCGAGAGCATTTGGCTAGGATCACAGCCGTCCTTCAGTCTCTAAGGGCAGCCCGGCTGACAGCTAACTTGCGAAAATGTGCGTTTGCCAAAAAAGAAACGCAATATTTGGGGTTTGTAATGGGGAATGGCAGGGTGAAACCCGTTGTCTCCAAGGTCCAGGCCTTGGTAGACGCGGCAATCCCCAAAACCAAGGCTCAAGTGCGGTCGCTACTGGGGTTAGCCGGTTATTACCGCCGCTTTATCCCCGAGTATGCCACAGTGGTTAATCCCTTAGTTGACCTCACCAAAAAGAGCGCACCAAATTCAATTAAATGGTCAGAAGAATGTCAGGGGGCGTTTAATACTGTTAAGCAGAGACTTTGCCAGGCCCCTGCTCTCATCACGCCAGACTTCACTAAGAGATTCATCCTCCACACCGATGCTTCGGATGTCGGCTTGGGTGCAGTCCTGTCTCAAATGGTAGGCGGAGTAGAACACCCTGTTCTGTACATAAGTAAAAAAATGCTCCCTCGGGAGCGCAACTACTCCGTCGTCGAAAAAGAGTGTTTGGCCATTAAATGGGCTACTCACTCTTTAAGATATTACCTGCTGGGACACTCATTTGATCTTGTCACTGACCACGCCCCACTCAAGTGGTTAAGCACAATGAAGGACAGCAATGCCCGGATAACTCGGTGGTATCTGGCATTGCAGCCCTTCATGTACCATATGGTACACCGTGCAGGGAAAGACCACCAAAATGCGGATTATTTTTCCCGGGAGGGGGGAGTAATGGGAAAGGTAGGTTTAGCCGAGTGTTCCTTCGGCTCCACTCTGAGCGGTGGGATATGTGACAGAGATCGAATGAGTCTTAGTGTTAGATCTCCCTTTCGACCTGTGAGAGCACGGTGTACGAGGAACAGAGTACCCTTAATGAAATGGCACGACAATTTATTCCGTAGGGTAGATGGAAGTCGGTCAGTTCGGAAGGGGGCGGAGCTATGGCACCCGAGCTCAGTGACCCAGACGGTAAGCGGCGTGGCATCCGAGGACTGGAGGAGCGGATGCGCTCGTTAACCTCGGGGTCATGGGCAAGGGTATAAATAGGGGGCATGGCTTGAGTGATCTGTTCCTTTGCATATGGTTAAATTATATGACCAAGAAGGAGCCCGTTTGTGAGATCGACCGTGAGTGTTTTGTGTCTGTGTTCTAACACTGTGTGTCTTGTGTGTTGTTGTCTCACTAAAGATTACTGAGCACGATCCGGAGCTGCAGCCGCAGGCCAGCGACAAACCCGGACTTCACCACTCACCTTTTCACTACTGGAACTGTCTTTTGTTTTGCACCTTTTAGCACTTAAATCACGCACTGTCTTTGTGTTTGTGTTTAGTGTGGGTGTCGGAACGGGACTTTGGGGTTGCGGGTCAAACCCGTAGGATTATAACGAGAAGTGATACACGCCGCTGTATCACTTCCAGCATTATTATTAGTTACAGGTTTTGCCTTGAGGCTCTGGACATTTACTAAAATAAATAAACACCCTTGCACCTGTACCAACGTTTGTCTGTGTGATTCTTCTGCACTGCACTCACCTGCACGTCATTACCACTTTGCCACAGTCACACATGATTCCCACTACAATAGGTTATCTTTAAATTAGCCTATCACGGTCTTTGTTTTCACTGACAGAATAACACATTCACATTGGAGAAAGTTTGTAAACATGATCATTCTAATAGGGCTCATTTCCATTGAAAAAATTGGTTCTTGCTGCTTGGAGCGTTACAAAACGGGGTTTGTTATAAGAAGGGTTTGTTATAGTGAAGTCAGACTGTATATTCAAATGGCTGCAATCAATTACTCCACTTAATGTGGTGATTTTATTGCTGCTGCTAATACATCAGTTAACATGACTAATAATTGAATAATCTGTGTTAATTGTATTTAATGCTCTAGATATGGTTTGTCTCACAAAGGATTGGTCTGTGATGCACTGATGAAGGCTGAGGCCACAATGCGTTTGCTTTGATCTGGAATGTGATATCTTATTTTTTTTATTCAGCTCTTGTTTTTAATTTTGTAGCGTAATTCATTCCTACAAATAAAACATGAAAGCATGTTTGCAAGTGTCTGGTAATAATTCTTCCACTATAATATGAAAAAAATCTTAAGAAAAAAAAAACTTTACATACTTTACACAACAAGTATCAGTGTTCCTGAAATTTCTGCAGGCAAAACTGACAGGACAACATCGAATGGGTTTAATAAAACTAATATTTAGACTCTGGCTTCTTATAGTAATTGGTAATTACTTATAGTAATAGGTAATTGAATCGACCAATGCAGCTCCGCTTCAGGAATTAGTTAGCTCACAGTCGGTCAGTTCTGTAACCCCCGGTGAATATGTGTACACTAAATTAATGATCAATACCTTGGATTGAATGGATGAATGTGGCTTTACCTTTGACTTCACAGTAAAGTGCTCTTCACAATATTAATGAAATCACAACCAGGTCATTCCCATGTAGGCTATCCTGAAGTCTGGGTGACATATCCATCATCCTACAGACATAGTACCAGACAAATGCCAGTACCCCTTGTGGATTATTTATCCACAAGCTTCAGAGTAATGAAACTATCAACCTGCTGCCCCAATCGAGATTGCATTAAACTGTAATACTGTATTGATTAGTAAAACTAACTTGGCCTCCATACCAAGAGTTTGGTTACACAACTGCTATTGAATTGTGAGAAACTCACAATTTTCCAAAACAGGTGTAACAAAGAGCAGAGTATTCATGTAAAGTTGAGGCTCTAGTGTCTGTTTATAGGCAGATATTTCATAAACTGTACAATATGCCCTCTTGTTCATAAACCTCAAGAATGCCACCAGTGTTTATTTAAGTACAGTACTTAGAGCTAACAAAATAATTAAATCTTGACTTGTTATCACCGTCACTTCATAATCTCACATTTTTCTGTATAAAAGATTCACACATTGTTGTCTATTCAGTCTAAACAGTGAGTGAGATCTAAATATTACCTCTGAGAAAATAAAGATGTGTATAAACAAGTCTGGTCCTGTGTAGAGCCACGGTCATTTTTCTCCTCCATTATTCATAATTGGCTACTGTGACTCTGCATAGGTAATGCACCACATAATGTATTTTCCTGCTGTAATTTACAGTTCTATTAACTGCAGAATAGCTGTTATTTCAAACCTGTAGCTGTAATCTGCGCTAATGTTTCTAATGGGCGTTCCTAAAATACACAGCACCGTTACTGAGGTGGCCAGGGTCAGCATCTGCCACTGAAGCATCAACAGCTGGGCTGGCAAACATCACAGCTGTGCCACCCCCTGAGAGAAGCGGGAATCATTAGGTAAATTGGCCTATTCATCTGGCTTCCAAGACCCATTAGACCACGTTTTCCCTTATTTAGAATATTGTTGAAGTAAACCACTGCTTTTCCACCCGTTTCACCTTCAGACAGCTATGGGGTTACTTAAGATGGATTCTTACACACACTGCATCATAAAGCATAAAGTGCATTACATAAACTACTGGAGAGTGGCATACTCCACAGTCACTTCTAAAGCCTTAAAAATACTATTGCGAGTCTGGTTATTTTCGGGTGAACAGGTTTACCCAGTATTTCTACACTAGACAATTACTTACAGTGCATTTGTTTTTAATCACTTCTTTAAATATATTCTGCCATATACAGCTATGTCCAAAAGTTTAGCATTAGCTAGAATTGTAGGATTGAGGTATATTTTTTTTTTTAGTGTACATTATGTACATTTTAGTTATTTAAAAATAAATATATGTACATAATTTAGATATTTTATTTAAAGAAACTACAGAATTATATTGCAAAAGTCTACCGGAAGCCATAATAGTAGTACAGTATTTCAAGTTAGATTTTGAAATGTCAAATTTTTCAATTTTGTCGGTTTTTCTTTAACTATATGGAAAACTACAAAGCGGTATGTAATTGAATAATTGAAATTATTCATCAGGTTTCATTTGACTTCATGAGGCACAATTAATTCCTTCCTATAGGTGTGCTTGTTCACACCACACCATTTGAAAACAATTATTGATAGATTTCCATGTTCTTTCATTTTGTAGTCCCCACAGAAAGCAATGTTGATAAAATTCGGAGCACAATGCTGGGTTCAAATGTATTTAAATTGGATAGATGATCTAAGACAGGAGTGTCAAACTCCAGTCCTCGAGGGCCGCAGGGTCTTCTGGTTTTCATTCCAACTTAAATTCTCAATTAACATAATTATTTGTTGAATTTGACATATTTAATATTTTTCAAGGTCTTTTACAGTTGATGGTTTTAAAAATGCACTTGATTCAAGTTACACTACCTATGAAACATTCTGAGACCTGGAGAGAAGTGTTGAATGTGTCCACTTAATCAAATAATTAGACCAATTGAGTAATTGAGAGCTCGGGTGGAACAAAAACCAGAAGACACTGCGGCCCTCCAGGAAGTGAGTTTGACACCCCTGATCTAAGAGAACTAATGCTATAAAAATTAGTTTAGCAGTGATAATGTCTCAATTCCAGGGTACTAAAGAAATTCTAGTGTCAGTAAAAAGGTATTTATTTATGCAAGCCCTAATTGTTAGAACGTATTACATACACTTCATTTCCTATCACACACGTTGCAGTCTCTCTGTGTTCCTTGCTATGATCAGTAAAGGTAATTCAAAAATACAAGTTTATCATGTGTTTGTCTTTTACTATAAATATTTTGTTAACTCTTTAAAAGAAAGTGAAACACTTTACCGTTAACGAACAACATTTATTCTTAGAAAATCCATTTTGCTAGGTCTCTAGGGCTTTTTCTTTTTAAATAATTGAAAAGAATATTTCTAAAAAAATAAATAAGGATATTTTTATATCTTGAAACCCATCATCAATTCCAGGTTGACTTTGTGTAGTTGTTTGTACTAAAGGCTTTCAAGTATACACAAAGGAGCTAGAATTATGTAAAATTGTGTTAAGTTTCCTGAAGGAAATACAGATAATGGAATACAGAGTTCTCTTTTGAATGGGGCTTTAATACGAGATGTAAAAAATATACTGTACCACTGCATTTTCACAAGTCGAACGCCCCAGTGGAACCACCTGACCACAGCAGAGCGTGCTGAAGGTTGACACTGAGGAAAGTGAGTTAGTGCTCTGTGTAATGGTGTTTGCAGTGCTTGCCCCCTTTCAGCTCATGGGAAATCTCCTGTGTACGTTCCTATCAAACTGTTAGCTGTACCATGACACCCTGCCAGCACACTGTGACCCCCTACAACATCACTCCTGGCTGGTTACATTCCTTATTACATAAATGGATTTGCTATACTGGCATTAGACCCATTGAGGTTGTTTAAATATTCTGTTTATTTCCAACTTGACAAAGCATGAAACAATACTTGCAACAATTTAAATGTGTATATTATCAAAACACAATACATATACTGCAAGTTCAGTAAAAAATGTGGAAATGTGCAATACAGGGCTGGATAATCCCTCAGTAGCTGCACAGGGGCTATGCCAACAGTTTCTCAAATCTGACATTTTTGAGGGGCAATTATACAGTAAATATCATAAAGTTAAAACAACAAGCAACGACAGTAGTTACTGAATACAGATACCTGTTTTATTTCTGGCAACTAAAATTGGGATTGCCCACCATGACTGTGCCTTCCCCACTGAATTAACATCTTAAGTTTTGTATACAGTGCTGTGTGCAGTATTAAAACCTGTCAATTCCTGTTAAACATAAGATTGTATCAGAAAGCAACACAATGACAACTCAGTAAACCATGTTACCATAGTTTATATTTCTTAGGCGTTCATGGTATAACTGGCTGAGTTCCAAAACATGCAGCATGTTTTTAATGGTTTAGCAACAGTTAACCATGGTTTAATGGTTTAGCAACAATTAACCATGGTACTGTAATGAGGGCAAAATCAAGGTTGACCATGTTTATAGTTCATGGTTTAATCATGGACAAATCATGGAGAAGTATTCACAAACCTAGGATTATATCAATCCTTTCACTACAAAACCTCATTTTAGGAAATAATTCACAACGTATTTATCCTGCATCACGGTAACATTCAGATTTAAACAGGATAGTCCATCTAGTCTATGTGACACAACCACTATACATACTACATTGAACCTTATAACTGCATTATGTCTCCCATTTGTTTTAATTTTACTATTCATAACCATTTTAGCAGCTCATCAATCTGCAGCCATAATCTTTGAGTAATCTCTTTGTCACAGGCATTGGCATGTGCTCTTTGTATAGCTTTGGTAATAATGCAGAAAACCGTGGAATACATTTGCAAACATATGAAACTGCTAAACTCTAAAGACAGAGTACCAGAATAACCATATTATGTCATGCTAAATCCATTAAAGATGACTAAATAAGTGATGTCCTGTTGTTCAAAACATGCGGAAAGGCTTCCTGATGCGTTTAGATGATAAAAATACCAAATGTAATTAACTTACAACATAAATCACATTAATCATAGACTGACATAGTTATACCTTTATCTGATTGTACTAATGAATTGTTCACTGATGAAGGCTCGAGGAAATTAATCAGAAATCACCCTTGAAATGCTTCCTCCCAAGGCAAGTATGTCACAGGAATTACATAGCTTCTTCAACTCCTACATGGTTTAGGATACTTGCATGCAATCGTGCATACCATCTGTGGAAGAAGATCACAGTTTATAGCACCCGTTAACATCTGTCTTTATTTCATCACTTTCTTTCTGCTAAACCATCTGCTGGGTGATTGCCTGTCCTGTGGGACCCCCATTCTGTTCAGAGCTGTGGCCTATTCTTTAAAAAAAACATATCAGGCTTAATGCGTAAACAAGGTTAAGGTTAAGCTCAAAGAAACAAATCTGATTATATATCAGGTACTAATGGCTGCAAATGCAATACGCTTTTAATTTGTGTTGACTTTAGTGCAGTTGTTATGTTTGATATCCAAAATATCAGCAAGCCTGTCCTTAATTATCATAGAAGCACCCACTGGCACAGCACTACAGTTTGTTGTAAACCCATATAGTAGTAATAAAAGGGCAGGGTACCATAGTTTACCCTGGTTTGCTTTTGTTGTGTAATGTGTTTTACGATACCTCTGACCTTCTCAATGATTATCTATGCTTTTATGGGACGCCAAGTGTAAAAAAAACAAAACAAAGCACATATATTTACCAGGTGTTTTTTTTTTTTCCAGATTTAACTTAAATCACCTAATTTTCCCAAGATTTAACCAAAAAAACATTAAATCTGAAGAAATATAACGGCAGTCCTGCTTTATGTTGCTTCTCTGTCTCCCAGCCTCCTCTATGCATAGAACGCCTACATCTTATGCTTAAATGGGACTCATTTGCATGCTAGCTTCAGATTTAGCTGCCAAACAAATATTTATTTTGCAAAAAACAGATTTATATTTCCAGATTTAATTGCAAATGACAAAGATTGAACTCACTTTAAAATGCTGAAAGATTACGTATTTCGGATTTAACGTGTCATCTAAATGTTGGATGCCAAGTGTAAAAAAAGATTTAAAGACTGAAGCATTTTTTTCCAAATTTAATTGTCATAATGACTTTAAATGTTGAATTTGTGATACACCTTTTCAATATTTATAAATTATATCTGAAAGTACACATTTTCAAAACTTTTAAGTATGTTTTTGTTAACATTTATGTATTAAGCTAAATCTGTAAGAAAAGGACATTTTTTATTATCATAGTGGGCTACCTTTTTATCTTTGTAAACATAGCCATTTTCACATTCATGGGATCTAGGATTAGTTGAATAATGTTGAGTAATTGTAGCGTAGCATTGGCTTTAACTTAATTCATTGTTTTGGCTAACAATTAAAAAAAGTATATTTTTAAATGATCTTATTAATGGGGCAGCAATGTGGTGTAGTGGTTAGGGCTCTGGACTCTTGACCGGAGGGTTGTGGGTTCAATCCCAGGTGGGGGGACACTGCTGCTGTACCCTTGAGCAAGGTACTTTACTTAGATTGCTTCAGTACAAACCCAACTGTATAAATGGGTAATTGTATGTAACAATACTGTGATATCTTGTAACAATTGTCTGCTAATAAATAAATAATAATAATGATAGTAAAAACGAATGATCTCATTGGGCATCTGTTGGGTGCACTTGCAATAGAGGAAGCTTTCTTTCACAGTTCTATATTTTGTGGCATTCTGTATTTCTGTTTATGAAATACACATATTTAGATTGCAAATTAAACATATGCCAATAAGAATATTTTGTTTGTTTGGTTTGTTTTGTCTTTTATCAGGAAGTAAGTTGCTGCCGATATACATTTTAAAAACTGTAAAGTATTGCTATATTTGGTTTTGGTAATAAATATGCCAGCTAGTGTGTGTATATATATATATATATATATATATATATATATATATATATATATATATATATATATATACACTAATTACGATACTCTATACAAGAATATGACTGGTAATTGAAATCAACACTGCACTACACTGTAATTTCAACAACGTAACTACCTGGTGAAACAATATAAACCTCCAACTACAGATCTAGCAAACATTCCAACAAAATAGAGTATACTAAGAGAAGTATCAAAATGTAAATATTGATTGATTTAATTTTTACAGATTTCACAGCGATAAACATAAGCTTAACTGAACATTAATCTCCGCTGCTGTCTGCAGGATAAGGAAGCCTACATTTCGTTTTTAGAGCGAACCCCTACTTGACGCGATTCCATCAAAAATATCTTGTTCGCCATGAACAGTTTGTTTTTGATTAAGATTTGGAAAGTTTAACATTGAACTTTCTAAACAAGAAATGATAGCACAGCTAGTGCACTGAAATAGTGGTTTAATTTGGTTCAATTTCCTGTTTAATCAAATGAGAACAGATTACATTACAAGTACAGTATATTTCAAACTTGCACTGACTTGTTTTTGACCCCCACAGCATACTAGCATGATCTTCAGCATTTGATGACTGCTGGTGAACAGATGTATTTCAGTTATAATTCTCGAAATTCCATTTCTAGCCACATAGCACCCTCTATCGTGTAAAACACGTAATGTCTGGTTAAACAAAACACATATCACTGCAACCTCAATTATGCTGCAAATTCTGTCGAAGATTCTGCGACACTGCGGTCGGAACATGTGGTTCCCACTGTAAAGCAAAGGCAAAATGATTTATCCCACACTTCTCTCACAGTAGCTAATTTGTCTCTTTCACGTCAGCTCTGGTATCACGATTATTGAAGTGAATCACTCTAGCAATGATGCGAAATGTTTCCAGTGACATAGTGGCTGGAAAATATAATCCCACCAGTTTCTGTTTTCCACAAACTAGCAGTTGCAGCTAGTTCCCTTGCTAAGTGAAGGGAGTTATTTAAGGGTGGGCATCTAGTAATTAGTTCAGTCTACAGGTAACCAGGGACAGAGGCAGATAGATAAGTTCCTGCTTCTAGTAATTTTAACTAACTACATTTGGTGACATTGTAAGGTGGTATTTGAATTGGCTGAGTTAGCGTGTGAGTAGTACCAGGTGAGTGGCTAAATTGATTAGCAGTTGATTTTGCTATTTGATTGGTTTTCCACACAGTTTAGTTGGTTCTTTTGCCAAGCAGGTGTAACATTTAATCAAGCAGCTTATTTCGGCGCCAGCATGAAGCGCCAGCAAACAGAAGAGCCTCAACAAAAGAGCTGGGAGTCTAGCTGTGGGGGTCCTGCGAGGGGAGGCCTGTGCTGAGACGCTGTTCGACTAGATCCGAACCTAACGGGGCTCTAGAAGAAGCTATCTACTAGTCAGGTCTGTACCCTCCACCCCACTGCTCCTACTGTGCCTTTTGTCTTGCTTGTCCTGCTATGACTGTCTCTCACATCCCTGTTCTGTCCTCCCGTCCTCGTCCTCTGCCCTTACTCCACTGCTGCTCCTCCAACCCCTCTAAACTCATTTCTCTGCCTTTCCCCCCCTCCCGCACACTCTCTGGTGCACTCTGGAACTGTCACTCTTCTGCTAACAAAGCTGATTTCATATCTGTCTTTGCCTCCCACCTCTCGCTTGATTTCCTTGCTCTCACTGAAACCTGGCTGTCCCCTGATAACACTGTTACTCCTGCTGCCCTGTCCTCTCTCTACGTCCTGTCCCATACCCCGCGTCTCACTGGACGGGGAGGTGGGACGGGTCTTCTCCTCTCTCCCTCCTTACTCTTTTCTGTCCCCTCTGATCTCACCTCCCTCTCTGTCAGTTCCTTTGAATTTCATGCAGTCCAACTAACCTCTCCCTGTCAACTCCTGCTCATTGTTCTGTACCGCCCCCCTGGGTCTCTCACTCACTTTCTGGATGAACTCGACTATCTACTCTCCTCCCTTCCCTCTCTGTCTACCCCGACTGTCCTGTTGGGTGACTTCAACATCCATCTCTCCAACCCCGGCCACTCTGCTGGATTCCTCCCTCTCCTTTACTCCTTCGACTTCTGTCTCTCTCCGTCCCCTCCTACCCACAAAGCTGGCCGTCAACTGGACCTCACCTTCTCCAGGGCCTGCTGCCCCTCCACCCTCTCTGTCACCCCCCTGGACCTCTCTGATCACTATTTCATCTCTTTTTCTCTGTCTCTCCCCACTCTCCCTGCTCCTCCTACCCCCACTGTCGCCTCTCGCCGTAACCTCCGATCTCTCTCCCCCTCTGTCCTTGCCTCCACTGCTCTCTCTCACCTCCCTCCTATCGACTCCTTTTCACAACTCTCCATAGACTCTGCTACCTCCACCCTCTTTTCCTCACTCACCTCCTCTCTCGACTCCCTCTGTCCCCTCACCTCCCGACCTGCTCGCCCCTCCCCTCCCCATCCCTGGCTCTCCTCTGCGCCCTGCTTGGCAAGAATCACACTGCGATCTGCTGAAAAGAAATGGAAGAGAACCAAACTCCCTGCTGCCCTAGACCTTTACCGCACTCTCCTCTCCTCCTTCTCCTCTACTCTCTCCTCTGCTAAATGTGCTTATTTCCAATCTGTAATCAAAGCCTCCACTAACAACCCACGTAAACTATTCTCTACCTTCTCCTCCCTCCTAAACCCTCCCCCCTCCTCCTCCCTCCTCTATCTCCCCTGATGACTCCTTCTTCTCTTCTAAAATCTCAGATATCCGCAAACTCTTTAACACCTCTCCCTCCCCGCACCCCCTCCTGCTCCAACCCCTACACCCACTACATCCCCTACTAACTCGCCCTCCTTCTCCACCTTCTTGCCCCTCTTGGACTCTGACCTCTCCTCCCTGCTCCAGGGTCACAAACCCACCACGTGTGCCTTGCACCCCCTCCCCACTCACCTCTTTCAAGCTGCTGCTCCTGCTCTACTCCCCTTCATCTCCTCACTCCTCAACACCTCTCTACTTTCTGGTATCTTTCCCTCTGCCTTCAAAAAAGCCTCTATAACTCCCCTCCTCAAAAAACCTACCCTCGACCCCACCTCCCTCCGGAGTTACCATCCTGTCTCCCTCCTACCCTTCCTCTCCAAAACCCTCGAGCAGACTGTACACCGCCAGTTCTCTGCTTTCCTGTCCAACCACTCTCTGCTTGACCCTCTCCAATCTGGCTTCCACTCTGCTCACTCCACTGAAACCACCCTCCTGTCTGTCACCAACTCACTTAAGTGTGCCCGAGCTGCCTCTCTCTCCTCTGTCCTAATTCTCCTCGACCTCTCTGCTGCCTTTGGCACTGTTGATCACTCTATTCTACTATCATCTCTTGTTGACCTGGGGATCTCTTGCACTGCTCTGGCCTGGTTCTCTTCCTACCTCTCCAACCGCACTTACCAGGTAACCTGGCGTGGAGCAACCTCCACACCTCATCCACTCTTAACTGGAGTCCCCCAAGGGTCAGTCTTGGGTCCTCTCCTGTTCTCTCTCTACACCCGCTCCCTGGGCCCCCTCATCGCATCCTATGGTTTCTCATACCATTTCTATGCTGATGATGCTCAGATTTTCCTCTCCTTCCCCACCTCTGACTCCACCATCTCCTCCCGTATCTCTACCTGTCTGTCTGCTATTTCCTCCTGGATGCACTTGCATCACCTCAAACTCAACCTCTCTAAATCTGACCTCCTTTTCTTTCCCTCCTCCTCCCCCTCCTCTGATCTCTCTATCTCTGTTCCTCTGGAATCTACCACACACTCTCCCGCTTCCTCAGCTAAGAACCTTGGAGTCACCCTGGACCCCTGCCTCTCTTATTCCCAACACATCTCCACTCTGGCACGCAATTGCAGATTGTTCCTGAGCAACATCCGAAGAATCCGTCCCTTCCTCACCAACTATGCTACCCAGCTCCTGGTCCAGGCCCTGGTACTCTCCCGCCTAGACTACTGCAACTCCCTCCTGGCTGGCCTCCCTGCGTCCGCCACCCGTCCGCTCCAGCTCATCCAGAACTCTGCTGCCCACCTGGTGTTCTCTCTGCCTCACTTCGCCCACGCTACTTCACTACTCCGCTCGCTCCACTGGCTCCCGATCACTGCTCGCATCCAGTTCAAGACTCTTGTACTAGCCTACAGATGCCTTGACCAGACTGCATCCAGCTACCTCCAGACCCTCATCTCTCCCTACACCCCCACTCGACCTCTCCGCTCCGCCTGCACTAGAAGACTGGCTTTACCTCCTCTACGCTCCCCTGCCTCCAGAGCCCGCTCCTTCTCCACCCTTGCTCCGCAGTGGTGGAACGACCTTCCTACAGATGTCAGGACTGCCCAGTCCCTGACCACATTCCGGCGCCTCCTTAAGACTCACCTCTTCAAACAGCACCTGTAGAACTCCTCTGTTGTATCCTGGGACACTATCACCCTTCATTTAAATGTGCTTTATTTTGCTCTTATCTGCCCCCTATTTTACTGCATTTAATCCTGTACTTCAGAATACTCTAATCTGCCAAGTGTTTAACCTGTAATATTTTGTACTTAATCATATCCTGATGTAACTATCACTACTTAATCATATCCTGATGTAACTATCACTATTATCTGCTGTATTATTGAATTGTGGTTTGTCACACTTGAACAAAAATTATTGTATTTCTTGCTCTTATTGTATTACTTGTATTGTAACACTTGAAATGTATTTGCTTGTGATTGTAAGTCGCCCTGGATAAGGGCGTCTGCTAAGAAATAAATAATAATAATAATAATAATAATAATAATAATAATTTGGATCTGTACACTCTAGGTAACAAAAGTAACACAATGTATGCATTAGTGTGTACGTGCTGTTGAATGCAGTACTTTGCCGCATGTTTATATAGTAAAGGTGCAGCTTCCCAAACTTGCCTGAGAGTGCCTATGCTTGCTATACTGACTTATGAGCATATATATAGTTGAGGAAATGTGCTACAAACTAGTTTGATGACTCAAAAGTATGATTCATGGTAACCAGGATCATCATCATCATGTCTTCAGTTTCTGACACATCCTCATCTCTGTACAGCTCTGCTGAAATGTATTTGTTGGATAACTATTTGCAACTGCTGGTTTTGTAACCTCTTTACAAAAAATGCTGTTACTTGCATATAAAAGGAGCCTCTATTCACTTTTGCCTTTTAGTTCTTACTTTAAGTTTATACATTTGTGACCCCAACCTAGGAAAAGTCATAAGAGCATGGCATGGAGGTAACATTTAGGGTTGTTGGAAACCAGTGTTGGCTCAAATAGACCAGACTTATAATAGGAGGCTTAAAGGTAAAATAAAGAAGTGCTTTTTAACTGGAGACTTCCATCTCCTATATTTGTTTTTGAAAGAAGTTATATTAAAGTTGAAACACACCACCAAATCTAGATTTACAAAGAGTTTGTTTGTAAAGCGTAAAGGACGTTTCATAATTCTGGGCAGTGAATTATTTTAAATATTACATTTTTTGAAAGATTTAAAGAGTATTCGATGAATGAGATAATAAGGAGGCGCTGTAGCCTCGCCTCTAGAGTCACGGCAAGCCTCCCAATGTAAGACATATTTTAAAAGAGCACACATATGTAATTAAAGATGCAAACTTTACACAAAATAATGTCTATTTTCATACACATTCAGATTGCATGTTGTATTATATATTATCTTAATCTATTCAGATATATACCATTTAATTAAAGTTTGTGACAAATGATTAATTAAAAAAAATCTGTAAATTAATTAATCCTGTTTTTTTTTATTTATGCATGCACGGTCATAAGAAAAAGCATTGTTATTTAATTTTGTTTTCAACATTTTCCCCTTTCAGTTTGTTTTGAAACATGACTCTTGAATGTCACAATGTGTTGCAGACGTCTGGGAACCTGATCCATTATAACGTACAATTGTGCTTACTGTTAGTAGTTTTCTGCATACTGTACGTTGCAATTCAAGGGATACCCAGTTAATAAGATATTGAACCAGCTAGCTACAGTACAGAAAGAAGATGACAAAAAGCATGGATAATAACTGAGTCACATATTCATTTTAAATACTGTTAGCAAAGGTTACAGGACCCCGCTAAGATACATTTGACCTGTGGTGTCTTAACAATTCCAAGTGATTAAACCTACTAGCCTGGTTAATGACAGGAAGTCTGATTGAATTACATCTTCCACAAGCTCTTTCCCACCTTCTACTCTTCCCTTTTACCCCTGGGGGTAATTTTTGCAGACTGGTAACCTTTTAATCAAGGTTATTCTAAACTGACACAAGTAACAGATGTTATTATTATTATTATTATTATTATTATTTATTTCTTAGCAGACGCCCTTATCCAGGGCGACTTACAATCGTAAGCAAATATCCTTAAAAAGCAGTAGGGGGTTCCTTAACCATATAGTTCCATTTCTGTAAATGTTTAATAATATCTGTACATCAGTGAACACCACCATGTAACACATATGTCTCAAGGCAACACATACCTAACCCCAGAACACCACAAACCAACATAGATGTAATATGTTTTATAAACCAAACCATGGTAAATGCACACAATAATTTATAAGTAGCTGCTTTCTAATGCTTTTTTCTAATGCTTTTATTATTAATTTATAATAGTTAACCATGTATTGCTATATTTTTCTACAGGATGATTTACCTCACCCCTCTGGGCTTTCTGTGTTTACCAATGCTTCACTACACTTTGTTATGATTTTACTATGTTAAACTGTTTTAAAGGAGGTGAGATTTTGACTGTATCCAGGTTTACTTCTATTGCCTCAAGAATAGTGACATCACTAAGATTACATGTTGAGAAGGGCAGTACTTATTGAGCCTGTACAAAGCTGTTAAGGACCTGTGTTCGCTGGAATTAGTTTATCACTGGGAGTTGACAGGCCTAGTCTCTTCTATCAACTAGGCTGTCCATTAACTGTACACAAACTGACTTTTCCGAGAAATACACTGTACATGTTTCTCTCCTAAAAGTAAATTATGCTTTTTACAGCCCCCTCATTCAAGCCTTACTCACTAAATTCACTTATGGCGAAGAAGGGGGAGCTGGCAGTGTTCTGAGAGAAAGGTGCTATGCTTGTCAAATCACAAACACATTATTTCCTGCGGGCAACATCTCAATTACAGCACTCATTAGAATAAACATTTAATGTGGTTCATTTAATTTACCTGAACCAATGGGCTTCCCAACCGTATTTATACTACTTATATACTACAATGAGAAGTTCCCTTTCAATTCGAAAACAACCACCAATGACATTATGTATGGGATAGGCCCCTTCCTGGGATAACGCACTTGGTCCCATCCACTGAGGGATTAAATCCTGAGGCCATTGAATAGTTCTCTCGACTTTTTCCAGAGAAAAAACGACTAGAAACCCGTTTTCTGCGTCTTTTTGATGATGTCGGACAGGGTCCGACTGGACCGGAAAGGGTAAATTGCGATGTCGGACCAGGTCCGTCATAGGACCGCAAAAGGTTAATGCGTTCCACCTCAACACCAAACACGACAGACACCGTTGGGTGACTGTGTCTCACGTGTGCTCGGCAGCCCTACCCTGGTGGAGGACCACCTGTGGACACAGTCTCGACTGCGTATGATGCTGCTGGCTGCCCCCACCTGGGAGAGTAGCCGCACATTCCTCTAGACGGTTGGCTACATCTTGTCTGATATTTGTACTGCGGCTAGCTGTCCTACGCCGCATACTTTCTCCAGGTTCTACCACCTTAATGTGATAGATCCTGCCCTGCCTTCATTAGGCATGAGGGTCCTTGAGGATGTAAGTTCACACCGCTAACCTCTGGGTTAGACAGTGCTTGTGCGTCCCTTATTTGCTGCCATTCCTTCTCCCTCGCAACGGCTCTGGTATACATTATCCCATACATAATGTCATTCATGGTCATCTTCGAATTAAAAGGAGACACTAGGTTACTTACCATAACCCTTGTTCCCTGAAAGAGCACCAACTGCGAGGTCACATCGGTCGCCCTCACGGGTTCGATGGAAAAAGAGAATGGCTTCCTCAGGATTACGGTTTGAATTCCTCGGTGGGCGGGACCGAGCGCATCATCCCAGGAAGGGGCCTATCGGCAGCTCTGGTATAGAACTCAGCGATACCTACCCAATGGGGAGACATATCCCATACGTAATGTCGTTGGTGGTCGTCTTCTCTTTCAGGGAACCAGGGTTAAGGTAAGTAACCTAACGATATTTGCACTGTACTGTTAATGTGAAAATTGTTACACTCGTTAAGAAATGCAGTATTTAAAATGCAAATATGTATTGTAACACCTCTGTTATCCAGACATCCCTGGTAACCTGTCTATGAGTTAAACATACTTTTAGGTCTAGTACATACTGTACAACACAGTAATGTGCTTTTTATATTTACAGTTACAGTGGTTGTAGTTATTTTGGAGGTTTCCTGATACAGAATGTCATATTAAACAGTTTTACACTTACAATTGGTTTGGATTTTAGAGGCTTTACTCTAGTTGAGTAATTGTAGACAGGTATTTATCTGAGAATCTTTGGAATACATGGACACATTGTAACTAAGATGTTGTGAGGACTGAGGCATGGAGCTGCCTTGGATGTACAGTAGTAAAGCAGGTTAACATGTTACCCCCTGGGATTTATTCACAAACCACAGGTTAGGGATCTTCAAACAGCAGAGGCAAAGTTAACATTGCAAACAGAAAAATAAAATGGGAGCGGATGGTAGAGCAGTCTAATTGAAGCTGGTACAAGTGTAATACATTTGGTGGGCACCCATCCACTAATCACAAAACCACCACATAATTCAGCACAACTGTTGGAGTCTCTTAGAGTTGATTAGATGAGGCGGATGACTGAATGACAGGAGGTGTTTAGGTCAGCATTGAGGTGCGCTCTCATAAGGTTTACCAGCACCTTGCCTTACTTTCGTGAGCACTAAATTGTCATTTTCTTATTAAAAAGTGCACACTCACGTAGAGGATCCTCATAATCACGTAATGACAGTACGCACAGAACCTGAAAGGTTACAAATATTTTTATAAAAATGAGAGGATTGCAATCCAATTACAATCCAAAAGCATCCAGGCCAGGAATGTATGGTAAACGTTTGGTGAAGATTAGTGCAAAACCAAGGTAGTTATCATGGTCAATATATTGAGTGACAGATGGCGGAACAACACGATCAGCACAGAAGTATCCCATTTTTTGATTGAGGACCCTAAAAAACATCTTTGTTCTAATATAACTATATCTGACACCCTTCAAAGAGATCAGTTATGCATTCCTCAAGGGGGATCAATAAACCAGCAATGCTTCTGCTTATCTTTCCATTTATTTTTGATTACATGTTGTGCAGCCGCAAAGGGGAACTTGTTTTTCAATGGTGCCTAACAGTTAAGGAGATTGATGGGTGGCTGTTCCCTTTTTCACACGCTGTCGATTTAGATATGACAGCTGTGGCTTTGAAATCTGTCAATAAGTCACGATTTATACACCACATTAATGCTGTAAACAGCAAGTGACACTTCAAACAGTTTGGAATCATGTTGGTAACATTGTACAATATGTAGCATGGAGGCAAGGATGTGAGGGAAGTATTAAGTCCACATTCTAGTGTAGCCCTGTGTGTTTTCTTGGAAAGGAGGGGGCTTCCTTTGAATGCATTACAGTTACTGGCAGTCCTATTAGGTGGAAGTTGGGAGGTCAATGTAATACTGTACCAGTGAATCAGGAAGTGCATTTGGTTGCTAGGGGGAGGTGAAGGAGAGGGGAAGATGGCGTGTGCAAGATAGTTGAGGTAACACCATTTTCTTTTCTCATGAAAAAGTATTACCTCAGAAAATTGGCTTGATTTCTGTAAAAGTAAACTATATCCAGCTCAGTTATAGTTACTTTTTTTTTTCTTTCTTCACTGTAACTTTCCTGCCATTTGTAATGACTATGAAAGAAAAACCAAAATGTTTCTTACAGATCGTTTTCTCATAATAGAAAGCAAGTTTTTTTTTTTTAAAGGAACTGAATAAAATTAAAAGTTACCGGTAATAACAACAACAGCATTAACAAAAGACGTTATCAAATAGTGCTCAGAGTGACCGGCAAGCCCTAAGTTCCTCTGATAATTACTTAAGATAAAAAAAAAAAAAAACATCGAAATGAAGCATAAACAGGCTACTGAGAAGCCTTTATATCCTGCTGTTTCACTATTCGTGGGTGAACTCTGAAAAAACAAAAAGAAGGAAAATAAGCGAAGGACTGCAGGTGCTGTAAGTGATCATATTGGATTTTATGTCGGGAGTGTAGACTGAAATAATATTTGCTTATTATGGTGTGTGTATATTAAATTGTATTACATACTGAAGGGGCTTTTGAAGCCACTACGCACTCCAGCCTCGCTGAGGCCTGCAACGTTTTTATTTATTTTATTTTTATTTTCTTTTTATTTCAATGTTTATTGTGTTTTTCCTGTAGAGTATATACATATCACTGGCCAGCACGTAAAATACAGTAGTTAACTCACAGTACTGGTACCGCATTCTCAGTATTGATATTTAGTCTAAGTGTATTATTTTTATTAGCATTTAAAGTACATTGTTCTGTGTTGTTATAGTTTGTGTGTGTGTTTTTTATTTGTTGTTTTAAAAAAAAGAAAACAGCTCAGTAAAAAAAATATATTTTCCTTTAACACTGCATTTGAGTGCATCATTTGGTTGCTGAAGACAGGTCATTGATATATAATCATACATTTTTCTAACATTGTGATTTGTATTCAGTTGCCCCACAACTGTTAGGTGGAGGCATCGCACATTTTACATTTAAAGCAATACCCTATTAGAAACAGAAGATGTGGCCAGAAGATTTCTCACACGACTCCTTTCCATCCTCAAGGAGATCCCCACCCTGAACGTTTCAACCGTACACTTCTGAATATTTTGGGAACATTAGACCCTTCTCAGAAAGCCAACTGGAGATGTAAATTATCTAGTCCATGCTTACAACTGCACAAAGAATGATGCCACAGGATTCTCACCATATCTTCTTATGTTTGGCAGAGAAGCCCGGTTGCCAGTTGGTTTGTGTTTTGGTGTGACACCAGATGGAGTTCCTGAGCAAGATCATCGCAAGTATGTTGCCAGAATGTGGGAAGAGTTACAGCAGGCGTATAAGCTGGCCACCAACTCAGCCCACAAAAATCACTTGGGTAAAAAGAGGCGATATGACCAGCATGTAAGGGAACAGAACTTAGCAACAGGAGAGAGAGTGGTGTTGAGAAATCTAGGAGTGCTGGGTAAACACAAGCTGCTTGACAGATGGAACCCTGAACCATACACTGTGGTGGCGAGGTTACCCAATTTACCAGTGTATCGACTTCGGCCAGTTAGAGGGACAGGTCCGGTGAAGACACTTCATAGAAACCATCTTCTGCCTATTGGTCATCTGGTTCGTATACCTGGAACCCAAACCATAGTGAAAACCCCTGTTACTCAAGCTCAGACATGTTCTAAAAAGAAAGTTGGGGATGCTAGACCGAAACCCCCTGAAGAAGTTGAGATAGGGAGAGCGACCCCTATGATGGAGTCTCCAATACCTCTCAGTTTTACCAGACCAAATACCATTGACTTGGAAAGAACAGATCAAAGGAGCTCAGAGATAGATGCTCCAAGGTGCCTTAGTCCTGCCCCAGCAGTCCCTGAGAGGCAGATGGAAACCAGAGATCTCCAGCCTATTTCACTAGAGAGTGAAGTGGATGAGACAACTGATTCTGCCGGGGAATCCCTAGTGCCCATGGATCCAGAGATTCAAATTCTACACCCTGCGGTGGACGCAGAGCCTGCAGAGGGAGACTTCCCAGAAGCAGCAGCTGTGGAGGATCCCCTTGATCCTAGACGGTACCTATGTGAAGTCAAGCCTGTAATTAGGCTTACGTACGATGAGTCAGGAGTCTCTTCAGACCTGCCTATTACTATCTCACACGAGGGCATAATAATAGAAATTTGCCCTAGCATGCCATTCTCAAAGGCAAAAGTTACTTGTAAAACAGTGTGGTGCAACCAATTAGCCAGATGCTGTATTGTAATAAGTAGCTTAGGGCTGGCGACTAACACCTTTGTAAGAAACAATATATGTATATAGTTATTACCAGATGGGGAGATTCAGGTGTTTAAGTGGGGGAGGATGTAGCCCTGTGTGAATACTGTACCAGTGAATCAGGAGGTGTATTTGGTTGCTAGGGGGCGGGGAAGGCGAGGGGAAGATGGTGGGTGCAAGTTTTTTTCTCACAAAAAAGTATTACCTCAGAAGTATTACCTCAGAAAATCGGCTTGATTTCTATAAAAGTAAACTATATCCAGCTTGGTTCTTTTTACTTTCTTTTTTTTTCTTTCTTCGCTGTAACTTTCCTGCATTTGTAATGACTATGAAAGAGAAACCAAAACTTTTCTCACAGATTGTTTTCTCATAATAGAAAGCAAGTTTGTTTTTTGTTTTAAAGGAACTGAATACCGGTAATAACAACAACAGCATTAACAAAAGACATTATCAGATAGCGCTTAGAGTGACCGGCAAGCCCTAAGTTCCTCTGATAATTACTAAAAAAAACATTGTTCGTGGACCTGAACTCTGAAAAAACAAAAAGAAGGAAAATACGTGAAGGACTGCAGGTGCTGTAAGTAATCATATTGGATTTTATGTCGGGAGTGTAGACTGAAATAATATTTGCTTATTATGGTGTGTGTATACATTCAATTGTATTACATACTGAAGGGGCTTTTGAAGCCACTACGCACTTTTATTTTTTTATTTTTTTACTTTACTTTTTTTTATTTTCAATGTTTATTGTGTATTTCCTGTACAGTATATAAATATCACTGGCCAGTGCGTAAAAATATAATAGTTAACTCGCAGTACCGGTACTGCATTCTTAGTAGTGATATTTAGTCTAACTGTATTATTTATTATTAGCATTTAAAGTACACTGTTCTCTGTTGTTATAGTTTGTGTGTGTTTTTTTTTTAATTTAAAAAAGCATTGCACATTTTACATTTAAAGCAATACCTTATTACAAACAGAAGACGGGCCAGACGATTTCTTCTCCCCTTTGAAAAAAAGAACTCAGGACTTTCAGCCTGTGGTAGATTAGGTAAGCAGCTGTCAATTCAATTGTACTTTGTAATTACTGTATAAGGTTCAGAGGGGGGTTACACCAGATTAAGAAGTTATCCTGAGAAAACCATTACATCCCAAAAAGTAAGTAGCTTCAAATTACATGTTCAGTCTCATTTAATTATGTTAGTTATCATTCTGAATTATTCTTTTCAAAGCCTTTCAAAAGTATAAAAGGTAAAAAAAGAGAACTAAGAAACTTACCTAAACTGCCTTAAATATAATTACCTGTTGTATTTATTTTTTTTTATTTTTACTGTAACAGGTGAAAAAATGGAGTAAGTGTAATAAAAGGGGTTGAAAATCAATGTGTGACAGAGTGATCTGTCCTCCATCGCATAATACCTGAAAATGTGTTTTTTTTTTGTTTGTTTGTTTTTTAACTTTGGCAAGGATAGGGTTAAAACCTCGTGAGATTGTGGTCAGGCTAAATGGGATAACTAACTGCCACATGTATAAAGGAAGAGTGCAGAGTGTTACTCATTAATGATGCTGTAATCAATTCAGTGAATTAAAAGAATGAATGTTTTGTAATATCGACTGTCTTACAATTTATTCTTCCTCTTAAACAGCGTTTAACTTCATACCACAAATCCCCTAAAAAAATAATTTAATGAATGGGCCTTTTAAGTATATTTATAAGCTCCAATGCTATTATCCTCTATTTTTTATTTTTATTTAATTTATTCTTGTGTTTGTTTTTCAGATTTAATATTTTTAATTGTTATTTTTCAGCTGCTTTTCTAAATATAGTATTTAGGTCTTTTACAGCCAGATTTACTCCTGTTTTGTTGGGTTGATACTGTGTGTTTCTAAATGTGTGTATTAGAATTTCTCTTTCATTAGTGCCAATTACTTCTTTGTATAGTTCTGTGCTGTTTGGAGCCCATGTGTAGGAGTTTGTGAGGTTGTACAACTTACAGGTCTGTGTCTGTGTGCTGTTAGGATGCTCTGTTCTTTTTATAAGCACAGGAGGGTTTGAGATCTGACAGCGAATGCAAGGAGTCAGGCTGTCGCCCTGTCCTGAAGTTAAAATCCCCACAGAGCAGCACGTTCCTCTGGGCCTGGAAGTGACAGATCACTGTGAAGATTTTGAAAAATGACCTCATTATAATAGGGGGATCAGAGGGCGCAACATAGGCTGCACAAAGGAAAACTTCAGACTGTGAGGATATGATATCACGGCTGATTGTCAGCCATATGTGTGATTTTCCACTTTTTATTGGCTCATCAAGCTCCCCTCTGTATTACACTATAATGCCCCTCGAGTCTCTGCCGCACTGTGCTGTGTTTCAGGGAGGGCACTATGGTCTCCCTGTAGCCTGAGGGACAGGGAATGGGCACGTCTGCACAGCAGCTTGTCTCCTGCAGAATAACCACATCCATCTTTGACATACTATTGATGAACTCAGTGTCTGTTTTTCAGTCCAAATGCTGATGAACACAGGCCCTGAATATTCCAATTGCTGATCAAAAGAGATCTCATATCTATAATATAGTCTATACTTTTTTCTTATAATTTAGAATAAGATACAATGTGAGAAAATATAAATCAGTGACATACAATTCTTCTATACATTATTATTATTATTATTATTATTATTATTATTATTATTGTTATTATTATTATAATATACATATCAATTACACATTTTTTCATTTTAACAATACAATGCGAGCAATGTGTACTTAGTTCATTAGTCTTGTGCAAATCAAGTTCAGGAGTTGCCGTATCTCTCCCAGCTCAGAGCTGGCTGTGCTCCCTGGCCCAGTGAGTGCTGCAGTGTAGCTGTGCTGGTGCTGTGCTGATCTGCCTGGGCGGTGTGCCGGACTGCTCTGAGCTGAGCTCTGCTGGGCTGGACCGCGCTGGTTGGGCGCTGTGTGGGCTGCGGACCAGATACACTCAGTACTCAGTCACTCAGTATTTTTTTTTTTAATACGTTGAAGAGGAGGCATGAATCCAAAGTGCATGTGCTTAATTAGGAGAGAGTTCAGCACTGCAGAAATAGCCAATATTCAGCAAAGCCTATTGGAACCATTAAGCTGTTTTTAAAGGAAGGGGGGGCGGGGTAGAACCCGTTTTTATCTAATATACTACACCGTTTCCTTTCATTATGTTAATCATTGGAGAAAAATTGGTCCAAGGAAAGACTGGCCCTAGAAGTATAAGCAAAGACACATAGTGCAAAAAAAATACTGCCTTCATAACAAAATGTGCTTTTTTCTTCTGATTTTAAATCTTATGCAATATATATATATATATATATATATATATATATATATATATATATATATATATATATATATATAAGGCTAAAATATGCACAAGAACACAGAAATTTGACTATGGAACAAAGGTCAAAGGTGCTTTGGATTGTTAATGGATGGACAACGACACCTGTGCCTTCTGCCAGTTCTCTTGTCAATTCAACGCTTGTCTTCTTTCTATTCCTTAAGGATATTATCTTCAAGTATTGCTCATCCTTGTTAGACAGGTTTTTGGGTCTTCCAGTCCTGGGTTTGTCAATTACAGATGATGTTTCTCTGTACTTGTAGATTACGCTTCAGATACCACACCTTGAAAATTGAGTGATACGAGCTATTTCACTCAATGTTTTCCCTTCTTTATAATAGTAGAAAACATTAGTGGAGGCTTTGAGTAAATTGTTGATGCGCATAATGCATCAGAGTAGAAAAATGCAACATGTCTAAGACTTTTGCACAGCAGTGTGTGTGTATAGTGTAGCGTGCACGGGGTAAGGCAGCAGTAGGGCTGGTAGGTGACATAATCACACACAAAGACATAAGTCCGATATACGCTCCTTGCAAGGGAGCCGGCTCATTTGTACAGCGGTATCGGCGCTATGCTTTAGTGCGAGAGGTCCCGGGTTCGCGCCCGCCCTCCGCCTGTGTGTGGATTGCCTCGCTAGCCTAGCTAAGTAGGGTACATCTCTGGGGTTTTCAAGTGGGCACCTTCCATCCTCAGTGTTTCGTCGACTAGCCCACGACACCTCAAGAGGGCTCGATGGTGATTCTGGCATCCCAGCATCACCCCCCTCCGTCCCCCACTCAACTCAGCCCAGCTTACTTACCTGTACATCAGCGTTTCTTTCTTTCTATTGTGCTTGAGATCCCCAGCCAGAATCTTTCCGTCTCAACCACAGCCAGTTGCTGCTCCTCTCTGCTGCTTCAGATAAGTTCTTCACTGTGCGACGCAACTCTTGGCCACTGAATCCGACATCTCTGAGAAACCGGGTTGTAGAGTGTGCCACAAATCCTCGACAACCCACTTCCACTGGGTAAACCCGAACTCTCTATCCTCGCTGTTCCGCTTCAGTGGCTAGTTGAGCATACCGCAGTTTCTTCCTCTCATACGCCTCATCTACAGCATCCTCCCATGGCACTGTTAACTCTACCAGGTGAACAAGGCGTGCTGATCCAGACCACAAGACAATATCTGGTCGAAGGTTAGTTGTGGCAATTTCAGGTGGAAAAATAAGCCGCTGACCAACATCTGCCAGCATTTTCCAGTCTCTAGCAGCTTCCAGTTGTCCTGGGCGAGGATTGGTTTTAACACCTTTTCTTGGTGGTTGCTCTCCTGGGTGGAGGAATGTTGTCTTTTGTGTATAATGTTTTGATGGAACAGGTGACAACTTATTGGTCATGTTACGCTTGTTTTCCAATGCTAAGGCCAAACATCGCAGCACCTGGTCATGGCGCCAAGTAAACCGTCCTTGGCTAAGAGCCACCTTACATCCTGTCAAAATGTGCCTTAATGTTGCAGGTGATGAACACAAAGGACATGAGGGATCTTCTCCTACCCAGAGGTTTAGGTTCTGTGGTGATGGGAGAACATCATATGTTGACCTGATGAGGAAACTGATCCTGCTCTGTTCCATTGACCATAGGTCTTGCCAGCCAATCTTGCGTTGTTCCACACTCTCCCATCTCATCCATTCTCCCTGCTTGGCCTGGGAAATGGCCTTTATACACCTCATCCTCTCCTCCTGCTTTTGCACCTCGTTGACTACCAGCTTCCTCCTTTGAGCTGGGGCTGCCTTGTGCCATGTAGGAGGAGCTGAACTGAAACCAAGACCCCCTCTTCCATGCTGAACTTGCCCCATGATATCACCAATTCGAAGGGCAGCCTTTGCATCTTCCACAGCTTTTTTTGCCGCCCACTTTCTTCCAGTTTTCAACACAGGTGCTGCCTCCCTTACGCATTTATCGTGTGACTCTACTAATGTCATTTCCAGTCTGACCTTGGCGCACTTAAACTCCTCGGTTAGAGCAGAGACTGGTAGCTGCAGTATTCCTTTACCATAAAGTCCCACTCTGCTGAGGCAGCGTGGAACTCCCAACCATTTCCTGATGTATGAACTGATTAAAGCTTCCAGCTTCTCTACTGTTGTCAAAGAAACCTCGTACGCAGTCAGTGGCCACAGCAACCTCGGCAGTAGACCAAACTGAAAGCACCAGAGTTTTAGTTTACCTGGTAGAGCGCAGCTGTCTATGCTCTTCAACACTTCCACTGCTTGTTGTCTAACTTCTCCCACACGAACTGTGTCCTTTAGATCCCCGTCGTACCATCTCCCAAGACTATTCACTGGCTTCTCAGACACTGTTGGTATTGCCTCACCATTAATGAAGAATGTTTTATCTACTACTTTGCCTTTAATTATAGAGATGCTCCTTGATTTAGTGGGCTTGAATTGCATTCGTGCCCATTCAATGTTATTGGTTAATTTGCCCAATAATCGATTAGTGCAGGCTACTGTTGTAGTCATGGTTGTCATGTCATCCATGTATGCTCGAATTGGTGGTAGTCGCATTCCAGAAGCCAAGCGCTCTCCTCCTACTACCCATTTTGATGCCCTAATGATTACTTCCATTGCCATGGTAAAAGCCAGTGGAGAAATGGTGCATCCTGCCATTATTCCAACCTCTAGGCATTGCCATGTAGTGCTGAATTCTGAAGTTGAAAAACTGAATTGCAAATCTCCAAAATAGGCTTTCACTAAATTTGTTATTGTCATCGGTACACTGAAAAAATCAAATGCTGCCCAAAGTAGTTCATGTGGCACTGAACCATATGCATTAGCCAAATCCAGGAATGT
Organism: Acipenser ruthenus; assembly: GCF_902713425.1. Lineage (NCBI taxonomy): Eukaryota > Metazoa > Chordata > Actinopteri > Acipenseriformes > Acipenseridae > Acipenser > Acipenser ruthenus. Next base: position 29,449,308 of record NC_081198.1, on the reverse strand, counting down.
CACATGGAGCTCCTTCCTCTCCTTTTTAGCTGATTGAATTTGTTGCCAGATCACATTGATGTGTTCTAAGCAACCTGGGAAACCTGGAATGCCCGCTTTTTGTATTGAAGTGTCAATGAAGCAGTTCTTTAATAGGTAAGCTGACAATCTCTGAGCAATAATGCTGAAGAAAATCTTGCCTTCTACGTTTAATAGGGAAATGGGATGGAACTGACTGATGCTTGTAGAATCTTTTTCTTTAGGTATAAAGACTCCACCTGCTCGGCGCCATGCTCTTGGTACAACCTGTTTTTCCCATGCCACTTTCATCAATTTCCACAGAATTCATAGAACTCCTGAAGCACTCTTGTACACTCTGTACGGAACTCCATTAGGCCCTGGAGATGATGAAGCCCTTGCTTTTTTCACAGCTTGCTCTATTTCTTTCCACTTAGGTGCACAGTCCTCCATTTGGTATTCTGGTGGATTGATAGGTGGGATGTCTGACGGAATTGACATAGGCTCCTGCCTTTTTGAATCTGTATGTGTTTCCTCCAAATATCTCTCCAGCTCAACCTTAGATGCTTTTAGTGTGCCATTCTTCTCACTGGTGAATAACTTCTTTACAAATTTGAATGGGTCTTTATAAAAGTTAGCTCTCGCACGCTCCTTCTTTTTGTAGCGTTTCCGTAGGCGCTCAGCTCTGCGCAATGTTGCAAGCTTATCTTTTATGACCCTTTGTAAGAGATTGAGTCCCTCCTTCTGACTTTGTTCTTAACTTTGTTAATAACTGACTGTTCAATGGATTTGCACAAAAATTTGGATGTGTGATCACTTTGGTTAGATCTCTTGATGTGGGCATTTCATTCTGCTAGGATATGCAGATTTCGAGATCCAGATAGTGAAAAAAAATAAGAAATCTGGGTTTTTTGTTGTTGTTTTTTTTTTTTATCAGTATCCAGCTCAAAACGGTTTGGAATTTTTTTGGGGGCTGACCCAGAATACTGCCTTTTCTGGTTTGGTGAAAAAATATTAATCAATTTCTGATTTATAGGGATTTTAAATTTTGGTTTGTGAGCATGCTCAGTACAGCTCTTGCAGTTAGATGTTTGATCTCGAAAAAGGAATTGGCCTCACGACAAAATATCCTTTTTCGCGAGGGTCTAATCTTTCATCAGAAAAAAATCTGAAACTGCCTGAAAATCATATATCTTTAGTAAACCATGACTGTATATAATTGGGCCCCATAAGATTAACTGTAACATTATCTTTTCATTTTGTGAGTGGGAAATGTGTTTATTTTATCTTTTTAAAATATTTTTTCATCACACGCCTCACAAAAAAGGAATTCTTCTCATGAAAAAAAAGTTGCTGTTCTGGCGAAAATAGAAGTACTCTGGTGAAAAAATAATGTAGAATTTAATTTCTTTTGTCGTGAAGGGGATCTTCTTTCATGAGGTTCTTTCGTTCTTGCGAAAAAAGATTGTGGATAGCCACCACCGGGTCCTCCGGAGAGGTTTGCCTGAGACAGACCGTACTTCCTGGGGCAGCAGTGTGAGGTACAAAAAACACTTCTATAAACAAAAGGGCACGTTGGCCAAACAAATAGACACAAAACCACGGATACGAGTACCTTCAGGGTTCACAGTAAGTAGCAATCGTTCCTTCTATTTTTAGTCAGACTTACGTCTCTCCTCTAACACTCTCCTCCTAATGAACCTGGAGACTGTCTTTTACAGTTATGGCTGGAACCTTAATTACCTAAGTTGATACAATAATTACCTTAAGGCTCCAGCCACATTCCCACAAGGGTATTGAGGGAAGGGGTTTTAACCCAATCCCCACCGACTACACAATATAAAAGACCGGCTTTTTCGCCGACGCTTCGCCGTCCTAAAACACAATAAATAAACACACAAACAAACAAACACAAAATAACACGGGCGGAGGGGGACCCCGTTCTAAAATAAAACAAACAAATACTGTACAGGGCTGCTCGCCCTGTTACAGTGACATAAGAAATGTTTCAAACAAGAGCAGGTCCATTTGGCCCATCTTGCTCATTTGGTTGTTTATTGATGAAAGCAAGAACCTCATCAAGCCATTTCTTGCAGTACCGTGTGAATCAGCTTCCACAACAGTGCTTCATTTTTTCATTCCTTGCTCACATTTTTAGAGCACTTCTAAGATATCCCCTGTATATGAAACATTTGGCCTAGTTGTAAAAACTCTGATTCAAGGACAGTATTTCTGTATTACTTTGTTATATATAAGAATTAAGAGATTCCTTGTAATTGGAGTATTTTAAGCTGTTTAAGACAAAAGAGTTATCTTTTTATATGCAAGAAATAAAGAAAATTATACTAAGTGTTGCGCTTTCTTACCAGTTTTATTTGAATTTTATAGTTGGTGGCAATGACCTTTGAATACACTGGAACTGGAAATATTAAAACAGTAAGCATTCCACCATGCTGTAGCATTATTAACTGGATATGAGCCTCGTATGCACTTTGCACTTGCAGAAAAGGGGTATTTGGCAGCCATTTAACATGTAATGGACATACAAGCCAAAGGATCATGATAGTATCGAATATCATGATACTGTGCATGGTATCGTATCGAAACTCCCTAAATGAGGCATCACAGAACACTAACTACTTGTTCTTGGTGAAAGAACCTTCTTTCTTCCAGACTGAGGGAGTGTTGTGACAATACCATGAGTTTTGCACTTGTTCATAATAGAAACAATAGTTGAAATTGGGATACTCAAATGCTTGGAAATCTTCTTGTATCCTTCTCCAGCTTTATGACGATAAATATTTTTTCTGCCAAAGGTCTTCAGATAGCTCTTTACTTTTTCCCATATTGACTTATTGGTAATGACAGCAATCATCCTATGCCTAACTCTTTTATACTCTCTAAGAATGTTCACCCTACAATCCAGCATTTTCTAGATTGTTCTAGAATTAGGTTCTGGAGTATCATATTGAAATTTCTAGCACCTTGTAGACAATACTATCATAGCATCAAAGGGTATTAATACTTTTGAATTAGCATTTTTTGAGTTTTGCTAAATAATTGCTGAAATAAATAACTTTTTTTTCCCTTATCTACAAAAGCAACACTTTTTGCTACAAAAGATTTTTCCTAAAATTTCTAGGAATTATAAATTTCCATTGGGGCATGTAAACTTTTGTGTGCGTGTGCGTGTGCGTGTGCGTGTGCGTGTGCGTGTGTGTGTGCGTGTGTGTGTGTATATATATATATATATATATATATATATATATATATATATATATATATATATATATATATATGCTTTCGGCAGCTTGCAGACTGGTTTCTTTAGAGGGCCTGAAGACATACACTCATATTGCAATTTACAACCAATGTAATGTATTGACAGAGCATTAAACAATAGGCAAATGCCAATAAATAGTGCTTAGCAATGGATTGAATTTCAAAGTGAAATACTGCTAATGATTTTTTAAATGTTTTTTATGGTCCAAAAAAAGAACAATGACCTTTGCTTATGGCAGTGATTTTCTTCTGTCCAAATGTATCGTTTTAAAGTCATATTTTTAGCTTTGATATTTATAAGCAATAAACTGAAATGTTATCCCTAGTAACTGCATAATATCTAAAATACCACAGCCCAGTATGTCCATTGAGAATTTTTAACTCTTATCATGTGATAGGATGTTCATTGCAGTAAGTCAGAGAAAGAAAAAAAACACCTCTAAGTATATTAGGGTAACCTAATTGCCCCATGTTAACCGGGACAGTGTGGGTCAGATCAGTTTTAACTTGCATAGTAGTGCATTCTGGAACCTTTTAGGTACCTTTCACTTGTTTCTTTTCTATATGAAACAGGAATACACCTACCAGAATGCATTGCAAAGTGTTAAAAAGCCTGAACTGTCGCAAATTGTGCTCATTCAGAGTTGACAGATTTCTGAAAGAAAAATAGCAATCCTCGTTCAAGTGCAACTCTAGCCACACCCCATTTCCGGTCACTCTTAAGAAAATGATTTTATATGGCATCATTATTAACCAATCACAATGCTCTGTTCGGGACACTTGTGTTATAATATATGCCTGAAATAGCCACACACATAAAAGTAGTTGCAGAAGAAAGTGAGCGAACATGAAACAAATTGGGCAGTACAGCATACTGTGTTGAAAACTACAGCCCTGTATTTAAACCTGGATGTACATTATATATGAATTGACCACAAACAGTTGTTATTTTTTACTTTTGAATAAGCGACCAGGAACAAAAACAAGCCCAAAATATGGGGGAAAATGACTAAGCATAATTGCAAGCGCCTGCCTGCATAAGCAAGCCCAATTCTGCAGGTTTTAAGTGGAACTGGCAACACTGGCTCCCACTGTGTCAGACACTGAGTATGCCGGTCCCACGTCCTTCTCCATTAGATTGTTTCTGTAACTCTAGACTTGAGATTGACAGTCATCACTGCCCCATTGGAGCTAGGAGCTGATTCAATGCACTTTTTTTTTACATATGTATGTTGTCTCTGAATAACAAGTAATAGCAAAACTACTTGTGTATTACTAGTACTTAGAAAAAATGGCCACACTCATTATGAACAGATAAACATGGCTGTTAAGGCATTTGGAGTGGAAATATTCACAAAATAATTTAGTACATTTGAAAAACAAATAAAGTGTTATTTATGTGTGTATACTTTTATTGTTCTTCACCTAAAAGAAATTAGGAAATAAACAGCTGGTTATTTAAACTTGCAGTCTACCATTCAAAGGGTTTCCGTGAAAATAATACACATCTTTTTTTCACAAACTGTGTGCTGTTATCACCATCGCGATGCTGAAACTAAAATGGCTAAAGCCTTTTGAATTAGGAAAAAAGCACAAAAGGCCAAAAACAACACCAACTGCTACCAGATGATATGTGTTATGTCTTAGCAGTATAGGAGATCTTTGAAATAAAAACGCACGTGATGTATTTTAATAACAATCAGTTGAATGTTAAACTTGAGTTAAAACCTCTTTTTAATTAACTTTTTAATTTAAAGTTAAGCCAAGGTAACTTCAGGCGACACAAACTGATAGTATCTTTTAACTTACCATAATTAAAAGCAAATACTCTTTTTCAATATAGTTTGGGGGATTAATAAGTCAATTTAAGATGATATTAATGATAGAAAATATTCTTTCCTATTTCCATCTCCCGTTTGTTTTTTAACAGAAGCCGACAGCACAGTCTTATGAACTCAGGACCCATTGAAGACACTGCATGATGCTTAATTTAAGGCTAGTGGAACTGCTTTATCACAGACAAAGATAAACTGGCAGCTAGCTGCAAATATAAAATCTCAATGAGCATTTTGACAGAAAATACATTTTCACTTCTTTTAGTGTAAAAGTAAAACCTGTGTTAATATTGTAGATAGACTTTGTGGCATTTAGTATTTTACTGTTTTGGAAACCAGAATCCTCAGACAATTGGTAAACCGTGTTGACGGTGATTGTGTCCTGGGTCCTAATGGTGTAAAAATGATGACTGTTTGTGATGATTAAAATCCATGGTCTGGCCATGAAAAGTTGTATGAGTTGAACATGGTTTGAAATATAAGTTTTTCTTTAAATTATTGAAAACAAAAGCATTGACTGAACTGCTGATGCTGTTTGGAAGATAATCGTGTTTGTAAAAATCTTAGCTATTGTGAGATTTTATATTTTCTAAATACATCTTACATGTGCAGTTTTGAAAGAAACAATATACCTATTAAAGAAAGCTTATCAGTTTATATACCTTACTTTCAGGTCATTTAATCTCAGCAGTGTTTTGAGGGGTCAAGGTATGTCATTCATTAGGGGGAGCTGCTGGTTGGTTGATTATAGTAAAGTCGGTGTTGAGGGGCAGAGTGAAGTCCACCCTCCAGGTAAAATGAACAAGGAAGTGGAGGTATAACAGACAAATCCTAGGAATACATTTCAGCGGCTTTTAAAAAGCACTTAATAAAAGTATGATAACCTATTAAATAGAGCAGTTCAGTTATTTAATAGTAACATCACATGAAAGGTGAAAAACATAATATTTATCTCAGTAGTTATTTGGTATTTTTTAAAAGCTGTCATAAGAATAGGGCCACCATAATTCAAAGATTGAGGCACAACATTGCTAGAAAAAATGTAGTATGGGGTGATAAAACTGTTTGCCACAGGATCTTGTCTTCTGGACTAGCAGGAGCCGCCTTTAATTGAGGTGTGATCTCCAAAATTGGTCAGAGGTCAACTAAAGTTAGGTGAAGGAGGACCTCTGACCAACAGAAGGGAGTTACAGTTGCAATGAGGGCAGTGTGGAGGCAGGAGAGAAAGACTTTCAGAACAGTTAGTGAAAGGTGGGCTTGGTCTACTATGCAATATTGGATAGTCAATAAGGTTAGCGTAGTGCAGGGGTTGCAAAAGTGCATCGACTACGACTGTGGACATAAACACAGATGAAGCACCTCCCAGAATGGCATACAGTCAAGCGACTACTGTAGTGACAATGAACTGCGGAGATAACTCAAAAGAAGGCATCTGCTTCTGATCAACAGCCGAAGATCAACTGACCTAAAGTCAGGTCAACTGATTTGTGGACGGCGAAGAAGAGGGATTATCCTTGGTTGTCTTGCGGGGATGGTAAGCTTGGATGCGTTATCTGTAGCAAAGTTTCATCTATATCAGTATACAAGCGTCAAGGACTTTCCATAGCAGGCCTATTGAAATTACCGTTTTCAACTACTCAGGTGTCGGCTGGAATAAAAATTCTCCAAAAAAAAGAGGATGCTAACAAGGACGGACATCTAACTAATTTTAAAGAAAAACTGGTTGAAAAAGAACTATAAATTAAATATTGAATTTCAAAAGTACACCAAGAAGGATGGTACAGAGCATGCCAGTTAGAGCTCACTGGTCGACAAAGGCCATCATGTCGCCAACGGACTCTGCATTGGCTTGCCCCAAATTAACCCGGGACCGGACCAGGGCCATGAACATTGCTCCGCAGTTAAAGAGACCCTCTGTGGCAATCTTACGCTTCCTGGTCTTGTAAATGGCCAGTTTACCAACTCGACTTGGTGGAGCCATGACAAGGGTGCCCAAAAATAATAAGGGTGGGGGAGAAATGGAGCCAGAAGAACAGCTGCATTCTGGCGCACAAAAAATAAATATGGAATACCAACTTATAGGAGGCTGTGTGGTCCAGTGGTTAAATAAAATGTCCTTGTAACCAGGAGGTCCCTGGTTCAAATCCCACCTCAGCCACTGACTCATTGTGTGACCCTGAGCAAGTCACTTAACCTCCTTGTGCTCTGACTTTCGGGTGAGACGTAGTTGTAAGTGACTCTACAGCTGAAGCATAGTTCACACACCCTAGTCTCTGTAAGTCGCCCTGGATAAAGGCGTCTGCTAAATAAACATAACAAACATAACTCATGCTGACACAGAAAGGGCATGTGTCGTAGAGGTCGAAGCCACTGTGAAAGTTATACGAACTGCATATTACATTGCTAAAAAAAGACAGACCCTACTCCGGGTAATTTTTTCTTCATTTTACATTTTAGACAGTATTTTTTGTTTTGTTTTATTGAACATTATTATATTAAAATGCTACACAACAATTAGATATACAGTAGATGCTGGTTATTAGCATCCCTGATAAAGACAACTTTCGGTTATTAACAAAATTTTCCCAGGAACCAATCCCATCCCATAGACTTTAATATTAATGGAATTCTGCTTATTGACAACTTTCTCACTAGTTGCCAGTGCTACAGAGTGCACTTGCATGATTTATGCGCATGCGTCATGCAGCTTTTATAAAATTATTTATTGTCATAAAGCTGGAGAAGGATACAAGATTTCCAAGCATTTGAGTATCTCAATTTCAACTATTGTTTCTATTATCAAGAACTACAAGACTCATGGTACTGTCACAACACTCCCTCGGTCCAGAAGAAAGAAGGTTCTTTCACCAAGAACAAGTAGAAGAATTGTGAGGAAGGTTAATAACAATCTGAGATTGACTGCCAAAGATATTCAAAGTGAATTGACTGCAAGTAGTACTGGGGTTTCCATTTCAACCGTAGGTCGAGTATTGCATGGTGAAGGTCTCAATGGTCGCAGGCCAAGGAAAAAGCCACTCTTAGGATAACGTCACAAGAACAATCGCTTAAAGGTTGCGTAGACATTTATGTATTATGTATTTATTTATTTATCTTGATATTTATTTATTTATTTATTTTTCACTGTCATAGAAACAATGACATTTGACATTGCACCACCGGTGAGCAAGCACACTTTGATGTAATTTTTTCCTTTTAAGAAAACGTACTTACCAGTATATGTTATTAAAAAACAATACATTTTCAAAAGTTTGTTACAAAATACAGTACTAATATGAATTATATACAGTATTTCTGCGGTGTTCGTATATAAACATGTAACATCTTTCATTAAATAGATTCACAATCAAAACAATGTATATAGCATATTTGGTATAAGAGTATCATAACTTTTTACGGGGATAAAAAAAATGTGTTCTACGAAGCGTCAGTAACTAGAATCTGCATATTTCCTGTAAAATCAGTTTCAGCAAGTGACAGCTAAATGGTTAAGATAAGCCAAGAAGACTTCTGTTCAGTTTTCAAGTTGCCTAAAATTACAGGTAGATGGATGCTGTTTGCAATTATTGTACTTTTAAATATGTTATAAATGATGTTTCCGTGATTTCATATTAGTTCAGTAAAATAGTAAATGTAACATAATGCATTCTGTTAATGGTAAAGGCATATTTTATGTAAGGACTGGGAACCACCAACCTGCTTAATTGTGTTAAACTGTATTACAGTATACTGCAGTTTTGATAGACCAAGGCTGACAGAAATATGTCTGGGTTTGGTCTGTGGAAAAAATGACAGCCCTACCCTGAGTACTACTTCCTAAATATGAACATGTTACAATAAACTAAATTAACAGATCAAGCTTATTATGATTGTTTACAAAATTTGATGAAAACGTTCAATACAGTCAGGATAATAGATAATCATTATTTACAAAATCTTGTTCATCTTGTTACTTGTTATAAAAGCTGTAACTTTACTACTATACTACTTGCAAACTTGCATACTACTTTGTGGCATGAAAGCTACCACGCCTGCACTGCAACCTGAAGCATGTCTTGGGTTTCGATTGCAAAAAATCAAATGTATTTTATTTATGTGTAACAAACACATTTTTAATGTGAAAAAAATGTAGTTGATATGAATGACACTTTCATTGAACATACATACTTTTGCACACATAACTTTAACATGCATATAAATTATTGATAGTTTCTATTCTATACTGTTGATGAAATAATATGAAATCATGATCAATTGCAACTGTAAAACCGATGGGGGCCAAGGTTGCCTCATTGTTTCTACTAACTTGGCTTGTGATTTTCAGGCACAATTAATGCGGATCAAATGCATGAAAAACACAAGCCAAGTTAGTAGAAACAATAGGGGCAACCTTGGCCCCCACCGCTTTGACAGTTGTGCCTATTTGCTTGGTGCTGACCAAGGTTGCCCCCGGGCCAGATTCAAGTTGGCATACAAAGATTATTTATCCCCTTTTTAAAACATTTTAGAGGTATAGATCTAATGGTTGATTATGTGGTTCCATAGATTTTAAAGTATAAATCCAGAATCACTCTCTCCACATTAGCAAATGAATTGTATTACCACCTCTCTTAGAGACCGAGACTTTTTCGAGCCCTATACATTTTAGACGAGACAGAACCGTGGTTCATGGCTTTATAGTGTCATAATCCATATTGTTACTTGATATTGCAGCCTTATGTTCTGCTATATGTAATTTTACATTTATTTTTGTTTGTCTGACATAAATTAAGCCACAGGAACATTTAAGCATAAATACCACATGGGTTGTATTACAATTGATAAAACCTTGTATCATGTATGTGGTATTGTGCATGTTAGAACAATGAACACATCTTCCACACCGAAAGTTACCATGTACTGTTTAGTCAGCCAATTAACATTAGATGGTATTGATTTATATATAGAAGGCACTATTGTATCCTTAATATTCCTACCCCATCTAAAACTAAATCTAGGTGGAGAGGTCACGAAAGACCAAAGTTGAGGATCACATTCCAAGATTATTCTTTTAATGCGATTATTCTTTAGTGCGACCAACTGAAGAGAAAAGACGGCAACTCTCTATATGTTCTGATGAAGACAATATATCAAAACGCATAAGCATGCCTGTTTTTACCTTGATTTGTTTTTAATGAATAAAATATGAATGATTGAGAGACACGTTTGGGATATAGACTTTTATTTAGTGGGAGTTGCCGTCTTTTCTCTTCGGTTGTGGCAACATCTAAGAAGTGTTTCCTATTTAACTTTTCCTTTAACTTTTCAAGTTATTTGCATTGTCACACACCAGCAGAGACTTTGATATGACTTTGTGGAAATAGTCCTAGTAGTCAGAAGAACCACTGACTTAAAATTAATTATAAAAGAACATTGCTCAGTATTTTCTGACCTGAATAAAATGCCTTAAATTGTGCTCCCTTGTTATTTCATATTTCAATAATTGACAGATCCGTACATTCACAGTTAGGCCATGTTGGTATTAAATTGTACATCTACTTGACAAATTCACTGTTTTTAATTCTTTACATTTTGATGTGAAAGTCAGTTATCGAATGAGGAAAGACTGCATACATGCTGCCTTCTGCACGCTGTTCATTATAATGTTTTCAAATAATTGGAAAAGCTCAAAAAAGGCCTTCTGACAATAGTTGACCTTCAAAAACGTCTTTGCTTTCTGCAACTGTTAGAACAGTACAAGAGGACAAAGAGTTAGTGTCAATTTTGAAAAATGCACATCAGATGAATGGCATATCAGAAAGATAAATCGGAACTATCTGAATTCACCGCCAGTCCTCGGACTTTGATTTTCAGAGCTGTAGCTGGCATGCTCACATTGTTCTACGGATGACCTTTTGTGAATTCAAGTGCTTTTAAATGTGGTTGTGCCTGGAGAAGAGGCATTGAATAAGGCATATCAACCTGTTAACGCAGGGAGACAGAGAAAGGAGCGCAGAAAGCCGCTGTGTACAGACCTTGTTCACAAAGTTTTAGCCGACAGTCAATTTAACTTTTAGCACGTCCAACAGCTGACATAGAAATAACTACAGGATTCACTTCACAAACAAATTGCAGCTATTTGAAGATACATGCATTTATTGAATTTATTAAGTTTATTGTAGTTTTTCTAAAGGTACAGTGTAGCTACATAGAGATAGATATATACTGTATTTAAGATATATATTTAAGCTTGGACAGATTACATTAGTATGTGCAGAAAGGTGACACACATCATCATGCACTTTGATTAGGATACTCACAAAACTTTGATCGATGCTATTTCTAACTCTTGGGCTCAATGGGCTTTGAACACTTTGTTTTGAACTCCTGCTTTGTAAGTCTACAATGAATGAAAAAAAGAAACCAGTTATTTTTTTATTATTATTTATTTCTTAGCAGATGCCCTTATCCAGGGTGACTTACAGTCGTAAACAAAAATATATTTCAAGTTAGACTTAGATAGGCTTGCTACTTTAAAAATTTTAAATCAGTAAAGCTTGTTAAACGTTGAATTACAAAAATTCAGTTTGACTGAAATAAATGTACATAGGATAAACAGTGGTAAAACAACTTCCAATGTTAATATTTTCATACAAAAAATTTTAATTTTGAAATTATCTTATTTTCTGTCCCATCTCTGTTCAGTTGTGAATGTCTAGTGGTCCCTGTCAGTCCTCTGAGTGGTCCCTAAGTACTGTAGTTTCATCGTCAGTGATTTCACCTTGGTCTGACAGATCTTGTTGTCTGAACCAGTGCTACATTCTCTCATTCATTTAAATGACTGTCAATCATCAAGACTTGCACTGACTGTGCCAGCTATGGCACCTGTCATGCAAAGCTCCTACTGTAAAATTAGCAGGTTAACGTCTAGGTAACGTGTATGGTGCAATTACTTTGATTTAAAAATGGGGCACAAGAGGAAGACACTTGATGTGTATTGTGCAGAATAACCTGACTTTGAGGTGAAAACGTGGGACAGGAGGTGAAGAAAATATTCTGGTATGCAGTTATTTCCTTTCCTGATATTAGTATAAATTCATGATATAAAAATGCATACTTATGCCTTAGAATAAAGAGTCTGTCTAATACACTTTTATCTGCTGTGTTTTCTGTAGAAATGTGGTTTAGTTTTCATCAGGCAAGCGTCAGTCGCTTAAAGTCCTGCTATAACACTGAGAGCCTTCTTGTTCTGGTTTGGTTTTCAGTTGTAGACCACTGCAGTGAGTTGTACCCATAGCACTGATATGTTAATAAAAGTTTGTTAACCTTCAGCTGAGTCACCTGGATATATATTCCTTACAGCACAGAACATAACATGTTCTGTGGTTTATTTGGAACGATTTTTAAGTGTGATCTTTATCTTTGTATAATGAGTTTTTTTCAATGATGTTGTCCAATTACTCACATACTTGTTGATAGGATTGGAAGATATTTAAACAGGATAGATCCACTGTGATGCAACATCTCATTTCCAGTAATGGTGTGTCCCTGTTCACAGGAACAGGGATTGAAGTCTTGTTTTTATCCAATGGGGAATTTATCCGATTCAGAATTATATTGACCCATACTTGGTTTCCACATATTTTGATTATTGCAAAAAAGATATATTGTGATGGATCCCTCATGATTACCTTTTCATTATGTTTTTGTAAACTCTTAAGGTTTTCTCCAGGGGCCATCATTAAGCAAAGTATCCACAGGCTTTAAGTTGGATTGAATGTTAGAGATAGTTTTGTTGTAGACAACCTACTTGAGGAGCAGAAAACACTCATGATGCAGTGTGGCAATGTGGGTTGCAGTTCTCGGGTCTAGAGGTGATCAAGATAACGACAGACAACAAAGTAGTGGTGAACTGATGGTTTTAATTTGTAATCCAATAGTCTGATGACAACAGTAATAGGAGGCTGTATGGTCCAGTGGTTAAAGAAAAGGGCTTGTAACCAGGAGGTCCCCAGTTCAAATCTCAGCTCAGCCACTGACTCATTGTGTGACCCTGAGCAAGTTACTTAACTTCCTTGTGCTCCGTCTTACGGATGAGACGTAGTTGTAAGTGACTCTACAGCTGAAGCATAGTTCACACACCCTAGTCTCTGTAAGTCGCCAGAAACTTCCTTTCTATATATAAATCAAAATAAAAACCTATCAAGTATTTTAGTGTAATGCACATTAACCTGCACCGACAGGTGTACAGCGATCATGTTTTGGCTGCTGTATTTTTGGCCATCATGGCCACCTCGGGGATGACGGCTACACTTAGTCGCTATGATACCTCAAAGGCAGTCAAAATGCATGTGGACAAGCTACAAGTGCATGGATGTGTGACAGGAATAAATTCAAACAAATGGTGACCACAACATACAGGTAGCGAACAAAAAAATGGAAACACCAATGTAAAGTCACTTAATAGGGCGTTGGGCCACTATGGTATCCCGCTCTGTGGAGTTCTCGCCGGACCGTTTTTGATGAAACTGGCTGCTCATGCCCCAGGTTGAAATGTGCAGTCAATTGATCTGCAGTTGCCCGCCTGTTTTGCCTTGCACTTTGAATTAATGCAAGGATATCACGATCCTGGAGTATGCGCTTCCGCCCACTCTTGCCCTTTGCTGATGTCTTTCCTTCGGAGTTCCATGCTGACATCACCTTAGACACTGTTGCTCATGAAACTTCAGCAAGTTGAGCTGTCTTGGTCACTGAAGCTCCTGCCAAACGCGCCCCAACAATCACCCCTCAGCCATAATTATAGGCAACCAGGCATTGTCCAGCATTTTTATACATGACCCTAAGCATGCTGGGATGTTATTTGCTTAATTAACACACAAGCCACACCTGTGTGGAAGCCCTTGCTTTCAATATACTCAGAGGCTGTGTGGTCCAGTGGTTAAAGAAAAGGGCTTGTAACCAGGAGGTCCCCTGTTCAAATCCCACCTCAGCCACTGACTCATTGTGTGACCCTGAGCAAGTCACTTAACCTCCTTGTGCTCCGACTTTCGGTGAAACGTAATTGAAAGTGACTCTGCAGCTGATGCATAGTTCACACACCCTAGTCTCTGTAAGTCGCCTTGGGTAAAGGCGTCTGCTAAATAAACAAATAATAATACTTGGTGTCCCTCATTTACCCAGGTGTTTCCATTTTTGTGTTCACCACCTGTACATGTATACATATACTTACGATTATTTTACTATTATTTTTAACTAATAAAACGTGAGCTACCACTTGTATTTCATTGTTACACTAAGCTACATATAAAATAACACAAATATGTTTAAAGTAGGGTTAACTTATGTTTTGCAATGCCTTGTCTGTTGTCGATGTGGAAAGATTACAATTTAATCTGCTGTTCTTTAAGATAGTAAATTATACTGGAGCTAACTAACACTTGCATCAGGATTGCTGTCCTCACCATTATACACTGGAGAGCAATATTACAATACAAGTGAGAGAGCTGACAACACAGGATTAACTGAAGTCTATTACTCTTATTTATAGTATAAACAATGATGTGCCAATGCAGTATGAGTTTGTGTATAAATGCAGTGTTCTTCTTTACAAAGTGTTAGCTCAACGTAGAGCCTACCTACACTTTAACTGATCCCTGACTAACACACAGGACAGCTAAGCCGTTTACCTGTCAACAAAAACCTTCACAAACAGGTTACCGTTTTGTTTCACAGCCAAACTCACCTATACCAGCTCCCTGGTGATCTCCTCTTAATGGAGCTGGAAGCTCTCTTTTTATAGTCTGTGGCTTTTCCCAATTAATTAATTACCTGAGACGTGTGATGGGATAACACCCACATCACGACCTCCTACACCTGCAAAGCTCTCCCATGAAATATTGACAGCAGCGCATTCTTCTTCTGCTGTTAAATGCCGTGATGTTGATGGTCCTCCACCTGTAGCCATTCTCTCTCTACTTATGCAAGCTAACTTTGACTTAGTACGACGTTTTATATCGTAGTATCTTTTTCTACATTCTGACAAGTCTGTTTTACAGTGGAAGAGGCATTTATTATTTTGGCAACCTCTTGCCTAGCTTTTTTCCCGTAAAGAACCATCTTTACGGGACCTAAATAAATCAGAACTGCAATTCTGAACCTCCTCCAACAACATTTCTATATCTCTTTCTGAATATCTCTGCTTCCTTGTTCTTGATGTTTCACTTGTTGCCATCTTTCCATTTACACAGTTACATCACTGAAATAGTTATATATATATATACAATTAATTAATTACCATATGCTTTACTAAGTCACAACCCCACGCCCCCCCCTCCCCCCCCCCCCCAAATTTGATTGGAGCGCTCAGGCTTGCGAATGGGCAAGTATTGACTGCCCTGATGGGAAAATAGCAGGAACTCACAGATTCGCACACCATGGGCAGCATGCACTCAACTTTGCGTCTGCACACGCGTTTGCCCATGCCCGGAGAAAGTCGGGCCCATTGTGTTTAAAATTAAAAAAGAAAATTCAAAAAGGTGAAAAATCTGTGCTCACAGTAGATGCCCGTTCATCTGAACAGCTGGGGAACATAGCAATGGTTTGTATTAATGAGCGTTCAGATGTTTACAAAAACAGCAATACACGTACATATATTGCACTCTAAAGGTTTATTTAAAAATGAGTATTTTTTTGATAGAAAATTCAAAAATAGTTTGCTGGAAAAGATTTCTATTTATTTTCTAAAAGGTTCCAAAAAAAAGTGCTGGAACACCGTTACTGTGCGTTCCACCAGGACTCGAGCGTGCAAAATCAGGTGAAAGCTTTCAATACAATCGGGATACTACATACTGTAATCATTATTTACAAAATCTTGTTCGTCTCGTTGCTTGTTAAAAACTGTAATTTTACTGCTCTACTACTTGGAAGCATGTCTTGGGTTTGATTCCCACACAGGGTTTATATTGCAAACTTTAAAAATATATAATCTATTTTATTTATGTGTATTTATGTATTGATGAATGAGACTTTCATTGAACATACATACTTTTACACACATAACTTTAACAAGCATATATATATATACAGTGTATATATACATATATATGTATATATGTATATATATATGTATATGTGTGTATATAAATGTATGTATATGTATATGTATATATATGTGTGTATATATATACAGTGCCGTGAAAAAGTATTTGGCCCCTGTCTGATTTTCTGCATTTTTGCATATTTTTGACACTGAATGTTATCAGATCTTCAACCAAAACCTAATATTAGATAAAAGGGACCCTGAGTGAACAAATAACACAAAAAATTGATACATATTTCATTTATTTATTAAAGTTATGCAACACCCAATGCCCCTGTGTGAAAAAGTAATCGCCCCCTGTGTCAGAGATCGAATGAGTCTTAGTGTTAGATCTCCCTCTCAACCTGTGAGAGCACGGTATACGAGGAACAGAGTACCCTTAATGAAATGGCACGACAATTTATTCCGTAGGGTAGATGGAAGTCGGTCAGTTCGGAAGGGGCCATGGCACCCGAGCTCAGTGACCCAGACGGTAAGCGGCGTGGCATCCGAGGACTGGAGGAGCGGATGCGCTCGTTAACCTCGGGGTCATGGGCGAGGGTATAAATAGGGGGCATGGCTTGAGTGATCTGTTCCTTTGCATATGGTTAAGTTAACTAACCGAGAAGGAGCCCGTACTGTGAGTAAACCGTGAGTGTTTTGTGTCTGTGTATTAACACTGTGTGTCTTGTGTGTTATTTGTCACAGAAGATTACTGAGCACGATCCGGAGCTGCAGCCGCAGGCCAGCGAAAAACACGGACTTCACCACTCACCTTTCACTACCGGAACTGTCTTTGTGTTTGCACCTTTTAGCACTTGAATCACGCACTGTCTTTGTGTTCGTGTTTAGTGTGGGTGTCGGAATGGGACTTTGGGGTTGCGGGTCAAACCCGTGGGATTATAAATTAGAAGTGATACACGCCGCTGTATCACTTCCAGCACTATTATTATTTACAGGTTTTGCCTTGAGGCTCTGGACATTTACTAAATTAAATAAACACCCTTGCACCTGTACCAACGTCTGTCTGTGTAATTATTCTGCACTGCACTCACCTGCACGTCATTACCACTTTGCCACACCCCCTTAGACTCAATAACTGGTTACGCCACCTTTAGCAGCAATAACTGCAACCAAACACTTCCAGTAGTTATTGATTAGTCTCTCACAGCGCCGTGGAGGAATTTTGGCCCACTCCTCCATGCAGAACTGCTTCAGTGACATTTGTGGGTTTTCGAGCATGAACTGCTCGTTTCAGGTCCTGCCACAACATCTCAATGGGGTTTAGGTCTGGACTTTGACTAGGCCATTCCAAAACTTTAAATTTCTTGTTCTTCAACCATTCTGATGTAGACTTGCTTGTGTGTTTCATTGTCTTGCTGCATGACCCAGCTGCGCTTCAGCTTCAGCTTACGGACGGATGACCTGACATTCTCCTGTAGAATTCTCTGATACAGAGCAGAATTCATGGTTCATTCAATGATGGCAAGACATCCAGGTCCTGATGCAGCAAAGCATCCCCAAACCATGTCGGCCAAAAAGTTCAACCTTTGACTTATCTATCCATAGAATATTGTTCCAGAACTTCTTGAGGATCATCCAGGTGCTTTTTGACAAACTTGAGACGAGCATTCATGTTCTTCTTAGTGAGCAATGGTTTCCGCCTTGCTACTCTGCCATGAATCACCTTTTTGCCCAGTGTCTTTCTGATGGTGGAGTCATGAACACTGACCTTAGCCGAGGTGAAAGAGGCCTGCAGATCCCTGGATGTTGTTCTAGGGTTCTTTGTGACTTCCAGTTCGATTTTACGCCTTGCTCTTGGAGAGAGTTTGGCAGGACGGCCACTCCTGGGAAGATTCAGTACTGTTCCAAACTTTCTCCATTTGGACAATATGGCTCTGACTGGTTCGGTGGAGCCCCAGAGCCTTAGAAATGGCTTTGTAACCCTTTCCAGACTGATAGGCATCAAAAACTTTTTTCCTCAGGAATTTCTTTTGTTCGTGGCATGACGTGCCTCTAGAACCTGTGTGCTGACAACTTCACTCTGATGGTAAAGGCCAAAGTTAGTCAGATTTATATTGGGCAGGGCTGGCCCAAATCAGGCCTGGCTGTTAACCAAAGTACTCAAACAGCTGACCCTAATTATCCATTTAATTGGTTTGAGTTAACTGGGGGGGGGGGCAATAACTTTTTCACACCTGAAGATTGCATGTTTGATTACCTTGCACACCAAACAAATGAAAGAAGCACCAAACTTTGGTGTCATTTTTTCTCTCAGACTTCCTCTATATACTACTACAACCCACAAAAAAATCTGACCAAATACAATGTGAAAAATGTGCAAAAATGCAGAAAATCAGAGGGGGTAAATACTTTTTCATGGCACTGTATATATAAAGGCAGGATTTGAACCCTAACTAGTCATAATTTCACTCAAACTACATAACTGCTACGCTACACAGATTCACATCTTAACCCTTTCAACAGGCTAGGCTACTATTTACATTTACTCTTTCCAAATGGTAATACATTGCCTCAAAATAGGTTGAATAATTTTGCTATTCCTGTAATGTGTGCATGTTATTATCAGTAACGTGTTAGAACAGCTAATTGCTTCTGCATTTCACATCGCTTATCAAGTCACTTCTCCAGCTTTGCTTGAAAATGCCATTTTACTAGACATAACCTGACTGTTGTTATGTTTTGTTTTGTTAGATGTTATATAAACACCAACTGCTGTTTTAAGAACATACTTGCTTCATTCAGTCTATCACCAATCTGTCCATTGGATTACAGTACAATTGATCACTGATTCTTCTATGGAATTAATACACGCTTCGCAAAGTTCTGTTTTGCACACAAATTCGACAATTGGGCCAGTCGTACAGTAAGTACAAATAGTTATACATTTTGTGAGAGTGGCTGACATACACCTCCAAACACACACAGCTTTTACTTTGTAGATGAAAGTTCAGTAGATATCAACAGATAAGCACATCTCAGTCTCAAAGTGGACCATTGTGTATTACCAGCATTGTAACAATTCATGTTAATTTTGTTGTAGGTGTAGTTCCAAGTTGATGTTTTGCATTCCTATGATAGCACTAGGAATTGGGAAGTGGAACATTTAGTCAGCCATGTGATGACTGTATAGTAATCATTTTAAAGATTTAGAGAAAAGGCAATAATTTTGACAGTATTGAGAGGAAGGGTAGATCCTTGCGTCAAGTTATCAGCGAAGTGCGAGAACTGCCAGACTCTCTATACAGCAAGGATAGTTTACGTGTTTTCATTGTATTGGCGCAGCAAAAGTAAATCAGCCAAAAGCACCATTTCACTTTTAATTTGTAGTTCCCAACACTCTTCGATGAAATGTAGAAAAAAGTCAATACCTGTCATACATTAAGAGAAATAAGTCACCAAAGTAAGGTAAAAATGTCCTTATACATTTTTACTTTGCTGCATTCCAATCTGATATTGCAATGTCATGTTATACAACATTTTGTTAAACATACTGTAACACTGAGGGACAGTGCCCAAAGAAAGAGGCTTTATACCAGGAGCCTGGTTCAAATCCCTACTCAGTCACTAACTCACTGTGTGTTTTCCTGATGAGCAAGTCTCTTAACCTCCTTGTGCTCCGTCCTTCGGATGAGACGTAAAACCCAGGTCCTAATGTAAGTGACTGCAGCAGCAGTTGTTGGTGCATTGTTCACCCACCCTAATCTCTATAAGTCGCTTTGGATAAAAGCATCTGGTGCGCCAGAAGCAGGACCGGGTTTATGCCAATCTGCTTAACCGTACCAGATTCGGAGCCACCAACAAAACTGATCACATTTTGTTGAGTAAACGACTGATACCAATCAAGGGAGGAGATATTTACAGCTGCAAAAAAGAAATTATCCAACACATGAAACATTTAGATGACAAAGATGAAAGTTCAACATGTCTCATGCCTACAGTAAACACCTGTAACCAGATAGAGACCACTATGCTTGACAGTATGCATGGGGAGGACATTCATCTTGTGGCAATGGATACTGTAGACAGCCTTCCTTCCCTGCAGGAAAATGTGCTGAAAAAATTGAAAGCTTATGAGGCTGACTGCAGTCGTACAGCTGGACTGCAAACTAGCATACGAGTGAAAATAGGCTGTAAGCTTTTGGAAAAATATCCACACTGCCACTGGTCTCATCAATGGTGCTATAAGGAAACTTCAAGCAGTTTTGTATTATCTAGAAAACCTCATGATGGTGAAAACCATAACCATCCATTTAACAATGGACACACACATACTTTTGAACGCTTAAGGTCAACGTTTGAAGTCATGAACAGGGCCTACATTGTTCGAGAGCAGTTTCTAGTCATCGGTGCTCACACAATCACCATTCATAAATCTAGGGCATGACATTCAAAACAGTGATGATGGACCTTGGTAACTCCATTTTCTCCTGTGGCCAAAGTTTTGTGGCACTTTCTAGAGTTACTTCCTTAAGTGGCATCCACCTTATAAACTTTGACCCCATCTACATTAAAGCACTTCCATCTGCAGTTGCAGAGTACAGCAGGCTGAGAAGTCTTTACTGCCCTGAGTTAATAAGCTTGAAGGAGACCAACACGCACAAGGGATCCATGGTGAAGGTGTTCAAAGTGTTACAGAACCCCCTGCAGAAACATTACTTTACCTTTGCTGAATCCTGTGTTGTCCATATTGCAGAAGTATTTTTCAACATATTCTCAATAGTTTAGATTTCTTTTTTATTGATAGGTATTGCTTTTTTAATTTTTTATGTGGACGCTCTCGAGTAAATGTTGGCAAATGTATTGTCCAGTTGATTTATGACAAATGATTAAGGCTGGGATTTTTCCACTGAAATGTATACAGAAAACACGGAGGAAGAGAGAAAAGGTGTGTGAAGTCAAGGGGATGAAAATTAAACAATGTCTTTTTGAATACAACATACCTACATAGAAAAGATAATATTAGTCTGTCTATAAAAGTAGAAA
This sequence comes from Acipenser ruthenus, assembly GCF_902713425.1. Classification (NCBI taxonomy): domain Eukaryota; kingdom Metazoa; phylum Chordata; class Actinopteri; order Acipenseriformes; family Acipenseridae; genus Acipenser; species Acipenser ruthenus. Next base: position 29,428,113 of record NC_081198.1, on the reverse strand, counting down.
AAAAGGAAAATGTATGCTAATATTTCTTTTTTGATTTATTATGGTTTTCACAACATCAGTGTGAACCAAAGTGATGAACACAGAGTGTCTCAAGCAAAATTGCTATGTATCTAATGACAGATGTGATAACATGTTTTGTTGAAAATCAAAAAAGAGCAAATATAGTTTTTCCATAAAGACAAAGAAAAGGCAAAGAGGGTGATGGAATCTGAAGAGAAAAGGCACAGGCTTAAGATGGAGGCCAGGAGAAATGACACAGAGCTCAAATGAAACATAATCAAGCTATGATGAGCATGTTTACCCTAGCTCAATCCTTTGCAGGCAGCAATCTAGTGCCTCCTTTTTTTAGTGTGCACAGTTATTTTAGCCCTGATTTTCTCCCCAATTTGAAATGTTTTATTTTTTTCTCCTCACTGCAACAATTCCCCACACAGCTCAGGTGATCCGAAGGTTCAGTGGGCGACCTCCAATTCCACGACCAAGCCAGCTTCCTCTTTTACACCTAGGAACACGAGATCGGATGTCAGCGAGCTACTGGCCTCTGGAGGACAAAGGCCAGCCCTGCAGGTGTCTGCTCTGAGCTCACTGGGCGCCTGGCCACCAGAGTTCGCTGTAATGCGATGAGGAAAAGCAGTCACTGCCGGTGTTGCCTCCCTAAGCCACTGAAGCACCAGAGCCAATGCGATGCTCCCAGCGAAGACCAATGACTCCGCATAGCCAGGACACAAACCTGCGCTGCATGACTCATCCTGCATAGCACACGGCTGTGGTTTTCCCAGGTGAGCCACTCAGGGACCAGCTCAACCTACTTTTACTCCTAATGCCCAGTATGACTAACAAATGTGCAGCTATATGTCTACAGCTAAGGGTCAGACTCCACCTATTTCCACATGTTAACATGTCGTTTATCATCCCCAAATCATGCCACCAGGCACAACAACCCTTCAGCTGATGTTCACTAGCAATCATTCATTCTCATCTCTCTTACATGAACTGAATGAATGTAAAGAAACTTTGAAAAGCTTAAGACGTTATGACAGAACGTTGTAAAGAAAAAATCATGTGGTGCATTAAGGTTGAGGGTATGCTGGTGGTATAAAAAGATTAAACTGATGGTTTTGATTCAAGGATCACTATGTAAAAAGCTGACAGCTGAGTAGGGCTGGTGTATGTTCAGCACCCTTTCCATTGCCCCCTTATAATTGTTCAGAAGTGTTAATACTTTCTTAACTTTGAAACATGTGAAGGTAAAAGATTATTGGGTAGCCTCTTCTCCATGTTGGTTGCCAGGTACTTTCTTTTCTAGACAGTGTCCCTTTTTTTCTGAATGAATAAAACCTCAACTGAAGTGGTGAATTATTTTTTAAATATCAGTTATTACACCAAGGTAAAGGTTATCTTGGTTTGCTGTTTTGGTTCTGTGAAGGTAGTCTTCTTGTGTTTATAATGCACTTTTTATAGAGATGAAATGTTTATATTTTGAAAACAAGTACTTTTTGACTTTTATTATCAATGTAGTTTTCATGCACAGTACCATATGTTTGTTGGCATTGTAAATGTTTTGCACAAAAGTATGAATATTTGGTAATAAACATTTGATCATACAACATTTTAAAGACTTGCATTAGTAATACCTGTAGGAAGAGAGTAGCAGCCTACAAAATAATACTCTGATGATGACTCCTGAGAAACAGAAAAACTGAGACAAATGACTTTTTGGAAGTATATGCAAAGTTTTTCATTATTAAATGTGTACAATAATATTAATTTCACCAGCACACAAATCAGTCCAGTCAGTTAACATTTTCTAAATACAATTTTTATGTAGCTGTGGGAGCACAAACTTCCCCCTCCCTGCGTCAAATCAACACACTCTTTTACAGGACCTTATCAGATTTTGTCGCAAGCCTCCATATAGCCAAATGTAGATAAATGCCATTGAAACAAGGTATTACTGGAGTCTCTGGCATAATTGACAGCAAAGTTACAGTCCACGTAAAGCTACAGTTAAATCTGGGTAAGCAAGACTAATTGTGAGTGCCACACACAACTAATTCATTTGTTATGCAAATAGACCTTAATAGAATGTGCTAAGTTGGCAGGTGTTTCCGTATTCAAGACTGTACCAAAACAGACTCAAATGTAATGACTCTTGGTTATCCTGGAAAACAGATTTCCACCTAAACATCCCTAAATGAATTAGATGTGTTAATGTGCTAAAGACATTTGCCTCCACAACTGTTTAAATTGAACAGTATTGTACTCACAATTCATCTGATCCATAATTAAAGGCTGGCACTCATCATCCAGATCCCAGTTCCCTCCAACATTCAATTACCAGCTTGCTAGTATTTAGTAGACATTCAAGACTTGCCCGTCAAATATTCTGGGCAAAAGTAGAAATGCAATCATTTCAAATATGCCATCTGCTATCCCAAAAAATTACAGCAAGTGCTGTCGCTCAACCATGCATCAGTCTTACCCAGTCCAATGCTTTGTGGATTATTTTCATCCTTGCCATCTTCCCTGCAGATCTCATCAGTGCAAGAATTTACAGTTTGTATTAAACGACCCAGAATCAGTTCAGTCCCTTCTTGAGAAAGGTTTTATGACTGGTCCTTTCAAGTCACCTACCAGCTCATGTTACCGCATTAGTTACAGTGGTAGCCACGACCAGCTATTTACTAAACAATGGAACAAAATAGTTAAATGTAATACTTTAGCGTGTGGTGTTTTCCTACAAGACTGACAGTGATTGATATGTAGAGGTTTAATTGCATCTTAATATAAAATACACTTGATTATACCACGTTTGTATTTTGGCAGTATTAGCAATACAAAGTATTTTAAATCCTATGATTTTGTGATATGGAAATTAAAATAGTGATAGTGGTGCCCATCACTATAAAATGTATCATATCGTCTAAGAAACATTTAAGTAAAAAATACAATGGGGTAAAGAAAACAGTAGTGAGGACAAAAAGGTTATAGCGTCCGCCTATAAAAAACACAAAAACACATTATTCATCTGTGCAAAAATACAATACAAAAAAAGTAAGTCAACCTAGATGGTGTAAATGTTCCATAGAAAACATAAAAGAAAAGCATTTACCTGGATAAACCACACTCGGGTCACAAATGTGCTGTCTCTAGCAGGCCTTTACCAGAAATCAGTTTATACAATTTAGAAGAGGTGTGTGCAATTACAATTAAGTTCAACAGTCTGTCCCCTGCTGGATAAATATCCATATTGCGCCAATTCTACCTGGCTAGATGTAGTAAGTTTCAGCTGCTTTATATTAATATATATGAATCGGTGATTGGAAATCCTGGCCTGTGTTTGGTTGAAACCTCATCAGAATAGATTGAACTATTGCCCTAACAGAAAATTAAATACAAAACATATTACAAAAGAAAGATGCTCCAAACTCTAAAATGGTGAAAAAAATGCCACTGTCACTGTTTTCTGACGTTCTGAAATTCAAATAAATTCAACTGGACGATGTAAACAAATACGACGTCCAGGATATAAACTGGCTTATGCAGCAGTCAGTAAGCCAGACGGAGAGCTGTACACCAAAAAAAAAGAAGATAACTATGCGGTATGAACTTCAAAAACATTTTATGTTATTTATTTATGTTATTTATTTATTTACTTATGCCGTAACAGCTATATTTAAACTACATATATAGTCATATTTACTATCCAGCCTTGCCTCACTTATTTTCTTGACTGATTCATATATTAATATATCAGCTCATAGTGGAAAATGAACTGCCCCTCGGATCTGTTGTTACCTCCAGTGTGCCTGCGGCTTCTGGCATCGTAGCCCCCTGTTGGTAACAATAGTCTTCCCTTGGGGCAATAATTTTCCACTATAGCCCCCCTCTCCAGTCAATATTTACTACGGCAATATATACCTTATTCCTAAACATGTGACAATAGCCTATCCTTCCTTTTAATGTTAGCTTACTGTTTATTTAACACCTAAGTGATGTGTCATGTTTTGTTATTTATAAAACAAGATTCTGTAATTTTCAATAATATATATATATATATATATATATATATATATATATATATATATATATATATATATATAGATGATGTTTTCTCAGTATAACAATAAAACAAAGTGAGTGGGAACGAGAGTTGTCATGCACAATATTTGTATTTAATGCCTTAAAATAAGTGATCAACGACCTTTCATCCCAACTGTTTTAGAAGCAGATCTCTCATTATCAAACCTGGACACAATTTCCAAACACACCTTTATTTATTTATTTATTTATTTTTGGTTTTAAAATCCTATGTTGAATTTAACACAAAGTTAGTTGCCATTGATCTTTTTTGCATAGATTCTGCAATTTAACTTGGTTTTCTTAAGTCCTTAACGCATCAGCTAGGATATATCTCACTTTAATGTATATTTTTAAACCTAAATTTCAAATATTATTAAAGTTTATCATGGTAAATTTGCACTTTCATTTTTAGGACTGTCCCATCTCTCACTGCCTTCGCCTTCTCAACACAGACCTGTTTAGACTGCACTTGTATATCTCTTGATCTATCCCTCCTACTATGTACTGTATTCTCCTGACCAAAGCACCACATTACATGATCCTCTGCTGATGCACTATTGCACTGCTACAATGTCATTGTAGATATAGCTTATTGCATCTTATTTCATATTGTACTTTAGTAGTATAATTTGCACTTACTGTAAACTATACAGTATTTGAAAATTGACCTTGTAACTCCACTTTAACAACTGTAAGTCACCTTGGATAAAGCCAAATAATAATAATAATACGATTATACGATTATTCATTGTTTTCACCATAACCAATTAAGTAGATCAGTATATCAATGCACAAGCGCTGTTTCATGGCAAAAAGATCAGAAGCGTTATCTATCAGAAAGTCAGTTGTTCGTAAACTTTTTAAAACCTAATTTTAATCAAAAACAAACAGATAGTATTTGAAACTGTTCATAGCGAACGAGACATTTTGACTGAAATGCTTTTAAGGGTTCACTGTAAAATGTACCTTAGTCTACATTTATTATAATTATTATTAATAATAATAATAATAATAATAATAATAATAATAATAATAATAATAATAATAATAATAATACAGTGAAACCCTCTGAATGTCACACTCTCCATATTGAAAGGTCCCAGCCAGAATATAATGGGAGTCAATGGAAACAAGCTCCTGATAATATCACGTCAGTTATTATCACACTCCACTTAATATCAATGCAATGTGTTATTCCTCTCTAATGTATCCGTTATGTAACTGATTCGCACCCCATACTGTCTATGCTCATTCCTCTCTAATGTATCCGTTATGTAACTGATTCGCACCCCATACTGTCTATGCTCATTCTTCTCTAATGTATCAGTTATGTAACTGTTTCGCACCCCATACTGTTGCTTATACCTCAGGCTGCTCAACCTTTGTTTGTGTCTCCCCACAAACAGGGGGCCTGTTTTTTGTGTTTGTTCTGTTTCCCTTTTCTCAGTCCTAATTTATTTCTGTCCATTAACCATCAGACCCCATATCCATCCTTCCCTGGATAAAGCATGCTTGTCCACTTTGAAGTTACTCCCTTTCTGTTGTTTCCATTCTCTGCATGGATTGAGTCTCCCCCGAGATGAAGAAAGGGCAGGCTGTTGCCTGCTTTTTTCTTAGTCTTCCCTGGACGAAGTTGGGCTTTTGCCACCATCTCTGCTGGGTGATTTCTCTTTTCCTCTACATGGAGCCGAGGGCAGTTCTATGTCTATCCCAAGCCTGATGTTTCTTATGTCTCCATGGGTAACCCCACCACGACAGAAAAGGGGCCCCAGGGTCAAACCAGCCTATTAACATTATACATTCATGGTAGCCTAGCAACTGCATTGATAAATCCCCCCGCCCCCCCCCCCCCCCACACACACATATATACACACACACACACACACACATATACATATATATATATATATACACACACACACACACACACACACACACACACACACACACACGGTAATGTAGCAGGCTCAGAAAGAACCTTGTTAGTATATAATCAGTCGAGCTCACAAACAGGCAATTAAATCTACTGTAATTAAATCTAATTTTACACAGTATATTGTTATCACAATGCAGTGCTAGTGGCTTTATTGTTTAAATCTTAATCCTTGTCATTTATTCAGAACTTGACCTCATTATGCATACATTTATAATAAAGTGTTAGCTGAACATATTGTAGGCACATCAATCAGTAATTGATTTTAGTTCTAAAACAGTGCACTTGCTGTGTTTGCATCTTCTACTCTTTAACATACACTCCTCACTGCTGTCCATTGCTTAAAGCTATAAACATCAACATTTTTTTTTTTGTTACTACATTTCCTACTGCTGTTTTTAAGTTAAATTCGTACTGACAGCTGCCATCCTATGGTTGCCCAACATCAACCCATGGGGCCTAAATTGCAATCTGGTGGTTTACAATGATAAATGATTACTGGCCATAGTGGAAGTTACGACCTCTAAATTCTTCAGGGAAGGGTTGAGAAATCTGTAGTAAATTCCCATACATTCATCACTTACATGACCTGATAACAAAGCACAAGCTATCAGCCCTTTATCAAAGTCTGTCAGATTTGTAGTGACTGAAACCAAAATATAAGAAGAACAATGATGAACGCGTGGTGGCCATTAGGACCATCTTTGGTCCTCTAATTCTTAGATGGGTGAATTCAAAATCTTGTCAACTCAGGTCTGAAAAGATCACAATGGCACGATTTACATGCAGTTTAGAAACTAAGGTTTTTTTTTTTTCCCATGGCAACAAGCGCCACCACATGTTTACAAGACTTAATCAGTGAAGAGCCCATTTGTGATGTAACCTCGTACAACTTTCTACTATAAGCTCTGTGGGAGGGTGTGGGAATCCACTGGACACCGGAGACAGGAAGTTTATTTGAAACACCTCTGGGGTGCACTGATTTATTTAGGACTGTAGATGGCGGTGTTATGCTGTGGTCCCAAATACCGACAATGGTAAATGGTGTAGCACGCAGTGATTACCAGCAATGGTATATTTCTTTTCACAGTCCCGATTGCACTCGCAGGTGCTGAAAATAATAAACCAAAACCAGAAGGCGAAAGCAAAAAGTGAAAATAAAACACAGCAACCAAACTACAAATAAAAGTTTTGTTTCACAAGAAAAAAAAAACATGAAAAAAAATAAACATTAGTTCCACACATTTTTTCAGAAAGACAAATACGGGGCTTAACATCAGCATGCTGCAAGGGAACCAAGTTCCAGAAAGTTACAAAAATGTTTGGGTAAATACTGAGGAATGTTTTGAACTCGTATGGACTACCGGTATACTGAATCCCCAATTAAAAATATATAACAAAATTCTACTGGCAAGAGCCTTGCACTGTCCCTGTGGAATTCGGATTCAGGTTTATTATTATAATTATTATTATTATTATTAGTAGTAGTAGTAGTAGTAGTAGTAGTCGTAGTAGTCGTAGTCGTAGTCTTAGTTATATTATAAGAACATTATGTGGTGGGAAATGTGGCCGAGTAGGGTAGCCTTTTGTAGTTTTACTACTGACATTTTGAAAATGTACTGTACTAAACTTTTTGACTGGATATTTTTTTAAATCATTAACCTAAAGTTCTGGATTTTACTGTAGCTCAGTTTGTAGAGTTCCATAAGGATCAGGATTGCTGAAGCTACCTTCTGTAGGAAACCTTGTTTTTATTACGTATGTACGTGTATAATATGTATATAAATATGTAAAAATGTTAGGGTTTCTTTGGTATTTGTGTAACACTATGTCTGGATTTCCCTGGCTTTTTAAAATATATATTTTTTTGGTGGCCAAATGAGGCAGGCTGCACTTGTGGTTCCCTTTCAATTCAAAGACGACCACCAATCAATACTTTTGGGATATGCCTGCCACAGGTCAGGTATTTACTGAGCATTTGATGTCAGAGCTGCCGATAGGCCCCTTCGGGGAATGACATCCTCGGTCCCACCTCCCGAGGGAACAAACAGTCACTCGACGGAGCTCACTTCCTCTTTTGCCTCTCACATCAGGTAGGTAAGGTAGGTATACTAACCTCTCCAGTTGCTGTGATTGAGTCTGTGTGAAAGAGCTCTCACTCAAGTTCCCCTGCAATATTTATATTGCTGGAAGTTGGCTTACCTCTTCCCCGGAATCAGAAACTCGGCATCTGAGACTGAGCTATAAACACTGCGCAACGGCACTTTTTAAAAAATAATTTCTCTTTTCAACAGCCTGCTTGGCAATTGCAGTCTTTCTAACTCCGCAGCATCTGCTGTTGTGTTTGTCTTTTCTCTTGCTATTGCAGCTGAAAAGAAAAAAAGAGAGATGTGTAATTCCTCCACCGGGACTCGGCTCTGTCACGCCCCACTGTTGAGTCGACTCTGCCAGATTGTCTCGGCCCACCCACTCGGTGCACTTGGCTAAAAAAATAAAAATAAAAATAACATTTTTCACAGATCTCCTGCCTGGTGTGGTGACTGTTCCCCCCACAGCTTACTGTTCTGAAATATTTGACCAAGCAGCAGTCTCAAGCTTCTGCTCCGGTCCCGGCCCCTGCCCCAGAACTGACCCCATATTCACTTGTGGTCACCCTGGATGTCCCAGAGTTGGATGTCAGCATGCCTGATGAGGACCAAGATGCAATCTCGATTTCGGCCTCTTGGGAGGGTAGCGCCCTCCATCAGGAGGAGGAGGAAGGAGAGGTCCAAGAGCTGACCTTTGAGACGGGCCCAAGCTCAGAGATAACCCTGTGACGCTGGGGTTTCCCCGATCTCAAGCTTGATCCCAGAGGTGGTGGAGCGGGCCTCCAAGTTTCTGCAGGTGCTTTGGAAGGCAGCGACCGAACAGCAGCGATCTGTTTTTAATATCCAACCTCCTTGCCAGACAGCGGTCATTTTACAATTCCTGCAAGAACTAATAGAGGAGGGTAAATCCCCCTCTGTGCTGAAAGTGTACATGGCAGTTATATCTGCGTGACATGTCCCCATAGACTCGGTGTCCCCAGGTGCTCATGTCCTGGTGACATGTTTTATCAAGGGTGCTCGGCAGTTACATTCCCCTAGAAAGGACATCCATCACGAGTGGAGTCTAGATGTGGTTTTGGAGGCTCTCACTAAGGCCCTGTTTGAGCCTATGCATTCCATAGAGTTGAAGTATCTCTCTATGAATACAGCCTTTTTGTTAGCCATTACCTCTACTAAGCGGGTCAGTGAGCTACAGGCTCTGTCAGTGCACAGCTCCTGAGTGCGTGTTTGGGACGATGCAAACAGGGTGTCGTTATGAACGAACCCTGTTTTCCTCCCTAAGGTGATTACGGCTTTCCACTTGAATCAGTCAGTGGAACTAGAGGCTTTCCATCCCCCTCCATTTTCTTCAGAGGAGGATCGGAAACTAAACTCCCTCTGCCCGGTTCTGGCATTGAGATTATGTTAGCAGAACAAGAGCTCTGCATCAGTCTGACCAGCTCTTCGTCTGTCATGGTGTAAAGACCCTGGGTCAGTCAAGCCATCTCGAAGCAGCAGCTGTCTCACTGGATTGTGGACACAATTTCGACTGCGTATACTAATGCCATCCTACCCCGACCTGGGCGGGTGGCTGCACACTCTACCCGAGGAGTGGCTACGTCATGGGCCCTCTTTAGAGGAGCCTCATTGGCTAATATACAGACGTGCTCAAATTTGTTGGTACCCCTCCACAAAAAACTAAGAATGCACAATTTTCTCTGAAATAACTTGAAACTGACAAAAGTAATTGGCATCCACCATTGTTTATTCCATATTTAATAGAAATCAGACTTTGCTTTTGATTTTTTATTCAACATAATATTGTAAATAATAAAACAAATGAAAATGGCATGGACAAAAATGATGGGACCGCTAACCTAATATTTTGTTGCACAACCTTTAGAGGCAATCACTGCAATCAAACGTTTTCTGTAGCTCTCAATGAGACTTCTGCACCTGTTAACAGGTAGTTTGGCCCACTCTTCCTCAGCAAACTGCTCCAGCTGTCTCAGGTTTGATGGGTGCCTTCTCCAGACTGCAAGTTTCAGCTCTTTCCATAGATGTTCCATAGGATTCAGATCAGGACTCATAGAAGGCCACTTCAGAATAGTCCAATGTTTTGTTCTTATCCATTCTTGGGTGCTTTTAGCTGTGTGTTTTGGGTCATTATCCTGTTGGAGGACCCATGACCTGCGACTGAGACAGAGCTTTCTGACACTGGGCAGTATGTTTCGCTCCAGAATGCCTTGATAGTCTTGAGATTTCATTGTGCCTTGCACAAATTCAAGGCACCCTGTGCCAGGCGCAGCAAAGCAGCCCCAAAACATAGCATTATTTCAATGAGCTGTAAGGGTACCAACAAATTTGAGCACGTCTGTATGTACTGCGGCTAGCTGGGCTACTCTACATACTTTTGCCAGGTTCTAGCGACTTAATGTGGTAGATCCCTCTATGCCTTCATTAGGCACAAGGGTCCTTGAGGTTGCATGCTTCCACCACAAACACTAGTTTTTGTGGTAACGAGACGTCCCTTGTCTGCTGTCTCTGCTCACGCTCCCTCGTGACGGCTTTGGTATACTTTTCCCAAAAGTATTGGTTGGTGGTCGTCTTCGAATTGAAAGGGAAAGTTAGGTTACGGATGTAACTCTGGTTCCCTGAAAGAGAAGATGACCACCAAACCTTACAAGGTCGTATTGGTCGCTTCCGCGGGTTCGATGCAAAAGAGGAAGTGCACTCCATGGAGTGACTGTTTGTTCCCTCGGGAGGTGGGACCGAGGATGTCACTCCCCTGAGGGGCCTATCGGCAGCCCTGACATAAAATGCTTAGTAAATACCTTACCTGTGGCAGGCATATCCCAAAAGTATTAGTTGGTGGTCGATCAGGGAACCAGGGTTACGTCCATCACCTAAATACTTGTAAACCCAGTTTAAGAAATCTATATAATATCAGTCGTCATGCAAGGCCAAATTGTAAAACTGACTGAAATATTTAAATATACATTCCCATATTTTAATATTAATGATCTAATTTTGAAGGAGAATGAAAACTACATGTAAACCCAAATTGCATGAAAAGTACTACCAAAATACAGCAGCATAACAGAAAGGTGAGACTCATTTTTCTTATTGCATATAAACCAGGCCAATGATTCAGCATCAACAAATGGGAGATGCAGCTTTTATGGTGCAAAATGTCTATACTAATCCTGCACGCAACAAACGTGTATGTCATATGGTGTATATGACCTGCACTATGAATTGTGTGACCTTGACAAGGACTATCTATATAGGTGGGATGGACTGCACTTAAACAGAAAGGGAACCAATCTACTCGGAGAAAGAATCCTTGAGGAGGTCCAGAAGCTTTTAAACTAGAAAGGAAGGAGGGAGAAAACAAAAAAAACAGAAGGGAGACCGTATCAAAACAAGGGCAACAACTCAGGTAAGACAACTATTAAATGTATTTATCTTAATGCTAGAAGTCTCAGAAACAAAATGTTAGAACTTGAAGCTACTGCACTAACAAGTAACTACGATGTGATAGGTGTTACAGAAACTTGGTTGTCTGAGAGTGATGGAGACGAATATAATATTAATGGGTACACATTGTATAGGAAAGGCAGCCAGGACAGAAGAGGCGGGGGGTAGCACTATACATAAGAAATAGTCTTGAAGCCCAGGTGTTAAATCTGGACAAAGAAAACAACGCTGAATCAATATGGGTCAGAATGATGGACAAAAATTCAAAGGGCATAATAATAGGAGCATGCTATAGACCGCCAAATTCAGACGCTGAGCAAAATAATCTGTTATACAATGACATTAGAAATGCGTGTAGAAAAGGAGAAGCCATACTAATGGGGGATTTCAACTTCCCCCGTATAAAATGGGAAAACCCGGTGGGGAGCACGACAGACGAAATTGAAATGGTGGAAATGACAAATGACTGCTTCCTAACGCAATTTGTCAAGGCACCGACTAGAGGGGAAGCATGCCTTGATTTAGTTTTTTCAAATAACGAAGACAGAATAACTAAAACAGAGGTCAGAGAGCCATTGGCAAATTCAGACCACAACATGGTCTCATTTGAAGTGTTTTTCAAAACCCCAAAAGTAATGACTAAAGCTAAGGTTTACAATTTTAGAAAAGCAAACTATGAAGGTATGAAACAGAGACTAACAGAAGTAGATTGGAGTAAAATAGAGAAAACATCCACAGAAAATAGGTGACTGTGTTTTAAAAATGTAGTACTAGAGGCGCAAAACTATTACATCCCAAAAGTAGACAAATCTAAAACAAAATGGCCAAAATGGTTTAATAGAACAATTAAAAAAATATTCAGCGAAAAAAGGCACTTTACAGATCATTTAAAAGGGACCAAAAACAAAGTACACAGAAAGAGTACTTGGAACTGCAAACACAATTCAAAAAGGAAGTTAGAAAGGCCAAGAGAGAGAGATAGAAATCAATATTGCTAAGGGGGCTAAAACCAATTCCAAAATATTTTTCCAATATTATAACAGCAAGAGAACATTCAAAGAGGAGGTTAAATGTCTAAGAGACACAAATGGGAAAATCATAGACGAAGAAAAAAAAAATAGCAAATATATTAAATGATTACAGGTTTTTACAAAGGAGGACACAGACAACATGCCCCACATGTCGACCTGTTCCTATCCAGTTTGAAATAACTTTAGCATAACAGAGGCAGAAGTGTTAAAGGGACTAGGAGCTCTTAAAATAAACAAATCCCCTGGGCCGGATGAGATCCTCCCAATAGTACTCAAAGAAATGAAAGAAGTTATTTACAAACCGCTAACCAAGATCATGCAACAGTCTCTTGACACAGAGGTTGTACCGACAGACTGGAAAATTGCAAACGTAATACCGATCCACAAAAAGGGAGACAAAACCGAACCAGGTAACTACAGACCAATAAGCCTGACTTCTATTATATGTAAACTTATGGAAATTATAATAAGATCTAAAATGGAAAATTACCTATATGGTAACAATATCCTGGGAGACAGTCAGCATGGTTTTAGGAAAGGGAGATCATGTCTAACTAACCTGCTTGACTTTTTTGAGGATGCAACATTGACAATGGATAATTACAAAGCATACGTCACGGTTTATTTAGATTTCCAGAAAGCTTTTGACAAAGTCCCGCATAAAAGATTAATTCTCAAACTGAACGCAGTAGGGATTCAAGGAAATGCATGCACATGGATTAGGGAGTGGTTAACAGGTAGAAAACAGAAAGTACTGATTAGAGGAGAAACCTCAAAATGGAGCGAGGTAACCAGTGGTGTACCACAGGGATCAGTATTAGGTCCTCTGCTATTCCTAATCTACATTATTGATTTAGATTCTGGTATAATAAATAAACTTGTTAAATTTGCAGATGACACAAAAACAGGAGGAGTGGCAAACACTGTTGCAGCAGCAAAGGTCATTCAAAATGATCTAGACAGCATTCTGAACTGGGCAGACACATGGCAAATGACATTTAATAGAGAAAAGTAAAGTATTGCATGCAGGCAATACAAATGTGCATTATAAATATCATATGAGAGATAATGAAATTGAAGAAGGGAACTATGAAAAAGACCTAGGAGTCTTCATCTAGACAATGTGGGGAAGCTATAAAAAAGGCCAACAAGATGCTCGGATATATTGTGAGAAGTGTTGAATTTAAATCAAGGGAAGTAATGTTAAAACTTTACAATGCGTTAGTAAGACCTCACCTAGAATATTGTGTTCAGTTCTGGTCACCTCGTTACAAAAAGGATATTGCTGCTCTAGAAAGAGTGCAAAGAAGAGCAACCAGAATTATCCCGGGTTTAAAAGGCATGTCATATGCAGACAGGCTAAAAGAATTGAATCTATTCAGTCTTGAACAAAGAAGACTACGCAGCGATCTGATTCAAACATTCAAAATCCTAAAAGGTATAGACAATGTCGACCCAGGGGACTTCTTTGACCTGAAAAAAGAAACAAGGACCAGGGGTCACAAATGGAGATTAGATAAAGGGGCATTCAGAACAGAAAATAGGAGGCACTTTTTTACACAGAGAATTGTGAGGGTCTGAAACCAACTCCCCAGTAATGTTGTTGAAGCTGACACCCTGGGATCCTTCAAGAAGCTGCTTGATGAGATTCTGGAATCAATAAGCTACTAACAACCAAACGAGCAAGATGGGCTGAATGGCCTCCTCTCGTTTATAAACTTTCTTATGTTCTTATGTTGTTATGTCCTAAGTAAGAATTTTAACCCAATATAATTGAGAGAATTTGACATCATTGTCTGTACAAGGCACTCCCCACGTACAACACTACGCGTTCTGTTTGAAGCTGTGCTGGAGCTATGCTTAATCTCCTAAACTATGAAACATCTCCAGGTTCAGTGAGCCTGGATTTGACAGGGTCCTTGCTTGTAATGCATGACCTGTTGAAGCAAAATTGTTTAGAAGCTGCTGAAGGGTATTTATACTTCTCAAACTAATACACACATGCACTTAAGTAATTCAAATGTTTTAACAAAGAATAATGAAGTGTATTTAAACATTTGACATGATTAAACTGTGACCTACAAACATGGTCAGCCCTGATTTATCATGATTAAGTATTGCACTTCCATGCTTGGACATGGCATAACAGCCAAACTACATTTAAGAGATTTAGGCCCTGTTCACACTATGCATTTAAACCATATTAGTTGCTTTTAAACTGGTGTGAGAGGGTGGTGAAATTCACTGGACACAACACAGTGGTAAAGGTTTGAACCTTTATTACTTATAATTAACCTTTATACTTTATTAATTCTGCCACAAGGTGGCACTGCACTGCTGGCTCACCCGAATACCATCAATGGTAAATGAGGAGCCAATGATTAATGCACACACACACACAGGTGCATTAATACAAACAAATGATGAAAGCAAAAAGGGAAAATAAAACATAGTAACAAAACTACAAATAAAAGTTGCTGCTTTTGCAGCGTTCCCCACCGTCGCTACCAGTACAGCTTGGGTCTTCAGCCTGCGCCCTGCAATTCCTTAGCTCTTCAACAACCTAATGGTGATTTCTTTGGTACACATCAAAGCACAATGTCACATGTGATTAAACAAGTAATTGATTATCTTATAGCATGATTGTATAGCACAATTTCATCATACTACACAGGCCAAGTTTTTTGGGGGATTAACCATTTTCCTTGTATCATTGGTGCAATTGTTTGTACTCATGTGGGCATGATAGCACTACTCATTTCCAACTTAAATATGCAGGGGAAATATTAATTTTTTAAAAATAATCCCTCAGTAGTATGCCATGCCCTCAGCTACAGCACGCATAATTCATGCCTTGCAATTTTTTACAATTTAACAAGACTACACAGTGACTTTCTGTGTATTGCATTCTACTGTAATGTACTTACTAGTCACTATTTCTCTTGCTCTAATGAGTATATGGACAGGTTCGTATTTGATTTGCTGCACCAGGCTCTTCCTGGTTTTCGACGCAGTGAGCAAACAGCGAACCAGAGAGCTTACGTATCTAATGGTGTGATGCAACTATTCAATTAACATGTAAACTATGTTGGTTACATAGATTCAATAACATTTGCGCCATTGACAATTCAGAGACTTACTTTCCATTAAAAAATATATAATTTACTATAGGCATCAGAGCAATGACGCATAAATAAAATAATCTACAGTAACAGGCTAGAAATCTTTTTCTGTACACATATGCCAGCCAGGTACAAGTGTTTACTATTACAGTATAGCACCAAATATGATTTTACATTTTAAACTAACCCCAAGCAGATAAAACAATGTACTGTACTTTTTGAAAAATGTTACGCACAGAGAAATACTATTTTATTATACATCTATGTGGCAGGGCAAAGCCCTGCATGTAGAAATGTGGCAGGGCAGAGCCCTGCCTGTATATGTACTGGGTATTCACTGTATGTGTTTTGTGATTTTGTAGTCCACGGGAAGGGCGTCATGGCCAAATGCCTAAAAGCACATATCCCAGAAGCCTATAGGGCTGAATGGAAAACACTGGGTGCATCTGTGGGGATTGTGTACATTCAGTTATTGTTTGAGTGTTTGTAAGTAGTGTGAGTTGCTCGTATATATATAGGCTTGTCTTTGTGTTGGTGGTGTTGGGTTGGAGGAGAGAGTCGCTGTAGGAGAAAGATGAAAGTAAGAGAAAAATAAACAATTGCTACTCGTGCTGGCTTTACACCAGCACAATACTTGTTTGGTTCAGGGTTTTGTATCTGTCTATTTGATTTGGCCATTGTGCCTTTTTTGTTTTGAAGGTGTTTTTTATTTGTTGCATTTATTTTTGTTTAATAAATACATGCCCAACGCTTCAACCCGCAGTACTGAGTCTGTCAACTTGGTCTGTGATGGTCTGTGATGTCACTCACTCAGCCATCCTGTCACAATCTGATTTACTTTATACAACTTGAAAAGTTGATGTAGGGACATAATCTTTTAGGTAATCTGGTGCCAAGCCGTTTAGTGCCTTTAGAGCCTTATATGTCCATAGTAAGATTTTAAAGTATATTCTAAAATGCACTGTAGGCCAGGCCAACATAGCAGCCATTTAAATCTCTTTTATTTGGCCAACGTGCCCTTTTCTTTGTGTTTTTTGCATAAAGTCGTTTGCTTACATATTTACTTTTGTTTATTTAATAAAACACTGCACACCAGTGCACTCAGTTTCAACCCCCTATACCTTTTGTTATTGTTTTGCACTTTTTCCTGGTCCGTGATGTCATCACCCACACGCACCACTCACACCCACCTGACGACACAGCTACCTTCTGAACAAGCTGCAAATGTGAGGCATGACCCGGAAGCCCAGAAAATAAAGCAATGCAATAGTCAAGTCTAGATGAAACTTCTCAGCATTGGACAAAGAAAGAAAACACCAATGATTTGCAAGGTTTCATGATGATAAAAAGATACTTTTTAATTTTTCGAATATGAGCCTCAAAACTCAAATCAGAATCAAATATAACCCCCAAATTTCTCACATCAGATTTTATATTAGAGGTCAGGTTGCCCAAATCTATTTTTTAAGGAATTTGCATATTGTTATGTTCATCTCTGTACATTACATGTAGATAAGTGGCAATTTAAGTGGATTTTATATTTGCTTTAATCACACATCGCTAAATGTTCTCATTAGGGGTAAATTGAAAGCACATTTTATAAAAGCACTTTGGATGATTAGAGCAGGTAATCAGTTATCCTAATTCCACTATGTGTGAAATACATTTGTGTTTTGTTTTTATTTGGAAGTATACTGGTTTCTTTCATTTTATGTCAAATAATGTAAAATGTGCAAGTCACAAACGTGTTGTGTAGTACAAAACAGTCAACATTTACAGATTGTACCTGTAAAATATACTGTATACCAAGTGTTAATGTAACCCACTTTCTACCCACTCTACCTTGGTTCACACTGTCTTTATATAGCATGACAGTAATATTTATACAAGCTTATTATTCTTGTCAAGTCTGAATCTTGACTACTGTTTGCAGGGCACACTTGAGACTTTTGGTTCCCTTCAAACATTCCACTGCAACACCCGGTTCTGGAGCTTTGCTGGAAAGTTGTAATTCAGTCACAGGGACAGGGACTGTAGATATGCAATGGCAGATCAAGAATATAGTCCAATAAAGTAAACCATAGCCAGACAATGAGGTCTTCCTAACCCACAATGTTCCCAGCTGAAGCCATTTAACATCAAAACAAATTCTATACCTCATATTTGGTTCAGTTTAACATAAGAGGTTCCTAGAAACTTGCACATGGACAGACTATTAGAAACATATTTAACTGTATTTAATATTTGAACCAAAAACACATTGGAAATGTGAAAAAAACACTATCAAAAGTGCCCAGCCATTTAAAGTGGAGATATCAAAAACACAAGCCAAGTTTCAAGAAACAATTGGGGCAACCTTGGCCAGCTCCAAGCAAATAGGCACAACTGTAAAAGTGGTGGGGGTCAAGGTTGCCCCAATTGGTTCTACTAACTTGGCTTGTGTTTTTCATGTGTTCGATCAACTTTGATTGTGTAGAAACAATTGGGGCAACCTTGCTCATTGAGCACATACATAATGTTATTTACATTTTAAATAGTGAGCAGATAAGTTTGTTGATTGTTTGAGTAATATTGTTCCTTGGGATGGGATAACAAAATACTGAGCTCAGCCATGTGATTTCATAAAAATACCAGGTGCTCAGTGTTTGTTATTTGAGTTGAGTTAAAATTGCCAAAATGAGATGATTAAGAATCTGTATAAATAGCAATTCGAAAAGACATGATTTTAATTTACACAAGAACAGCGAAAGATACGACCATTCCCCGCTTGAGTAATGATGATCACCTGGTTGCTATCGACATGATTGAAGGCGGCCTGTCTGTGAGAAAAGTTGCCTGGAGAATGAGATGTTCTGCTTCAACAATCAGCAGACTAGTCCAGAGAAACCAGGAAACCGGCTCTGTGAGGGACAGGCCACGTCCTGGAAGGCAGAGGGTCACCACACCAGCCCAGGACCGTCACATCCAACTGATCCATCTGCATAATCATGTAAAGACAACTGCGACCATCCAGCCTTTGCTAGCTGGCTGCAGCTGCATAGGAAGAGTGGCGGGACATTCCACAGCAGTCAATCCAGAGGCTGATCAGGTCTATGCGTCAACACTGCCAGGATTGTATTAATGCTCGGGGGAGGTCTTACCCGCTAATACCTTTGTTTTCATTTTGACAGTGTGTCACATTTTATACTGAAAACAGGACTCATTAGATCTATTAAATGCATCCGGTACTCAATGTAACACCATTATTTGATTACTAGAAACAGTAATCTAGCAATCAATGCATTCAATTCACATTCCAGATACTTAACAATCTGATATATGTTGTAGCGGCGGCGTATCTGGTCCGCAGCAGGAAGAAAAGCGTTGGAACAGCAGGCAAATGGACGCTCTCTTATTAAATGGTTTAGCTCAGATAGAAAGCTCCAGGACACACTCCCACACAGCTACATAAAAACCACAACACAACCCTGAGCTACACGCAGGCAGCTCCTAAATAGTGATCCCCTGAGCCCTATTGGCTCACACACACGGGGTACATTTACATAAACATGGTCCAATCGCTCAGACCCTCGGTCCCGCACAAACAGCTGGTTGGCGGAACCAACACAGACCCCATCTAAATATAGCTGCACTGTGCACGTGACACCCCAGGCAGCACGCCAGCATGGCCTAAACATGCTTCTACTCACAGACTCACACAGAGTGACACACACAAACGGCAGGGAAGACAGGACAGCACACACACACACACACACACACACACAGCACTACAGTAACACCCCCCCCCCCCGCCAGCGTCCAGTCCCAAGCAGTCTCAAATTGACCCGCAGTTACAATATATTATTGAACATTACTGTCGATTCAACATCGTGCAGTTGTCATATTACACTAACATTCTGTTCTATGTGTAACAGGGTTGCTCACGTTATATTAAAATAGGCACGTTTGATTCATCATTGTAGTATATTCACTTTTTATTTGTCTTTTTCTTTTTATCACCTTGCTTAAAGCACATTTATTTTGGCACATTACTTTTTTGTAGATTTGCACTAATTACACTATAATGTTAATGCTCACCTGTTCACAGCTCCCATAAGTGTAAATTGATTTGGAGAAGCTGAGCACCTGCTATAAATAATCCTGATTTCATCCATTCGAGAGGTTGATTTTTCCATTGTGAAGTGAACCTGGGTTTGTTTGGAGTGGAGGTTGAACATGCAGCCAGCAGGAGTAAGGGAATTGGACCCTGATTCGGCGGGTGGTAGGAAGACAAATAGGAAAGAAAGAGCTGCCGAATTTAAAGGTGTATCTCCCTGCCTGCGCTTTTGGCAGCAGTGTGGAGTAGTGGTTAGGGCTCTGGACTCTTGACTAGAAGGTCGTGGGTTCAATCCCTGGTAGGGGACACTGCTGTTGTACCCTTGAGCAAGGTTCTTTACCTAGATTGCTCCAGTAAAAAAAACCAACTGTATAAATGGGTAATTGTATGTAAAAATAATGTGATATCTTGTAACAATTGTAAGTCGCCCTGGATAAGGGCGTCTGCTAAGAAATAAATAATAATAATAATAATGTGTTTTAAAGTAGTATTTTAAAAGGCATTGGGGTTTTAGAGGAGTGCTTGTGACGGGCTGTATCGGTTTTATTGTTGTTTTTTATTTGTGAGCCCCGGCCCCGTGCAGGTATTGAGCTGCACTGCCCTTTAGTTTTAAATTGTAATTCTGTGTTTAGTTATTGTTTTAATTAACAGGCAGTACAAATCACTTGCCGTGACTGTATATTAAACTTGGATGTCCTGTAATAAATATACGATCAATTCTCAAACTGAACGCAGTAGGGATTCAAGGAAATGCATGCACACGGATTAGGGAGTGGTTAACATGTAGAAAACAGAAAGTACTGATTAGAGGAGAAATCTCAAAATGGAGCGAGGTAACCAGTGGAGTACCACAGGGATAAGTATTAGGTCCTTTCTTGTGTCCTTTCTTTTGTTTTCATTTTCGTAGCAGACCCTGCACCTTTCTTTGCGGTCTCTGCTTCCCTTGTGTTGGAGGGATAGACACAAATGCGTGTACAGGGCTACTTTGCACAGTGCTGTGTTTTGATAGTATTTTGTCACAGCACTGCCATTTCAAACCAAACACCTTCCCATTTGCAGTTGGCTTACCTGTAAAGTAGCTGCATGCTCTTTTGTTTGTACAGTCACAAAGGTAAGTGATTAGCTTTTCGGGAACAAAAGCCAAAAAGCACTCCAATGGAGAACGCAGACTCTCAGGTTCCACAGCGGGGTGCACATCTGTGTAAACAGGTGCAAAATCAAATGATGGAGGACTGGCATCATCGTAGGGAACAATAATAAACACCCAGTCCCCTGCTGTTCTTGGCTCCACATCCTCTTCATCATCATCACTGAGTGATAAGTCAGCATCACTGTCGCTGGTATCGAAAACCTCCGAACCAACTTCAAAATCTTGATCACTCCCATTGTCGCTCTCCACATATGTTGCCATGTTTAGCTTTCGCTAAAAAATATATAAACTACAACTAAACAAGTAAAACTAATAATAAAACAAAAAATAATAAATTTAAAACACTAAAAGTTTAATGGCTTCCCGCAATATATCTCAGTCTTCTAAACGCACACAGGTAGATTGGAATCGCTACATAACACACAATTGGATACAAATGTCACCTGACCCTCCCCCGACTTTTATTCAGTCTTTTCCACAGTACTAGCACTGCCTTAGAGAATGAAACCTGAAACGCTAGACTGAGAAACCGCTCATAGAATAGAATGGGAAACTTGACGTACGGCATGGTACTGTAAGTGAGTTTTCATTTGACCTATGTGCGTACGTCATGGTGTTGAAGTGGTTAAAAGTGAAATGGTGCTTTTGGCTGATTTACTTTTGCTGCACCAATATCCTGAAAACTATCCTTGCTGTATAGAGAGTCTGGCAGTTCTTGGTTTTGTTGGCTCATACTTTCTTTCAATTAAATAAGTACTTTCACATTGTATTCTTACCCTTGCCTGACTCATATCCAACACAAAAAAAGCAAATTAACTTCCTTATATAAAAAAATGACATTTAAAAAGTTAAAAGCTATCAGATTAAAA
The DNA here is from genome assembly GCF_902713425.1 of Acipenser ruthenus. NCBI lineage: Eukaryota > Metazoa > Chordata > Actinopteri > Acipenseriformes > Acipenseridae > Acipenser > Acipenser ruthenus. The sequence continues at coordinate 29,406,283 of NC_081198.1, read as the reverse complement.
ACATATATTCCAGTTAAACATGAACAAGTTTTAATGTAAATTGTAGAAAAGAATCATGATGCTCTGCTATAAATAATTTACAATCAGCTAATGAGACCATAATAATTGAGCTGGAAATTATGGAAATTGCTGTTAGACTATCACTTTTACTTCAGAATTCATTCCTGTTCTAAATATGCAAAGTGATTTATAATTCATGCAACATTGTTGTTTTGCATTGATTTCAATTCTACTTATGTTTTGAGATTCTTGAATAATCTCTGGTGGCCAATTTTTCCTGACATTTTTCCTGTTGCATATCATCCTCTACCTAATCTCCAGTTTTCGCACTGCTCTGACAAGTTGTGCAAATTATGAATCACCATGAATCTATAAAAAAAAATATTTTCTCGAAGTCTAATTGTTTCTATTTGACATATTTATTTATGATTTAGTCTTATTTAAAAAAAAGCTATCGTTCTAGATGTTAATGTCCTTTCAAAATGTATAGTCTCATGACTAATTACATTATTAGCCTGATTTCACTATGTAACACAATTTTTGTTCCTGGGTAGTAAGTGTTATTTCCTAATTGCTTATGCCTCAAAAGTATAGAAAATGGCTATTATTCCCCACAAACTTTGCTTTTGTGACCAGGACAGGTGATATTTTGAAATGTACCTATTTCCAATGAGAAAACGGGCGAATGTGTGTCTTTTCGTTCACATAAAGTCACATAAAAAAAACAACATATGAATCCAAATTAACATGTATTTATACTAAAGTAATACAAAAATGACTACAAAAGATTTAGAAGTGAGTAGTTTTTCGAGATTTACGATTATACTGTAAATCACTTTCACGAATCAGCCCCCAAATGTAGTCTCCCATCATGTTCTCGTTATACTGTCCTTGGTAGCGGCGTTCAAAGTCCAGTATATCCTGGTGGAAGCACTCGCCTTGCTCCTCCGAGTACGCTCCCATGTTCTCCTTGAATTTATCAAGATGAGCATCAAGGATATGGACTTTGAGGGACATCCTACAGCCAATTGTGCCGTAGTTCTTCACCAGAGTCTCAACCAGCTCCACATAGTTTTCGGCCTTGTGATTGCCCAGGAAGCCCCGAACCACTGTGACAAAGCTGTTCCAAGCCGCTTTCTCCTTACTAGTGAGCTTCTTGGGGAATTCATTGCACTCCAGGATCTTCTTTATCTGTGGTCTGACGAAGACACCGGCTTTGACCTTTGCCTCAGACAGCTTAGGGAAGAAGTCTTTAAGGTACTTGAAGGCTGCCGAATCCTGACAAATTGTTTCATAAGGCCCAATTTGATGTGCAGTGGTGGCATCAGCACCTTCCGGGGGTCCACCAGTGGCTCCCACTTGACGTTGTTCCTCCCCACAGAGAACTCGGTCCGCTGTGGCCAGTCCCGCCTGTGGTAGTGCGCCTTGGTGTCCCTGCTGTCCCAAAGGCAAAGATAGCAGGGAAACTTGGTAAAACCGCCTTGGAGACCCATCAGGAATGCCACCATTTTGAAGTCTCCTATGACCTCCCAGCCGTACTCAAGGCGTCCAGCAAGGTCTTTATGCTGTTGTAATCCTCTTTGAGGTGCACTGAGTGAGCCAGGTGAAGAGACGGGTACTTGTTACCATTATGGAGCAGCACGGCTTTGAGGCTGCTGGATGAGCTGTCAATGAAGAGGCGCCACTCATTCTGGTTACAGGTGATTCCGATTGCCTCGAACAGACTGGTCACATTGTGGCAGAAGCAGAGCCCATCTTGACGGGTGAAGAAGCTGGAAAAAGGTTGGTGACGCTTCCTCTGATCTGCGACTTGCACACTTTCATCCAACAAGTTCCATTGCTTGAGCCTAGACGTCAAAAGCTCGGCATTGGACTTGGTGAGACCAAGATCTCTAACCAAGTCGTTGAGGTCTTTTTGTTTGGGGTAGTATGGGTTTCTCTCCTCAGCTCCACCTCTGAAATTGTCATCTGGATCTACAACGTCTTCCTCGCTCTCTGACTTGCTGCTCTCTTCTAAAGATGGCTGCTTTCACTCCGGAGGAGTGGGTACGGGGAGCTCATGGCAGTGTGGCACCGGGGCGATGGATGAAGGAAGGTCCGGATACGTGATAGCAGGTGCATTCTTGCCAGTCCGACGTTTGGAAGGGTCCACCATGCAGAAGTAGCAGTTGCTTGAGTGGTCAGTGGGTTCCCGCCAAATTCTTGGGATAGCGAACTTCATGGCTCTCTTTTCCCCTCTGTACATCCTACAAAAATACATTTATTTCACCCATGACTAATGTGTAAGAGATTCTCGCAACATTTTTCATATATGATATATTTTTTCAATAACATTGAAAATTGTAAAACATTTTAAAATTCAAAACTTTTACAATTTTAAAAATGTTAACAAATTTTATAACATAAAATTCCAAGCAACAATTGTCCACCTTACCTTCCAGAGTTTTTTTGCAGTGCTCGCAGGTAAAATGAGGTGCCCAGGGTTTGTCTTGATCCCCGACAGGCATGCCGAAATATGCCTTGTAGGCCTCACACATCTTAGCAGATGCTTCCGCGGAGTACTTTTTCGCTCTTGTCTTGATAAATTGGCCGCAGACATAGCAAAATGCGTCTGCCGGATGCTTGCAGCCTCTTGATGCCATCTCAGAAAAATGCAGATATGTATCCACTTAGGCAGCTGGAACTAAACTGAACTGGTGGGCTTAAGGCCCCTGTATTTATACTACTATTTATATTACTGGAAAGTTCTAGAAAGTTCTAGAAGTTACTCCAAGTTTACTCAGCACTGAATCTATCTGGAATGTTCTGGAAAATAGGTAAATTTCAAAATATCACTGTCCTGGTCACAAAAGCAAAGTTTGTGGGGAATAATAGCCATTTTCTATACTTTTGAGGCATAAGCAATTAGGAAATAACACTTACTACCCAGGAACAAAAAAAATGTTACACGGTGTTTTCATATGAAGGTCAAGCAATTTGGCTATTTAAGGGTTGCTTAATTTTAGAAAAATAAAATGTGAGTTTTTGAAGCAGCAGTGCCTTTCAAACCATCATGTTTTTAGACTGCAGCTTACCCCATCAGATCCTATTCACAAACACTGCTGAAGTCCTTTTGAAGTACATTGGACCTCTTTCAGTACAATATTACAGTATTGCTAAAGCATAATTACAATGATGATTGTTCTTGCGTTACAACTTAAAGAACTGTAAATTGCAGTAAAAAAAAAAAAAATTCCTCCCCATCGCATGTCAACTCGATCCCTCATGGGTTATTTGCGTATCTGATATATATCTTTGACAGCCTGCACACTTGCATGTCTCAAAACCTAAACTTCTGGAAAAAAGACTATGCATAATTGTACCTATAAAATATAGCGTATGTGGTGTGACATCTTGGGAGACTGGGAGGAGTAAAATATAAGTAGTCTACCAGAGCTTATATAGTTTATAGACGGGTTCACATAACTTTTAACCTTAGGTTCTCACCAATATTAGGGGTCATCATCCAAGTCACTGTCCTCCTCCGGTAGTTCAAACAATTGGGACGGCAGTGTCATACCACAACAATAGTTTCTGAATGTTTAAGTAGGAGTCTGAATTGCTGGTTAATATAATGTTTAACAAATCATCTTGCATTCTCTATTTATTTCAATATCATACCACCCTATTCCTACTCTGGGGATTCGAAACCAAAAACCAAAATGCTTCGTCACTTTATTAGTGTTGCTGAACACGTTAGCTTGACAGCACAACAGTATTTATATAAGGATATAACTGTGGGCGTAAAATATATTATTTTAAGTAAAATGGTTAAATAAATGTATTTTTTTAAACTCGCATTTAAAAGTAACAGCTTTTAAACATCGACACCTCTCACCCCTGCTCAGTTTGCCACTCCCAGTAACTGCATCCCTCTTCTCTGAATGGACAGCTTAATAGAGATCCCTGCTATCATTGGCTGTTAAGTGTCCATTAAAAGAAAGTTATTGATCTTATGAACTGCCACTCTCCCTTTTTTAATAAAAACTTGAAGCAGCCAATGATAGCGCTAGCAGGGAGGGACTGTAGTTAAATTGTAACCCTCCTGAGATCGTTGACAGAGCCCGAAGACCCTGAGTCTCCGGGAAAAATCCAGAGGTTAGGCAGGTATGTCTCACCTTGCAAGCATGAGCACCCTCAGTGCCTTTATGAAAAATGATTTTCTGTTAAAAATGTACTGACGTTACACCTTTGCATCTTAAAGAACAATATGGAAGTATTTGTTGGTATTTGATAAGTACTATTTTGTAATTCTTAATACAGTAAAAATAATGACTTAGTACTCTGTTTTGTATCACACAACTAATGGTACTGTGAGCTTTAATTCTAAAACCTGCATGCACTGTGATGTTGCTGCTTAGGAAAGATGTGTCTTTTACTAGTTCAAGTAAGAGACAGGAAGTGAGGAGAACAGCAGTACCATGACTAGCATGTGTGAAAGAATAATCACTTCAGTCAAAATTTAGATCCAGAGTTCTTCAATGCACTCATATTCAAGCAATTGCAGGGAGAGACAATCAAGAGAGCAACTGAACGTGAGTTCTTGTAGCAACCCAAGAGTTCTCTGCACACAGGCAGAAACAAAGTGTTTATATAGCTAAACAGGCATGATTCTACGTAAGGCAGTAACCAATCGAGTCTTTACAAGTATTCTCCTTGCAACAATTCACATGTTAACAAGCTTCTTACAGTAACCTTGTATTCTTATCAATAGTGGCTAATACATTGCATTGTGTAAGAAAAGTGTAGATGCAAGCAGAAAATGTGTATTCTAGTTTCTTAGCAACTTGCAGTTACAGATAGTGACAGCTAGAACATTCTGAGGAAATAAGAGACCTTTTGTACTCTCTTACTTACATACACAGACTTTCTGTCACATACATTTTTTTTTTTTTCAAACAAGTCTATGACTCACATTGTTTACTTCTACATATGTAGCTCTATATACTAAAACTGCAAAACTTGTGTCTTAAGAAAATAAAAAAAGAATAGCCAATGTAGGAATCTTGTCTTGGAGATTGCTTTGAGCACTGCATGAACCAGCCAGCTCTTCCAAAGAGTAAACCTAAAACTTTACTGGCTTATAATATATTAAAGTAAGAAAAAGAAGGTTTACAAGCCAAATAATACATTATTTACAATGCAATTGGTATTTTGCTTGCCTTGTTGATATTGGGTGAGTCATCCACAATTTTAATCAATGGAATCAATTATGAGCACTTGCATGTACATGGTTAATTTTTGGGGGGCAGTTTCTTGGCATACCGTAAAACTTCAATTAAACACCTCCAGCGTTTATTTACAATATTTGCCAGCAGACCCGGTGTGTATTGGAGATCAGCGATTATTTGAGAACAGCCGCTAACACACAACCTTGTAGCAACGTCGTAAGTCAATTTAAACACTCCAGCAACTTTGTTAAAAGGTTGTGTGTCAGTGGGAACAAAGTACCAATTTTGTTTTATAACAAAATTACATTGTATTGTACAAACTCAAGTATAAAGTAAAAGTGTTATTACAGTCTTTTTATATACACTGGTTAACCAGGACATGGTATGCAAAACGTTGGAAAATGAACGAGCAGAAGTATGAATTTGTATTTATAAAAGGAATCTACAATTGTTAACAACAACAACAACAACAACAACGTCGTAAGTTCGAGTCCAGGCTATTCCTTTGCTGAACAAGGACGGGAGCTTCCAGGGGGCGGCGCTCAATTGGCCGAGCGCCGCCCGGGGGTAGGGAGGGTTAGGTCGGCCAGGGTGTCCTCGGCTCACCGCGCACCAGCGACCCTGTAGTCTGGCCGGGCGCCTGCGGGCTTGCCTGTAAGCTGCCCGAGAGCTGTGTTGTCCTCCGACACTGTAGCTCTTGGGTGGCTGCATGGTGAGTCCGCAGTGTGAAAAAAAGCGGTCGGCTGACGGCACATGCTTCGGAGGACAGTGTGTGTCCGTCTTCGCCCTCCCGAGTCAGTGCAGGGGTGGTAGCGGTGAGCTTAGCCTAAAAATTTGGTAGAAAATAATAATAAAAAATAATTGGCAACGACTAAATTAAAAAAAAAAAAAAAAATCCAGTGCAGTGTTCAGTGAAATGTTCCTGTTCTGTGTCCAGTGCAGTGTTCAGTGAAAGTATCCTGTTCTGTGTCCAGTGCAGTGTTCAGTGAAGTGGTTGCGCTCCTGGTGATATCCATGGGGTTTTTGCTGGCTTTAGAAGCATCAGCTCCCAGTCAATCTCTGTCTATAACAGCAACAACAAAAACAACAATACAGCTCTGGGTCGGGTTAACTTTTCAGAGTAAGGGGCTATACTCACGTAGCTGTGTCCACTTTGTACTGCCAAACTCCTTCCCATGATCAGCACGGTACCACGCCTTATCCAATCGCCGTGCACACCACAGCTGATCATAATAGAGTTGTTTAGCAGTCTTACAGCCCTTTGACCAAGATGCCCGACTACTGGTTCCATCCTACCATCGAGTCGGCCCATCCCTGTGAACGTATACCCTCAACCTGACTTAGCGCCCTCCCAGGTCGGGAGGTAGATTTGCAACGCAGATTCATTCTCGTTCACAGCTTGTTAGTTAAGTGTGTAGACATAATTTAAATGTGTGCTGTATTTACAGATGCATATAAAACTAATGATACAAAAGTATCAAAATAAAATAAAACTTTAGTTGAGGTCCTGCACAGGAATTTGCAGAATTTGCTAAAATAAGCACCTGGATTCAAAGGGGTGTTGTAGTCGACTGCTTGGAGTCTATGTGCAAATATATGGAAACTGCTTTACAATAAATCAGGTGCTTTTATAAGCAGGTCCATTTACTTATATTAAGCAGGGCAGTTTAATTGACTATGCATATATGAGACAGTCATAGATTCCAGCCATAAGGCCAAACCGAAGCCAAGCCTAGGAGCCTTTTAGGGCAAGGCCAGTCAAGGTCCTGACACATTGTGCCTTCGTCAAAACTTAAGAGTTCAGGTTACAGTATTTTCAGTGGGAGACAGCTCATTAATTACTTTGAAGGCCTTCTTCATGTCACTGGCATTGTCAATAACAATGTGAACCACTTTTTCTTTTATGTTAAATTCCTCCAAAATGTGCTCAATGTCTTATTTGTAGCTGATATTCCACACCCATACCCAAGTAGCTCTATAATGGCTGCCACTAAAGTTTGTAAATAGGACCACCCGAAGAGTGGTGTGATTGACTAGATAATTGACATTGCAGAGGCCACAGGCACTGGGAAAATACGCCTGGAGGCGGTAGGCTGTTGGGAGCCCCGTGTTAAGAAATGCTTATCACTCAACTTCAGAACAAATAATGCAAAGGCAATTAAAATTATACCAATAAAGCAAAAATCACAGAGCTACAGTGCTTCCCCATGGTTGTCAAAAGTACATTCTGAGGAATTTCACAACAGGTTTCTCTGAAAAATGTCGAGACAGGTTAATCTTTTTATACTGTCCATTATTTAATAAATATAAATACTGAAATCTCAGCAGCAAGCTGAACTCCCCTTATAATTAAATCAATAAAGCCTTAGCTTGCGGTCCTTGAGATCACTGCATCAAATCCTGCTGTTGGAAAGTATATTTGACCAAAGGTACTTCTCTTATAATAAATGTAGTCATTATTGCCTTTTTTTGAAAATCAAATTGGTTTGTAGTTAAGAATTGTATATATTTTACTACACATATTTAGTTTTAACTTAAAATTCATATTACAATGAAGCTATGGATACTGATGGTCACATTGCTGCGTGAATAGGGGTAACCACATAAAACACATATTAATAGTACTTATTTCAACAAATGAACTTCAATGGAATGAGTAGTCGCAGTAGCATATTGGCACTGCTTGCATCTCTTTTGTTCTATGAGGGAATGTAAACATTTACAATAATTATATTTTAAACATGCTGTAAACCTGGGTGGGCCACAATTAGATAAGTAAGACCTGAATGTTTCTGCAATATTGTAATATTACCATAAAACATCCACTGGCATGGCACTTAGAAGTTTGTTGTAAACCCACACCATAAGAAAAAAAGGACAGGCCAAGTGGATTTCTTTCAGGAATAATAGCACTGCTATCAAAGTGTGCTTCCTCTATAAACATAGCCACTGGCACACAGGCTCATATACCTAGAATGGTAGCCATTCAAAAGTTTCCCACCGGATCCTGCGGAAAAAAAATCCAGTTATTTAATGATGCAATATATCCTTCTACTTAAGTCTTTAAACAAACATGGTTCAAATAAAAATAAAATAGTAAACAAGTGTGGACAGAATGGCTTGTGGGTGACGTCAGACCAGGAAATGCAAGACCTACAGTACTGGGGTTGAATACGCTGCTGCGCATTTTAATAATAAACAAACGGTTTAAACAGGAAAACAAAACACTCACAAAACAAACAGACACACAAAACAAACAAGTTTTGTACTGGTGTATAACCAGCACGGGTATCAATTGTTATATTGGATTTTAGCTTTTCTTTTGATCTCACGACTCACATCTCATTCCACCTCTGAAAAACACACTAACCCCATTCAGTCAAAGCTGCGTGTTTTTATATTGTGGCTGAGGGATTAACCAGCTATCAATTACCTAGTTTATACCTCAAACACATTCGGCACGGGTTCTCATACTGATGGTCAGCAGCCAGTTTGTCAATAATCACTCACTGCTCACCGCATATTCTCACAATTTTATCTGGATGGGGCACTTTAACCCCATCCAGGCTGTCAAACAACAACAACAATAAAACAGTGTTTCATATAAACACAAAACAGTACATTTAAATAATAATAATACAAAATAACCCAAAATACACACAGAGGCGGGGTGTACCCTGTCACAACAAGTTATTAAAATCTTAACTCCATAATAAACTGTACACAAACATTTTTTTCATTAGATTTGAATCTAATATTCTTTATTTCTAAAGTTTGATCATTATTTCAACATGGATGCTTATATTCTTAAAAATAAAACACCTTCAGTTTTATACTGCGCCACTAATGGGGAAATGGAAATGTCAAATAAGTTGAAGGCTAATCGGTATGGAATCATTACTGTTAGGTAAGACCTAATTTACCCCTGCAACACTTAAAAAAAAATATATATATATTTTGCTTGGGATCAAAAGCTTTGTAAAACCCCTCATTAAACGGATCCTTTGCCTTATATAGCCCCCCCCCCTTAACATAACATGCATAAAATTAACAATAACATGCAAAAACTCATTTCATACTTTGACAAAAGTATTTGGGCACCCTTATATCAGTATTTTGTGTGCTCACCCTTTGCTTCCTTTACAGCTTAGAGTCTTTTTTTGTATTTTGAAACCAGTTATAGGCATCTTTCCAGAAATATTTTGCCAATTCTTCAACTCATACAGCTTTGAGTTCTGCAATTGACTTTGGTTTCCTTTTTGCAACAGCAGCCTTCATGTCAATCCACAACATCTTGATGGGATTCAAGTCTGGGGACTGAGATGGCCAATCCATGTAACTGTAAACTGTAATCTTCCTTTTTTTCAGAAATTCCTTTGTAGACTTGGCAGAATGATTAGATTCATTATCCTGCTGGAATACAAACTTCCATCCAATAATCCTTCTAGCACTGGGTAACAAATGAGAGTGCAACATTTCTTGAAAAACAAGCCCATACCATCACACAACCTCCACCATGTTTAACACTGGGCATGATGAACTTTTCTTTAAATTCTTCTCCTGTCTTCCTCCAAACATATTGTTGCTTTCTTGGTGAAAAAAGTTATATTTTGGATTCGTCTGACCACAAAATTTGGTTGAAGAAATCATCAGGCTTCTTCAAGTATTCGATGGAAACTCACTTTCTTTTGTGTATTGTTTTTAACAAATGTTTGCATCTTGGTTTTCGCCCGGACATTCATCTTGTTAAGGCATCGTTGAATGGTTCACTTGTGAATTTCTTGACCATCTGTGAACAGGGTGGCTGGAGAGGTGACGTCAGGCCAGGAAATGAATGCAAGACACACTTGCAACTGTGGCTGAAACTGAGACGTTGCGGCGCTCAGTGTTTTATTAACACAAATAAAATAAAAGGTTTAAACAAAACAAAACGGCATGGTGGCCAAAACAGACAGACAAACACAGTGGATGAACACTAAACAAGTATCGTGTGAGTCCTCTTGCATTTGTAGCATTTGTTATTTTTACTTTATTATAATTACTTTCTCCTTCTATCTCTCTCTCCTGTTCTCCACTCTCAAACACAAAACCCTCTGTGTGAGTGAAAACTAACTATTTTTATGCAGCTGTACCGCGATTGCTAATCAATCATTCAATTGGAATCTCGGTACATCTGCATGTGAACTAATTGTGCTCCCCGTGCTTCCATCCTAATTCCCATTTTAATCTGCTTGTGGAGTGATTGTGCAATCCCTGTGCCTAAATACAATTATACACTTTACATCACCTGTGCTACATAACCCACACTCTGTGTACCAATACCTACAGCGACAATAACACGCCACATACAATATATAACACAAAATACACACAGGGGCGGGGCCACCCCGCCACACCATCTTCTCTCAATTCTTGTGTCAAATCTTTTGCAGTAATCCAAGGATTTTGCCTAGCTGGTCGAATGATTCTTCTTCCAGATTTTGCAGAAATCTTTCTTGGTCTTCCACACCTGGAGCTAGTTGTAATTGTTCCTGTTCTCCTGTGTTTGTCAATAATAGGCCACACAGTGCTTTTCAGTAAACCGAGTCTTTCTGCTATGTTTCTGGTAGTTTCTCCTATTTCATTTAGTTGTGTCACTACCATTTTGACATCACTGCTGTACTCTTTAGTTTTAAATATTTTTGTGGCTTTTTTTAATCACAAATTTCCAATTTATTTTTCAGCACTTGATGGTTATGTATTTATTTACTCTATAATTATCATGTGTTGGTTTTCAATCATGATCATTGTCAATAATTAGCAATGAATGGATTTCATATGTTGATCGAAATATGTTGATTGCCCAAATACTTTTGTCAAAGTATGAAATTCATTTTTGCATGTTCTGTAATAATTTGTTGTTTTATTATAAAACTGAATTTCTACTTTAATGTATATCTTTCAATAGAACACTTACAAATGATAGAAAGTTTTTTCTCATTTTTTTATTTTACTGCCCAAATTCATTTGTCTGGGACTGTGTCTATATATATATATATATATATATATATATATATATATATATATATATATATATATATATATATATACAGCTCTGGAAAAAATTAAGAGACCACTGCAAAATTATCAGTTTCTCTGGTTTTACTATTTATAGGTATGTGTTTGGGTAAAATTAACATTTTTGTTTTATTCTATAAACTACTGACAACATTTCTCCCAAATTCCAAATAAAAATATTGTCATTTAGAGCATTTATTTGCAGAAAATGACAACTGGTCAAAATAACAAAAAAGTGCAGTGTTGTCAGGCCTCGAATAATGCAAAGAAAATAAGTTCATATTCATTTTTAAACAACACAATACTAATGTTTTAACTTAGGAAGAGTTCAGAAATCAATATTTGGTGGAATAACCCTGATTTTTAAGCACAGCTTTCATGCGTCTTGGCATGCTCTCCACCAGTCTTTCACATTGATGTTGGGTGACTTTATGCCACTCCTGGAGCAAAAATTCAAGCAGCTCGGCTTTGTTTGATGGCTTGTGACCATCCATCTTCCTCTTGATCACATTCCAGAGGTTTTCAGTGGGGTTCAGGTCTGGAGATTGGGCTGGCCATGACAAGGTCTTGATCTGGTGGTCCTCTATCCACACCTTGATTGACCTGGCTGTGTGGCATGGAGCATTGTCCTGCTGGAAAAACCAATCCTCAGTTGGGGAACATTGTCAGAGCAGAAGGAAGTAAGTTTTCTTCCAGGACAACCTTGTACTTGGCTTGATTCATGGAGGACCAACAGATCAAGACCCTGTCATGGCCAGCCCAATCTCCAGACCTGAACCCCATTGAAAACCTCTGGAATGTGATCAAGAGGAAGATGGAGGGTCACAAGCCATCAAACAAAGCCAAGCTGCTTGAATTTTTGCGCCAGGAGTGGCATCAGGGTTATTCCACCAAATATTGATTTCTGAACTCTTCCTAAGTTAAAACATTAGTATTGTGTTGTTTAAAAATGAATATGAACTTATTTTCTTTGCATTATTCGAGGCCTGACAACACTGCACTTTTTTGTTATTTTGACCAGTTGTCATTTTCTGCAAATAAATGCTCTAAATGACAATATTTTTATTTGGAATTTGGGAGAAATGTTGTCAGTAGTTTATAGAATAAAACAAAAATGTTAATTTTACCCAAACACATACCTATAAATAGTAAAACCAGAGAAACTGATAATTTTGCAGTGGTCTCTTAATTTTTTCCAGAGCTGTATATATATATATATACACACAGTTGTCCCTTGTTATACTGCCCCCCTTTATAACGCCACCCTTGCATACCACCAGCTATTCTCTATGAACAAATGTCACCAATAATAAAAACAGTACTATTTTTACCGGTTATATCGCCACCCCACTGTCCGCCATCCGCCAGCTTCCCAAACCAAGCAAACGGAAATATAAACATTGGAATTTCCCTCATTGTATGGCCAGCGAAATAATCATGGCCAATTAAAACAACAGTTATGCAGTCAACCTTTGACTCGCTTTCCAAATTCATTGTTAACTGAACGTCCATACCAATTTCATCAATCCTCCCGCCCCCAAGGAAAGTACAAAATTGTGAGTCTACCCTACATTTAACACCAGAGCAAAAAAAAAAAATCTGCATGTATTCATCTGAAAATAAGAAAGCAAGACATTGCAAATGTTTTCTCGAATAAGTGAGGCATACTGATAATCGAAGGAGAACTGGCGACATTGTAATGGATAAAAACAAATGGCTTACCTTGATGGAACGGGTTGATTTGTTTAATCTGAAAAAGGCTTGACGCAGTCTAAAATAAGTGACTTTTAAAAACCACAGTAAAAAAAGAGGTTTGTTTGTTTATGTGCAAGTTTTGCACAAATGAAGGTTGACAAACTAAAACATCAGTTTTGCAAACAGCTGAATATTTTTTTTTTACTTTCCATTTAAGAAAAGCGCTTGCCTGTACACAGTCAACGTTTTTTTTAACTGCTTAAAAAAGAAAGCTGTTGAGGTTAAATTGCTTTGTGAAATAAATAGATGGCATCGTTCAATTGGGGATAGTATTCAGCAGGCTTACAGTCGTGCCACAAAAATGCCAAGTACAGTAAAAAATAAATAAAAATAAAAAAATTGTACGCTTTGTTTTTATGGAATTGTTGTTTGGGTGATTTGACACTAAATGAGTGTCTATTTATTTATTTATTTTTTTTTTTTTTAAAGTATAAACTGTTCCTCAAAAGTAACCATGTATGTTTCATACAGATGGGAAAAGATGATAAATGTTTTATTAAAATGGCCTGGAGATACTGTAATTGTATAACTACAAAAAAATAAAACGTTTGAATTTATGCAAACATAGAAGGTTATGGGTGTCTTTTTTTTTTTTTTTTACCCTCACTATAATGCCACCCTCGCTTATTGCCCGTTTTTGCCAATGGCCCTTACCTGGCGGTATAGTGAGGGTTGACTGTATATATATATATATATATATATATATATATATATATATATATATATATATATATATATATATAAATTAATAAACGTAAAGATAGGCTCTGTGAAACTGATGTTTAAACTGTAAGGTCTTCATGGTACTTTCTCTAGTTTACTGCCATATTCATCAACGTTTTTGCTGGAAAAAATATCACACGCTACAATAGCTCATTAGCATATACCACCACCAGTTAACACACATTGTACTTCGCACTACGACGATTGCAGCCTGCTTTCTGGATGGAGGATAGTATAAAAGGGATCGCATTCCACTGTGTTATTCGCCATGGCCCATACTGCAAACTTGCAATCAGGAGTGTAGTGGCAAAAGAAAAAAAGTACCGTTCAGTTCTGTTTACATTAAATTCAATTAAATACCTACTAAGTCAACAATACACATACTAGTTTACATGTCCTACTATATCATTTGAACTTAAACTATTAAATCAGTTACTTTAATTATAACAATACACTTACCATTCTGTGCACTTAAATTGCTGTTTCTATTTTTTCCCCATAAGATGACAAAGATTACCTGTAATATTCTAGCATAGCCAGAAAACACAGGGGTTGTTTTCAATGTGTATAAATGAAGTGTTTTATCTACACCTGTGTTTGTGAAAGTCAGTGTTAACAGGTCATACTGTGGCACTGCCACTTAAATTGAATGTTTGGTTCTACATGGTACAATAAACGTACCATGTGTTGCGCCTTAATTGGGCAGCACGGAAGCCTGGCCAGGTTCCAAATACATTTCGAGGTTCTTATTCGCTGGAAGCGGCAGCGCTGTTAATGGAAAGATTGTTTTAGACAAGTATAAATAGTACCTTTGTTACGCTATAGGGGTGAGCTGCTTACCTGCCTTTTGAGTTCCTGCCGCCTTCTTAGTTCCTGTTTAGGGACTCTATTCCTTGTTTTTGAAAAGTCCGCGGCGTTCTTTTTCCCGGGGTGGTTTGCCATGGTAGAGCGATCCTGTTTACCTTCGACTGTCGTTCTTGTTGGAAGTTGATTTGTTTTTTTTTTTATCAGCAAGTGCTTTGTTCCAGTTTCAGGCTGTTTAGCCGGTGTTGTTCACCTTTGCTGCCCACGATCGCTAAAGCCTGGAGCCGGCTTGTAATGCACCACGTTGCTGACGGTGTTGGTTTTTCAAGTGCATGTTCATAGTTTTTGTGGATTACTGGTCATCATCTTCTGAGAGGATCTTCAAGCAAGCGGGTACCCAGGAGTTTGGTGAGATCGTTGTTTTTTTATTTTTGTTGCGGGACTGTTTTGTTTTTTTGTTTTATTTTGTTACTTTGTTCTCGCAGTGGATATTTTGCTGGCTTGTTTATGTTTTGTTTTTTGCTCGGAACTTCTTTTCCATCTTGTTTTGTTGAACAGTTTCAATTATTTTAGCCAATAAATGTTTAAGGTTATCCCGTGTTTCTATAGTGTATTTATTGGCGGATCTCGCGTCCTTGATGCACTGTCGCTTCGCCCTTCCCCTTGTTAATAATTTGGGTATATTAATCCCGCCGTTGGGATTAGTTTTGTGCTAAGAGCGAGACGTTACAATACTATGAGAAGTGGGTTGCAAGCAGTGATAGGCTACAGTATAAATAAGAAGGTGAAAGCTGATAGGTTTACAATTCTTTATATTATATTGTTGAATTATAAATAACTGGATTTCTTACCTCGTCTGATGAACTCCATACAGAGTGGGTCAGGAGAACAAACAGATCTCTATTCCAGAGATCATTGCAGTATAGTCCTCTTTGGCGTCAAAGTAGGTATCCTTCCATAAAACCCCCCTTCAATTGAGCACTGTTGTCCAAATTTTAAAAAAATAAGACAGTAAAAAGAAAAAGGGGGGAAACGAGGATGGAGTTCATCCTACGAAGAAACCAGCAGTTGCCCGGCCAGCCACAGGGGTCGCTGGTTTGCGGTGATCCAAGGACTCCCCAGACGACCTAACTCCTACCCTGCCCATTCAGCGCTTGGCCAATTGTGCGCCGCTCCCTGGGCAGTGGCATAGCTTGGGGATAGAGCACATCCTACACTCCAGCCAGAGTGCGTTTACCGGATGCGCCACTCGAGAGCCCCCGACTTGACTTCTTCATGTAGGACATTTCCTTGTGGCCGTAACCAGTCCATCAGTGTTTTCATGATGTCTGTTACTGGAGGATGAGGTTGGAATGGTATTTTGTAACCGTATTGTATGATCCAGAGGACCCAGGGATCGGATGTTATGTTTTACAATCTTGTTATGAGGGGGGGAAAGGCACTGGATGGTAAAAAGTGTCAGGAAGAAGTAGAGGGCTTACCTCTTTCTCTGAAATGGCCACATGAGGGTCACTAGGGCCTGGCTCCTTGACCACGTTGAAAACATGGTTGTCTCCCAAATGAGGAATGTTGTGGCTGATGTTTAAAAGACATCTGTCTATCAAAAGAGCCTCTCCTAAATGGTGCACCTCTCCTTCCTGTTGAACAGAACTGAATAGCTTTCCTCCTTCATTTGTTAACACTGACTTTCACAAACACAGGTATAGATAAAGCACTTCATTCATACACATTGAAAACAACCCCTGTGTTTTCAGGCTACGCTAGAATGAGGGCATTTGTATTTTACACAGGAAATAAGTTTTTAAAAGAGGGACACAGGGATTATTGGGGACAAGGGTTGAGACTAGGGAGTGAGCTGAGCTGTGATGGGGAAGCTCTACAGTGTCTGCAAGCACTTTACCTGCCTAGCTTTTTGTCTGTCCCCTGTCTACCATGAGCACTAAATCTACCTTAAAAACTTAATCAAAACAGTTTATATTGCAACAACAGCATACTCATGCAAGCCAGGCACATTCATCATTGCAAAACAAAAAAAACAATTACATGAATTGCTAACATAATTGCACTTCTCAGCAAAGATATATTAATACTATTAAAATACTTGGAACAGTGATAGGCTATTAAATAGATAAGGAAGACGCAAACCAGCAGACATTAGCATTTGTGGAAGGAAGGAAGTTGTATAACTTAAGCTGTTAAAAAAGAAAATCACTACATGGTGTGGAAGTTTTGTTTTAAATCCTTGGTAAGGTTCAATAGCAAAACAAAGTGATATATTATTCCAATTAAGTTGATCTTGGTATGAGATATTGACCTGGCCTAATTTACTTCTAACTTTTATATTGCAGATGGGTATTTGTTGGCAAACTGGTGATGCAGCTGGGGAGCTTTAACTCTGGTAGTTTTAAATTAAATTATTGCACGAGGGTGAGTGACTGTGTCTGGCTTGCCAAAAGGATGATAAACACACCAGAATTTTAAAGTGCAAAAAAAGCAATTTATTTATAGGAAACAAAAGAAAAACAAAACAAAAAGGCTATAAAAAAGGCTACATGAGAGCCTCTCCAGCATTTTCAGGCACTTATATATAGAAGTAATTTCCCATAAGGCAACTGTTATTTAAAGATACATCTCTCATTATTTTAAAGAAAATAAACACATACCATATTCCTTCGATTTTAAGACGCACTTTTTTAACCATTTTTTGCTTATCAAAAATAGCCTGCGACTTAAATTCGTATGTATGTGATGTATGTATTAAAATCGTCAACAAAAGACCTGACTACATGAGTACACAAACAGCAACGTGACTGACTGCCAAGAGAAGACGAACAAAGACGTTACTGCCAGAATACACAAGCAGCAACTTGACTTACTGCTGAGAAAAGACGAACCAAAACGTTACTGCCTGATCTCGAATCATCCATGACATACAAGCAGCCATTTTCAAAGAAGAGTCATTAGCTTCCTGAGGAATTCAAATAAGCTTTTAGAATTTCAGCGTTTCTAAAAAACAGTACCAGCTTGGACAGATCAGAAATGCTGATCAGACCCTCGTATTTTTCGACATGCCAAGCAATACCACAGTTCACGAATTGGGAGAAAAACAGGTGTGAGTAATCTCCATGTGCTTATGTTATGTTCGTTGGTACTGTGCATACCGTTCTGACTGTTGTGTTTGCAATGCGATCAATGCTGCTGTGGTTACATGTTGCCTGATGTAGTGGAGTGTTGTGTCGTGCTTGCTGTTACCAGGATGCGTGATCCCGTAAGTGATTGAGGGGTGTGTGTACGACAGGCATGCCATCTTAAGTACTATAGTAAGCAGCGCAATAAACAAGTTCTGTGGTTAATCTACAACAACACTGTTCCGGGTCAGTTTTGTACGATACAACAGCATAATTGAGGTTGTATCTTTGTAAATGCATATTTATTTGATGTTTTATTTTTTCCTGAAATTGAGGGTGTTAAACACCCAGCTGGTTGTGTATCTACAAAGAATAAAACTAGGAGTTTTTTTTGTTTTTTTATTTGTTGCTGTTACAAGTTGTAAGGAAGCCTTGTCAGGATTGGTACTGGTAAAAACAACCTATTTATTTATTGTACCTACACTTCACAGATAATAATGCACATAAGAGCGCTATGCACCCGTGCCTGAAACTGGGGAAGATACTGTATATGATGTGATTGAAAATGTGTGACTTTGGTACCAGAAATAAATAAATAGACCACCCTGTCACACATATACTGATGCATTGCACAGTGACATGTCCAACACTTAACTGATATTGGTATGCTTTTATACTTGGAATAAATATGAATAAGGCAAAATCATAAATATACTTCCATTTTGGTTTAAAAGGCTGTGTCACAAAGACGGCCGGAGTGGGTGGCGTCAGACCAGAAACAGGAACACAAACGACAGAGAGGTGTGGTTTGGTGAAGCTGAGCGAATGCTTTCGCTCAGCATTTAATAAACAGAACAGAAAATAAAAGATCTGAAACACAAAACAGGACACGGCACTTGCGCCAAAAATAAATAGACAAACAAAACGTACTAAACACTTAACAAACGGTGCACAGAGAGACAAACAAACAGGGTGAGTACAAACACTTATAGATTATTTCACTTTACTTTAACGTTTCTCCTTCTCTCTCTCCTGTTCTCCACTCTCGAACACCCAACCTCGAGTGAATGCTACGTGTCTCTATATATACTGTTGTGCTGGGATTCAATTACTAATTAATTATTCACTTGAATCCCAGCACGTGAATTAATTCTGTGCAACCCCGTGCTCACATATTACATTTAACCAGCACGTGAAGTGATTTGTGCCCTCCTCGTGCCTAAATACAAATCTACACTTTTTTAAATACACGTGAAACACAGACCCGTTTATATCCCGTGTACCAATGACTATACACCAACATTAACACACGCACGCAACATACAACACATAATATGCACACAGGGGCGGGGCACATTGCCACAGGCTGTTATTCCCAAATGTGGATTCAGGGCTTATGTACAACTCTTATTTGGAGTGACTGTGGTTCCGAATTGTTCTGCCCTACATCATTCTCTGTTGAAAATGCATGTACTGTGCCAAGTAATAAGAATAAACAGGTATCAATTATGTATGGGGATTTTTTCTGTTCTGTTTTTTAGGACGGTTCAAATAACATTAACACGTTGTCTGATAAATTTCATTAACCCCTTTACAGCCAAGTGTTTTTGTCATCAATGTCACCCCACAGCCAAGCATTGTTT
Organism: Acipenser ruthenus; assembly: GCF_902713425.1. NCBI lineage: Eukaryota > Metazoa > Chordata > Actinopteri > Acipenseriformes > Acipenseridae > Acipenser > Acipenser ruthenus. The sequence goes on along the minus strand of NC_081198.1, from coordinate 29,386,963 downwards.
GACTGTTTTTAACACATTGTCTTTAAAGGGCTATAAAAAAAACTTCTTTAGTAGACAGAAAAAAGATGTATTTTTTTATTTCCAGAGCCTTGCCAGAACACACTACTACATGTTCACCCTAATAATGTTTTAAAAGACTATACAATGTACAAACAAAAAAGTTAAAAAAAATTTGAAATCTTTTTAAAATGATATACTACCTTTACAAGTTTTTTTTTTTTTTAACAAGAGCACAATTATTATAATTTATTAAAATAATTTGTTACCTTAGGTACCCTGGGATAAAATAAAGGGATTTGTTCATTGTTGGACATTGTTAATTGTTGAACCTATAGTTATTATACTCCACATAACCAACTTCACCACATGGTAAAATAGTAAACAACTGCAATGAAAATGTCAACAGGATGCTTAACAATACAAACATTATTATTATTATGAACACACAGTTCTTAATGTTCATTTTTACCCTCTGATCGCTGAATTTACGCCACTGGAGAAAGAAAATGCAACTACAGTACCTTCCACACACTCGATATGTTACAGTGGTGTCATGTGATCAGAGTCAGGAGCAGGAAGTATCAACATAATTCCTGTATCTACTGTCAGCATCACCAAAACAAGATGTAGACAAAGAGTTAGATTACCAATCACATGACAAACGGAGACTAATGCCCGGTGGTGTAAGTATGTCAGGGCACTAGTTCAATCTATTTTTCCTCCTACGATGAGGTTTTAACCAATTACAGGACACAACAGAGATGATTTTACATCATCTCTGTTGTGTCCTACCTCTACCTATATCAATCACTGGTTAGAAATTCTAACCACTGATTGATATAGGTAGAGGTAGGACACAACAGAGATAATGTAAATAGACTGAGCTCAAGGCTCTATCTAAATTGTTGCAAAGAGGCCATAAACAAGGTTTGAAATCAATCTGCGTCGAAGCATAGTCTGTTGACAATGAAAGTAATGATCTGCCAGGTAAAAGAATCGCTGAATTAATTGATTTAACCCTTTGTAGTCCATTTATTAAGTGCGCGTCAGGTCCAATTTATTTTCACATGCGCAGTTAATTTTAGACACGCTGTTTTAAATAATAATAATAATAATAGTCGTACATACCGATCGATCATCTCCTGATCACTCGTTTTATCACCAAACGCCTCAATAATGCGATCCAAGTCATTATTTTATTACTATAACATCTGAAAAAAAGCTCTGCAAATGTTCGTGATATTCTCTGAGCGCTGATGCAGTATCAGCCAGCTTGTTTCCTTATGGCCTCCATTATCAGATGCCAGGGGCAAGTATGACTATTCATGAGATACTTATATTTATTTTTTTCGGCTTGTCTCGGCTCCTGTTGCTCCCACTCGGCCATTTAATGGCTTTCTCAGCTTTTTCCAGAGAAAAAACGACTAGAAACCAGTTTTTTTGATGATGTCGGACAGGGTCCGACAATGGACCGGATAGGAATAATTGCAATGTTGGACCAGGTCCGACAATAGACCGCAAAGGGTTTACCCTTTGCTTGGTTATTCCTATTCCTATCTGGGCTCTTCACTTTATCAGGCAGGTTGGTACCGGATCTCTCAAAGGTAAGTATACAAGTTAAAAGTCCATCTTTTGATTTATCTTTTTTATGCAGCAATGTTGTCTAATTTGCTCCTTCTTGGGTTTTCCCCAGGTCCTCTTCCGTCTCTTTGGTGACCCTCTGGTGGATACTGGTATCGCAGGTAAGTCTGCAGCTCCCCTAGTTCCATCCTCCAAGGACCTCTTCTGGCAAACCCTGGAATGGCACTTGTTGGTTGGCAGTATTAAAATAAGTGTTGCAGTTTCGCAGCCTCGTTATTTTGAACACTGTACTTTAATATTCTTCTTGTATTTAACAGTAAGGTCACTTTCTTTACTGTGTCCAATTCTGGTTGGTTGTTTTATGGTTGCATCCAAAACAGCTGCCGTTTGTCTCTTGTTAAAACAGGACTACACACCATTACAATCTTCCTTAACTTTCTGGTCCCTGACACAGGTTCTTTCGGTAAGACCGTTTGATTTGCGTACCATAATTCCATAAAGAATAAACACAAGTAGTGTGTACTCAAAGTCGCGTTTTGTAGACCTCTGTGTTTTGGCTCCGATTGCTGTGAAGGCACTCTTCAAGTCCTTTTCGTTTCCTGGAAAAACACTTAAGCATATTGTAATGGAATATTTTGCGTTAGCATGATAGCATTTAGCATTAAATTGTCTGCTCAAGCATTAAATCACTAGCATCATTGTTAAGGTAGTTAAGGGATATAGGAGAAACAAATAAGGATAAGAATTAGACCTGCCCGGTGTCTCTAGGGCACTGGGAACTGAAGCAAGGTAGGAAAAACAGTTTGTCAATGTTTTATTTCTTATATATATCTTATAATAGTTAAAGTTAAAGTTTCCTTTTGGCACAGCGCCACATGTAACTGTTGAGAAGCTTCTAGAAAGTCTGCCTGAACTACCCCACCGACAGGAGTAGCAACAACCAATCAGACTTATTATTAACCTCTCTATTCAGATGAACCAATGAGAATCTAAAGTAAACAAACTTTGTGGGTAACAAGGAGCAACCAGTTTGATCTAATTTTAGCTGTCATGTCTAGCGTGCACTTGTCTTATGACTGTCTTTATGATTCTCTGAAATGGAGAATAATTTCCTGTTCTATAGCCTGACTGTGACCCTATATGGTGTCCACTTCCTTTAAGTCTTATAACCAATCCTTATATGGTTACACTGTTTAATTCTCTTCTGTATGATGTTCCAGAAAACTATATAAGCTGCATTTAAAATTAGCTCGGTGTGTGTCTCTGCGGATTGCTAACAGAGTCCACGTTACTTTGTTGAGCGCACTAGTTTGCAAACTTATTAAAACTATTGATTGAACTACAACGTCTCCTCATTGAGTCAACACGCGGGCTGGGATAAAGAACCAGGAAGGGTGACTCCTTACCAAACTTAGGTTCAAGGAGGAATTGAAAACTTCCTTTACAATATCCACCATGAAAAATAAATGACTTGTTTTCTCTTCTTGTCTTGTTCCTTTTTTCAGGCTAACCAAGTTTTTGTTTCAGTTTCTCTGTTACCAGTCACAGTGACCATACCATACCATATCATACCATTACCTTTTACCAGCCCACAGGGCTACACCTCTCTCCCTGTGGTAATACTTCCTGGTTTAAATAACCCAGAATTCCTGCTGTTTCTGTCATGTGATTCTGGGAGTTTGGGGTTTTGTAGTCTGTTTCTTTCTAATTTGACTATATCAACGAGTCTCACACACTCTTCAATACAGACATAAACAAAAACACGACTGTTACAAAAATATAGCGAAACAGAACTAAATCATTAAAACCCCCATTATTTTAACGACTTTACTCCTGAACACCTTTACTCTGTCACAATATATCAGCTTATATATATAAACAGTGTCACATCTTACTTCCAAATCATACAGCACATTTACATGGTTAATATATAACAGATGTAGATGTATTAAAGAATAAAATTTTAAAAATGCATATATATATATATATATATATATATATATATATATATATATATATATATATAAGTCATTCCCTACTTTCTACATTTGATTATTACATGATATGTCCATCCACAATACAGATTTAGAAGTATAAAGAAAAAATATTATTCATTCATAGCGTCTCCTCCTACTTCCATTACATTCTATCTGTCTTTTACATGTATATGTTTGTGTAGCGATCCTGGTTCCCGCAGGCAGGCGCATCACACAGGGAGAGGCAAACCACACACAGGCGGAGGGCGAGCGCGAACCCGGGACCTCTCGCACTGAAGCATAGCGCCGATACCGCTGTACAAAAGAGACGGCTCCTTTGCAAGGAGCGTATATCGGGCTTATGTCTTTGTGTGTGATTATGTCACCTACCAGCCCTACTGCTGCCTTCCCCCTTGCATGCTACATTTGTATAATAAATTATGTCACTAACGCCACTGTCTTGAACAGCCTATCAATCAAGCTGTGTAAGTAAACAGTCTGGCAGGCTTGCAGAGGGCTTGATGCCTATACATAGTTTGGTGCAGTTTAATAATAGAATGATATAGTTACATAACTAAGAAGGGACACATAGCACAAAATGTAGCATGACTGGCGGCTGCAAAGGGGTTAAAACCAAGAAAGCATGTCACTCCCTCCATGGCAACACTGACACAGTCCACATATTTTCAGGCATATGGCCTCATCAGAGTTTATTCAATGATTAAAAGCATGTGGATAGAACAAATCATCCTGGGCTAACCAGTGTTATCAAAATGGATTACTGTAAATATGTGTTTGTTTGGATGTGATATGTTTGGATGCTCTTTGTTGTTCAGTTTTTGTGCTGCCCATTGATCCAGCCTACAGCCTGGTTGAGTAGGAAGTCCCAAAGGCACGTTTGTGAAAGAGGTTTTCCATATATGTGTTAGGGAACAGATGTAGCCGTTCTTGTGGAGGAACAGTGGTGGGAAGTGTGGAGAAACTCTCATTACAGCTGCCGTTGTCGTGCCTGCTCTTTGGATAAAGAGACAGATTTATCTATGTTAGTTTGGCACTCTTCAGGGGCTTTAAGTTCTACTTAAAAACTAAGATATAAATCCCTTTACCTGTCCAGAGACACATGGGGCAAGTCTCTGAGCATACTCTTCGGTGCACATCCAGTCAGATATGAGTTTATTGCAGGAGACAGCCAATCGGAATGCAACTGGTGGATGATTTACAGCTGGGGGCTGTGGATAATACATGTTATACAGAACAGTTTTCTTTAAAAGGGAACCCCAGTCCTTATACCTCACTTTACTAGCACAGAGCTGGATGAAGTTTGTTCAGTATACCAGAGTTCAAAAAGGGCCTTCTCAATTTTCCTATCTGTGTTCCACTCATTTTGACCCATCTTGCTACGTAATAAATTAAGTTTCCCTATCGTGTGGGTATGAGCTGCAGCTGAAGAGCAACGCCTTCTCCACGGTATTGTCAAAGAGACTAGCAGTAACGCTACAATTGACACCTAGCCCTATACCGGTACCAGCGACATCGTCTGATAAGGACAATGGCAACAAATCATTCATGGTACAGAACAGCCCAACAGAGATGGTTTGGGAAAGTGAAAATGTAGAGGACTCAGTTTCAAGGGGTTACTGACATCGACTCCAAAGTCAAGAACCGCATTTGAAAAACGAGAGAGATCGAGGGTATTATTATTATTATTATTATTATTATTATTATTATTATTAATAATAACAGTTGTTATGACCAAAGTTATTTTTTTTTGTCAAGTGTTTACATATTTGTGAAAATTTGGCCTTGTAACGGGGGGGGGGGATCTGTGCTGACTCTTCTGGTGCGTTCATAGTGCTGCAGGAAGAAGGCAGCAGCCTTGCAATATCCGCCGGTCAGTCATGGCAGTGACGCAGAGAGGTGGGAGAGAGGGTGTGTGGACATTCCCTCTCTCTGAGTGGCTGAGAGGCAGGCAGGTGGGCCTGCTGGCCTTATAAATAACGTTCTGTTGTTCCCTCAGGTCTGCCCCTATAAGACGACATAATGAGCCAGTGGGAGCTCTGCTCCAGGATCGAGCACGGCTGGTAAAAGAAAAAGAAAATGAAAAGAAACCCCAAAGAGAAGAAACTAGAAAGAAATATTTGTAGCGGGGAAACTTTGGGCAGACCCCATAAAGTACATAAAAAGCAGGCTGAGGGAGCCAAGAAGTGTAGGATGGGGGACACGGGCCATGCGGGTAGAGATGGTCGGGGTAACGCTGCTGAGTGCAGCACCTTTTGGACTGTTTACCTGTGGGTATTTCCGTGGTCCTGTCTACCATCGCTGGTATTCAGGCCACGGACAGCAGCGCCCTCTGTGGGCTAAAACACGCACTTGAAAATAAAAATTAAGAAATAAAACTGGGCACCTGTGCGGTGTTTCAAGTACACTCTTCTGTTTCCCGTGTCAGTGAATACCCACACCCTTCCACAGGCCTGTTCAATATTTTCTCTTTAAAAAAAAAAAAAATGTTGCCTGTGTAGTCAGGGCTGTCTTGCTCTCACCTGCCCTGCTGCAAGTAATCTTTCTCTCTCTAAGAACCACTACAACTTGTAACCACTATTATGTTCTTTCTTTTGAAGGTGTTCAGGTGAATCAGAACCAGGTCATGCCAAAGCTTAATTCGATTGAAACTCAGTGTTAGCTCCTAAAACCCCCTCAACAATACCAGACAGACAGTAGTGATGAAGAGGTGAAGGATGATTTGAGCAGTTCAGAGAGCTCTGGTGGTGAAGACTCAGACTACGAGTATGACTCACGAGAATATAAGGCAGATGATTTAGAACATTAGTTTGATCTGTAAGTATAAAAATCTCACTGCATACAGCATAATCTGAATAGGTAAATATGTGCAGTTCTATTTGTGCCTGCATGAAATAACCAGTGCATACATTACTAGTATAAAACACAGGTTGATAGGTTTTCTTTTGTTTTTCCTTGCTGTGTTTTATCACCAAAATGTTAATTCCATTTCAATTCTTATCTTCATATTCTTATTCTTATCTTCCTTTTTACTTTACAGTAATGAACAGCCAGGTAAGCCCCCAGATCAGCAGTGACTTTTCCTGGTATAGGAAAGCTCCCTCATGGAACTGCAGAAGGCGGCTGTGCAGACAGTCCTGCTCATAGCGCACAGTATGGCAGCTACACCCTGCTTTATACTTCTTGTGAGAAGGTTGTGCAAATTTAACTTGTTACGGTATGTACATGTATTTCAGTTTTATGCTAGCTAACTTAATTTTTCAAAAGTGCATTTGTGGCATATGTACAAGTATGGGCCATAAGGACACTTTATTCTACAGTTACATGTATACTGTTAAAGCTTATATATAGTGACAGTACATGTGTTTATATAATTATAATATGCCATCTTGTTGAGTTTTATTATTTGATGATTTTGTATAACAGTCACTTTGTTCTGGGTAACAGGTGAAAAGCAGTAATGCTATGGAGCTCGAGCGACTGAAAAGGTCAGAAAAGGTGGTAGAAGACCAAGGTTTGACAATAAAATAAATTACACCAGACAGGCACACTTCCATCAGAAAATACCTTCGGGAACAGAAGAGAACAATCACTCATTCTGTACAATCCCTATCATAAATACATAAATAGGCACGCACATCATCCTGTGGAAACAGCTTTTAGATGTCAGATGTACAAAGGGGCAGGAAAATAAAATAATGCAATTATTACTCTCCTGTTATATTTTAAACAATCATTGATAACATCATGCAGTGTGTTAATTGTTAATCATATGTCCAGTATAGATTTAGTTGGCTGATGTATCATACCTGTACTTGATTGGCCTAAACATCTTGTAAACATTGTTAGGTGTTGAGAAAAGGAAGAGCTTCTCAAAAGTCAATGCTTGGAAGAAGTCTACAGTCAACCACTTGTATTGGTGTTCAACTCCAGATGGTGACCCAGATGTAATGGAAGCAAAATGGTTGTCCATTGTCAAAAATGCCCATTACATGGGAGAGTGGATGATTTCAAGTAAGTACAAACATGGCCTGCATTAAAAGTTGATGTATATACCGACCTTGGAGATGACTGTTTTTTAAAAATTTTTTTTTTCCAAAAACCAACATTCAGGATACTGATTTCAGTATTTACAGATATGTGTAGTGTGTCAAAGCTTGGGTATTAATTTGCCTTTTTTTTTGGTAGTCTAAATAGCTTTCTGAGTTATTAAATGTAACTGATGTATCTGTCACTACATGTAATTGTTAAAGTACACTTATAGTGTTGATGACCAGAACACAGAAATATGTCAGGATGTCTTAATGAACAAGACTCTTCTAAAGGATGTTAGATATGCTCTCTACCAACCAATAAACATCTACCCTGGAGTCATACCATGCAGTTATGTAGTGAAAAAATTAAGCTGACTGTGACAGGGCTACTCAAGACGGGGCCCTCTGATATAGGGTAGAATTCCTCACAAGAAGGGTGCTTAAACTGTGAAAAAGGTCTTGATTTCCCACACATACAGTGAGTTATTTAGTATATACATGTACTTTCAAATACAGAGTCGTGGCTATATTAACAGAATAAAACCCTTTAAATAATAATCCTTTTTATTTACCATCTAAATTAATCTTGCACAGGGCTGAGCACATGTACACATGCAAGAAGTCCCATAGGTAATACTAGTGTGGGAGGAAAGCTAGAGTGCCTGAAATGCTTTCTGATTTCCTTATCAGAATTCAGAACAGGACTGAAGTAAAGAAATGAGTGTAGTTATTAGAAATATTTTATTACATAATATAGTTATGTATAAATTAATAAAGGGCTACTATTGACTATATCATGTGCTGTACATTATTTTAATTTACATACTATGTGGCTGCATTGAAGGAGGTGGTCAACCAGATAGCAGAGAGACAGGAAAAACCTCAAAGAAGGGAACAGCCTCCAACAAGCAAGAAGCTATCGAAAATCATATTAGCAGATTCAATAAGAGACACTAACAGACATGTTAGTTAATGCTCTGCACGAGACACTTCTGTGACTAGTCTCAAGACGTTGTCATCGCAACACAAATCCTTTGTATCTTCCATCTGGACTGGGAAACATTTCTCGTATTTTAGTTACTGTACACGATGGCATGACTTGTGTTACATCTTTGCCCAGATATCTCCTGCACCTGCATCTCCTGTCTATATGCCACATGGCGATATTTCCTGTCAAAATGTGTGAACACCTACTACAGTGTAACCTGCTTAATATCCCCATTACCGTGCAGAGTTATTTGGGGATATTATGCAGGTTGGGATATAAACAGGGTCTCATGTTATCCTATGGCGCCACCACGCAGTAGAAAGTAAGGGACATTTAAGCACTCCATATTCAACCGTTTTACATATAAACAAAGAAAACTGAATATAATCCATATCTGTACGTCTTTTATTGCAATATTGTACTAATATTACAGTACTGTAACATCAAATAGGTCTTTCTAAAGAATGTTTACTTTAATTAAACAATAGCAGAAATTAATTATTTGTCTAGATAGCTCAAACAAACGCGAACATTTGCTGCATACTTTAATTAGCTAGCTGACATTATATCAGTGCAGGGGGAAACCAGTCAACTAAAACACTTACCGCACCATAAGCTTAAGTTTATTGCTGTAACGTAACATAATTACTGTAGCTAACAACTCAAACAATGCTATGTGTACAATCTAATAAAATCAGGAACAACAAAGCCAGCTCCCGATTTCGGTAGCGTTTACTAACAGTGGATCGATCAATTCTGAATTGTTTTGCAATGTCTTGATGTGAAATCTTTGGTGTTCCTTCACAGAGACATATAATTTCCTGTTTCTGAGTGTCTGTCAGATCTTTTTTCGAGTAGGCGTTTTTGCTTGTAGCTAGCTACCTACAGTACATCAGGCTAGTTATGTAACCAAAGTCAGTTTGACCGACATTTTGAAGGCGTGACTTCTGAATTAATGCCCTTCCAGTACCGCTTTTGATAGTGTTTACACAACATTTAATAATCTAGGGATAGTATAATTGGTTAAATAATTTATTTAAAACGGTACACCTCATCTGCGCAGCTTTGATAGACGACTCAAAAGGGGATAATAAGCGGGGTTCCTAGTGATATTAAAAGAGTTAATTTAACATAAAACCTATGGCGAGTGGCAAGTGGTTTTAAAAAAAAAACGTTATAATAAGCGGGTTGGGATATTAACCGAGGGGACATTAACCGGGTTACACTGTATCTTCACTTCTAACAATCTCCACTTTGCCTAGCTAAGTATAAAAAATGCCTTCACTAATTTGTTATAACTTGGAATGTATATACTTACATAACTAAATATGTCTGATATCTTAACAGTCTGTATTTCCTAGACGAGGACTAATGTCTTCGTCGGTCAGGTCGGTGTCACTGCCACTATCCGCAGAGCCTCGACCATCACTCAGACATGGTTCAAACTGATATGGTTGAACGGCACTTCCTTCATAGATAAATGTTTCACTTAACAGATCCTCCCTTAAGCCACTATTGTCTGAAACAGCATCGGACTCGGAATCTGAGCTACTACAAGCTACTTCCTGTCTTGAAGCCATATTTACTTGCAACTGACCTGACAATATCGCTAAGTTGGCAACACTCTTCCTTCAATATGTTCCCTTTGTGACATCACAAGTCAAACGTCATGGTACTCGCTCAGCTATAAAGAAAATCAACTTTATATTGTGTTGTTCCCAATTTTAAGTTAGAAGATTTTTTTTTTTACATAATCGTTTGAAGTGCTTAAAAAGAACACATTTCATATGTTTTTAGGCATTTATAAATGGTTGCCCTTCAACAACAAGGCAGGTTATCCTGGAAGGATTCCAGTCTAAAAGTTAGGGCTTATTCGTGCCAGACAAAGTTATCTTATAATAAAATAAGATCCAAATATGTCTTCATTATAGCAATCCTCCACAAACAAAATAGTATATACACCTTATCAAATTTCAAATGAAATATTATATTTAAATATAAATTAGATTTAAAACTAGGCTTAAAAATCATATATTTTCTCTTTATTTCCTTTCCTTTTATTGACTCTTTCCATTACCCACCTGAATACTAATTTGCAAATTAGTTCAAAGACTCTTGTTTCCTGGGTATACTGTGTAACTCAATTAATTAACCAGTGTCACATGCTTGAAAGGCAACATCTTAACGCTTCATTCATTAGCAAGCCTTAATTTTTGTATAATAAGGTTGATAGAGTAGAAACCATTAATTGTTTTGGGACATTTAATGATTAAAATCAATACCTTGTTTCAATCCAAGTCCAATTGTTTTGTCATACTTGAAGTGTTGGAAACAGTTTTTAGTGAAAACATCTGAACTGGCAGAAAATTCATAACAAATTATGGGGTTCTTGGTGCATGAAAATATGCTTTAATTAAGTTAGTTAACAAAAGAGCCTGCTTGGCATACATAGATTTTCAATTCTTTACTTTTCTAATTTTTCTTTGTAAAATAGGTCGCAGATACTTCCTGACAGTGTGATGACGTATGCAGAGACAGATCGTAGGGGTTAAAGGGCTGGTCTATAACTTTTGCAACCACCTAATGTAGTGTCACATGAACGAAAATAGTTTTGTTATGGCCCACAAATTAGCCAGTAAACAAAGACCATTGTCTGTGAGACCATCCTTCTATTAATGACTGTGTTTACTGTGCCAAAAAGGACATCCAAATACAATGTTGTTGGAATACTTCATATAATTAACAGTGATGAAATAATTTAATCTGTACCCTTAATTGGCTAGACTTAATAAACAACCCTGAATGCAATAAATAGATATATCACATTTAAGCATTAAATACCACACCAAACCACACTACAATGTTTATCTTTCTGACTCCTCTCTCCTCTTTCTGGCGTGATCGCACCCTGCCGGTTTAAATTAAGTTATAAAATGGATTGGGAGATATCTGCGTTCTGATTGGCTGATAAGCATTCCAAGCCATTGAATTATTACGGTGCAACCAACGGGTAAAAACAAGTCCCAGCAACTAAGACTTTTTACAAACAGATATTATTGCATCAAGGGTTTAAGAAAAAAAAATTGAATTGGCTGCCATTTTTTCCCCAATAAAAGCAAAATAACAATACAATGTCAGACTTCCTCCATGTCAATTTTAATTTGTTTGGTGACTCCACTGTCCACACATTCCTGGAGGAATTAGACCGCAAATGGAACCGACAGCAATAATTTAAAAAAAGGTCAGGAAAAAAATTAAACTGTGAGTACTACAAGATACCTTTCTCTCAGAACTGCTGAAATGAATACAAATGAAGCCAATAAAGAAGAACGGAATACTAAAAAAGTAACCGCTTGGGCTGTGTTAGTTTTTTATGATTGGTCAGCACAAACAAAAACTAATATAGACTGGAAAACAGCATGAAATAAACATAGTTTTAAGAAGTTTCTTTGCTGAAATGATAACATCAGCTGGCACACAGTATTCAGTTAGCAGCTACACAATATTGCGAGCTGGCCTGAATCATTTTTTTAAATTATCCCACAGTGGGACTATCTATAAACCTAATTTCAGATACCTACTTTAAACAGAGTCTTCATTTCTGTCCTGAAAACTTACATGCAACAACAAAAAGACAAGTCACAACATCACCCTGCTGTATCCCAAACAGACTTAATCAAACTTCAGTCATCGGTACTCAGGATGCAGATATCTCCCAACCCATTTTATGAGGTAGTTTAAGAAGCTATTGGGCACCAGCTGAGAAAGACAGGAAGTCCTGGAGTTATGTAGGAACAATTCAATAATTGATAATTTAATGTTTATCTGGGTTGATATCTGGGTTCTCTTATTAAAAATATTTAATTAATGTGTTACCAAGATCGAGGATTTACTATGAACACACATTCATGCGCATGTAACAGGGTCAAGAATGCCCTGTTCAAATTTATTTTACACTTGTATGTTATTATTTTTATAAAATTATTTTATGATTTTATTAGTGCATGCTTTGTGTTGTCTGACACTTTTTGATAATTCATTTGTATCACGTTATACTGGCTTCTCCACCCGCTTCCCTATGTTTGCCCTGTTGAGCACCTAGTAATTGAATTATTGATCAATTTACGCACCTGAATATAAATAGCACATGTTTTCACAAACGGGATGGCCATCCTGGGGTTTGTATGTCTGTGCAGGAGTGGGAACGCAGTGTTTGGAGCGGGGAACGATGAGTGAGAGAGACTGAAACGGACCAGTAAATGGAGCATCCCGACAATAAGTATTGGGCTGCTGGTATGCCGGTGTTGAATAATGAGCGCGAATGGCCCAAGTGTTTTAGCCTATTTGGTAGTCGATTGGAGTTTAAGAAGTGCACAGAATAGGCTATATTGCGATGCTGTTTTCTCTCTCGCTCTCTGTGTGTTCCCTCCCCTGCACGGACATTAATTATTATTTATTTCTTAGCAGACGCCCTTATCCAGGGCGACTTACAATTGTTACAAGATATCACATTATTTTTTACATACAATTACCCATTTATACAGTTGGGTTTTTACTGGAGCAATCTAGGTAAAGTACCTTGCTCAAGGGTACAGCAGCAGCATCCCCCACCTGGGATTGAACCCACAACCCTCCGGTCAAGAGTCCAGAGCCCTAACCACTACTCCACACTGCTGCCCTGGATATTGCATGTGTGTGGGGTGTGGGTATTTGTACTTTTGAACCGTGGTATTGTTTTATGACAGTTTTACCGTGTCTTTGAATGTGTATCTCCACTTTATTGCTGGGTAGCAGCGTTGTTGTATTTGCACTTTAATACATGACCTCATTCATGTGAACCTTGTTTAACTGCTTGAAATCTTGCTACCTGTTAATAGGTGAATGAAATTGTCTTATTATACCAGTACCGTTTTACACCTTGTGTTGCTATTGGAAGTTTATAATAAACAAATGTCTGCTAAAATGTATTTGTGATTTTCTTGGTGACCTTGTTCCTACATTTTTAGATCTGTTATCTTTATATAAAGAACCTAAACAATCTTTTGTAATTTGTTCTGTGCCTTATCGCACTGAACTGGCGTAGTCAGGCTACATTAGTACTTTTACAATCAACACTTGCTACATCTTGTGATATTTTGTAATTAAAGGCAAGTTTGTGGTGCGTTTGTACGCTTCCGTGACCTTGCAGGTGTTACACACAGACACAAGGAATGTTTAATCAATAGTAGTATTTTATTAAATACACAAATAATAAACAGAAATCTGAAAAGTCATAACGTAAATGTCTTAGTCTCTAAGCACAAAACACAATTCAAAAACTCTCACTGCCTTAACTTGACTAGCAGGCAATTGAAATATGACACCATCTGTGTCCTCACACACCAGCAGCACTCGAGCAAGCAAGCAGGCTGTGACGTAGTAGCTTGCTTGCTCACACAGACACACCTACATCCAAGCACACAGCCTCAACTTAGATGATGCAGACAATCTTAGAATATATCACATTAAGCTTATTAATGGTATATAGATTAAGTATATGGCAAGTTTACTTTTAAAGAAATTCTTCATACAACAATATGAGGCAGATTACTTACTTCATCAAGTTTCACTAAAAGTTATTTCACACGCAAAGTGTGCAAACTAAATAATTAACAGTACAATTCTATGTGAATGTGTTACAATTAATTAATTTAGTTCCATGAAAGGAAAATGCAACTGGAATTATACTCAACAGTTCCTTGAAGCTTAGACGTTTGGTCTGCTTGCTTGGAAACTCAATCTGTTGAAGTGTCCAGTACAAAGCTCTCCTCTCCGCAACAAAGTCTTCAATCCTACATGGGATCAAACTCGGCAACAATGCTTTCAATTCTCGATAGAATCAACAAACAGATGCAACAAAGTCTTCAGTCCTCGGTATAGGATCCACAACATCGCCCGTCCGCTCTGTCCTCTTCGCTGAATCTTTTAGCTACGCAGGTAGCAGGGCACAGTTTCTTTTGGATACTGTGGTTTTAAGTGTACAGCAGACCTAGACTGATTTATCTGATAAGTCGCTGTAAGTTTTACGGCAGTCCTTCAGCTAGGCTTCAGTCTCGTTGCTTGTGGTCATTGACTCGCTTGCAGCTTGCTCCTCATCTTGGGTCTGTTTTCAGGTAGAGTCCCGCCTTGATTCCATTTTTAGGCAGTCCCGCAGTTGCAGCTTTGCTTAGCAGAGTGACAGCACCTTGTTTAGCATTCAATGTGGAGCGCAAAATGTTCTGTTTGGCTTGGATATTTATAGTCTTTTTCACTCTGCTAGATAGCCACTTTCATGAGATCATTTGTGTTTCTTGCCTTTTTTTAAACTCACAGTCATTTAATGTTTTATTGTCCTTTTCCACTGGGACATTGCTAGTTTATGTCTTCCTTGCGTCAAAACGATTGTTGTTGCACGTGTGAATTATCTGTACATAATTCAACTGTCCTTTCAGCCTAATCCAGTTCAGGTGCCAGTCCTCTAATCAGTAGGTCACATGGTTCAGTATTCCTGCCAGGAACCAAGGGGCCCTTTTTCTTAAGACACAGCAGTTTGCTTTTTTCTAAGACACAGCAGTTTCATTAATTAGCCCAGTTATATCATTAATACACATTCATGTATTATCATATACAGGGAATTTGTCCCACAGTTACATCCTCTCTGCAGTACCATAGTCAACTCGTAAACAAAAGGCAGAATTTATTTAATTTATTATTAAAATGAATTTTAAGTTTATCTATTAAATTCATTGGAACTATTTCATTTATTGGAACTATTTTTTAGCTGTCGTTCACAAAAACATAATGACACATTTTACAAGCAACAAATCCAGTCACGTTCATTATTTTCATTCTCTATGATTCCAAAAGAATTCCACACTTCTGATTTACCTCTTGAACTATTATCCACAAGTAAGAACACTGCTTAGTCAGCTGACTCCTCCCTAATCGCCTCCTGTTTTAGTGCAGGAAATACCTGTATATTTACCTTCCAATACATTATTTGGGAAAGGGTTACATATGAGTACACTGAAAGGACAGAAAACATTTTTGGTGATTCAAATTCAGACCTGAAAATTACATTTTTTTGACCCGCACCTAAACTGCAAACCTGCGAAAAAGTTCACATTCCAACTCTAGGGCATGAGCAGTACTGTAAATCGGCAGTTGATTAAAAAGAGTGGGGGACTGTACATTACTGCCGCCAATGAGAAATTATGGTAACTAAATTATTTTTCTGTGCAAGGTCTGTCTGTCAAAATGTTAAAAAAATTGGATAATATGGGCAGCAGTGTGGAGTAGTGGTTAGGGCTCTGGACTCTTGACCGGAGGGTCGTGGGTTCAATCCCAGGTGGGGGACACTGCTGCTGTATCCCTTGAGCAAGGTACTTTACCTAGATTGCTCCAGTAAAAACCCAACTATATAAATGGGTAATTGTATGTAAAAGTAATGTGTAAAAAATAATGTAATTGTATGTAAAAATAATATCTTTACAGTGATATCTTGTAACAATTGTAAGTCGCCCTGGATAAGGGTGTCTGCTAAGAAAATAATAATAATGTTTAATAAAAATTATGTATGTAGTTAAAACATGATGTATACTGTACTATTATTGATCAGTGGTGTGCAGTCAGGACCTTCAAGGTATTCTCTGCTGACCAGACAGTGCCAAGTAAACCGTCAGTCAAATGACTTACGTTGCCTCACTCACTTGCGTACAGTGTGCTTGCTTATACTATGAAACATACTACTCTAATCATTATTTGTTCATTTGTCTGACGCCTTTATCCAAGATGACTTACAGGGTTTACTAGAGGTTTTTTTAAGAGCCTAGGGGTTTCCTGAAGGGGATGTGATCAGCCAATAAGAGATCTGCATGTCCCCTTGTGGCAAAGCACCCCGCCCCTGTGTGCATTTGTGTTATGTGTTGTATGTTGCGTGTGTAAATGTTGGTGTATAGATTGGTACACGGGATATAAACGGGTCTGTGTTTCACGTGTATTTAAAGTGTAGATTTGTATTTAGGCACGAGGAGAGCACAAATCACTTCACGTGCTGGTTAAATGTAATATGTGAGCACGGGGTTGCACAGAATTAATTCACGTGCTGGGATTCAAGTGAATAATTAATTAGTAATTGAATCCCAGCACAACAGTATATATAGATGCACATTTTCACTCAGTGAGGGTTGGGTGTTCGAGAGTGGAGAACGGGTGTGGAGAAGGAGAAACTAAATAGTGAAAGAAAGCGTAACTATAATAGTTGTTTGTACTCACCGTGTTTGTTTGTCTCCGTGCACCGTTTGTTAAGTGTTTAGTCCGTTTTGTATGTTTATTTATTTTGGCGTGTAGTGCCGTGTCCAGTGTTTTTGTACTGTTAAACCTTTTTATTTTGTTAATAAACGCTGAGTGCAGCCATTGCACTCAGCTCATCATCACCACCGTCTCTGTCTGTGTATTCCTTTTCTGGTCTGACGCCACCCACTCTGGCCGTCTTTGTGACACGTGGTGTCCTGCGTGGGATCGACAGCGCCTCCAGGACTCAGGCCAGAGCAGGAACCGCATGTTTTGGAAAAAAAAAAGTGTTGGATTACAAAAAAAAAAAAATATATATATATATAAATAAATAAAATGGGATGGAAGGAGGATAAAGAGGTGAAGGACAGGGAGGAGGAGTGCCGCCTAAGGGCCAGACATCCACGGCGATCTAACAAGCCAACGCCGGGGTGCCTCCTCTGCGACCAGGATCATCTGTTCGCCAACTGTCCCTTCCGCAGTTATGAGGAGGAGCCTGAGCGTCCACAGCCCAAGTGGGAGGAGCCTGAGCATCCACAGCCCGAGTGGGAGGAGCCTGAGCGTCCTACGCCCGAGTGGGAGGAGCCCGAGCGTCCTACGCCCGAGTGGGAGGAGCCCGAGCGTCCTACGCCTGAGTGGGAGGAGCCCGAACGTCCTACGCCTGAGTGGGAGGAGCCCGAACGTCCTACGCCTGAGTGGGGGGAGCCCGAACGTCCACAGCCCAAGAGGGGGGAGTCGGTGCGTCCACAGCCCAAAAGGGAGGAGTCGGTGCGTCCACAGCCCAAAAGGGAGGAGTCGGTGCGTCCACAG
Source organism: Acipenser ruthenus (assembly GCF_902713425.1). Taxonomy (NCBI): domain Eukaryota; kingdom Metazoa; phylum Chordata; class Actinopteri; order Acipenseriformes; family Acipenseridae; genus Acipenser; species Acipenser ruthenus. Next base: position 29,369,246 of record NC_081198.1, on the reverse strand, counting down.
CCCAAAAGGGAGGAGTCGGTGCGTCCACAGCCCAAAGAGAGGAAAGTCGGGGCTTCCATAACCCTAGGAACCAAGCTGCCAGCAGAGGGAGAATGCCTGCTGGTCCCACCTCCACCAGCAGAGGAAGAATGCCTGCTGGTTTCCCCTTCCGAGGCAGAGCCGCACCAGTCCCCTGCAAGAGAGGCAGAGCAGCACCAGTCCCCTGAAAAAGGGGGAGACGACATGCTGCTCCCACCTCTGTCGCCAGGAGACTACACGCTGCTCCCACCTTCACCGGCAGGAGCAGAGCAGCCGGAGCTGTCTCTGCCTCCGCCACCTCCACCGGCAGGAGCAGAGCAGCAGGAGCTGCCTCTGCCTCCGCCACCTCCACCGGCAGGAGCAGAGCAGCAGGAGCTGCCTCTGCCTCCGCCATGTCCACCAGCAGAGGGTGAATGCCTGCTGGGTCCCTGTCGACCAGCAGAGGGTGAATGCCTGCTGGTATCACTTCCCCCACCAGCAGAGGATGAATGCCTGCTGGTATCACTTCCCCCACCAGCAGAGGATGAATGCCTGCTGGTATCACTTTCCTCACCATCAGGGGGAGAGAAGCAGGAGCTGCCTCTCCCTTCACCAGAAAGACCAGGGCGTGAAGCTGGCGGCCCTCCGCAGCCCTTGCATAGGCTGCTGAGGGAAGCATGGGTAAGAATCGCCTGGTCGCAGAGGCCGAGAAGAGGGCCAACACCCGCATCCCGGCTGGTCCTGACTCCCTGCCACGCTTCACCCTCGCCTGGGGCTGCCAGCCGTGCCGCATCGCCTGGGGCTGCTAGTTGCTCCGCATCGCAGCAGGAAGTACTGTGGCCGGAACCCCACCAAGGGGAGCTGTCGGCCACGGAGATCGTGGGGGAGGTCCGGAGACCTGCTCCCACTGCAGCAGTTTCGCTGCCGGAGATCGTGGGGGAGGTCCGGAGACCTGCTCCCACTGCAGCAGTTTCGCTGCCGGAGATCGTGGGGGAGGTCCGGAGACCTGCTTCCACTGCAGCAGTTTCGCTGCCGGAGATCGTGGGGGAGGTCCGGAGACCTGCTCCCACTGCAGCTTCTTCGCTGCCGGCAGTACTGTGGTCGGAGCCCCACCAAAGGGAGCTACCGGCTACAAAGAAGGGGGACGAGGTCTGGAGACCACTTTCCCCAGCAGCAGTTTCGCTGCAGGAGTTCTTGTGGCCGGAGCCCCACAGGAGGGAGCTGCCGGCTACGAAGAAGGGGGAGGTCGGGGGACCACCTGCCCCCGCAGCTTTTTCGCTGCAGGACGGGACCAACAGGCTGTCAGCCGTGCCACTACCGGCAGGGGTGCTGACAGCATGGCCAGCCATGGGCCCACTGAAGCCTCCCTTCCCAGCCCGAGACTTTGTCCTGGACTGCTGGATTTTTAAGGGGGGAGGTGGCCATTGAGGCCATGTGTGCTGCGCACAAGGGGGGGTATATGTGGCAAAGCACCCCGCCCCTGTGTGCATTTGTGTTATGTGTTGTATGTTGCGTGTGTAAATGTTGGTGTATAGATTGGTACACGGGATATAAACGGGTCTGTGTTTCACGTGTATTTAAAGTGTAGATTTGTATTTAGGCACGAGGAGAGCACAAATCACTTCACGTGCTGGTTAAATGTAATATGTGAGCACGGGGTTGCACAGAATTAATTCACGTGCTGGGATTCAAGTGAATAATTAATTAGTAATTGAATCCCAGCACAACAGTATATATAGATGCACATTTTCACTCAGTGAGGGTTGGGTGTTCGAGAGTGGAGAACGGGTGTGGAGAAGGAGAAACTAAATAGTGAAAGAAAGCGTAACTATAATAGTTGTTTGTACTCACCGTGTTTGTTTGTCTCCGTGCACCGTTTGTTAAGTGTTTAGTCCGTTTTGTATGTTTATTTATTTTGGCGTGTAGTGCCGTGTCCAGTGTTTTTGTACTGTTAAACCTTTTTATTTTGTTAATAAACGCTGAGTGCAGCCATTGCACTCAGCTCATCATCACCACCGTCTCTGTCTGTGTATTCCTTTTCTGGTCTGACGCCACCCACTCTGGCCGTCTTTGTGACACCCCTGCATAAATCTAAAACAATGACCAGGCAGACAGTTGAGGGTATTCTTCGTTTCAGTTGAAGGTCTTGAGTGAGTTTAACCAATAGGCAAGTTGAAGAATGTCCTTTTTTTTTTAGACAGGCAGCCAATCAGGAGTGAGCAGAGGCGGGCCATAAATCTTCCAGGGTATTCTCTGTCTCACTTCAAGGGCCTGCTTTAGCAACCAATGGGAAAGTCAAAGCTCTGACAGCTGACCAATCATTAGTGAGCAACCCCAAAACATGAATATTCCTTGGTTAGCACTGCAGTTAGAAGGATAGTTGGATTTGCACGATATTGCTTATAAATATACATTGGTAAATACAAATACCTTTACAACATCTAGGAGTTGGGGTTTGCGATGACTCTGCTACCCCAGTCCATTTTGTCACGGCACGCCACTGTTATTGATATACATCTACTTTAGTTGTTTTATTAATGTGTATCTGTAATAAAATGACATTTGTGAATAATAAAACTAAATAAAATGCTGTTTGTGAAAAATAAAATGAAAAATTATAAAAAATAAAAATAATTTCACTAGGATCTAAAATTACCAAAATTAAATAATTGGTTTTTGATGATGTCGGACAGGGTCTGACACTGGACTAGAAAGGGAATTTTGCAATGTCGAGGACCAGAGGACATAGTTGGAAATTAAGTACAGACTGAGACACTGGTGAGAGTATGGAATGGTTTACCAAGCCAAATTGTCAATGGTAAATCATTGGGATCATTTTTGCTTTGCAATAGGTAATTCTGGTATCAGTAAAGATTCACATTATTTTGCTGCATTACAGTAGCATCAGTGTGGGACATCATGAGGCCCCATATGACATGTATTTATATCTGTTCCAGCTCCATGCATCTGATATCTCTTTTCAAAGGCACTACACTGTGATGCAGCATTCTGAGAATATATATATATTGCAGCCATTCTGAAAAGTGTCTCTGGTTTCACCTTGAACAAACAACTCAATTGTAACAGTACAGAGTTGCAGAGTCCATTTTGCTTGTATCACTTTAGGATGGTTGGCTGGGGTCTCTTTTGAAATAAAACCATTGTAGTGTTTAATTAAACATATCCTGCAAATCACAGCTTAACATTTCTGATTATATTAGTTTTGTTAATTTGGGGTGTGTAACCTAAATGAATCAGTATGCTGTATTGTGGAATACTTCCTTGCATCAGATATTGCCTAGTCACGCTGTCTCCCTGTTCTCCAAGGATTGCACGCATTCAACTTTTAACTAAAAAAATCTTATTTTCTCACTTGACTAACTTTGTGTTCTCTTTAATCCCCTGCAGTAATACATCAGCCCATCTGTCTGAAACAGCACATTCAATTACAGATGAGAACTGCATGGATAATTACTCAGAGAGACTGAATGACAAAGGAAAAAAGACTAATGATTTTAAAGGCACAGAAAGTAATCAATAAGTCATCATGGACCTGTTCCTCTGGGCACTCTCAATAGACCACCCCTTCTCTCTGCTTTCCTTTCAGGGAACACTGTCGGTGAAAGTGGATCAGCTCTGCTCTGATAGTGGCTTTATATACAACTTCAAAGATTCAGCCAAAGCTACTTACACATGTAACTAACCAGGTGCATTGATTGATATATTGAAGTTCATAAAACTTTTAGTTCTCGCTTTTTCACAAGATAATTTTTAAGGTTAAAAAAGTGTTCAAAACAGCTGGTTTCATTTTATTCTATTACAAATGGAATGTTCTTTTTCTAAAACTGTGATATAATCACACTATCATTATACTATATTTGACAATATTTTGGAAATATGCATACCAAAAATGCATCAGTTCAATTCAGGTGAAGATCTAGTTGACAGATATCTTCCTAATGGCTTCTTTTAACCCTTTCCGGTCCGATGTCGGACCCTGTCCGACATCATCAAAAAGACGTAAAACACAGGTAAAACACTCATTTTTTCTCCGGAAAAAAAGCTGAGAAAACCATTCAATGGCCGAGTGAGACCGATAGGAGCCAAGAGAAGCCGAAAAAAAGGGGCGGATCTGAGCAATACACATCACCCCTGCACCACAAACATAACACGGACATAAACAAACAAGATAGCTGCTTCCGCATCCAGTGCTCAAAGAATATCAAGGACATTTGCAGAGCTTTTTGAGATGTTATAGTAATAAAATAATGACTTGGATCGCATTATTGAGGAGTTTGGTGTTAAAACGAGTGAACAGGAGATGATTTATCGGTATGCACGACTACAAAGAGGTATGTGAAAAATACAGCGAACAAGGGGTGGGGCGGGGCTGGAGTTGCAGTACTGAGTGTCCTGTTGATATGCAGTGTCTTTTAAACCTGTGAAAAAAAATACTTTTAGTGCGTCTAAAATAAACTGCGCGTGTGAAAATAAATTGTACCCGACGCGCCTGAGACGCGCTGAATAAATGTACTGCAAAGGGTTAAGCCAATAAAACTCTTATTCAGAATTTACATAGACTTACTGCAAGGCTGGATACAATGTACAGAACAAATTCAACACAAATTAAATTCAAATCAGTAGGAGTCCAAGGTAATCCGTTTACGTGGATAAATAACTGGTTTAAACACATGCAACAGAGAGTACTTGTAAGGGGAATAACTTCATGCATAAAAGATTAATTCTCAAACTGAACGCAGTAGGGATTCAAGGAAATGCATGCACATGGATTAGGGAGTGGTTAACATGTAGAAAACAGAAAGTACTGATTAGAGGAGAAACCTCAAAATGGAGCGAGGTAACCAGTGGTGTACCACAGGGATCGGTATTAGGTCCTCTGCTATTCCTAATCTACATTAATGACTTAGATTCTGGTATAGTAAGCAAACCTGTTAATTTTGCAGACGACACAAAAATAGGAGGAGTGGCAAACACTGTTGCAGCAGCAAAGGTCATTCAAAATGATCTACACAGCATTCAGAACTGGGCAGACACATGGCAAATGACATTTAATAGAGAAAAGTGTAAAGTATTGCTCGCAGGCAATAAAAATATGCATTATAAATATCAAATGGGAGATACTGAAATTGAAGAAGGAATCAATGAAAAAGACCTAGGAGTTTATGTTGACTCAGAAATGTCTTCATCTAGACAGTGTGGGGAAGCTACAAAAAAGGCCAACAAGATGCTCGGATATATTGTGAGAAGTGTTGAATTTAAATCAAGGGAAGTAATGTTAAAACTCACAATGCATTAGTAAGACCTCACCTAGAATATTGTGTTCAGCTCTGGTCACCTCGTTACAAAAAGGATATTGCTGCTGTAGAAAGAGTGCAAAGAAGAGCAACCAGAATTATCCTGGGTTTAAAAGGCATGTCATATGCAGACAGGCTAAAAGAATTGAATCTATTCAGTCTTGAACAAAGAAGACTATGCGGTGATCTGATTCAAGCATTCAAAATCCTAAAAGGTATAGACAATGTCGACCCAGGGGACTTTTTTGACCTGAAAAAAGAAACAAGGACCAGGGGTCACAAATGGAGATTAGATAAAGGGGCATTCAGAACAGAAAATAGGAGGCCCTTTTTTACACAGAGAATTGTGAGGATATGGAACCAACTCTCCAGTAATGTTGTTGAAGCTGACACCCTGGGATCCTTCAAGAAGCTGCTCGATGAGATTTTGGGATCAATAAGCTACTAACAACCAAACGAGTAAGATGGGCTGAATGGCCTCCTCTTGTTTTGTAAACTTACTTATGTTCTTATGTTCTTATATTAAAACCTGCATACTGAGGGGTGGGGGGGATACTGGTAAGTGACGCGTTTGTGAACTTCGCAGTGTCTTCTGGGAATTGAATTGTAGTTTAGCACGATAATGTCATTATCTGTTATGGGCAGTCGCTATAGTGGTCAGCGCTGTAATGTCCGTTGTGGTGATGTCGTAGCGCTGTTATGGGCAGTCACTGTAATGGTCAGCGCGATAATGTCTGTTGTGGTGATGTCTGTGCGGTCTTGGACTCACGGTGATGTCATAATATGGGCTAACACAATTGTGGCTTTCCAGGAAATAAAAAAAAGAGCAAATATTTGTAAATTCAAATGGCCTTCCATATATTGTGATGGAGTGTATATTCCCTACCTATAAGGGCAGGTACTAGGACTTTGAGCATAGGGAGCATGCACTCCATCTTCAGGAAGGGCAAGTGAAGCCAGGGCTCATCTGAAGTATAATGGGTGAGGTGGCTGAGATGTTTGAGTAGATCAGCACAGCTCTGTCACCTAACCACCACAACTGGTGAAGTGAATCAGCTGCACCTGATTCCAGTGTATAAAAGTAAGGCTCTGAGAGAAAGGAAATGAGGGTGTGATAGCAGTTGCTGCTACAAAGAAATATCGTAAGTAAGCTCGAAAAATGAAAGAAATTACTGCTGTACGATTTTGGGGAAAGCAGGGACAGTCTGTCTTCTTTATTCAGGGAATTTATTTGACCGTGCTTAAGGTCAGACTCAGTGAGTTTAAGGGGTTAGGTTTATTTTGTGTTGGCTTTTGTTTTACACAGTTAAAGTGCACAGACAGCACCTGCAGCTCACTTATCTGCTTTACGGAGGTGATAACTAAGAGGAAGGCTGTCTTCATAGACAGATACTTCAGCTCAATGGAGTTTAAGGGCTCAAATGGGCCTTCGTGAGAGCCTCTAATACAATATTAAGGCTCCATTCGGGGAGAACAGTCCTCCTAGGAGGGCGTAATCACCGTGCACCTTTAAGGAAATGGGTAGCCAAAAATGCGCACCTGGAGACATAGAATCTATGGGGGCACGGCAAGCAGAGATAGCCGCTGAATACATCTGCAAGGTGGAAGGTGTCCTTCCAGCACCAAGCAGTTCCTGCAGGAACTGCAATATGACTGGCCTAGGGCAAGTGATGGGGTCATGGTTTCTAGCCAGACACCAAACTTGAAAATACTTATTATTATTATTATTTATTCCTTAGCAGACGCCCTTATCCAGGGCGACTTACAATTGTTACAACATATCACATTATACATTATTTCACATTATACAGATATCACATTATTTTTACATACAATTACCCATTTATACAGTTGGGTTTTTACTGGAGCAATCTAGGTAAAGTACCTTGCTCAAGGGTACAACAGCAGTGTCCCCCACTGGGGATTGAACCCACAACCCTCCGGTCAAGAGTCCAGAGCCCTAACCACTACTCCACACTGCTGCCCACTACTCCACACTGCTACTTCCACTTATAGGTATACAAAAAACCTAGTGGAGTCCACCCTAGCACTCTGCATGGTACCCACAACTGCGTCCGATAGCCCTAGGGCTAGCCAGCAGTCCCTTACAGGGGCCAGACCCATAGCTGGAACCTGCGTGGCTCCGGGTGCCAAAGAGAGCCTTCCGGCTGACTGAGGAGATCCAACGAAGTGGAATCTCCCAGGGCTGGCTATGCAACAGCTGGCACAGGGTCGAAAACCACATTCTCCTGGCCACCTGGAGAATTGACGCTTTCTCTAACCCGACTTTTCCTAGAAAAGCCGGGAGCAGCGGTATAGGCGGGAAAGCGTACAAAAAACGCTTTGGACCACTCGTGGGCTGCTCTCAGTTCCCACGCATTATGTCCAGCGATCCGACCAGGGTCCGCGAACTCCTCCACCTGCCCAGACCAGCCCCCCAACCAGAGTTGGGTGCGTCTGTCATCACCAATTGACAGTTTTGTATCACTCCTATGCTTGCGCCTTCGCTCAGAAGAGAGGCTTGCTTCCACCAGCGTAGGGCTTCCCAGCCTAGGTGAGACACTGTCCAGCTGACGGTGTCTGTCGCGCTTGGGGTGCAGCCTAAGGCACTGAGCCACACTTGGATCGGGGGCTTGTGGAGTAACCCTAGTTGGGTGGGTGATGAAGCCGAGGCGATCAGACCCAATAGTTTTTAACACAACACCAATTATACTGTGAACCCTTGTTGAACAGGGCCAGACAGTTGCAAATGGCAGCCACTCTGTTGTCCGACAGGTAGGCTTGCACTGTGTGGGCCACTGCTCCTTCCTGCGACTGGGCAGATCAACCAGTCGTTCAGCTAATTCATCACCCTAATCACTTGCAGCCGCAAGCGAGCTAGGATGGCATCCATGCACTTAGAAACGTGCGGGGGCTAAGGAGAGGTTGAACCACAGCACAGAAAACTCAGGACGCTCCCCTGTAAGATGAAGCGGAGATACTTCCTGTGCACTAGACGAATAGCAACGTGGAATCTGCGTTCTTTCAGTCCAGTGTGATAAACCATTCGCCCGGCCGGACAGCCTGGCGAGTACGGCAGATGCCAGCGCGTAACATCCGGTGCAACCACCGGTGCAGGCGGGGTCAGCTCCGGGGCCGGCGTTGGCTGAGCTAGGGCCACAGAAAGGGCTTGAGTCTGCTGCCTGGCCAGGCCCAGCGCTGCGTACAGCTCAGCCGTGTACTGAAGCACTCAGGCACCAAGGGTGCAGACACACCGAGGACACTGAGTGAGGTAGTATACAGTACTGGTGCACCGAAGCATCGGGGCACAGATTGCAGGTATTATTCACATGCCTTAACCGCCTGAAGTCAACACAACCTGGGGTAGCGCAAAGCATACACCGGGGTGGATACCCAGCAAGTTTGTGAGGGTAAAATAACGGTCACCACGGCAGCGCGTGTGACTACTTTTAAACAGCGCACCGAGTAGACGGGCTGAGACAAGCCAGCAGGAGCCGCTCAACAGCGGGGCCAGCAGCGCTGGGTCCCGGTGGAAATAACGCTGTATTATTTTTTATTTCTAAACTGCAAGGCAGTAAAGAAACGAAAATACACACCCTCCACACAAGCTGTGCGGGTAAAAATAATAGTTACCACAGCAATGCGGGTAACTGATTTTGTTTTGTTTTTACCAGCCCACCGAGTAGGCGGGCTGAAACATCTCGACTGCGGGGCTCAGCATAGCTGGGTCCCGATGGAGGAATCACGCTTGTATCGTTTTTTATTATTTTTAAAAACACACATACACGCACACAACAGCAAGCTGTGAGGGTAATAAAGCAGACACCATGGCAACTCGGGTGAACTGAATATTTTAAGCGCACCGAGAGGGTGGGCTGAGGCAGTCCAGCAGAGTCAATTCCACAACGGGGCATGGCAGACGAGGGGCACAGAGGAGGAACACGTGTCTCTTTTTCTTTTAAACTGCTACATTATTATTATTTTATTCCTTAGCAGACGCCCTTATCCAGGGCTACTTAATAGCAGAGGAAAGCAGAAAACAGCGATCGCTGTAAGGCTTTCAGCAGACTGCAATTGCAAAGTGATGTAGGCTGTTAAGCAGAAAAAAGAGTAAACACAGCGTAGTAACTGGACAGGGGTGTCTAGCCTGGACTACGTGCAGTCACACGACCGGGGCAGCGCGTAGCTTACTGTGGAGTGAAGCACCTTCTGCAGGCAGAAGGCAACGAGGCACCTCATGCAGGCACCTCACCGAGGCGCTATGCGCCCTGATGTACTAAGCACCTGCCTACCGAGCAACATACGTCCTGTGTGTATGATGCGTCGCAGACCTACAGAGAAGGACTTCCCGATATGGTGCTGACTTTGTGCATTAGCACTGAGGCACTGCTCGCACTACGTTGAACACTGGTAAGTGTTAACATAGTGTGTCCACTCACTAGCGTTACAGCAAGGTATGCTGAGCCCCGTGCGAGTATCCTGTTTTCACAGATACTGTGCAGCACCGTGAGCTATGTGCCAGGTTGAGCAGTGCTTACGGATTAACCCATGCGTCCCAAGCGCACTGTGTACTGCATTCGAGATGCTAGACAGAGACTCCAGAGACAGGATGTCTGGCTTGTGCATAGCACTAAGCACTGCTTTCACTGCATTTGACCCACAGGTACTGACACCGTGTAAAATTCGCTAGCGCTACAGCTAAGGCTATTAACACCGCTTACCCTGCGCCGGGTACCGTGGGCAGAAGTGCACTGTGTACTACGCAGCGTATGAGCACTAGTGTACAACCAACTACGGCTGCACCGTGTAATATGTACACCGCTTGAGCTGAGCTCAGTGCGCACTGGTATTACTGTGCAGCACCACGAGCTATGCGCTAGTAGAGCAGTACTTACGCAATGAGCGCAATGTGCACCGCACTGCTTGCCTCGAGCGTTCCAAACGCCTTGCGCAGTGGGTACCGTACATTGGGTGAACTGCGTACCGTGCACACTGTGCGTAACTGTACCTTAGAACAAGCGCAACATGCACAGCACTGCTTGCATCGAACATTCTAGACACCTCGCGCAGCGGGAGCGTAAACTGTATACCCTGCATTCTGTGTGTAACCTTTTGGAAGGAGCAACGAGCACCTGCGCGTTATGTGTGCTGTGAATATCGTTCTGCGTACACTGTGTACTGGGACCAAGTACCGTGTGCGTTATGCTCCTACACTGGCATCAGATAATACGCAGCCTGTGTCAAGAGAAATCAGGCTGTGCATGCGCCGCGGTACCGCAGCACCGGAGAGGATGCTACGCAAAGTGTCACACCTGGTCAGCGCAAAGCGTGTACCAGGGGGGGACAGAGGCCGAAGCCACGGTGGGTGAAGTTTTTTAGTCAAGCAAAAATTAGTTTATAAGAAGGAAGGAAAGAGAGAGAGAGTACACTGAACGCACATGAACCGACTCACCGCAGCGGTCAGGTTCGGCCGGCAGCTCTGCTTGGACGGGGATACGGCAGTACCTAGCCCCAAGGAAGGGAGCACGGCTGGGTCACTCGACAGCGGGGATACGGCCAGGCCTGGCCCCGAGGAGGATACTTGTGTAACTCACTTTAGGAAAAGACAACTCACTCGCGGGTGGCTGCACAGACAGCCGCTCACATACGACAGACAGTAAAAAGAGAGCGGCCCACCAAGGGGGGCTGTTGAAAGACAGAAAGATGAAAGACTCAGTCTTTTTCAAGAGTTGTTGCTTCAGCACGAATGCTAGGAACTACAACTGACCCGAATCGACTCGAGGGCTCTTCCTATCAACACGCTCAGTTCTAGACACAGATGTCTTACCTTACCATCTTGAGAAGGAAAAAGAGGGAGATCTTCCGGTGAGTGATGGCTTTGTACCCTCGGTAGGCGGGACCGAGTGTGTCATCACAGGAAAGGGCCTTCGGCAGCTCTGATATAGAGAGCTCAGTATTACCTACCTCTAGGGCAGGGAATATCCCATGCTTAATGTTGGTGGTCGTCTTCAATTTGAAAGGGAACCTTTGTTATCACTTTGCTGAAAAATGAAGACAAAACTAAAATCATGTTTCATCTTGTACACTATCCACTATCAGCTGTCAGAGATAGACCGTCTTCACAGGGCAGAGAGTTCAAGCCATTACAATTACAAGTTATGTGTCCCTACTTCCGAGAGTGATTGTATGAATTGCAATCTTCCACTACAAAGTCAATTGAGATCTCTAGAATCCACTGAAGTAGATATTTTCTAATTACTGCTAAAATGGGCTTCAAACCAATGATGCAAAAGCACATGTATCACATTGCCACTCCAATGAGGCACACAGCCAGCCCTCAGATTGTCTGTATCTGGTAGAACAAGAACATGCATTTGTAGAAATGGCCTTTGTGGCTTTCAAAGAATAAAGATTGCAGTGACTGATCGAATCAATACCTTTTGATGAATAGAGTTACTGGCCTTGTCACAAACAAAACATTTTTTTTTATAATGCCGGTTTTTTGTAAAGAAATATGGACTTGTGTCTCAAACCTTCTAAGGTACAATACATGAAAATGTATTGAATAAACCTTTATGAAAAAAAAACATGAACTGTTCGTTAAATTTAAAGAAGCCAGTTCAAGATATCGTTCAATTAGGTCTTCATCTGTACTAAAAGATCTGGGTTTTCAATAAGGTAGATATATTTGTCTTCATTTTTTGCTTGTTTGTATGATAAAACATATATATATATATATATATATATATATATATATATATATATATATATATATATATATATTCAGTTTGGTTACAGGTTACCTTTATTTGAACTCATTTTGGTTTATATTTTTTTAAGTTTACAATAATTGGAGGCTTTGTTTTGAGAGCCAATAAGAAATCATGCATCTGATTGCATTACCAGCAACTTGCAGTTACAATGATTTGGTTTCCCAGAAATATCTTTGTGATGGAAAAAAAATGTTGATATGCAATGCCTGCTGCCTCTAGTTTTGGGTATAGAATCCCTGTATGCAACAATCTCCTGTCTGCATTAAAAGAACACTAATCCAGAACTGAACACGTTTAAAGTGTCTAAAAGCTGCAATGCTCACATTGGTTTGTCCCAAGATATTTGACACCTTCTCCCAAGCAATCTGCTGGATCCTCCCCTTTCCTGTACACCGACTAATAATTAATTTCCCAAACTGTGATTCCACTCAGTCCATTTCATAGCTAACCTCAGTGTTCAATAGCCTTGTTACCCTTTCTGAGCAGAAAACCTTCTATGTTATTTTAGATTGGAGCCAAATTTCCTCAGAAATACACCATTATATTGTAAAACAACTTTTAGGTGGACCATTATAACAATTTAATTTTAAAAGATATTGGATAAACTCTGGTTTAAAATCTCATTTGAAATTCAGATGGGGCCAGATTAAATCTGTCGTTCCACTGCAAAGTGTTATCTTACTGTGCATTGTCTCATTCTGTAATGCTTAGACATTTCCATTCCCAATGTCGTGGGGTTGTTATTTTCATTGTGTCAGGCCTGACAAACCTGGGGGCTCCGCCAGGGTGTCCTCGGCTCACCACACACCAGCGACCCCTGTAGTCTGGCCGGGCGCCTGCGGGCTTGCCTGTAAGCTGCCCAGAGCTGCGTTGTCCTCCGACGCTGTAGCTCTGAGGCAGCTGCACGGTGAGTCTGCAGAGTGTAAAGAAGCAGGCAGCGGACGGCACACACTTCGGAGGACAGCGTGTGTTCATCTTCGCCCCTCCCAAGTCAGCGCAGGGGTGGTAGCGGTGAGCTGAGCCTAAAAATAATTGGGCATTTCAAATTGGGGAGAAAATAAAAAAAAACTAATTGGCAACGACTAAATTTATAAAAAAATAAATAAAAAAAAATAAGGCCTGACAAACCTTCTTTTGTGAACGTATCTGATTGTAAGTTAATGTATACACATGAAGGAAAAATAATGTTCTGGACAGGCTCCATGAAGAGTCCCTTTGACTTCCACAGGTTTTATGCAACACAATTTTTGTTCCTGGGTAGTAAGTGTTATTTCCTAATTGCTTATGCCTCAAAAGTATAGAAAATGGCTATTATTCCCCACTAACTTTGCTTTTGTGACCAGGACAGTGATATTTTGAAATTTACCTATTTCCAATGAGAAAACGGGCGAATTTGTGTCTTTTCATTCACATAAAGTCAGAAAAAAACAACATATTAATCCAAATTAACATGTATTTATACTAAAGTAATACAAAAATGACTACAAAAGATTTAGAAGTGAGTAGTTTTTCGAGATTTATGATTATACTGTAAATCACTTTCACGAATCAGCCCCCAAATGTAGTCTCCCATCATGTTCTCGTTATACTGTCCTTGGCAACGGCGTTCAAAGTCCAGTATATCCTGGTGGAAGCGCTCGACTTGCTCCTCCGAGTACGCTCCCATGTTCTCCTTGAATTTATCAAGATGAGCATCAAGGATATGGACTTTGAGGGACATCCTACAGCCAATTGTGCCGTAGTTCTTCACCAGAGTCTCAACCAGCTCCACGTAGTTTTCGGCCTTGTGATTGCCCAGGAAGCCCCGAACCACTGCGACAAAGCTGTTCCAAGCCGCTTTCTCCTTACTAGTGAGCTTCTTGGGGAATTCATTGCACTCCAGGATCTTCTTTATCTGTGGTCCGACGAAGACACTGGCTTTGACCTTTGCCTCAGACAGCTTAGGGAAGAAGTCTTGAAGGTACTTGAAGGCTGCCGACTCCTTATCTAGAGCTCTGACAAATTATTTCATAAGGCCCAATTTGATGTGCAGTGGTGGCATCAGCACCTTCCGGGGGTCCACTAGTGGCTCCCACTTGACGTTGTTCCTCCCCACAAAGAACTCGGTCCGCTGTGGCCAGTCCCGCCTGTGGTAGTGCGCCTTGGTGTCCCTGCTGTCCCAAAGGCAAAGATAGCAGGGAAACTTGGTAAAACCACCTTGGAGATCCATCAGGAATGCCACCATTTTGAAGTCTCCTATGACCTCCCAGCCGTACTCAAGGCGTCCAGCAAGGTCTTTATGCTTTTGTAACCCTCTTTGAGGTGCACTGAGTGAGCCAGGGGAAGAGACGGGTACTTGTTACCATTATGGAGCAGCACGGCTTTGAGGCTCCTGGATGAGCTGTCAATGAAGAGGCGCCACTCATTCTGGTTACAGGTGATTCCGATTGCCTCGAACAGACTGGTCACATTGTGGCAGAAGCAGAGCCCATCTTGACGGGTGAAGAAGCTGGAAAAAGGTTGGTGACGCTTCCTCTGATCTGCGACTTGCACACTTTCATCCAACAAGTTCCATTGCTTGAGCCTGGACGTCAAAAGCTCGGCATTGGACTTGGTGAGACCAAGATCTCTAATCAAGTCGTTGAGGTCTTTTTGTTGGGGTAGTATGGGTTTCTCTCCTCAGCTCCACCTCGGAAATTGTCATCTGGATCTACAACGTCTTCCTCGTGCTCTGACTTGCTGCTCTCTTCTAAAGACGGCTGCTCTCACTCCGGAGGAGTGGGTACTGGGAGCTTATGGCAGTGTGGCACCGGGGCGATGGATGAAGGAAGGTCCGGATACGTGATAGCAGGTGCATTCTTGCCAGTCCGATGTTTGGAAGGGTCCACCATGCAGAAGTAGCAGTTCCTTGAGTGGTCAGTGGGTTCCCGCCAAATTCTTGGGATAGCGAACTTCATGGCTCTCTTTTCCCCTCTGTACCATCCTACAAAAATACATTTATTTCACCCATGACTAACGTGTAAGAGATTCTCGCAACATTTTTCATATATGACATATTTTTTTCAATAACATTGAAAATTGTAAAACATTTTAAAATTAAAAACTTTTACAATTTTAAAAATTTTAATAAATGTTATAACATAAAATTCCAAGCAACAATTGTCCATCTTACCTTCCAGAGTTTTTTTTGCAGTGCTCGCAGGTGAAATGAGGTGCCCAGGGTTTGTCTTGATCCCCGACAGGCATGCCGACATATGCCTTGTAGGCCTCACACATCTTAGCAGATGCTTCCACAGAGTACTTTTTCGCTCTTGTCTTGATAAATTGGCCGCAGACATAGCAAAATGCGTCTGCCGGATGCTTGCAGCCTCTTGATGTCGTCTCAGAAAAATGCAGATATGTATCCACTTAGGCAGCTGGAACTAAACTGAACTGGTGGGCTTAAGGCCCCTGTATTTATACTACTATTTATATTACTGGAAAGTTCTAGAAAGTTCTAGAAGTTACTCCAAGTTTACTCAGCACTGAATCTATCTGGAATGTTCTGGAAAATAGGTAAATTTCAAAATATCACTGTCCTGGTCACAAAAGCAAAGTTTGTGGGGAATAATAGCCATTTTCTTTACTTTTGAGGCATAAGCAATTAGGAAATAACACTTACTACCCAGGAACAAAAAAAAAAAAATTGTTACACGGTGTTATATACAGTGATGCCCAAAAGTATTGACACTCTCTATTCATGTAAGCAGGGTGTGATTTGATGGGGATGGGGAGATTTCCTTGGCTCTGCTTTCTTTATCCCTGGGACTGCACTTCTGCACTTTCAGTTGTCATCCCAGGGGGGGATAAATGCCCCCGATAAAAGATTTTGAATTTACAATGACTTTCTTCGGGAAATTTTTAAACATCAGATATTTAACATTATAAATGTATGCTAAGCACTTTAGACCTTGAGATCAGTAGCACATTGTAAAAAAAAAAAAAAGTTTGGAATTTGGTTTCACTGGAGCCGGATCATGAAGTTTGGTTGTATAAAGTGGATCAAGCTCAGATTCCACTCACTTGTCATTGTCATCCAACAGTAGTGCTGCACGCACCGTAGTAAGGCAAATTAACCAATGAAAATCAACTATGTAAATGTCATTAAGTTGCTGTATTTCAAACTGTTATTTTGTATTATCATCTATACTAAAAAAAAAAAAAATGAAGAGAAGACACCAAAAATCCATAGTAGCTTTTTTTATCAGAGGCTGAGTAGGGCAGGCTTGCTTTTTGACATGGAAGGCAAATTGCGCTTGGCTATGGGCTAGCCAGCGGATCGGTATTCTGCTCGTATTGTTTGGAAATCCTTGATCTGAGACCCCATCCAAAAGAACGACTGTGAATGAGTGGTTTGCAGTGCACAGGTGTACAGGTGATGCAAGTGCTCCAAACAACGACAGACACAAGTTCACAGTTCAAAACAGTTTTATTTTATTTTATTTCTTTCTTTCTTTTTGCAACCGGTTAAATAATAGTACTGGCTTTACACAACGATATGTATCACCAGCATATAAACCATGCACTTCAGTCCCGAAATAATATGACAAGAATAACACACATCACAGACACTGCCACTTCTACTGATAGTGAGTGGTCTTAGTGCAAGTGCAGTGCAAGTGCAGTGCAAGGCAATAATAGTGACAGTGGTGCAGTGTAGTCCGGGTTTGGTGCTGGCTGGTAGCGACATCTCCCAGGTTTGTGTTAGCCATCTAACAATGACAAACACAGACAGTTAGCAACAAACACACAAAACACTCAACGATATGTTTCTCAATTCTCCGTTTCCTTTCGATAACCATAACAAAGGAACAGATTACATCGTCACATCACCTGTTATACCCTTAGTCACGCCCCCTGCGATAGCTAGTTCATTCACTTCTCCTCCAATCCATGACTGATACATTGCGTACCACATTAGGGCGAAGACTTCAGGCATTGTGACTCCTCCCCCTTCCTGGATAGCTGGCTTCCGACTGACCCTGGAATGAACTGCCAGACCATCCAGTACGAGGCACACTGTTCCTGTTATGCAGCGCCCTCACAGGTTGGGAGGGAGATTGTTGAGTAGGATTAATTCGCTGTCTGTCACAACAACTTAGAATTGTTAAGGGATATATATATAAGCTGTTAAAATATATATGTTGTATTATGTTCAATGTATTGTTGTTACACACTGTGTAGTTATCAACAAGGTTATGTGCAACAATGCAAGCACTTGAGTGCGTTTTAACATTATTTCAGTTGCTGTAAGCATGGGTAGTTTTTGTTATTGCCTTTTGATACCATATCCATAAAAATTATAACGGCATTTATCCTGCAAGATGGCAGATTTGGCAAATGTGTGTGTTATTCCTAAAGTTTTTTTAGCAGTTGATTTGGTATAAATAAGTAACTTATTTATGATTCTCTTAACTGTTAAAATTGTGTACTACAGATGTTTCAAGGCTTAACCCTCGGAAATTTGACAAATCGCACCCTGCATGTAAGTTTTATACAAAAGTGTTGAATATCCCCCAAACCTGTGCAAAAAAGCTTGTATATGCCATTACAAGTCACCTAGAAACTGTATTAAATCCAAATAAAACACTGAATGGATGTAAGTTCATATGTATAAGCTGTTTTCAGTACTGCCATGTCATCACTAGGTTTCTTCCAGTCCTCAGCCCAGCTATAAAAGTGTACAACTAAATAAACTACCATTGCATACTTGTAAAATTAATGCCTGTTCATTGGCTACACCTTTTGTCTACCACAACCATTGTAATCAGTATGCTCGGTAAAGAGTTTCAAAATTTGAATGGGATATGTCCACCTAATTAAAACTTTAGAATAAGTAAATACATTAGTGACCTCCCACTTCAAGCATTGTCAGATGTTGTGCAGTTTGAAAAAACATGTTCTGAATTAACTGTATTGACTGCTGTACTGCCAGAAGGGGCGCTGCTGCGGGTGAAAGCAGTGTCATCAATGTGAGGATGCTCATTGTCCCTTCAGAATTTTTTTGCTTCTCCAGGTCTGCCGATGTTATTGGGGGACACTGTCATTTTGTCTTTTCCACTTGGTCTTAGTTTTTTAATTACTGCTACGAATACATTGTTTGCATTGTTCAATGCTGAGTCTTTTGCTAGATTTACTTTTCTGCTGTACAGTGGGTCATTCAAAAATCAATCGATGACTCATGTGTTTATAAAGCTTAATATGCTGTACTGTTCTCCATCTCTATTTCTTACGGAACCGGCACGAAATTCTCTGAGGTGACTTCAACTTGTCCTTAAAAAGTACATTAAATGTAAGAGGTCTACCTTTTTCTTGGGACCAGTTTTGTTGGATATACACAGTCCGTTTACAAGCCTTAATTGTATTATTTTTGTTTCAGTCAAGTTCGAGTTGATTCAGTTCTGGTTCCGTTATTTCACTATGCTAATTTTTCTTTTTAAGAAATTTGAATTTCTGGTACTTTTTCCGGTTCAGGAAATTCATCTTCATACCATTCTTCAACAGTTTTTCCATTAAAAAGATTAACATTTAATTCTGGGTCTAACATTTGTTTTAGGTTAATGGTTAGTTACAGATATGAAATGTTATAGAATAAGGACAGGTAAGTGGCAGGGGAATTTTATTCAAAGGTGATGTCTGTTGAAAGGTTGTGTGGGATTAACGTATGGCTCATATAACTCAGCTAACCAATCAGAGAGCACGATTTTTCCAAGCAGATATATAATGTATTTTAAAACCTTTAACAAGGAAAAGTTCCACTACACAATGATGTTAATGTTATTTTACAGGCAGTAGTAGACCATAAAAGATGTTTAGGGAACATTCATATAGGATGGCCAGGAAAGGTCCAGGATGCCTGTGTTGTGGGAAACTCAACAGTGTATAGAATGGGACAGACAGGACAGCTATTTCCAGATTGGACTGAAGCTTTAATGGAGTCAATATCCCTGTTGTGAAATTGGGTGATGCTGCCTACCCACTACAGCCCTGGTTATTTCATCCTTTCCTTAACTACCCAACTGCCCATTTATTTTGGCAATTTCCATGTTAAAAATGCTATCTTTTTTATTTATTTTTTTTGCAGATTTTTCATTCTTAGTCCTCAAATAAGCAATTTGGACAGTTTTCAAAAAAAATGTTGCTATATTTTTTAAATACACACTTTTTATTGTGATTATGAAAAACAGAAATACAGTATTTCAATAGAACTTAAATAACAACAATGTGTTTACATAACATCATTTTTTTACAATGGCAGCATTAAATAACATTATAATACTTGTGCAGGCATATCACTTTTTAGAAATTATTTTTTGTGTGATAGATTTCAAAGCAGACGCACTTCAAACCCTCATCAATGCTAATGTCTTTATATGTTAGCATAGCGCAGTTCGAGGGGCGTAGAGCTGGGGACCTCTAATTTCCTGCGCATACGCATGATCCTACCTATGTAGTCCAGTCACCCTCTTCGTCCATCGTCTCCACAGGCGGCCCCCCTCCTGACATGCTTAAAGAGATAAAAGCTCTTCTCCAGCGTATTATTTTTTCTTAGCTAGCCTCCTGGTCTCTATTCTCATTGCCACCTCTGAGTTCCTGTATCACAGGGTAGCTGACTGTGGAGACGTTTCAGTCACTCTTAAGTCTCATGACCAAAGGCTCCAAAAAAGCCTCTCTGTGGGAGAATTCATCCTCGCCTTCTCTATTCACAGCGATATTCTCTGTTTTGCTTATCCTCACAGACTACAGGAGCTCAATCAGTATCTCTTTTTCACTGTAGAGCTGTCTGTGTGCTACGGGGGAACCGTTTTATGAATACCACCGTGCATTCTTAGCCAAAGCTGCTGCCACTCTTTCTGCCGATAATCGAATCGTGGACTGGTCCCGCTCCGACCCAGATCTCTTCACCCATATTTTCAGTGGTATCCACGGTAATGCCTGCAGCGTGTGCGCCTCTACCGCACACTCCACCTACTTATGCCCTAAGGCAGCAGCCGGTTCTTTTAAACCCAGCTCTCGCTCCTTACCTTCTCTTCTAGGGTCAAGACAACCCCCCTCTGCTTTCAGCCACGCTTCAGCTCCGCCCACCAGATATCAAACTCAAGATATCTACGGCCGCCCCATCAAGTTTTCTGGCGGCAGACAAATCTCCAACAATTTTAACTCTTCCGTCTGCTTCAACCAGTCCTGTGAGAACCTGCATATCTGCAGTTTCTGTAACGACGCCCATTCCCAGTACATCTGTCTTCTTTCAGCTAAGTGACAGTCAAAGTTGCTTCTGGCTTCCACCCTTATCAACGTTCCTACTCTCGCTAACGTGTTTCAAACTCATCCCGACAAGCCCCTCTGTTATTTAATGAATGGTCTTTCAAATGGTTTCTACACAGGCATTTCTCAAGTTCCTTCTGCCTCTCTTGTCTGCCACAACCTTCGCTCTGCCATCTCAGAGCCACAAGTCGTCAGCTCCCTTATCCAGGCCGAAGTTGAGAAAGGCTTTATGGTCGGCCCCTTCTTAGCACCCCCCTTTACTACTTACCACATCAATCCCATAGGCATAGCCACAAGTACTCCTGCAAGAAGCGCCTTATCATTGACCTCTCCGCAATCCCTTCTTCATCCATAGGAGTAGGCGGGTTCCTGGCATCAGAATGGTTCTCCAGCACCTGGGCCCCCAAAATTCAGCTTCTTCCCCCTCAAGAAAAATCTACCGCTGTTCTGGAAATCTATCCAATTGTGCTGGCCGCTCTCCTCTAGGGTTACCAGTGGTCAAGGAAATCAATCCTTTTCTTCAGCGATAACAAACCCACAGTGCATATCATTAACAAAGGACCCTCTCATCATGCGTCTGCTTTGTTGTCTCATATGGTCTTCTTTTTCTTTTAACTTCTTAATCCAAGCCCGCCACCTTCCAGGTATCTACAATAATGCTGCTGATGCTGTTTCTCGTCTGCAGGTATCCAAGTTCCATCAGCTGGTCCCATCTGCTTTCCCAACCCCCCAGTTCCACCAGATGCTGTTCAACTGAATCCTACTCTCAGGAACCTCCTTAAATCTGCTCAGCATTACATGTCTACAGCCCTCGCCCCTTCTTCAAGAGCTTCCTATTCTACAGCCTGGTCAGCATTTTCAACTTTTTTCACCCAGGATCAGAGTCTTCCTATTCCCTTATATCTAAACTGGATCCTGGCTTTCATAGTCCATGCTAGGGACTCTCTTCATCTTGCCCAGCATATATTAAATCTTACATTTCTGGGATACAATACCACTACCGTATCATGTCTGTGCCCTCTACCTCCATACTCTCCATACCAGCGGTTCGCCTGACCCTCCGTGGGATTCTTAAGAGTGTTCCTCCTGCCTCAACCTCCCATCTGCCCATATCAATGGACATTCTCCATTCGCGCATCCTTACTCTTCGGAAAGGCTGCTTCTCGCCCTAAGATGACATACTCATGGAGACCAGCTGCATCTCAACCTTCTTCAGCTTCCTCAGAAGCTCCAAATTCACTGTTTCTTCTGCCTCTAGTTTCCCCCTGACAGGTATTCATCTCTGTGATCTTTCTTCCATTTCAGACTTCTACTTCATCATTCGGCTGCATGCTTCCAAGACGGATCAGTTTCGGCACAGTTCATTCAGATGTCTAGGGTGGAGTCCCCTACCTGCCCTTTCTCCTCAATGTCAAGGTATCTTTGTAGCAGGAAACCCTGCCCCCCTCGGACCCTCTGTTCATTGATTCATCTCGCTCCATTATCAGTCGCCACTGGTTCTCAACCCACCTCTCCACCCTTGTCTCCAGAGCATGTCTCCCTCCTCGGCACTACACCCCTCACTGTATAGGCGCAGTCACCTACGCCACAAAGGCCAATGTTAATCTCAGCTTGATAAAGAACATGGGGTGCTGGTCTTCTTCCGCGGTGTATTCCTATATCCATTCATCTTCCTCTGACATAGCCACAGCCCATTTCAAAATCGCTAGTATGCCCGGAGTGGGGGCTTCCTGACCGCCGGGGCCACCAGAGGTTTTCCCCTAATTAAGGTTTTTTTCCTCTCCACAGAGTGGCGGGCACACGTAGTTACACCTACTAAAATGTTTGTCCCGTTTGTCCTTCTGGTCTTTTGTCTATGTTATGCGTTGGCATTTGGTTTCTGTTGTTTGTCTCACAGTGTGGGTGGTTTTGCGAGGTGCCGAGGATCCATCCTTTTGGGGGGCAAGTGAGTCTCACTTCCCTGACCTCAGGTCCAGGCATCCGCCTACCTTCCTTTTCAAGAGGGGGTTCTCACCACGTGAGTCAGAGGGGCAGCTCTTCAAGTCATAACCTTCGTACATGTTTTCGGTCGCTGGGCTTCAGTCAGCAACCACTTTCTATCCTAGTTTCCAAGTCCGGGCCATCGGTTTGCTGCTAAGTCCGGGTTTCAGCCCGCTCCTCTATCCTAAGTCCGTTCTTTCCTAGCGGCACCCTGTCCTACTTAACTGCTCTTTTCTGCTTCCTCCTGCCCCATCCTTACATACCCAGCTCACGCCCTGTGAACTAGCACATATACATCAGAAAACTCAATTATAGGTTGAACAGAGCCAGAAATGTGTGTAGAGTGAGCGTTTGATAGATTAAAAGGTCGTTGGCAATGTCTACATAAGGGCACCGACTTCCACCTTTCAATTAACAACACAATCATTGCAGCATGCTGTACTCTTCACAACATATGTGAATATCATGGTGAAGAATTTGAAGAACTTCTGAATTAAATTGCTGGTGTGTTTCATCTCGATCCAGTTTTACGTGATGCTTTGAAATGGACTGATCGTGATTATCATAAATGGGAACTTGTGGGAGCCAATTTAATTAATACATTTGTTTAATGCTTACAGTAAGAGAATAGTGCTGTATTCAGTTACGCAATACTGCACTATTCTCCTACTGGAGGAATTAAACAAAGTCATTTAATTAGCGAAGTGCTCCCCCCTTTCCCATTCATGATAATCAGTCTAAGCATCACATAAAAAAAGAATGAGATGAAACACTCTAGACCCTCACTGTGCAATTTAAAAGTTGGCTAAACTATTCTGGAGGAAATGTATTTTGAAACAGTGTTCTATGGCATGCCCCAGAGTTTTTACAATACAGAGTTTTTTAAACACTTTATTTATTCTTTCATTTTTTTACTTTTCTACCCAGTTTACAACAGAAACACATTGACTGTCCAAGAAAAGGTTTTTTTTCTATTGCAAATATCCATAAGCTTCTTTGCAACCATGACCATACCAACTGCTCACCATTTTGCAACAGTCCCACTAGTCAAAGCTCTATGCTTCATATTTAAAGCTCAAAACAAATTTGAGCTCAATAATCTGAAAAGCAACACAGGATGTGAAAACAATCAATCAAATGTAACTAATTATTGCAGTCAGTCTCTGCCCTCCAGTCCTCTAGATATACTATAACTCCACGCCCAGCAGTCTGTGGCACTGCTCTTCCAATATTATTCTTTCTCTTTGTGATTACAGATTCATCTAAATATTACTTGCTTGAATTTGCTTGAACAAATTTCTTGCACCTAAAGGTAAACCCAGCTTTGTATCTCTTACTTTTCTCGTCATATTCAGTCTGCAATTCCTCCTTCTCAGTTTGGCTAGTGTTATTATTATTATTATTTCAACATCATTTGTTTGTCCGCTCACAACCTCTACTGGCTACTATAATTAGAGCACCATGTCAGATCAGACACGCAGTGCAGCTAACATATGCTGAGCCTTTTATATGTTGATCTAGCTCGTTGAATTTTGAGGCTTTCACCAGCTGATAAAGAGTCATGTAATGTCCAGGATTGGTATCATCTGGTGTGATTGGAGGGAATAGCCACATCTGAGATTTTGGTAGCTGTTATATCTATTGAGTTTGGGCAGGAACTTGCATTGCAAACACAGCGCCTAAATGCTACCAAACCACATCTTCTGTTTATATTGTGAACAGGATGACAGACGCTGAATAAGCAGACAGTGGTATTAGATGAAAAAGACCAGGGTTTATTATGAACACAAGGCAACACAAAGCCACGCGGTTAGTAATATTAGTTCAGAACACAAATGGCAACCGGCAGAGATCTTTCCAATAGCCTTTTGGGATCACTGCAGGCCAGGTCCCAGCCTGCCACGAGCACCCCATGTTGGTCCTGCTGTGAACTGCCTCACAATATGCTTCATCAAAAACTTCCACTCCTCCAATAACATTGTTAGCTTTTTGCTTTCTCTGATAACTTTCAAGCTGCTGTCAAACATAGTCTTGGTAGTCAGTATAGTACTGGGTGTAACTGACATACCCTTAGATGTTTCAGGTTAGAAGTTATCCTCTGACCACCATGGACTTTCCCATTCCAGTATGTGTGCAGCTTTTCCAAAGCATAGTCAAATACAACTGTTTCTTTCTGATTGTTGTCCTCCTGAGAAAGACTCTGCTGTGCCGATTGAAGAGATTCAGTGATACACCTGCTAACCACCTTGAACAACTTGACCACAGGTGTTCAATTGGATTGAACATGGAGAGGCCTGCTGGCTCACATGTCGAGATTAACATATCAAAACATACAGTATATTTCTATAGGCGTCCAAGGAAAAACTGATTCAAATTTGATTTGAGGCTCCAATCTGGCCCACCATCTGTGATTGTAGCAAACACTAGCTTCTTTAGTTCAGAATTACATTGCATTAAGTTCCTAATATAATTCACATTATCTTATATAGAAGTTGATGGTGATTTTGCACATGTATTGAATACCCACAATGGCCCAGTGGCTGGCTGCTGCACAGCATGCCATCCCAACTTATCTTTTGAGAAAGCAGGTGTTTTCAATCCGGCTCAATAGGATATCCTGGGATTGGAAAATCATGATCATGGTTGTGTGGCATGTCATCATTTGGAAAGAAAAGTGACGCAGTGGCCCCCAATGTGTATCTTAGCTTTACCGTCACATGAGAAAATTACAGATTATTCTGGATAAAGTGCACACACCTGTCTAACATTTGAAACTGTTGCAAAATACTCTTGTGCATTTGGGTGGTCATGGCTGATACCAATTCTGACATCAACTGCATCTTTATGCTTTGCTGATTCTCTTGAGGTGGACTTTGCTAGTTGTAAATTTTGCCACAAGATATGTTGTCCAGACCGTTCAGTTTTTAGAACATGTTGTCGTATCTCTTCTTAGCAAATACCACATGATGTAACAGTCCCTGTTCTTCTCTCATTAGCTGCAAAACCATGCAATTTCACAAAATTCATAATTCCTATCAAGAGCCCAGTGTATTTTTCTTGCAATGGTACTGGTCCAGTTTTTCAAGTTGGTTGTGGTTCCTTCTCACTTGATACAGTTACAACTTCATCTCCTTCACCTTCTTCAGAGGGGAGATCAAGACAGAAGCTCATGAAATATACCAGGCCTGAAAACTAGTTCTGTGAAATCCAAAAGCAGAAAAAGGAAACACATTCACATAACTCTTCTCACCATATCTTGTTCATCATTTTGCAAGTAATGGCATATCCCAGCTTCTGAAGGGTTTCCACACAACTGAAGATTGTAGCAGGAATCCTTGATAAATGGAAGAACTTTAAGCTACTCTGCAGACATGGGGTTGTAGAGCTTGCATAGTGCCACTCTGTTCAATTTTAACAATCTTAGGCAAGACCTCCTCCCATGTAAAAACCAACTGTATTCATCATTTCATGTAAGTTTATTGAACTGTCGTCACATTTGTGCTCTAATACCAGCTTCTATAGGAGTAAGTTTAATGTTCTGTATTTTAAAAATAACATTACATTGTATAACATTGTGTGTGTGTGTGTTTGAAAGCACACTTCTGCAATTTTCAGTTTTGTAACTTGCTTGCTTGCATAACTATTTTAAGTAGGTCATAGGGTACTGCAAAATATGCTTCTCTGGAGACTCTGTACTGACTAATGATTATACGAATAAATCATTGAGAAATAAAAGTTTTAGTGCAATGTGACAGGGACATTCCCTGTGTCTGCCTCGTCCCCCATGTAAATTGTGTCTATGATTATGTCTAAAATTAAGATTTCCCTCTTAGCATCCCCTTCTAGAGCTCCCAATAAAAACATCTACTTTTTGTCCTTTATTTAATGGCTGCATGAGCATCATGGCTAATATGTGCTCCTTCCATCACCCCATTTCACTTCTGAGCCAGTACTCTTAAACGGGGACCCAAGACGCTCCTCTAAACAAAGGCATCATCATGGCCGAAAGGCAAGTGTACTGCTCAAACCAACCAAAATATTCTGCGGACAAACGCCAAAAGTAATGTGACAGGGGCTATTCGCACCCATGTAAACTTTTTTTCATAAATATGTAGGTGTGGTTACGACACCCTAGATTTACACAGCTCTCCAACAGCTGACAAGTTCAGAATTATCTTGATGGGGAGCAGCTCAAATACCAGCAAGGAAGGGAGAACACCACAAAGAAAATATGTTAAAAAACGAAGAGTTGCATTTCTTTACAAGTGACAAATAAATACCATTTCCAAGACCAATGAGTAAAAAACATAAAAAATACCATATGTAAGAATAACATTACTTGACATTTACTTGACAAGTACTTAATTTACCTAATTACCTTACCATCTGCACAGACAAGGACAAGAGTGGTGATCATGTCAATTGCACCTAGTGTGATGTGCTGGCTACCCCTACCCCAATTTACACAATTCTAATTTCCCTTCCCCTAAGGGCACCACCAGACCCACCCTTGGTGTACAGCTATAACCCTTGAGGCCACCTCTAAATCTAAAATAAAGATAAGATACTCCTTCAAGCTTAAGTACAAATGCTATAAAAACAGTACAGGCGTGCTGGCATGATATATTAAATCTACAATTTATAACGTGGGATCCAGAGAAGTCCTCAGTTACTGCCGTAATATTTTCAGCTTGCACGCTTACAGGTGGATCCTCAATAAAGCCCAGTACTGCAATCTCAGGTCCCTCTCCTCAATGACAGAGCAATAGTAAAAAGATATTAAAAGAAAAAGGTTCTGAGAACTGGATAAAACCAAGGAAAGGCAGCAACAATCAGTAAAAACAAGCAAAGGGGGCAGACAAACTGAACTTTAAAACAAACCGGCATTGAAACTTATGCAGGGAAAAGAGTCTCTCCTCTCGCTTCCCACCAGCAAATCAGCCTGTCTGCAGGAATCACGTGGTCCACAGTTACTCATGGTCAGCAATCTCTGTCTCCAAAGAATACGCGCTGCCAACTTTCCCTTCTCCTGATAGCTTGCTTTTATATTTTTCTTCTTTTTCGCACCGTCTACCAGTTCTGACTTTTTGTCCCCACACACCAGAGTTCTACCATCTATTACAGCAGCCACTCAGCTTGTCTCCTCCCCTTTATTTCCACTGCTTCCTGGTCTCGTTTTGCTGGATTTGTGTTCCTTAACCTCCCCATTCTTTTCTGCAGGTTTTTAAACTGCACCAGCAGTTGATTATCATTTTCAGGTGTGGGTGATAATTAGTCTCTGGTTGCAGGGGTGTGCATAAAGAAACAAAAAAGGAAAACTGTCCAAAATAGTGAAAAGTGACAAGACAAATACAAAATTAATAATACAACTAATACTAAAGTGAATAATATAACTCTAGAGCTTTAGGCTTTACAGTAGACCAGGCTATACAGTAGATCCTCTCATATCCGATCCAGTAAGATCAGATATTCCCTATTAACTGATGGATCTGTGGCACGTGTGATTTGAACATGCTTGTACCAACTGAACGGTACTGCTGGAAACTGATCAATGCACATTTTATTATAGGTCTAAAACAGTAAATTCAGCTCTTAGGAGGACAGAATGGATCCAGTTGCTGATAAAAAAAAAGATTATGCGTTTAGGAATTCAGTTTCACTTTTTAAATGCTGTCACTTCACTTAACTGTCCAGTTTGAACATGTTAAATCAAAGAACACAAGAAAGCAAGGGATTAATATAATTACTGTACCGTTTAAAAGCTGTAACACAATTTTTCGCCGCCTTCTGAAGCCAGTTTAAGTGCCCGCTTTCTCGGGTTAACACGCACGGTGCACGGATTACTTTGACATAGACGGAGAAAACACGGAAGTGCTTTTAAAATTGCCAAATACTGTGCTACACTGCTTTGTTTTGCAATCATTTCAATTTTCTGATTTGCTTTATATATTATAAGTGCAGTACTGTAGTGTGGTGTTTTCAGACACACTGATGTATCTGACATTGTTCATTTATAATGCCCCGACATTAATAAAGCAACTATAAGGTAGTATAACAACTCCCTCTGAGATAGTATATTTTTTACATCTCCGACAGACCTCTGGAAACAAATAAATTAAATATGACAGGTTCTACTGTAGTTTATTTATTTTTCTTGTCTTTTTGTAATAGGATCGACAGCACCTGCATTTGAAATAAACCTCCCCTTACCTGATTAGTTTAAGATGCAGTTGCCCCCCTCTGCGCTGTCATCAATATTGCTTAAAGCTAACATGCAAATTAGGTCATACCCCAAAAGTATTGCCAACGACTGTCACTAATGGAGATGGAAAGGGTATTATGCTACCAGGCCCACTGGCAGGCTTATGCAAACATATAATGCTGAAGCTGCATTTTTTTGGTTTAAAAATGTTTTTGAGTCTGTTGCGCCTGTTAGTTACTCTGTGAAGTCCTACTTTGAATGTGAGCTGTATTTACTGATACAAATAGATAAAATGGCCAAATTCAAAAGTGTTGAAACTAAATAAAATGTTAGTTAAGGTCCCGAATAAAAGTGATCCCTTCAATTAAGTAATGCAACCCGCAGATGAGGGCTTTATCGTCTGGTAAGGCTCACCTTGTTTCGTTAAATGTCCCGAGCCGAAGGCTTGGTCTTACAAGATGATAAAGCCCTCTTATGAGGGTTCTATTGCGATTAGAAAATGGATACGTTTATGCAGCACTAGTTTTTGTTGCTAATGATACAAACATTTTTTTATTAGCAACAAGTAATACAGTTTGCTCAGAATTCCATCTGAGGTCTGGTAGCCTTCACTCGGGCTTCATCCCAGAGGTGGATGTTTGTGTATTTGTGTAAGTTTCAGTATTTAAGTTATCGTTAGGTCCTAAAATTTATTATGGAAATAAAAGAAGGTTTTAGTAATAAAAAAATATCTCGTTGTCTACAGAATGTGTTAATCCTGATCATGCTGATCGTTCAGTAACTTGTTCACAGTGTGTGTTGATAAAGTCAAAGCCTCCTTCCTGGAAGAGAGCACCATATCTGTGTTGTTACTGACATGCTGAAATAAATTTGCTAAAAGTAATCGGACTGAATCCAGTTATTTAATTTCTTCAACTTGTCATTCAGACTGGAGACCAGTTGCTATTGTGGTAACTGTATTGCCGCTAACAGCATTGTGGTTACTTTATTTGCTATACCACATTTAAATAGATAGATAGGACAGTAGAATAGTCTACATTGACAGACAACATTCAGAGGGCATGTACAAGAATGGAGATGTTCTCTCAACAAGCAGCAGAAAGGTAAAATACACAAATATTGTATTTTCAGGTGGACTGGTTTGGAACAGTAATTAAACATAGTTTGAAAGATAACATTCAAGGTCTTTTATCAGAGATTTAAGCCCTTGTAATGACCAATCAGGTAAAGGAAATCGCTGCTCTATTTTTAAATAAGCAGTAAACCGGGCAAAGTTGCAAAAAAATTAATAAAACAAAAACCTTAGTGAAAGGAATGCAACAGACATTGGCACCCTCGTCTGAAAACAACTTGATAGTAATTTGTTCCGTTTCCATGATTAGTAAAACAAGCACCTAGATTCAAAAGGGGCGTTGTACAGAATGAAGTCAAATATATGGAAGCTGCTTCATTTTGATGCTTCTGTGAAGACATTGAAAAAGACTAGTCGAAACATTAGTCACTGAATTTTGGATTATTTGATTATTTCTATATTCAGCACGAGTGAGTGTTTAATATTTATGGATGAGTTTCATTTACTGTATAAGCATGGAATACATTAAATGAGTTCCGTTGGTCTGATTTTGTTGCTGCTGCTTTCAGTGTGAGGGCATTATTTCTAGTCATACTATGAATATAAAGAGTCATAGTAGTAACAGACTATAATAAACCAGCATACTAACAAGAATTGTGCATGCTTTTTGGGGGGATGGTGGTGGGCCTGTGAGCTAAACTACATTTTTTATAAACTATTTTAAACTTGTTTAACATTATTCCCTGCTTCAGCATATGATTACCAACCTTTACCACCATCGAATCCTCCATATAATTCTGTTCAGGAGCCTGTCTTGAAGAGATATACACAAGAACCTGTCATATGTTCCGATTCAAGATTTTCTTCTTTTCCTTATATCATTCAACCTTTGTGAACTCCCCAAGGCTCCCTGCAATTGCATTTTCAGCAATAACACAGTCATTGTATAAAGGTAAAAGCAATATTGAGACTACCTACTGAACTCCAGCTAAACTATGAAATCTGTCACAGAAGAACAGTGAGTC
The DNA here is from genome assembly GCF_902713425.1 of Acipenser ruthenus. Taxonomy (NCBI): domain Eukaryota; kingdom Metazoa; phylum Chordata; class Actinopteri; order Acipenseriformes; family Acipenseridae; genus Acipenser; species Acipenser ruthenus. The sequence goes on along the minus strand of NC_081198.1, from coordinate 29,338,599 downwards.
ATTTATACACACTGTGTGACATTAGCCTGAGTTTCAAATATCGATAAAGAACTTAATTCAAAATGCTTCCAACACATACTTTAGATACAGTAAAGTAACTTGAGAAACTGTTGATGTTTGTAAAGCATGAAAATACTTTACTTAATTGTTAAGTAGTTAAAATTTTTAAGTTCAGTGAAAACATAAATAGAAATGTAATCATTACTGTATGGATATTTACCTCCAGAAACCTGAATAAGATATACCAAAGTTGCTCACAGAACCTGTGACGCAGTCATGGCCAGACCCTGAGGACACAAAAGTACTGCTGCAATCATGAACGCAGCAACCTTATAGGTTAATGGTTATATTTCTATTTCAGGGAACTTCTATTTACCTTTCAAGTACGAAATCTAACCATTACCGTATGGGTGAGTTTACCAAAGCTATCACAAGGGCAATATTGCAGAATGACTGGAATGCTACAAGGCTAAGCCAAGAGGCTGCCTAGTGCGTTACCATACGGAACCCCAGTAACAGTATCTAGGGTGAGACAATTGAGGGAGAAACTCACCTCTATGCCTGTGTTCTAAGGGTCAACTGAGAAGCCGCCCTTCACACTCTAGTTCCAAAACCAGGGTTTTAAGGACCCATGACATTAAGTCTGTAGAACCTAATAAAGGTATAGGGAGTAGCCTACACCTCTGCATTGCAAATGTCCTTGACAGATGCACCCTGGAATAAAGCCCACAAAGTTGCCATGCCCCTGGTCAAATGGGTAGTGAGCTTTTCTGGAAGGGGCAAGTTAGCCAGCTCATAGGCAGTGCTGACCGTTTCTGCTGTCAATATGAACAGCTGCAGCTTAGAGACGGCTTGACCATGGGACTTCGCCCCATAGCAGACCAAAAATTGTTCGGACTGCTTCCAAATTTTCGTCCAGTCAACGCAGTATGCCAGGGCCCACACAGTCGCGGGCCAGTTCCAAACTCCACCTTTGTCAGCAGGCACAGCTGACTGTGCCGGTCTTTGAGGCTGCTGGGGCCTAGGGCACCAGTTTGCTGCTGGTTTATGAACTGGAGGTGGTCACTTGGAAAGCAGGTGCACCAGCTCCTTCGTGGATTCCCATGAGAGGTGAGAGCGCTGAAGCATCTCGTCCACCACAGGACAAAATGTATGCCCTGGTGTAATCAGGGCATCTAACAGCGGTACCTTGTCCCTGTTAGGCACAAATGCCTGGAGAAGCCAAAGCTGCCTATGTGCAGCTACCAAAGCAGCCAGGTTACTACCCACAGCCTGCCTGTTGAGTTTGGACACACAGAGACACTTGTTAACCAGGCGCAGCTCATCCAACTGTTGTGGTGAGGGCCTGTGATTCTCAGAAAGGGACCTCAGCAAATGGCACTGGTAGGCTACCAGGATGCTATCATAATTGCCCAGCCTTGCGGTGAATGCACTGGCCGAATACGCACGCTTGAGGATCCCCTCAGAGACCCGGTACTGCTTGTTGGGGCAGGTAGCATCCTTGAACAGGAGCAGTAAATTAGGTGCGTGGACCAAGGCAGCAATAGAAGCCTCCACCGGCAAAAATTGAGCCAGGCCCACCTTCTCCACATCATGTATCCTATAAAGGGCATCTATCGACCAACAACCTTGAAACTAGCACTGCAGGAAACAAATGCATCATTCAGTGAGTGATGGCATTTGTGGCAGTATATCAGGTGGGTTGCCAACACAGCTTAAAAATTATTTGGCCCTTTTTAAAACAGAATGGAAAAACAGATAGAATACAATTATTTAATTTCTAGGGTTTTCTGGAACTGTACCGAGATCCCTTAACCCTTTAAGGACCAAATGTTTTTCAGGAACAGGGTCTTTTTACTACAGTTGCAACTTGGAATTTGTGTAATTTTTCAGAACACTGGGGAACATTATAAAGTATTTCAGAAACCATACAAACTTTTCGTTTTTTTTTTTTTTTTTTTAAACACAATATATAGTTTTTTTATATTATTATTATTATTATTATTATTATTATTATTATGCTTAGAGATACATGTATAACGTGTTATTCTATGACCTGAGGGACCTTACAAAACTTATTGAAAGTTTTGTTGAAAATGTTGATGTTTGGGCATATTACAAGACATTGTTTCACCTGAGTGATTGGTCCTTAAGCAATAATGGGCACTACTCATGATTATTTTCTCAAAATAAATATTTATAAATAAAATAGTAGTTTTTCATTCCATTATTGTCAGTAATAAGTGAAAAAAAACCTTGTAAATATAGTTAATGAAATATTATCTGCTTGTATCCACTCGTTTTTTGATATTTATAAATATTGTAAAAACATATATATTAAAACATATGACAGAATACATATTCTAATCAGAGAATGTGAGCTCCGCTCTTTCTTCCATTCCGCTCCACTGCTTGTGATCCCCGCTCCGCTCCCCAGCTCCAGACAAAATAGGTACACTCTGCTCCGCTCGCCCTGTATTAAAAAAAATACAAAATAAACTAGCCTTTTTTCCCCTCACTGTGTTGCCGATTCCAGATGAAAATATGTAATGTACATTCAGAAAGGAATACCATTTAATCTTCCTTATTATAATTGCATCGCTTGACCCAAGTAAAAAAAAAAAAAAAAATCCCCAGCTATGATCAGCAAAGAAAAACGCCTAAATAAAGTTATCTAATTCAATTTGAAGATGCTTTCTCATTATTATTGATTGGTACTGAAAAAATGTGTAAATTGAGAATAAAGTAAAAGTTAGGAAATACCAGGTTCTTACAATGTCATGTATGGTGTACTTACCTATTTCAAACTTTGCATATGCTTCAAATCAAATTAGCTTTATTATTATTATTTATTTCTTAGCAGACGCCCTTATCCAGGGCGACTTACAGTTGTTACAAGATATTACATTATTTTTTACATACAATTACCCATTTATACAGTTGGGTTTTTACTGGAGCAATCTAGGTAAAGTACCTTGCTCAAGGGTACAGCAGCAGTGCCCCCCACCTGGGATTGAACCCACAACCTTCCGGTCAAGAGTCCAGAGCCCTAACCACTACTCCACACTGCTGGGCTTGTTTGTACTGTATCCGAAATCTCATAGGGAGCTCAAAGCAACCCATGAACACATTGTGAGAACGGGGCTAACAAACCACCCCGTAATGAACTATCCTAAAGAGTATTGGGGCATAACCATTGGACTGTATAAGAACAATATAGGCTATGTAATAACCGCAGACAGGCGGACACACTGATGACGTTTCTCACATTTTTATATGGCACAAATGCAGATCCACAATCGGAAAAATAAATATTTTTCCCTCCATAATGAATTATAAAGTGCAGTGCCAACCACATTGAATATAAAAAAAGAAAACAAGCTTTTTAAAACAAATGCAATTCTCAAGTTTGCAAAACATAAAGGTGCCTAATTTTTTTAAAAAAAAAACATGTACAGGCATGATGGAAAATACTGTAAAGTAACTACATCTGTATTTGTCATCTTTTTTTAAAAAAAACTTTTGTGCAAACTCCATGGCCGAACATGTATTTAAGAAAAATAAAATCGTGCTCAGTTCTTCAGTGCTGTGAAAGAGCGGGCTGGAAATGTCCGCTTCATATACAATTGGCACGCTCCGCTCACACTCTCCGGTTATAATATAACTATAAGTCAAATACATTAGATTTACGGTGTTTTCCTGTTTTTTTTCTTAGCTGTAAACAAGTTCCTGTGTCATGTTTTGTTTCTGCGTGCAGCTGTAAAATGTCTCCACCCTTTAAAAAATAAATGCCCATCTCAGAGATGTCGTACGAAGAAAAAAAAAAACAAATCAGGCAGTGAAATACAACCTGCACTGCAAAGTATGGTGGCACAGTCAAAGAAACATGTTTACCCGATCACGGGCTAGCAATGACACTTCAGTATGATCGTGTTCACACAATTACGATCCTTAAAGGGTTAAAGTTGCCTAAAAAAATAAACAGCTCTTAAACACTTTAGCACCAAAGTGAACTCTGTAGTAAAGCAGTGCATACATGATGTTTTAATGAAGATTTCAATTTAAGCTTTGTGTTACTCCGGGGTGAAATTCTCAAAAAAATAGTGCAGGTACTCATATGCACAGCCGGGTGTAAACATTTAAAAAATTGAGACAATTTGAGCGCCAATGAATAAATACTTTAAAAAATGTATACATATTGGTACACGATACATTTATAAATACAAAATAAGCCTTAAAAAATAACTGATCAATTATAACCCTCTGCTTGTATCACTCAGTTATGTACTGTAAGTTAAACCTTAAATGACAAGCATTAAGAAATATAACACTATGCAGTAACTGCTGTAGAGAGGGAGTTTTGTTTCAATATATCCTAAAAAAAGGGATGATGTTATAAAAAAACACAACTGTACTATGTAAAAATGATACAAAAAGGTCTAAGTCAAACAGTGCACAATAGGGGCTAAAATACCTCTCAAATGTATTATGTAACAGGCATTAATATGACTAATGATGTACTTGGCCATTTTAATCTACATAGTATTCTCTGAAATCATCCCCATACTTTCCAGACCCTGGGTACTCACCTACAACAGGACCTGACCATGCTACAATAATAGCCTTGGATTAGAACATATATCCCTGTTTCTTTTATTTATTTTGTACTTATTACTTATCTTACAATAATATGTTCTGTGTGCTTCTCTGTTGATTAATTACCATGATCTATTCCAGAAAAAGAGATTTCAGACAGAAACAGTATAAAAAGTAGACTTTTTACATTTTTATTTTATCCCTGGTATTGTGGTTTCTGCACAAGAAACAAAGTGGCAAAAGACACATTTTCATAAAGTAATATCATTACTGTGATTTACTTCTGCCTTAAAACTCACATTTAACTTTAACTCCTCAAAATGTTTTAGAAAAGGGGGCATTGTACAAAGAAAAAACACCATACCGTTTTGGTTCTCATAACAGAAAATACTAGGATCACAACAAAGCATTGATCATTATGCTTAACATGTACCTTCCAAGTTGGGCCAGTTCTAACTGATGTTATCAGAATCACACCTTCATCTGTATCCCGATTCTGTTTTTTTTATTTTATTGTTAATCCCTACTGTCCCACACATCACTTGCTATTTTAGAAAATGTTACGCAAATTGGTGCAAGGCAAAACGTGTTATGATAATTAATTCTAATATTTATCAACTATGCAATTTATGGCAAACCCGTCCTTTTTTCTGCCTTCAAATTCATGTGCAGAATATTTCAGATAGTTTCTCAGCCACATTAAAGAAAATAATTACTTAATAATAATGATAATTACTCCATACCTCGGTTTTCACATTCCACTGCTAAAGTGTACTCTCGTTGATCAAGGAATGAGCACTGACACAAAGCGAAATGGGCGGAGATTTGTGACCCAAAATTAAATCTGATCAGAATGAAAGCCCGGCCAATCAACATGCAATGATTATACTGACATTAATGGTGGCCAATAGCAGATAACAGAAACAGTATGAGGAAACAGAATGCAAGCAGCACGAACTGTGCTGAATGAAAGCGCATTTGAGAAATGTTGCGCTAGTGGACTATGAGTGGATGGAATGCATTTGCGTTGGATGAAAAGCAGATTAAGTCAGTCCTGGTACCCAGTACCGGCATCAAATACACAAAGTCCAACTTTTGCATAATTTCCAAACAGCATAATAAGGCAACACAATAACGTACAGATTATAATGAATCAATAAAGTATGTATTGTAACCGAGCTGCTTCTACTCAGGTTCTTTACCCCTTTAAAAATAGACCCAGGATACAGGAACTTTGCACTTTTATTATAACACAAATCAATAAAAACACAAATAAACCCCTAGCTCTCACGAGCACTAACTAAAACACACAGGAACACACTAAACTGTAAAACAGGACAGTTAAGCGGTTTACCTGCTAAAACAAAAATCAAACAAAAACAAACACACCATTTTTAAACAAATAACACAAATCACAAAAAAGCTTCCACACAGTACCTTAATCTTCATATGCTTCCGCACACTAACAAGCAGGCTCTCTACACAGCAGCCTAAAGCAGACTGACTGCTTTTATTCCCTGTATCTGGCTCTAATTTTTTAATAATTGCCAGGTGCAGGTGATAATTAAACAACACAATAAAACAATCAAATTAAACAAAAGCAATTACCTTGGTAGGGAGACTTTAACTCTGTCCCTGCCATAAAACAAAACATTTTTATATTGAAGCCCCCCTGTCCTGCTACATCCGTTACAGTGTTCATTGGACAACTTATAAGTAATGTAGTACAGAGTAGATGTGAAGTTATTGAATGTCATTAACTAAAAGTCAAGTTAAAACTACAACATCATTTTTTAAAATGTTTAATGTATTTAACTGAGTTCTTCAATATTCCTGATAGTTAGTGTATCTTTAACAATCATTGCATGTAGTGTAGCAAGCTGTACTGGTTCATTGTGATTTACCTGTACTTCTGCTGCTTGTGCCAAGGCATACTCTCAGTCTCACAGTCAACAGAGCCTGAGGCTTGTAGGGGGATTCAGTGCATGTTTGTATCGTAGCTGGTTATTATTATTGTCCCTATGCTGTTCATGTAGCTCAGTATTTTATTGCAAAGTGTACATGTTTCTGTTTTAGTGTCTACTTTGGTAAAATGTCCTCAAACAACTATATATATACAGTGGCTCTCAAAAGTATTCACCCCCTTGGACTTTTCCACATTTTATTGTGTTACAACATGGAATCAAAATGGATTTAATTAGGAGTTTTTGCCACTGATCAACACAAAAAAAGTCCATAATGTCAAAGTGAAAAATAAAATCTACAAATTGTTCTAAATTAATTACAAATATAAAACAGAAAATAATTGATTGCATAAGTATTCACCCCCTTTGCTATGACACACCTAAATAAGCTCTAGTGCAACCAATTGTCTTTAGAAGTCACATAATTAGTGAATGGAGTCCACCTGTGTGCAATTAAGGTGTTTCACATGATTTCAGGTTAAATACACCTGTCTCTGGGAGGTCCCACAGTTGGTTAGTACATTTCCTAACAAAAACTACATCATGAAGACGAAGGAACATTCAAAGCAAATCCGGAATAAGGTTCTTCAAAAGCACCAATCAGGGGTAGGATATAAGAACATTTCCAAGGCATTGAATATCCCCCGGAACACAGTAAAGTCCATTATTAAGAAATGGAGAGAATATGGCACAACTGTGAATCTGTCTAGAACAGGCTGTCCTCAAAAACGGAGTATCCGGGCGAGAAGGCACTAGTCAGGGAGGTGTCCAAGAGGCCTATGGTAACTCTAAAGGAGTTACAGTCTTCCACGGCTGAGCTAGGAGACACTGTGCATACGGCAACAATAGCCCAGGTGCTTCACAAAACTGGCCTTTATGGGAGAGTGGCAAAAAGAAAGCCATTGTTGAAAAAAACTCACATCAAATCTCGGCTAGAGTTTGCCAGAAGGCATGTGGGAGACTCTGAGACCAAGTGGAAGAAGATTCTATGGTCTGATGAGACCAAAATAGAGCCTTTTGGCCTCAACGCTCATCCTGAGAACACCATCCCTACCGTGAAGCATGGTGCTGGCAGGATCATGCTATGGGGATACTTCTCTGCATCAGGGCCTGGAAAGCTCATGAAGATAGAGGGCAAAATGGATGCAGCAAAGTACAGAGAAATCCTGGAGGAAAACCTGCTGAAGTTTGCAAGAGACCTGGGACTTGGGAGAAGATTCATTTTCCAGCAGGACAATGACCCCATACATACAGCCAAAGCCACACTGGAGTGACTTAAAAACAAAAAGGTCAATGCCCTGGAGTGGCCCAGTCAAAGCCCGGACCTCAATCCAATTGAGAATATATGGAAAGAGTTGAAAATTGCTGTTCACCAAAGGTCCCCATCCAACTTGACAGATCTTGAGCAATTTTGCAAAGAAGAATGGGCAAAAATTGCAGTGTCCAGATGTGCAAAGCTGGTAGAGACTTATCCAAATAGACTCATGGCTGTAATTGCTACCAAAGGTGCCTCTACCAAATATTGACTCAAGGGGGTGAATACTTATGCAATCAATTATTTAGAACAATTTGTAGATTTTATTTTTCACTTTGACATTATGGACTTTTTTTGTGTTGATCAGTGTCAAAAACTCCTAATTAAATCCATTTTGATTCCATGTTGTAACATAATAAAATGTGGAGAAGTGTCCAAGGGGGTGAATACTTTTGAGAGCCACTATATATATATATATATATATATATATATATATATATATATAATATAAAATAAAAGAACCGCTGCCACACGGGTTTGTTGCCCCTTTAAAAACTGACCCAACACACAGGAATTGGAGGTTCAGCGCTTACGCGCACTTTTAATAATACAAACAAAACAAACACCTAGCTCTTTACAAGCACTAACTAAGCTTACTGGAACACCCTGACTATAAGTGGGATGGCGACGCCGTTTCCCCACCAAACACAACACCAGAAACAAAATCAAAACAGGTTTAAATTTCACACTATTTACCTATCAACTGCTGGGAAGCAGAGCACCTCATCTGCCTCCTTCTACTCAGCAGCCTCGAACAAACTGACTGCTCCCCTTTTATACCCTGCACCTGGCTCTAATTTAATAATAAACACCAGGTGCAGGGGATAATTAAGCAATGAAACAATAAAGCAAAAACAATTTAACTAAACAAATGTGCCTTTCGCACATGTTTTCTTCCAGGGAGCATTTAACCCCCTCCCTGCTGTCTTACAATATATATAATTTCAAAAAAGATTGGAATTTTTAAAAAGTTTATAGGCTGCAATCTTATTCATGTTCTGTTTGGTATTGGTTTGCTTATTAATATTAACCACAGTGGTTTAAGTATAAATAATTATACCATGACCCGCCAACAATACTGTATTGTATGATATCTCTTTTTTTTTTGGTAAAATACCTCTATTTTGAAGTCTCTTAAATTGAACAATTTATAGTACGTGCAATAGTGTATTCCAACAACTGCACTTTTTTTTCTCTTTTCTATAAATGTAGTTGTCACCAATTTTTTTTTTACCCCCGTTTTCTCCCCAATTTAGTATGCCCAATTATTACCTGTATCCTCGGCTCACCGCTTGCAACCCCCCCGCCGACTCGGGAAATGGCATCCTCCGAAACGTGCTCCTGCCAAGCTGTCATTTTTTTGCACTGCGGATCCACAGCGACACCAGTGCCGGAGGACAACACAGATCTGGCGGCTCCACTGCAGAACCACAGGCGCCCTATCGGCCACAGGGGTCGCTAAGCCGTGGATTCCCCTGCCGACCTAAGTCCTCCCTACCTGGGCAGCGTTCAGCCAATTGTGCGCCACTCCCGATCACGGTCGGCTGTGACATAGCCTGGATTTGAACTTGCAATCTCCAGGCTATATGGCACATCCTGCACTCCGCGCAGAGCACCTTTACTGGATGCGCCACTTGGGAACCCCCAAGAACTGCACTTTTAAGAATGACTGTTTTGTTTATGTTAAAAGCTTGAGTAATTTAGCACTACTGAAAGAGTGATTTATTTAATATGTATTAATATGTTGAGCTGCAGTGGCAGGCTTTGTGTGGTTAATGTGTCTGTTTAGACCATTTATATGTGTTGCAATACAAGATAGATTATACAATTAGTAATTTTCTAAACGATTAACAACTTTCTAATCAATTATTCACAAACTATTATCCGTACCCATCCCTATTGCGTAAGTCATATCAATATCCAGAGATTAATACAGTATATTATGGCTAAATTGAGTAAAACAACAAACTGTATCAAGTTGTAACCTTAAAGTGTTAATGAACAGGCATAAAGTAGAGTTTACAACAAAACACTAGTGTCATGCCAACTACTCGGAAAATTTGAACACTCGTAACAGATATAGCCATTTCTGATCAATACTCAAGTAAACAGCATTCTATACTTGTAGATCCTGGATGCAGTATGACATATACAAAATGTTTTCATGTATATTGTTGCATTTTAGAAGGCTGCTGATTTCTTTCAGCTTTGATTGCCTCTTCCAATAACCAACTACAACTACAGTATCCACCACTTACACCATCCAGGGTTATTGCGGGCAGCCATTTATATCGGGCAAATTGCGTTTGCCATTCCCATTGATTTCAATAACAAAGGCATCGTTTACACCGTGTTAAGCACAGCGTATATTTCGGGCAAACTCAGCTGTTTGGCTCTCATTATGTGCCATTCACATAGATTTAAATAACAAACGCACTGCTTACACTGTAGTATCCCTCTTACTAATCCACCAATCAGCTGTTTTCACCACGTTCCCTTTATTATTTATTATTATTATTTATTTCTTAGCAGACACCCTTATCTAGGGAGACTTACAATTGTTACAAGATATCACATTATTTTTACATACAATTACCCATTTAAACAGTTGGGTTTTTACTAGAGCAATCTAGGTAAAGTACCTTGCTCAAGGGTACAGCAGCAGTGTCCCCCACCTGGGATTGAACCCACGACCCTCACCATTCACACAGATTTCAATTCAAAGGGCAGCACTTTACTGCAGTAAAAGCTTGACAGATCGATCAAACAGGTGTTTGCACCTCGTTACTGACCGGTTACCCCTAAAATACAACCGAAACTGAAACTTGGCAACACCAGAGGGGATGTCAGAGGAAGGATTCTCAGCTGTGTCACCATGGCAACCAGGACGCTCTGCCTGAAACAAACACTGGTGGCGTAAGTGTGCGTGCTGCCACTGCAGCGTGCTATGGAGCAGCATCCGAATATAGAGCCGAATTGCCAACCATATAACTACACATACATATTAATGGGGATATAGTCTTCCATTTCTGAACATGCTAACTGTAAATGCACATGTATCCGAAAAATTATGCATGGATATAATTTACATTTTTGGTTGCAAAGTTAGAATCTTCTGGAAGTATATCCAATGGTTGAAGTAACAGCTATGGCCAGCTATTCACTCGTAGTGGACCTGCCGCATTATGGCAATGCAAAAATGTCACAATGTTGCAAATCGTGTTTTTACCACTATGTTAAACTTCTTCCTGTTTCTCTTTCACTTCCTGCTCTGAGTTGAGGCCATGGGAGGCTCTAGCACTGAAATTGAAAATATACTAGGAACCACCAGTTTAAACCTAGTTTAGTGGTTGAAAAATTTCAGAATTTAGAAGAAAAAAAATCTAATACTTCATACTATTCCCCTCAAACAAATGGGGGTCTGTTGTAAACAGTCCCCAAACATTGTGGTTAAAATAAGGTCATGTTGTCCCATTAGAAAAAACAGGTATGTGAACCTGATTTAGAAAAGGCCTCTTCTGATTGCTTGGTCATATTCCAGCCTTTTATTGCCTTGTATTGGAACAGAGTAAATGGCATCTCCTGTTTAATGGATGAAACTAAGTATTATCCCTCCAGTGATTAATGGGTGGTATTTCAAGAACTAAATAACAGAAAGGCAATTAACCAAAGCGATGATACGCAGTGTTGGTCTCAAATCAAACAACACGTAGAACAGATCTCTGGTAATTACAAAATAGTCTTTCACTTTTCATAAATAAAATAAAACAAATAGTTTCTTTATGAACAAGTTAATTATAGTGCACCTTGTATTAATGCAACTGCCATTTCAATATATGTCAGCTCGTAAACAGAGGACATGAAATATAGACCTGGGAAACAATTACTCTACCAAGCTCAGCAGCCGATCAGTTTTCCTTCAATGTTAGTTGAAATCAGGACAGTCTATCATTGGAGAACTCAACTGAAAAATATCCTTTCATGTTTACCATTACATGAAGGCCAATCAATCCCAATTTAAATTGTCTTACTGAAGAAGCTTTATTTAAAATGGCCAAACAAGTCCTGTCGTGTGTTGTAAACCAGTGAGCACTTACGTTCTGCCAATGGAGCTGTAACCCAGCTCCTGTTCTGCTTTACCTCAAGACCCTCTTTTCACTCACACACGCATTCAATGTTTCCCCAGTCCTGGGAAAACCAAAGTTTCCCTTTAAATGAGTAGTGTGCACTTTCATTTTAGCTGGTTATGCTGGATAAATATTTCCTATTACATTCATAACCTGCCCTTTCTCCAAGCATAGGATATAGCATGTTTCCCTTTACCTGGGTAGCATTTTACATTCATTATCTGAGGTAGATATACCTATAAGAAACGTACCGTATTGCTGCCACAGAGTGATAGAGCTATTAAATTGATAAAGGAACAAGGGGGTTTCCTTAGAAGCGTTGCAAGGACAGTTGGTTTGAAGACCTAACAAAAACACAAAGTGTAAACAGTGTACTGCATCTTCATTGTAAACTGCAGATTATCCCAAGAATGAGGCTAATAACCTGACGAGACGTGTAGCATGGCGTGGGATTCTCTGTACACATTGAAGAGTCAATACATAACCTTCCAATAAAATAATAGCATGTTGGTATTACAACTAAATATGTATTACACTTTGATATGTTAAAATATCAAGGTGAATTTTTTGCTTTGTTTATTTATTTTTTTAAGCAAAACCAAAGAATATGTGGATTTAGCAGTTGCACTAACAATAATATATTGATTTAAGACGTACGTGATAGTGGCCTCATTTCATCAGTGTTTGTCCTAAAATGTTTTTTAAGGATGACTTTCAGACAGTTTTTGGTTTTTGTCAGGTGAAACTGAAGGGAGCGCTGCGTAACTGCAAAAACAGACTGATTTTTACATGCGAGAAAAAAAGAAAAAGGCTGTGATGGATATTCTAATAAATTGTAACATTGCAGAGATGGGCTTTGTATCAGAAAACTGGTGACAGAGTCGGAAATCGCATGTGATGGGTAAATGCATTAATTTGTTACATATATATAGTGGGAATTGATTTGTTTCTTAATACGGGAATGGTAAAACGCGACTGACGTGTATCTAAGTGTTGTACATCCCAGTGCCGCCTGTATATATATATATATATATATATATATATATATATATATATATATATATATATATATATATAGTTTTTTTAAAATTTATTTATTAAAAATAATTATAATTTTCATATTTTGTACTCAATAAAAATGTGTGTGGCACTAAATCAATAAAAAAAAGGTCTTGCACACTATACCGCACGATTAAAAAAGAATAAAAACTCTTATAATGCTAAATCTTTTTAATATGTAGATTATAGAGCAGGAAAATCAGCTTCATATCACTCGAGCTACTGCAGCAAAAGGTTATACATGTCATCTGAAAACTTAAAAATGTGAACAATGGGAAAAAAAAACTAGGATATATTTTCAAACATTTTCACATTGTTCCTTTACGCAGCACTTCGCCTAATAAAACCTGTATAGCTCATTAAGAGCAACATGACAAACGGCTAAGAATGGGTACAGAATGGGGGTTTTGGAAACAGGCGTGTCTAATTGAAAATGTCTGTTGTGTTTTATAGCTAATCCCTGGCTGTATTGCTCAAGCGTGTTTACATGACTTTGCTTGTACCCCAGCATAAGGCCCAATTGAAACATTGTTCCTAATAGAGCAGGAGAGGATGCAGTAAAGTTCACAGCAATCCTTGTTGAGATAACAAAATAATTATTTCAAGGAGAATGAAACCAATTAAAAACTTGGTAACTTGCTTTCTTTGTGAATCTCAAGCATCTCCTCAGTTCTGTAACCTATTTGCATTATAACAAAAGGATCATAACAGATTCTTTCTTTGTCAACACACCTCACATTGCTTTGTACAGTATCTTCCATTGTTTGGAGGCCCAGGGGTTGGAACTGCTTCTTCTTCAGACATGTAGAAGTTGTCTTCTAGATTAAATTAAGATAAATTACTACCTTCAACAGGTTTCATGCTTACACATCTGTTTCACAAAATGTCTACATCGTTTGGAAAATTGAATAAACACTATGCTGTACTGTAGTTAACAACCGCATAATGATCAATTAGTTTTCAACGAAACAGTTCCACATGACAGTGAATAATGTATGCAGTCACACCTATGCTATGAAGCCTTGGTTTCTGTGTCATTGCTAACCCTGTGATGATGCTGTCTTTTACAGAAACCATACACATTTGTGTTACATGATATATAACCACATAAACATTACATTGTGTCAGATGTTCTTTATGGGTTAATCAAGGAATGATCTTGCAAGTACAAAAGGTTAAAGTTATTCTGACTAAATGTATAGCTAAGGTTATGTGTGATATCATTTTTAATGCGTCAATAGCTCATATTAAAAATTTATTTTTGCTGCATCATATTACATATTTGTCAAACTGCATTTGTTGAAAACTCTCCAAAATAAGACACTTAGGAGATTTCTGGATTGCAAATGGACAAACATGTTTTAAACCCTGTATATTCACTCTTTCACGTTCTTACCTTTGCGCTTACATTTAAATTGCTGTTGAGTCTCCTCGACTCTACCTAGCTGAACAGCATTCAAAATATTACACATGTAATACATTATCTGTTAGAAACATGGAGCTGTTTCTCTGTCATAATCACTGTCAGGTATTGTGCGATTATGAGGACCATCTGAATGTGCCTGGATTGGTATTAAATGCCCCCATTAAGGAACACTGAATTGTATCTCAAATCCTGGGGGCTGAATCTGGTAGCAATTGACATTCTAAACAACTCAATGTACAAGATTAAAAATATGTAAATACAAAAGTAGCAGTTTATTTTACTAACCTGCCAATATTACAGTGGGGCCCTTGGTAAAATTGAATTTGACACTCAGACATGGAGATAACTAAGCTATAAATGTACTTTGAGTTTGACGCAGCATGATACATAAGGAGATTAGATTAGTCAATATTTGTTCTCAGGGATCACTGATCATAGACCTTCCCAGATCCCTTTGGATTTCAGATATTTCACGGCCTTATTTCCACACTGTGCCTCTAACACATTTTCAAATTATTTGTAGGACATAAAAAAGGTAATTCAATTAAATAAAAGCATAGCAAAGTGAAATAAAGCACAGTGAAGCAAGGTATAGAACAGGTAAGCATTATAATTGTGGACTGACTGAGGGCTCACATTACAACGGTTCCAAATAACAAGCAGAGACTTAAGCTATATGTTAGTAGTTATCCAATACATTTAAATACACACAGTTTGACAAATCTTTATAGAATTCAAACAGTTTTACTTTTAAAACAGTTGAACTTAACACTTAGAAGAAATATGAAAAATATCTTGAGTCAGTTTTAGTTCTGGTCCTTGGGACAGAATGTAATCTCTGCTCAACACTTCTTAAAGTAACTGTAGCTTAAAAAATGCACATCCATTAATTATTTAGGTCTTAAATGTGCAGTTTTGAAACAAACATATGTTTTAGAAAACATGTATTTTAATTTTAGAAGATGATATCTGGTACTACACTACTTTTATCATGGGCCATTTCACCTAAAGGGTGAATTTGACCTCGTTTCCATGGACAGCCAATTCGAGTCGACTCGAGTGCACTTGAATTAGCCTGAATTCTCCCAGAACTCGAGTTGATGGTGAAAAAGGTGACGTTTCCATGCTTTTCCGAGTTACCTGAGTTATCACGTGAGCTGGGCAGGAAATACTACTATTGTTTTTCGCCAGCAATACTTGCGAGTTAAATGTCAGGACGTGAATTCGCTGCAGACGGTATTATAGTCAAATTATCAACGATTTAAACGATAAATCCATCTAGATCCATAAATCCATTCGCATTTGTTTCATGCAGTACATATGCATAGCTCTATATCACTACATAATCATCTATATATAAAGAAAAAGCATCTGACAAAGAAAAGCCTACAAATGGTGTATACAGTAATTAAAACATTTTGGTGGAGAATTTATTTTGACTCTATTGGCAGTTTTGATTGGATCGCCAATAATACCTCCATCAATTAGACGGGTGCATACAGTACTCGTAGCGATCCCGCCCTCTGGCAGACTGGTATGCAGAACAGGTTAAAGTAGCGCAGGACAAGGAAAATAATGTGTCAAATGTCAAAGTGGAAATGAGAATGGCAGCGATGAAGCCAATTTGCTTGAAAACATTAAAAGTAGACTGGACATTTTCATCAAAGGATTTAAAATGTTTGAAATTGATCTGAACATCTGATTCAGTTGTAAGGGGTGTGTATATTATTATGATTATGATTTTTGGTTTGCATTATTTATTTGATTTCACTTGATGTGTGTGGTGTGAAGTTCACTTTTGTTTATGGTGTTAAGATCTATTTCTTTATTGTGACTGGTCCTTTAAGTTCGCAGGCAGCACTGTGTGAGTCTCCATGGAGATAGTTCAGCTATGTCTCAATTAGCACAGGTGTATAAAAAGTGCTGATTTTAAATTAAATGGGAGCTACCGCATTTGGAGATTGTGAGCTGAGAACATGTTTTGGGGAACTGCCATTTGGTTAAGACAGACTTTGTTTGTTATTGTCAAGAAAAACACTGTTTCGCGCTGGGAATTGGCTGGTAGCGCATGTTTGGAAACTGCTAAAGTGTTGCTATTTCTATGAAATAGACTTTCCTGCTTTGGCAATAGTATCCACCGTGCGCTCAGACTGCGGTAGCTATTTTAGGTTATCTATGATAACAGTAGGGTTCTTATTTTTCAAATACTTTACTTTTTACTACGGGTTGGTCCGAGTGCAAGTTTTTTATGTATGCTATTTCAGAAAATACCAAGGAAGATCACATGGATTATTTTTCTTAATTTAATTAGTTGTGGTAAAGTAAACACACACACAAGTAAAATGTGTCAAATGTGCACTTATTTATGAAACAACTAAATACTGTACTACTACTAATAAATAATAAACTAAATACATAGTTAGAAATACATAAGTTGTGTAAAAATATACGTTTACTTACCATGTTGATTGCAGGTCCATCATATTGTAGCGATCTGTGCTAGGTGTGTGTGCATGCGTGTGTGTGTGTGTGTTTTTACATGTGTGCTGTCCTGTTTTTCCCGCCGTTTGTGTGTGGTGTCACCCTACATGAATCTGTGAGCAAAGAGCGTTTTGTGTCTAGGCAGTGAGATCGCGCGCTACCTGGAGTGTCACGTGCACAGTGCAGCTGTATGTAGATGGAGTCTGTGTTTGCTGCACCGTGATTTGTATTCGGTTCCGCCGGTCAGCTGCTTGCGCAGGACCGAGGGTCTGAGCGATTGGTCAGTATGTATGTAAATGTGCCCTTGTGTGTGTGAGCCAATAGGGCTCGGGAGGATCTCTATTTAGGAGCTGCCTGTGAGCAGCTCGGGGCTGTGTTGTGTCCTGACATTGAATGAATAAACATCTGGTTGAGATCTTGCTGCGGTCGTATGGCTCATTTGTTCTCCTGAAACGCAACTATATTGTTTATCATTCAGTATTCATCATGTGATAAAGCAAACAAATCACACAAACTAAAACATTAAAAAAGGATTTTAAAACCCAAATTATTTTGATAAATGTGTTCAAATATAAAGTTGTCACTTTTTAAAGCAGTATAGTTTAATATCTGTACATGTAACATCTATGGAAATTACATTTAGGAATAATATTTTGAACAAAAAGTGTTTCTTGATGCAGTCCTTTTATGAAAAAAAAGTAGTTGACATAGTTAGCATGGTTTAGCCTACATTTGAAGTAAATCAATAATTTGTTTTATATTGGTTTATATGCGGACCATTATGCTAAAAAGCAATCATGCTAAAAAGAAAAAAAAAAAGCTCTTATAGTTTATGAGTTATAAGCAATATAAAGATGACGCGATGGAAGGACCCTAAAACAAGCAAAATGCTGTGGATGGTGGCTTCCAACACAGTACTGTATATCAGCCCTTCATTGTTGCAAATATAATAAACATTTTATAAAAAGCATGAGGCATAATGGCTCAATAGATTCTCCTAGTTGTGTTGTTCAGTCCTGGATTGTTATATCCTTTGTTAATTCAATAATTGTCATATTCACAAGTGTTAAAATCACATGGTAGTCTTCCAGTTGTTTTAATGGCTGCACACAGTAATTACGTACCATGATTTTCCATTAGGAGGCAAGCAATCTCCAGTCTTGCTGCTCTTATAGATGCTTGGCTGGTTTCCACCTGATCAATTGATCCACTTGCAAGGTACTGTTCTGCAAACTAAAAAAACAACTTAAGATGTGATGTAAAGAAACTAAAAATCTAAAAAGATAGAGCTGAGATAATAAAGCTAGCTTTTTACCTTTTAATATAAGGGCACAACAACTGCTGCCATCCATCTGAAGTTGGTATTTGAATGTCTGCAATGTCCAAACTGCCTTGCTTCCTGTGTCCACTTTAGCTTGCATGAAACTCCTAGAAACAGACCGTTTTTTAGAATTCCCATGGCAATGCCAATTCTACTGAGCGAACATGTTTCAGAGCACATGTGACGGTATATGCGGAAGTCATGTTTTTTGGCTCAGAAGAGATGCTCAAGAACAGTGATTTTGGACATAGCAGTGTGGCATTATAAAGATGTTTGGGCACATACAGATTATTATACAATGACCAAATACATTCGGAACAGCAAGATGGGATAGTTTGTTTTATTTTTCATGTAGTGCTGATGTACCCTTTAAGATATTTCACAATTATTATTTTATTATTTGTTTATTTAGCAGACGCCTTTATCTAAGGCGACTTACAGAGACTAGGGTGTGTAAACTATGCATCAGCTACAGAGTCACTTACAATTACGTCTCATCCGAAAGACGGAGCACAAGGAGGTTAAGTGACTTGCTCAGGGTCACACAATGAGTCAGTGGCTGAGGTGGGATTTGAACCGGGGGCCTCCTGGTTACAAGCCCATTTCTTTAACCACTGGACCACACAGCCTCCTATAAACTGAATCCAATTTTCTTCTGCTTAAAATACATTTAGAAAAAAAAGACTCCTATAACACACATACCAACCTCCAGTTCCTTAAAAATCCGTCTGCTATACTTGTCTTCCACACCCAGTCCATCAATCAGGACCACAGTATTTTCACACATTTTCACCATCTGCAAAACACTGTATTTTATAGCGGTAGCAGCAGCAGTTGTGGTAGTAAGAAATCTGTTAAATTAGTAGATTCTTTAATATCGATTATTTACAGTATTATTATTATTTATTTCTTAGCAGACGCCCTTATCCAGGGCGACTTACAATTGTTACAAGATATCACATTATACATTATTTCACATTATTCAGATATCACATTATTTTACATACAATTACCCATTTATACAGTTGGGTTTTTACTGGAACAATCTAGGTAAAGTAACTTGCTCAAGGGTACAACAGCAGTGTCCCCCACTGGGGATTGAACCCACAACCCTCCGGTCAAGAGTCCAGAGCCCTAACCACTACTCCACACTGCTGCCCTTGATTAGTAACCTTGATTCTTCACTTAAATATATATATAAAGAAAACATAGTTGCAATACCTAGACATAACATTTTGGAAATATTAGTTGTAACCAAAACACAATGGAAATGTGTCTGTTATTCTTGTATTCTTGTATTCTGTTAAAACATGCATGTAAATGTTAGTCCTGAGGTTTAAATTTTACAATTAAAGACTTTTTTTCTTTAGTGGTAGTTATGTGTATTTGATTGCAATATAAATCAACATTACATTTGACTAAGTTAATTGATAGCAGCTAATACATTACACATCATTAACACTCACATTTCTGAAAGATCTGAATTTTCCATTTAATATTGATGTGGCAATGACTGCAGACATGTAGTAGACCTTTTCCTGGTCAAAGACAAAATGTTTTACTCCTAATGTAATATAAAGCAACCTGCACCAGTGGTCAGGTATGATTAAACATTTGTAATAAATGCAGAAACACAGTGAAAGGTATGAATATTTTAGTTAACGCAAATAGGTAATTAAACTTTGTACAGATCTGTATTATATTGTGACGTAAAAATCAAAACTGATTAATTACTAGAAATATTAGGAATTTATTATACAAGTTAAGCAAGCTGAGATTCATGTAAATAAACAACATATAATTACCTTTAGTGTGTTTGTTAATATGAGGAGGTACGAATCAATCACCTAATTTTACACAGAAAAAAAAGGTGTAAGCAGAAGGTATTTTGTCAGTATTATTATTTGATGAAAGAGGACTGTTCAAATGGTTTGAATTAGTTATTTCCTCACCTCATCTGTCAACCAGACAGATTCGTTCAGAGTTTCAAATGAAGTGTCATACAGCTTGTAAGGACCGACAACAGCTTCAATTTGTCCAACAGCCTTTTTAGACCACAGTTGCACTACTGAGACGATTAAAAAGTGCAAGATGCAGAATGTTAAATCCCCAAATGCACGTGAATTGTATTACATAATAATTTCCTTTATTCCGATTCCAGTGGTGTTTTCTCAATGCAAGATGTATTATATACAGTGCTATATAAAATCACATACACTATATATATATATATATATATATATATATATATATATATATATATATATATATATATATATATATATATATATTATCATGCCGTTATAGGCCTACTGGCAAAATGGCCAAGAGACAGTTGGTGCTTAACACATACTGAATTATTTTGGCCCTGAATTTTAGCATTCTTTGTCATAGAAAAGTCAAATTTCACATATGTTATAACATTACCGTAGGCTACACAAATCTACTGCACTTTGTCTATAAACTATACTGCAGTACACAGAAGTACACATTTCTCCCATTCTCCCTTGATAGGTCACTCCAGGCATCAGACACATAAATTTTGTCTAGCAAATAGATACGTTTAGATACAGCGGATGAATTTCACAGTATTTTTAAGCACAAATATAATAGCCTACATTTCAACAGTCACTGCCGAAGCTGACTACTTATTCTTCCAGAAGTAATGGTTAGGTGTAACAGGGATACAAGGTTATATTTGCGCCAGGCCATGTTGGGCGCGTTACGAGAAATTCAGCAGGACATTTTTTCATTTCAGGGGGGCATTGGCACAATGGCGCGGCCTAGCGCGAACACTGTTCTTATGATGTTGCTTTTCTTGTTTTTTTGGCTTCATCATATGTGGAAGCATCTGGCAAGATAACAGTTGACAGCTAGGAGAAATTAAAAATATATATATAATATATATTTATATATATACAGTACTGTGCAAAAGTTTTAGGCAGGTGTGAAAAAATGCTGTAAAGTAAGAATGCTTTCAAAAATAGACATGTTAATAGTTTGTATTTATCAATTAACAAAATGCAAAGTGAGTGAACAGAAGAAGAATCTACATCAAATCAATATTTGGTGTGACCACCCTTTGCCTTCAAAACAGCATCAATTCTTCTAGGTACACTTGCACACAGTTTTTGAAGGAACTCGGCAGGTAGGTTGGCCCAAACATCTTGGAGAACTAACCACAGTTCTTCTGTGGATTTAGGCAGCCTCAGTTGCTTCTCTCTCTTCATGTAATCCCAGACAGACTCGATGATGTTGAGATCAGGGCTCTGTGGGGGCCATACCATCACTTCCAGGACTCCTTGTTCTTCTTTACGCTGAAGATAGTTCTTAATGACTTTCGCTGTATGTTTGGGGTCGTTGTCATGCTGCAGAATAAATTTGGGGCCAATTAGATGCCTCCCTGATGGTATTGCATGATGGATAAGTATCTGCCTGTACTTCTCAGCATTGAGGAGACCATTAATTCTGACCAAATCCCCAACTCCATTTGCAGAAATGCAGCCCCAAACTTGCAAGGAACCTCCACCATGCTTCACTGTTGCCTGCAGACACTCATTTGTGTACCGCTCTCCAGCCCTTCGGCGAACAAACTGCCTTCTGCTACAGCCAAATATTTCAAATTTTGACTCATCAGTCCAGAGCACCTGCTGCCATTTTTCTGCACCCCAGTTCCTGTGTTTTCGTGCATAGTTGAGTCGCTTGGCCTTGTTTCCACGTCGGAGGTATGCCTCCTAACTCGTACCCAACTAAGACAGCACATTAACCCTGTCTTGACTTGTTTATATTAGCTGCCTGAAAAGCCAAGCATTGATTTTAAGGTCCTACTTCAGAAACACAAAGCTTGTAGGGAACTTGGTCCAAATAACATTTGTGAGCTGGTGACGCCTTAAAAACGTTCCTTTTTGATATGGCCTATTCTTGATTGTACAACGCTTTGTGATAACTTTTGTGAAAGGCTCTATATAAAAAACAATTGTATTGTAAGTGACATCACTCAGCTTAGTCAGGAAGCAAAACAAGTAATACATAATCCCATCATGCTTTATTGCTGACTGGAACTTACACAATCAGGAGACAGCTGCTCAGACTGGATGTGTTCCAGAATACCTGTCTGGGACAGGGCCTCGACCTCTGTCGACTGAAACTGCTTGCAGTAGAAGACAAGACTGAGCTGGTCATGTGAGTGTAAGGGCTCTCAGCAATGGAACTGTGTAATTAAACACCACCTTGCTAAGACAGTATTGTCATAAAATAAACCAATACAGAAAGTACTGAAATAATCTATTCAATAACTACCAATCAAATGATAAACATATATGTTGCTTAAACACTTGGTGAAGGGCTAACTTTGTTAAGTCTTGATTATTTATTGTACTGGAAACATACAATTCAACATTTTAAATGAAGAAAGTGAATCACATACTGTACATAAATGTGTAAAATACTGTTAATATATTAACTATTAACTATTAATGCAACCGACTGATGTCAATGTTGTATTAGTCTTGCTACTGAAACAGACAATATTATAAGCATAAAGAAATGATACAGAACAAATCAGTATGGTAGGGTATTCACTGTACAGTTTGTCCAAGGAACACAGCAGACAAATGGCCCTAGTTTTCAGAAAAGTCAAGGGTGACTTTTTGCACTTGACTCTCGGAAATGCGTTGTTAACCATTTGCGGTCCATTTATTCAGCTACACATTATTTTTACATACAATTACCCATTTATACAGTTGGGATTTTACTGGAGCAATCTAGGTAAAGTACCTTGCTCAAGGGTACAGCAGCACTGTCCCCCACCTGGGACTGAACCCACGACCCTCCGGTCAAGAGTCTAGCGCCCCAACCACTACTCCACACTGCTGCCCTATACATACCTCTTGATAGTAGTGCATACCAATAAATCATCTCCTGATTACTTGTTTTATCACCAAACTCCTCAATAATGGGATCCAAGTCATTATTTTATTACTATAACATCTAAAAAAAGCTCTGCAAATGTCTGTGATATCCTTTGAGCGCTGGATGCAGAAGCAGCTATCTTGTTTGTTTATGTCCATGTTATCTATGTGATGCCGGGGCTAGCTATTTTCATGAGATATGCCCCTTTTTTTCGGCTTCTCTCGGCTCCTATCGATCTCACTAGAGACGACTAGAGACCTGTTTTTGCGTCTTTTTGATGATGTTGGACAGGGTCCGACATTGGAATGGAAAGGGAAAATTGCAATGTCAGACCAGGTCCGACATAGGACCGCAAAGGGTTAAAGTTTTTCAAGCTTTTTCTATCAAAGTGACACTGTCAGGGCTCTGTGAAATATGTTTTGAAAGTGGCCACTGTGGGAAGAGCAGCACTAGAACTTGCAGTTTCTGGAGGCTCACCACATTTGTCGTCATCGCTGTCATCTCTTGCCTCTTGCTGTTGTACTGTATTAGAGATTAAGTCTTCTTTGTTCAGCTCTGCTTCCATGACTAAACTGGCATCCACATTGACAATGTCATCAATTCCAACATTGGCCACGATTACATTCTCGTCCTTTTTTAATGCCTAAAATTCACATTGCTCCTCCTCTGTGACTTCACTGAAGTCATTCTCATTTCCAGTGGCATCACCAAAAAAAATTCTGCCTTGCGAAAACAGTTGTCTATTGTCTGCTGGGTGACACAGTCCCAGGCATTGCTGAGCATTATCATAACCTCCAGTAATGAAACTGATGCAATAGCACCAGCATCTATAAATCTCCAAAGCTGCTTCATCATCTTTCTTCTATAGTGACATTTCAAGTTGTAGGTGTGTGGCTGTGGTTGTGTTGGGTGGCTGAAAAACGGTCTTTATTGCCTTCAGGTTAGGCACATTAGTGTGAGCTGGGCAATCGTCCACACACATTTCTGTTCTTCCCATGCATTTTCCAGTCAAACTCTCAGAGCAATGACATGATTTCCCTATTCATCTAAGCTCGATGGTTCGAATGGTACTGCGTGGGTAGCAGTTTGATATCTTTGAAGCACTGGGGTTTCTGAAATTTTCAGAGAACAAGAGGAGGCAGGTTTTCACTACCATGCATGTTTGCACACCATTGAGGTTATGCCTTCTTTGCAATTCTTGCCCCCGTGGCAGGTTTGTCCCTTGAAGGCCTTTGTTTTGTTCTGGAGAACTTCCTCAGTCGATCTGTTTGTCTGTGATGTGCCAACGGATGCACCTTCACTGCAAACGTTCTGTGACAGTCCTGGGCCGGTGTGGTGACCCTCTGACTTCCAGAATATGGCCTGTCCCTCACAGAGCTAGTTTCCTGGTTTCTCTGGACTAGTCTGCTGATTGTTGAATCAGAACATTTCATTCTCTGGGCAATTTCTCTCACAGGCAGGCCGCCTTCAATTATGTCAATAGCAACCAGATGATCTTTATTACTCAAGCAGGACATGGTCGTATCTTTCGCTGTTCTTGCATTAATTAAAATCATGTCTTTTAGAATGGCTATTTATACAGATTATGAATAAACTCATCTGGGCAATTTCAACTCAAATACCAAAAAGTGATTTTTTGTTATCTCAAGGCACAATACTAGTCAATCGGCAAATCTAATCACTATTTAAAATGTAAATAACATATGTATGTGCCCAATGAGTTATTGATGTAAAACTTAGACTGTTGCATTTTCATTGTGCATCAGTATATTTACCATACATTTAAAATAGAAAGACACTTTGAAATAGATTACAAATTATATATACAGTTGTAATCAAATTTACATACCCCAATGGAAATTTTATAATTTCTAGAAATTTCTCAAAAAAAAAATTATAGGAAAAATCGTTGGTAGCAAAAGTTTTGCTTTTGTTACAATAAATTATTTATTTCAGCATTTTTTTCGCAAAACTCAAAAAATGCTAATTCAAAAGTATTCATAACCTGACAAGGAAAATGAAATTAATAGCTAGTTGAGGCACTGTGGCAAAGTGCCCCGCCCCTGTGTGCATTTGTGTGATCTGTGTGTATGTTGCGTGTGTAAATGTTGGTGTATAGTCATTGGTACACGGGATATAAACGGGTCTGTGTTTCACGTGTATTTAAATAGTGTATATTTGTATTTAGGCACGGGATTGCACATCACGCACGTGCATTTAAAATATAATATGTGAACACGGGGTTTCACGTAATGAATTCACGTGCTGGGATTCAAGTGAGTAATTAATTAGTAATTGAATCCCAGCACAACAGTATATATAGATGCACGTTTCTTGCACTAGGGGTTGGTGTTCGGTGAGTGGAGAACGGGATTGGAGACGGAGGTGAAGTAAAATAATAATAATAGTAATAGTAAAAGTAATAGTAATAGTTAACGTGTTTTCACTCACCGTGTTTGTTCGTCTGTCTGTCCTGCACCGTCTGTTTAGCGTTTAGTCGTTTTGTATGTCTATTTATTTTGGCGTGTAGTGCCGTGTCCTGTTTTGTGCTGTTTTCAACCCTTTTATTTGTTAATAAACGCTGAGTGCAGCCATTGCACTCAGCTCATCACAACCACTGTCTGTGTTTGGATTCCTTTCTGGTCTGACGCAACCCACTCTGGCCATCTTTGTGACACGTGGTGTCAGAAGTGGGATAGCCGCGCCTCCAAGCGTCAGACCAGGAGGGGTATGGATTAAAAAAAAAAAAAAAAAGATTACAAATATTGTTTTGGGGGAAAAAAAAAAAAAGAGAGTCAATGGCAGAAGACGCCATCAAACTGCGGGGCTGGTTCCTGGAGAATGCTGGGCTGGAGGCCCAGTCTCTGCCCATGGTCGTCCGGGCTCTGTGGATGATGGACTGTGAGAGATGGGAGGCATATCAGGAGGAACACACCCCAAACACCTTGGAGGAAGGTGTGGAGTTTGTCCTCAGCTACCTGGAGGCAACCATAAATGGAACAGCAGCCCAGGTAGCAGGACCACCAGCAGAGGAGTACCTGCTGTCCCCATCTCCACCAGCAGAGGGTGAGTACCTGCTGTCCCCATCTCCACCAGCAGAGGGTGAATGCCTGCTGGTTTTGCCTCCACAGCCCGAGCGGGAGGAGCCTGAGCGTCCACAGCCCGAGCGGGAGGAGCCTGAGCGTCCACAGCCCAAATGGGAGGAGCCTGCGCGTCCACAGCCCAAATGGGAGGAGCCTGAGCGTCCACAGCCCAAATGGGAGGAGCCTGAGCGTCCACAGCCCAAACGGGAGGAGCCTGAGCGTCCACAGCCCAAGCGGAAGGAGCCTGAACGTCCTACGCCTGAGTGGGAGGAGCCCGAACGTCCTACGCCTGAGTGGGAGGAGCCCGAACGTCCTACGCCTGAGTGGGAGGAGCCCGAACGTCCTACGCCTGAGTGGGAGGAGCCCGAACGTCCTACGCCTGAGTGGGGGGAGCCCGAACGTCCTACGCCCAAGAGGGGGGAGTCGGTGCGTCCACAGCCCAAAAGGGAGGAGTCGGTGCGTCCACAGCCCAAAAGGGAGGAGTCGGTGCGTCCACAGCCCAAAAGGGAGGAGTCGGTGCGTCCTCAGCCCAAAAGGGAGGAGTCGGTGCGTCCACAGCCCAAAGGGAGGCAAGTCGGGGCTTCCACAGCTCTGGGACCCAAGCCACCAGCAGAGGGGAAATGCCTGCTGGTTCAGCCCCAAGAGCCGGAAGGGGAGGAGTTACAGGCTCAACCCCCTGAAAATTTTTGGGGGGGAGAAGGGCAGGATGCTGGTGTCCCCCAGCAGCCTCTCGCTATGCTGCTGAAGGCAGCACGGCGTGCACATGCCCAGCCGCCACAGCAGAGGGAGCCAGCACCGCCAGGAGCAGAGGAGCAGGAGCTGCCTCTGCCTCCACCACCTCCAGGAGCAGAGGAGCAGGAGCTGCCTCTGCCTCCACCACCTCCAGGAGCAGAGGGGCAGGAGCTGCCTCTGCCTCCGCCACCACCACCGCAAGGAGCAGAGGAGCAGGAGCTGCCTCTGCCTCCGCCACCACCACCGCAAGGAGCAGAGGAGCAGGAGCTGCCTCTGCCTCCACCACCTCCAGGAGCAGAGGAGCAGGAGCTGCCTCTGCCTCCGCTACCACCACCGCAAGGAGCAGAGGAGCTGGAGCTGCCTCTGCCTCCACCGCCGCCAGGAGCAGAGGAGCTGGAGCTGCCTCTGCCTCCACCACCGCCAGGAGCAGAGGAGCTGGAGCTGCCTCTGCCTCCGCCACCGCCCGGAGCAGAGGAGCAGGAGCTGCCTCTGCTGCCCGTACCTCCGCAGGGAGTACGGTGGCCGGAGCCCCAGAAAGGGGAGCTGCCGGCCACGAAGAAGGGGGAGGAGGTCTGGAGACCACTTTCCCCAGCAGCAGTTTCGCTGCAGGAGTTCTTGTGGCCGGAGCCCCACAGGAGGGAGCTGCCGGCTACGAAGAAGGGGGAGGTCGGGGGACCACCTGCCCCCGCAGCTTTTTCGCTGCAGGATGGGACCAACAGGCTGTCAGCCGTGCCACTACCGGCAGGGGTGCTGACAGCATTGCCAGCCAAGGGCCCACTGAAGCCTCCCTTCCCAGCCCGAGACTTTGTTCTGGACTGCTGGGTTTTTAAGGGGGGAGGTGGCCGTTGAGGCCATGTGTGCTGCGCACAAGGGGGGGTATATGTGGCAAAGTGCCCCGCCCCTGTGTGCATTTGTGTGATCTGTGTGTATGTTGCGTGTGTAAATGTTGGTGTATAGTCATTGGTACACGGGATATAAATGGGTCTGTGTTTCACGTGTATTTAAATAGTGTATATTTGTATTTAGGCACGGGATTGCACATCACGCACGTGCATTTAAAATATAATATGTGAACACGGGGTTTCACGTAATGAATTCACGTGCTGGGATTCAAGTGAGTAATTAATTAGTAATTGAATCCCAGCACAACAGTATATATAGATGCACGTTTCTTGCACTAGGGGTTGGTGTTCGGTGAGTGGAGAACGGGATTGGAGACGGAGGTGAAGTAAAATAATAATAATAGTAATAGTAAAAGTAATAGTAATAGTTAACGTGTTTTCACTCACCGTGTTTGTTCGTCTGTCTGTCCTGCACCGTCTGTTTAGCGTTTAGTCGTTTTGTATGTCTATTTATTTTGGCGTGTAGTGCCGTGTCCTGTTTTGTGCTGTTTTCAACCCTTTTATTTGTTAATAAACGCTGAGTGCAGCCATTGCAAGCTCATCACAACCACTGTCTGTGTTTGGATTCCTTTCTGGTCTGACGCAACCCACTCTGGCCGTCTTTGTGACAGGCACCTTTAGCAATAATAACCTCTTTAAATGATTAGGATATTTGTCAAAGAGCTTTTGGCATGATTCTGTAGTGTAGTAAAAATTTGTTACCATTCAACGAAAAATTGTTCCAGTTCATTCAAATTCCGAGGACTTCTCTTGTGCACAGCCTTCTTCAACTCGTACCAAAGATTCTCAATCGGATTTAGATCGGGACTTTGATTAGGCCATTCCAGAACCTTGATTTGATTCCTCTTTAACCATTCTAAAGTAGATTTTGATGTGTGCTTTGGATCGTTGTTGTGTTGGAACGTCCAGTTGCGCTTTAAACCAAGATTTGTAGCAGAGGGTTTCAGATGATTGGCCAATATCTTTTGGTATGCTATGGAATCCATTTTACCATGTATTGGAACTAAATTTTATGTGCCACTAGAGGAAAAACAGCCACATAGAAGGATATTACCACCTCCATGCTTGACAGTAGGTATGGTGTTCTTTTCTTTGTATGCGTCACCAGACTTTCTCCAAACATAACGACTATTAGCAGGACCAAATAGCTTGATTTTTGTTTCATCACTCCACAAAAGCTGTATTTTTCACATACCTCTTCATAGTCGTGCATACTGATAAATTATCTCCTGATCATTCGTTTTATTACCAAACTCAATAATGCAATCTAAGTCATTATTTTATTACTGTAACATCTCAAAAAGCTCTGCAAATGTCCATGATATTCTTTGAGCGCTGGATGCGGAAGCAGCTATCTTGTTTGTTTATGGCCGTGTTATCTCTGTGGTGCCGGGGCTATGTGTATTGCTCAGATCCGCCCCTTTTTTTTGGCTTCTCTCGGCTCCTATCGGTCTCACTCAGCCATTGAATGGTTTTCTCATCTTTTTCAGACATAGGACCACAAAGGGTTAAACAATTGTCCTAGTGACGTTTTCCTAAGAGTGAATTTTTCCTTAGCATGCAACCATTGAGACCTTCATTATGCAATACTCGACCTATGGTTGAAATGGAAACCCCAGTCCCACTTGCAGTAATCAATCTCGGATTGTTATTAACCTTCCTCACAATTCTTCTACTTGTTCTTGGTGAAAGAACCTTCTTTCTTCCAGACAGAGGGAGTGTTGTGACAGCACCATGAGTTTTATACTTCTTCATAATAAACACTATTTGAAACTGGGATACTCAAATGCTTGAATGTAATTTTCTGCCTAAGGTCTTCAGATAGGTCTTTACTTTTTCCCATATTGACTTATTGTTGACAGCAATCACCTTATGTCTAACCCTTTTATACGCTCTAAGACTGTTCACTAACAATCCAGCATTTTCTAGACTTTTCTAGAATTAGGTTCTGCATTATCATTGACATTTTTAGCACCTTGTAGACAGTTAGCATTTTTGGAGTTTTGCAAAAAAATTGCTGAAATAAATAATTGTAGACATCTATTTCTTGTAACACTCTTTCCTCATCCACAAAAGCAAAACTTCTGGTACAAAAGATTTGTCCTATAATTTGTTTTTTGAGAAATCTCAAATTCTCAAATTTCCATAGGGGTATGTAAAATTGGCTACAGTATATATATATATATATATATATATATATATATATATATATATATATATATATATATAGAGAGGTGTGGAAGGGTGGGGGTATTCACTGACACGGGAGACAAACACCGCACAGGTGCCCAGATTTATTTATTTTCTTTTTTTATTTATTTTAGTCCGCAGAGGGCACTGTTGCCCGTGGCCTGTATACTGCCGACAGTAAAACAGGACCTCGGGGTTACCAACACAGGTATACCATTCCGTGCACCTACAAGTGCTCAAAAATAACAATGAAAACAGAAGGCGAAAGAAAAAAGGAAAATAAAACACAGTAATAAAACTACAAACAAAATTGCTGCTTATGCAGTGCCCCCACTGCCGCTAAGCCGGTCAGCACGGGTCTCCGTCCTACACTTAGTTGTCCCTATACACTGGGGTTGGCCAGGGTTCCCCGTACATCTACACACGTCCCCTCGGGTACGTATTTATTTATATTGCTTTGTGAAATTAGTTTTTATGCAAGGCTGTCCCCTCAGCCGGGCTCGCCTGCTCCTTGTTTCACTCTGGCCTCTTCTGCCAGCGCCACTGTATTTCCCTGAACACGGCCACCCGAGTGCACAACCAAGCCAGTTCTTATGGGCCGAGCAGTCTCTCAAGGCCCGCCCCTCAGCCACTCAGACAGAGGGAAAGCACACACACCCTCTTCCCCACCTCTCCGTGTCATTGCCATGACCGACAGGCGGATCCCACGAGACTGCTGCCCTCTACCTGCAGTAATACGGATGTGCCAGATAGTCAGTCCAGATCTCCCCTGTTACAATAGGTCATATTTATAATTCTATGGTTCTTTCCTATGGGATGATTTGTTCATCTCCCTTCCTGAAGACAGGAAGGGAGGGGAGGGGGAGGGGGGGGGGGGGGGATTAAGAGCCACGTAATTTAAACTGGGCATCAGAAAATGAATTTAATTCAGTCACCTATTATTGTCCATCCCTACACAACACAAGCTGCAGTGCGTTCAGACTCTCATTCATTATAAAGCTGGACCGAAAGCAATGCTTGGCTAATTGTTCATTATAATAACACATTTCCAAAATATCCATTTTCATTTGTTATGAGAAATAAAGAAAATATATTTTAGACTCCAAAATTCAAGGAAATACATTAAGACACACAAAAGAGAACAGCTGACTGTCATGCATTGTAAGCTTCCCTGTAATGTTATTAAGGAAATTAAAGAAAGCCATTTTCCCTGTTCAAGGGCTTAGAAGAGCCATTGGGTTTTTGGCTCAGATAATACCACATTAATTTAATGCCTAGACATTGAATCGGCAAACCAATAAACATGTTCACTTGAGCAGACAGAATCGTAATGGGATTTATGTGGGTAAGTGGAGTTTTTTTTATCTTGTAGATAGGGAGTGTTACTCTTGCTGGTAACTCAAACACAGTTTTTTTACTTAATAATTTAACAATCAATTTTACTTTCATTACAGTTGCTGTTTTCAATAACCCAACAGTAAATTATCCTGAGAAATAAATATGGTTTTCAATAACTCCATGTGACAGAGATCGAATGATTCTTGGTGTTAGATCGCCCTCCCAACCTACGAGGCAGCTGCGTAAAGGGAACAGAGTACCCTGGACAGAGCTACGGAACACTAAATCAGTGATCTGGATGGGAAACGGTGTGGCATCTGCGGATTGGAGGAGCAGATGCGCTTGTTAACGCAGGGGTCATGGTTGATGGTATTTAAGGGGACGTAGTGATCTGATCTGTTTCTTTGTAAATGGTTAATTAATGTAACAAAGGAGAAACTGTGTTGGGATACCGTGAGTGTTTGTTTAATTTATTGTCATTGCTAAATTATACTTGTTTGTTATTATTTAGATGGCTAAACACGATCCAGGAGCTGTCGCTAAAGGCCAGCATGAACCTGGACATCACTGCACTTTGTACCACCACTGAACTGTATTTTTGCTACGAGCACTAGAGCACACACTGTGGACTGGTGTTTGTGTTTGTGTATGTGTTACATGTGAGTGAAATAAAATGGGACTGTTATTATTTCTGGGCCAACCCACGGATTATAAACAAGCAATACACGCTGCTGTATTGCTTCTCATTGACATTGTTTATTGTTTACTGCTGTTTGCCATCAGGCTATTGGATTTAAAAAAAAACTATTAAATAACACCTGGATTATAATTCTCTGTCTGTTTATTGATCACCTGCACACTGCTAACCACTTTGCCACACTCCACCATAACATGCAATTTTCAAATCAGGAGAAAGCTGTTCAGAACTATAGACATGACCTGTGTAACATCCGTATAACTTATCAATTCGCTACATTAGCAGGTTGGATTTTGCTTTTTAATTTTTTTTAAAGTCTTTTAGATCTATATTTGGAGCTGGGATCAATCATTTAATGCACCATTTCTGCTTTTGTAATCCCCATTTCAGTTAGAAGCAGTGCATGCACATACATAGGGTCCTCAGAATTGCATAGTAAGCACACAGTACTTAAATGTACAGCTCCCTTTTGATTTGCTGCAGAAGTCAGCACTGCCTGCCTAAGTACCGTAAAAATCGTTGTATAGGTCGCACTGACCATAAATGTCGCTCCCCCTTTTTTGATACTTCAATTTTAGACAAACAACTGATAAGTTTCGAAATAGCCCTCTTTTGCAACATTTTATTCCATTAATAATTTGACAGTATTTTTCGTTTTTAGTTAAAATGCTAATAGTAAATTTTGCGTTTTTCAAAATTTCTCAATAATTGGTTCAAGTAAATTTAAGTGCAATGTCAAAATACATCAAAATATACAGTAGATATAATACTACGACTGTAAATTCCAGTAGTAACAGTGTAAACCACAGACAAATGGTACTTGAATGGATTTAAAAAGTAATAATTGACAGTGCACCAGTAAGTCAAATCAAGTTATACATACATACCTATTTTATTTGAGCCTATCAAGTACCCAAACACTTCAAGAACATATTGTAGCGATCCGTGTATTGTGTTTGTGTACTGTATTCCCTCTTGTTTCTACTGTCTGTTACTGCCGCTGTATTGTGTTCCTCTCCCCCCTGTCTGTATTACCTGTAGCTGCGGGTTCGCTCTGTCTGGCTGTGCGAGCTGTCCCTGTCATAGGCTGTTTCTTGTGTGTGCCCATTGGTCCTGGTGTGCGGCTGGGGACCAATGGGATAGCTGTTCGCTCTGGCACCCGATTAACATAAAGGGGCGGGGCTTAGCTATAAAACGGGGCGTTGCACGCTCATTGTGGTCGGTGCAGAGCAAGTGGCTAGAGCAGTGGGCTCTGAAAGAGGTTCATGAATAAAGCGTTGAACTTGAAAACGGCGTGTTGTGTTTTTCTATCCTGCGCACTGCGTGGAAACGCTACACTGGTGTCAGAGCGGGATCAATACAACGAGTAATCCAGCGTTGAGCAGGAGCAGGAGAAGACAAAGATGGACCAATGGCTGTGGTACGACTCCAAGCCGTCACAGAACTGGTGGGACGGTGGACTGGAGGATCTCCTCGGTGACTTGGAGGAGCGAGGCTGGTGCTTTGCCTGCGGGGAGTTCGGGCACCAGGTGACGTGCTGCCCCTTCCAGGAGGAAGGGGACCTACTGCCTGCCCGAAAACAAAAGCGGAGGAGGGGTGGTCGTTCGAGGAGGCTAGCGAAGGAGTCTGGATCATCTCCAGCGTGTGAGATGGTGGGCCTACCACTACTGCTGCCGCCGCCCGAGAGAGCGCCGCCGCCGCCGCCGCCCGAGAGAGCGCCGCTGCCGCCGCCACCCGAGAGAGGGCCGCCGCCGCCTGAGAGAGGGCCGCCGCCGCCTGAGAGAGAACCAGGGCCGCCGCCGCCTGAGAGAGAGCCAGGGCCGCCGCCGCCGCCTGAGGGAGAGCCAGGGCCGCCGCCGCCTGAGGGAGAGCCAGGGCCGCCGCCGCCTGAGGGAGAGCCAGGGCCGCCGCCGCCGCCTGAGGGAGAGCCAGGGCTGCCGCCGCCGCCTGAGGGAGAGCCAGGGCCGCCGCCGCCGCCTGAGAGAGAGCCAGGGGCGCCGCCGCCGCCGCCTGAGAGAGGGCCGCCGCCTGAGAAAGCACTACTGCTACCTGCCTTATTAAGAGAGCTACCGCTGAAAGCGCCAGTCCTTTTAGGGGCTCCTGCAAAGGGCGCGACCAAGGGACAGGAGCAAAGAGAACCGCTGGCGCCTGAGGGAGAACACTTGTGGCATGAGAGTGAGCTCCTGATACTGGGGTACCGAGAGTCACTCAGCTCAGCAGAGAATAGCAGATTGCCTTCCGCACAGCACGGCCCGTCGGCTCACCCACCAAAGGCCCTGGAAGGAAAACCGGACATGCGGGGAGGGGTCTGTGTTTCAGGGGTGGAGGTCGCCGATCCCAGTCAAATGCTGCATGGAGCCTTGTGAACTTTTTGGGGGCAAAAAGGCTAAGGTGGGGGTAGTGTAGCGATCCGTGTATTGTGTTTGTGTACTGTATTCCCTCTTGTTTCTACTGTCTGTTACTGCCGCTGTATTGTGTTCCTCTCCCCCCTGTCTGTATTACCTGTAGCTGCGGGTTCGCTCTGTCTGGCTGTGCGAGCTGTCCCTGTCATAGGCTGTTTCTTGTGTGTGCCCATTGGTCCTGGTGTGCAGCTGGGGACCAATGGGATAGCTGTTCGCTCTGGCACCCGATTAACATAAAGGGGCGGGGCTTAGCTATAAAACGGGGCGTTGCACGCTCATTGTGGTCGGTGCAGAGCAAGTGGCTAGAGCAGTGGGCTCTGAAAGAGGTTCATGAATAAAGCGTTGAACTTGAAAACGGCGTGTTGTGTTTTTCTATCCTGCGCACTGCGTGGAAACGCTACAATATCTTCTTTGCTTTAATGAAATTCTTTCCAAAACCATACATATATGGTTACAGTTATTGACAATATACTATAGTTCCCACAGCATTGGCTTTTACAAATGGGTTGCATTAATTCAAATTTAAAAGAAAAGTATTAAACAGTGCTGCCTTGCATCAATAAAAAAGCAAAATAAAATAAATAAAATAACATAAACTAAACAGTCCTACTTTATCCAGTCTCAAAGACACCTGCATTATTTTGCATTGCAGTTACAATGAATGGAAGACTTTAAGTTTACTTAGCTTTCTAACCAATAGCTGTTTGCTACAGATCACAGAGGTGGGTTCAGTCTGAATGTTGACAAATCAATGGCTCAGGAGGGTAGGAGTAAGGAAATTCATAGAGATGGTGTAGCAGGGCAGGGCCTGTAAATGTTGTTGTGTGGTGATTTGGTGGTGGTTGGCAGGGATGGGGTTAATTTCCTGTCCCTGCCAAAATACATGTGAGAATGTGGCTGGAGCTAATTGAATCATTGATAATTAGGCTCCAGCCACATGGTATAAAAAAGGAGAAATTCCTTTGTTTGGTGGAAGTGTTTTGGGTGAGTTTGTTTGTTGCTGTGCTGTGCTGTGCTGTGCTGTGCTGTGCTGTGCTGTGCTGTGCTGTGCAGTTTTTGAGAAAGAAACTGTAGTGAAGGCCTAGCCTACATTTCTGTATTTTGTTTAAACCTTTTGTTTGGGCCCTTGTGCCAGTTATTTTGTGATTTGTTTTACTGTGAAGGTTTTGTTTTTGTTTAACTGTTTTATTTTTGCTCTGTGAGCAGTGTTTTGTTTGACTTTTTGATTACCTTTTGTTTATTAAACCGCGCAGCAGCGTGTTAACTGCAGTTTCCTTGTCTCTGAGTCTCTTTGCCTGCCAAATACCATCTGGGCCCGCAACGCTACCCTGTCACATATGGTGTTAGAAGTCGGATAGCGCCCCCTAGAGACTCGGAGCGGGACTGTAGTTTAAAAAAAAAAAAAAAAAAAAAAATGGGAAAGCAGCGGCAGAAGCAGCAGCGCCGGGCTGGTCGCAAGCCCCACCGCGCATCTGACAAGGTGGACGTCTGCATGACCTGCTTGAGGGGGGAGGAGTGGTGTTTTGAAGTTGGCGAGGTTGGGCACGTGTCGCCCAACCACTACCACTCCCCACCTCAGGAAGAAGAGGTGGAACCAGAGCCACAGCCACAGGAGGAGGATGGCTGGGAAGCCCTCCTCCACAGCATGGGCGTACAGTATTGTTGCTGCATCTGTGGGGAGTGGGGCCATTTCCCAGCTATCTGCCCCCTCCCACCAGAAGAATGCCTGCTGCCTCTGCATCCACCACTGCCACCAGCAGAGGGAGAGAGCCTGCTGCTCCCGCCTCCGCCAGCAGAGGGAGCATGCCTGCTGGTCCCACTGCTGCAGCCAGAAGGGGAGGAGCCCCTGCCGCCTTCACAGCCAGAAGGGGAGGAGCCCCTGCCGCCTTCACAGCCAGAAGGGGAGGAGCCCCTGCCGCCTTCGCAGCCTGAAGGGGAGGAGCCCCTGCCGCCTTCGCAGCCTGAAGGGGAGGAGCCCCTGCCGCCTTCGCAGCCTGAAGGGGAGGAGCCCCTGCCGCCTTCGCAGCCTGAAGGGGAGGAGCCCCTGCCGCCTTCGCAGCCAGAAGGGGAGGAGCCCCTGCCGCCTTTGCCATCAAGAGGAGAGGAGCAGGAGCTACCTCTGCCTCCAACACCACCATTGGGAGAAGTGGAGCTCCTGCTGCCGCCTTCATGGCCAGGGGTTCCCCTCCCGCCATCGCCTGGGCCTGCCTGCTGCTCTGCATCGCCTGGGGTTGCCTGCATCTCCCTTGCTCCTCCCGAGGGTCCGCTGCTGCCGCCGTCGCCTCCCGAGGGTCCGCTGCTGCCGCCGTCGCCTCCCAAGGGTCCGCTGCTGCCGCCGTTGCCTCCCGAGGGTCCGCTGCCGCCGTTGCCTGTGGTCACTACAGGCTTAGCTTTGCTTGGGGTCGCTGCCAGCCCTTCATGGCAGCAGGGAATACTGTGGCCGGAGCCACACAAAGGGGAGCTACTGGCTACGAAGAAGGGGGGGGGGTGAGGAGACCACCTCCACCACAGCCCTGACCACCACCTGTGCCATAGCTCGGCGCCTGGGGGTTGGTTCCCTCAACCTGGGCTCCCAGACACCCAGGCTGCATGTCTGGACCGCTGGTCGCTGGGCCTGACTCCCAGGTCAGGAGGTCGCCTGGTCTCCTGCTCCGCTCCCCCTGGTTGCCAAGACGTCGCTCCACAGTCGCCTGGGCTCACACCTCTGCCTGGGGCTGCAGCAGACTGCTCGACTGCCTGCACTCCTGACGCCCCATCCACTACGCCTGGGTCCCCTGTCGCCGGGTCTCGTCCCGCCAGGAAGGCGCCGGACTATGGACTAACCCTCCCTCAAGGATGGGAGAGGAAGGACAATAGGGGACTTGAGGGAGGGTGGATGGCTTTCAAAGGGGGGGGGGGGGGGAGGTGGCCGTGGGGCCATGTGTGCTGCGCACAAGGGGGGGGGGGGGAAATATAGCAGGGCAGTGCCCTGCCTGTAAATGTTGTTGTGTGGTGATTTGGTGGTGGTTGGCAGGGATGGGGTTAATTTCCTGTCCCTGCCAAAATACATGTGAGACTGTGGCTGGAGCTAATTGAATCATTGATAATTAGGCTCCAGCCACATGGTATAAAAAAGGGGAAATTCCTTTGTTTGGTGGAGGTGTTTTGGGTGAGTTTGTTGGTGTGGTGTGGTGTGGTGTGGTGTGGTGTGGTGTGGTGTGGTGTTTTTGAGAAAGAAACTGTAGTGAAGGCTAATGCCCAGCCTACATTTCTGTATTTTGTTTAAACCTTTTGTTTGGGCCCTTGTGCCAGTTATTTTGTGATTTGTTTTACTGTGAAGGTTTTGTTTTTGTTTAACTGTTTTATTTTTGCTCTGTGAGCAGTGTTTTGTTTGACTTTTTGATTTCCTTTTGTTTATTAAACCGCGCAGCAGCGCGTTAACTGCAGTTTCCTTGTCTCTGAGTCTCTTTGCCTGCCAAATACCATCTGGGCCCGCAAAGCTACCCTGTCACAGATGGATATTGTGTTAACAGTGAAGCAGTACAACTGTGATGTTTTCATATTCCGAAGATTGATAACTTTAACCACATTGTTTTACTCCACTATTTTTATTTTTTTTGCCCACGTACTCACGTCCAGGTCAAGAGGAGGTCAGTCAAGAGTCTGAAAGCTTGCTTTAACATTCAAAATGACTAAGGTTATTGAGATATCTAATTCAAACTTTTAATTAGAACAGTGGTTTTGTGTTTCTATCTAGCAACATGGCCTGAATGCCGTAAAAAATAATTGGGTTGTTGACAATTACGTTTGTCTGACCAATAACCGTGTCTGTAGTAATAATCCCACTGGTATATTATTATTTGTGGCACTGCATCTCCCCATCCTGCTACACCAACCATACTGGCCAGGTGTCTTGTGAGCTCAGGCGGACAACTGCAGGGCTGGCCTTTGTCCTTCAGAAGCCGGTAGCTCACTGACACCTGCTCTCAAGCCCCTGGGTGTAAAAGTGAAAATTGGCTTGGTCTCCTGAGCTGTGTGGGGAATTGCTGCATAATTAGTTCTAAACTAGGGAGAGAATCACGAGTAGAATAATTGGGCACTCTAAATTAAAAAAAAAAATCTCTGTGATAGGAGAATAAGTTGGTGGGGGGGAGTGAAATATGTTACTACAGAGACAAAAATCAAGGAAGTAGGCAATAACCACTAGAGATTTTGGTCAAGTAGGAGACCCTGTATTTTACTGTAGACGGTCTACACCACCAGGGCTTCTTTTTAAACTTTCATTCCTGGCTACAACTACTGGTATGAATGTAGGTTTCTTGATAACATTCACATATAATTAGGGCTTCTGATTTTCGGTTTTAACCTATTAAAAACCGATAAAACACCCAAAAAAAAATGAAATTGGTGTATATCCAAAGAACACCGGGAAAACAATGAATATGGTTATTCAATTCACATTGAATTGACCCTTTTCCCTGTGAAATAAATACAATACCTACAAAAAAAAACTTTCCCAGTGCAGTTGGGCTATGTCCCTCCTTCCTGACTTCTATCTGATTTGTTCTGAATACTTTAAACCCACCCCAATTCCTACATTTCTATTGGATGATTGTAACATGCGTGCGAGATTTAAAACGAGAGTGCAAGAAACGTAGGATTGTTCTTGCTCGTGAGATTTAAAGCTACAATTTAGTTTGATAGGTATTATTTACACATTCGTGGAATTTAAAACACAATTCAAAACTGTGGCGAAATGTAAAAAAAAATGGCAAAACACACAAAAAACCCAGAATAATATTGTAGCGTTCAGCCGTATGTGGGTTCGTAGTGGGATGAAATGAAAAACCTGAGAGCATGCAGTCAAAAAACAGTTACAACTGATGTTTGTATTAACCCTTTGCGGTCCATTGTCGGACCTGGTCCAACATTGCAATTATTCCTATACAGTCCATTGTCGGACCCTGTCTAACATCATCAAAAAAACGCAAAAAACGGGTTTCTAGTCATTTTTTCTCCGGAAAAAGCCGAGAAAACCATTCAATGGCCAAGTGGGAACGACAGGAGCCGAGACAAGCCGATAAGAAAAAAATAAATAAAAATAAAGGGCGTATCTCATGAATAGTCATACATGCCCCTGGCATTACATAGGGGCGGTCATAAGGAAACAAGCTGAATGGTACTGTATCAGTGCACAGAGACTATCACAGACATTTGCAGAGCTTTTTTGAGATGTTATAGTAATAAAATAATGACTTGGATTGCATTATTGAGGAGTTTGGTGATAAAACGAGTGATCAGGAGATGATTGATCGGTATGTACGACTATTATTATTATTATTATTTATTTCTAAGCATATGTGAAAGCTATAGCGAATGAAAGGGTGGGGCAGAGCTGGAGATGCCTAGTGAGTGCTTTGTTGATGTGCAGGGCCTTTTAAACCCATTTGACTGTGAAAAAAAAAAACTTTTAAACAGCGCGTCTAAAATTAACTGCGCGTGTGAAAATAAATTGGACCTGACGCGCCTGACGCGCACTTAATAAATAGACTGCAAAGGGTTAATGGTTTCTAATGCTTTTTTAGCACACTCCCAGAAAAAATTATCTCTTTAGCTCTTCGTCAGACTGCTCACACACACAACAACCAGCCGACAGAGATTCTTGTCTGACTACTAGGTTTAATCCAGTAGTAATGTGTTCAGATACCAAGGTAGTTACCTCATTATTATTATTATTTGTTTATTTAGCAGACGCCTTTATCCAAGGCGACTTACAGAGACTAGGGTGTGTGAACTATGCATCAGCTACAGAGTCACTTACAATTACGTCTCACCCAAAAGACGGAGCACAAGGAGGTTAAGTGACTTGATCAGGGTCACACAATGAGTCAGTGGCTGAGGTGGGATTTGAACCGGGGACCTCCTGGTTACAAGCCTGTTTCTTTAACCACTGGACCATTACTCTGAAGTCGTGGTTTGCATTTTAAATCGCAGATTGAGTTGATGTCGAATGGATTCTCCGTGATGTTGGAGAGCTTCAGAGGGTTGTCCAAGGTAGGCCAAGGTAGGTCTGATAATTGCCTTGATGATCTTGATTTTGCTTCTTAGTGGCATGGTTCTCGTCTTCAGAAGAGGGTACAAAGCTACCAGTTTGTCGGATGCCTTTGTTTTTTCAATATGGCTCTTCCAGTTGAGTTTGCACCCACTGGACCCATCACCATTGAGGGAGAGTAGTGGGTACTTCTTGATGTGCCTCTTGGTGCCTCTTAGTGTTGCCGTGGTCTTTCTGGCATTCAGGGCTATTTGCCAATCTCTGTACCAATCTGAGAGTCTAGCAAGTGAGATCTGCAGGTTATTGGCCACCACCTTCTCACTGAAAGACTGAGATGATTGCAGCATCATCAGCATAGAGTGCAAGCTCTGTCCTTGGTAAGTAAGTCAGAATGTCGTTGGTAAAAATATTGAACAGGAAAGGCCCGATGATTGATCCCGCACACGATCAAAAGCTTTGGCCACATCTAGAAAGACTATGCCTGTTGATTTGTTGGTATTGAACCCGTGGTTGATGGTATCCACCAGTCATAGCAGTTGGTGATTGGTAGAATGTTCTTTTCTAAACCCAAACTGTTTGTTAATAAGCAGTTTGTTGCAAGTAGCATGATCACTGAGGCGAGTCAGAATGACGTTTTCCAGCAGCTTTGAGAGACCGGACAACAGGCTTATAGGACGGTAGCTTGTGGAGTCCCGCAATGGCTTTCCAGCCTTGTGAAACACAATGACTTTTAGCTTCTTTCCACAATTTAGGGAAGTGGTGATGTTTGAGGCATGCATTAAAGATCTCAGCCAGACGTTCAAAAGCTTTGGATGGCAGCATCTTGATTACCAAGTTGGAGACTCCATCATTGCCAGGGGCTTTCCCGTTGGTCAGCTTCAGTGCTAATGCGAGGACTTCATCAGCTGTACAATGGTGGCACTCTGCTCTCATTTCAGGCTTGTGCTCTGTAAGGTGAGTGGCAACTTCTCACTCCACTCGATGCGTCGACTGGCTGGCTGGATTAGGTGTGAAATGAGGCTTCTAGTGAGTCAGCTAGGACTTAAGCCTTATCCTTAGAGCTACATGCAAGGTGTGTTTTCCCTTGAATAGGTGGATTTGGTTCTTTCTTACGAGGCAGGCTGCGAGTCATCCTCCACACAGTTGTCTGACTCCTCCAGATCAGCAACTGCAGACTCCCACTTATCCTCTCTGTGCTGCTGTATCTGTACTATTAAGTAGTTTATTGAGGTGATTATACTTCTTCAGTAGATCCGGTGTCCGACACTGCTGCCATTTGCGCTGAGCTCCGTTCTTATCAGCTATAGACAGTTTGTCATAAATGGAACAACGAGTTGGCTTCAATTGTGGGACGCTAGTCTCAATGGCTTCCTCAACAGATGCTGTAAAGAGGTCT
This sequence comes from Acipenser ruthenus, assembly GCF_902713425.1. Taxonomy (NCBI): domain Eukaryota; kingdom Metazoa; phylum Chordata; class Actinopteri; order Acipenseriformes; family Acipenseridae; genus Acipenser; species Acipenser ruthenus. Next base: position 29,296,628 of record NC_081198.1, on the reverse strand, counting down.
ACAACCTGCTTTTATGGAGTCCAAGGGAGTGAGATCTATACAGTTGATTACTTTTTCCTGACAGTGCTTCCAGTCTGCCTTTCTGAAGTTATACGTCTTGCTTGCTTGGTTGATAGTTCTCCAGCTCGTCTCAACCGTCACCATCACTGGATTATGGTCAGAGGTGAGGGCTGCCAGTGTCTCTAGTTCAACAGATTGGCAACAGTTCTTTAGTAGCATGATGTCAAGGACATCAGGTTTGTGGTTTGTGTTGTTAGAATAGTGTGTGGGTTCAGTTGGTCCTGCAACCACAAAGTCATTTTTCCTTGAGTGGGCAAGAAGAACCCGTCCCTTTGTGTTAACTACTCGGAAATTCCAGCACTGATGTTTAGCATTGATCTCCTCCTATTATGGTTAGAATTTTGGTGTCTAGCAGGATGTCCAAATCTGCCATCTGTAGTTTTGTTTTAGGAGCTGAATAGACTGCAATCAGACGCAATGGCCCTGCTGGTGTTTGGCCTGTATGCCTGTTGTTTCTAGTTTCTGTAGCTGCGATAAAGCAATTTCATGATGACAAAACTTTGCATTGACTATCACTGCTGTCCCCCCTCCACTAGCCACTCCTGGACAGTCCAATCGATAAGTATTAACATTAGCAAGGCTTAGCTTACGGTTTGCCTGGAGGTGAGTCTCTGACAGGAGTGCAGCACTGATGTCAGTTGATTCTAGAGGATCTAGAAGTTCAGCTGTTTTCTTAGAAACACCATTGGCATTCCACATCAAGATATTGGTGGAACATCTAGTTACTGCCATTTTGATGGATTAGGTTACCCTGGAGTAGGTTTGGAATAAGCTGTGCCACTGCTGTCATGATTGGATTGATCATCTCAGCGATTTATGTTAATAATCTTAATAATAATCTCCAGCCAGTTTATATTGCTGGATTCCTGTTCAGAGAGTACCGAGTAGAGTTTAGTTGGGTCACCAAAGCTGCAGCATAGCTGCAGTCGTGATGTGTTATGCTGACTAGATTGTTTTTTTGATTGTTGTTCTGTTGTAGCTGCTGCCAGATAGGGACAGCTGTGATAGCTCGAAGGATGTGGTCATTTGCAGGTTGCTGGCTCTGTCTTCTGGTTACGTGGGCAACTTTTTGGCATCATGGTTCTCACCATAACACACACAGGGTGGTTTCTGGCAGCAATATGCAGACATGTCCCAGGTGCTGGCAGTTGAAGCACATTACTGGGCCTCGCTTTCCCTTTGGGGCTTCCGTGGTGACAACACAGTTGCAAATTCTTGTAATTTGAGATACATCTGCTGGCTGTGTTCCTGGGGTTGATATCAAGGTTATTATGAACAGTGGAAACTTTTTTTGTCTTGATACTATCTGAATCGCACTTCTTACTGGCAGTCCCTGTTCCGCCAAGTCATTTGAGATGTCTCCCGGAGTGGCATTTACAGATCTCTGTGCTTTTACTCAGGTAAGCAGGAATGTATAGTACTCAATGTTTTGTTCAGTGAACATGCTACTCACACTCCTGTAGTCCCTCGGGTGTGGTGAGTAAGACTTCTGCATAATCAGCACTCGGTTTTATGGTAAACTGCGATTCGCAGAGATCATTGAGGAGGCCAATAAGATTGTTATGTGTGATTCAAGTTCCGAGCGACTATAGGCGGGGTCTTTGTCTTTTCAGAAGTCTTTGCTATGAGTGGCTTCATCTGCTGGATGACTAGTTTTGCCTGTAAGAGCATGTGGCAAAGTGGTTTGCAGTGTGCAGGTGTAGAAGTGATGCAGTGCTCAAGACAATGACAAACAACCAAGTACTGGTGAAATGGTGGTTTATTTGTAAATCCAATGTCACTTGACAACAGTTAAATAATGGAGGACTGGCAATACACATAAATAAACACGGGGTTCAGTCCTGAAATAAAAGACACGGTATTTAAACACAAACAGAACACAAACACGATCACAAGTCCAGAGTGAGTGCTGCAGTGCAAGTGGTGAAATACAATTTATTCAGTGAGTACGAGTGCAGTGAAGTCTGGGTTGGGTGCTGGACTGGGTGATTGACTCCTGTGGTCGGTTCCTTCTCCCCATTCGATGATGTAACACTCCGCTCTCACACACACAAGTAACCAGCAATGAGTGGGCTAATCAAGGTGGCGAAGAGAGAGGTAACATGCACCCGCTGACACATTCTAACACAGATTCACACTAGCATTTAGGCAGGGCATTTTACAGTACAATCCCATCCCTCTCCCCAGTCTGACACAGTCCATGTTGCCCACCGCTACAATATGCCGGTGACCATAAGGATTTCGTTGTGGAAGACAGCAAAGGAAAGAAGGTACAATTGAAGTGTACAAGTACTGTGGAGTTACTATACATATTGTGAGAAAAAAAAACAATAAATTTAACAAGCGAAAACCCCAGAAAAAAAAAACGATTTACATAAAACTCGAAAATAGCTAAAAACAAGTCCCGAAAAATGTAATTAACCCTTTGCGGTCCTATGTCGGACCTGGTCCGACATTGCAATTATTCCTATCAGGTCCAATGTCGGACCCTGTCTGACATCATCAAAAAGACGCAAAAAACAGTTTTTTAGTCGTTTTTTCTATGGAAAAAGCCGAAAAAAAAAACATTCAATGGCCGTGTGGGAGTGACAGGAGCCAAGACAAGCCGAAAAAAAAAAAAAGGGCGTATCTTATGAATAGTCATACTTGCCCCTGGCATCAGATAGGGGCAGTCATAAGGAAACAAGCTAGATGGTACTGCATCAGCACTCAGAGAATATCACAGACATTTGCAGAGCTTTTTTCAGATGTTATAGTAATAAAATAATGACTTGGATTGCATTATTGAGGCATTTGGTGATAAAACGAGTGATCAGGAGATGATTGATCGGTATGTACGACTATTATTATTATTATTATTATTATTTATTTATTAGCATATGTGAAAGCTATAGCGAACGAAAGGGTGGGGCAGGGCTGGAGACGCCTAGTGAGTGCTTTGTTGATATGCAGGGACTTTTAAACCCGTTTGACTGTGGAAAAAAAATACTTTTAAACAGCGCGTCTAAAATTAACTGCGCGTGTGAAAATAAATTGGACCTGACGCGCCTGACACGCACTTAATAAATTGACTGCAAAGGGTTAATAAAAAATGAAAAACAAAAACCCTACATATAATACAAAATCCTTGTAAAAGTGTCTAATGTGTTCTTTGCCTGAGGTAATCATTGTTAAAAGCTGCATTTTAATCGGGTTTCTTTCAGAGCTGTCTGATTTATATTCACACTATATTTACTGGGGTTGAGGGATGTGATGCTTGCTTTGTCCTTGACTAGATGTATTTAAAAAAGGTTTCAGTCCTCTACAACAATAGGCAGTCGACTCGAAGAGGCAATATTTGGATGCTATATTTTTGACATTATATTCTTGTCTTTTACTTTAGCCTGGTAAAATATACTGTATTTAGACTACATATCTGTATATATATTTTTTTTTTTTAATTAACAAAAAATAAAAAATAAAATCAATAAAAATAACTATATACTGAAATTTGCTGGTACTATGTCACAGAATATAAAGATAAAAATGGAGATTTTTTAAAAAAACAGTCATATCAGAGATATTTTAACTTTATTCACCAGACAAATACTAGTGTGGACATCATAATTGACAGTTTTATTTTATATTTTTGATAAACTGGGGTTCTCAAGGATCAACAGTGCTGTGTTTTCTCTGACCCTAAACCAGAGAAGTAGTTTCCTTCTCAAACTAATATTTGACATAAGACAGCCAAGTGGTTAGATTTTGGAATAGTACTGCTATCTTTTAACCTGTCAAAACCCCAGCCCCTCACAGGCAATTTCCACCTGGGGGGCTGTGCCCTCAAATAAATCACAATATCTTCCAAAATATAGACAGCACAGGCATGGTTCAGGGCTTGAATTCAAGGTAACCCCTTGGGCATCAAGACTAAAACCTCAGGTGTGATAAAAGTCTTACTCAGTACCACACTGGAAGGAGATATCCAGAAAAAATACATAAAAAACAACAAACGCTTTTCATTTTTTGTTCTATAGTCATTTTTTCAACTTGTAGCATATGAAAAGAGCAAGATTTTTTTCCAGTGCTTCACCAACATGTCTACTATACTGGGTGAAATGACGGATTCGAAAAATTCCTTCGCTGTTTGACGGTACGAAAACAACGATTTTGATATTGAGTCAGCTATTTTTCTCTTGCTTTTGTAATAATATTACAAATGAGTTATGAAATATAATGTTTACGTGCAGTTCCGTGTTCTGCCCGCGGGACTAGAGGGCGTAAGAAGTGATTACATTTTCCTATTTCATATCTATTTACTGTTTATGTACCTAAACTTCAAACAGTAAGTCACTGCATATCAAATACTTGTTTCAGTCAAACTGCTGTATGCTGGTCACTTTTGATTTGAATGCCCCTCATTCACTTTTCTTACATGCCTTTCACACACCTGTGTGAAGAAACATTTGCTCTAATCAACATTTGAGCCAACAATTCAATCCAGAGAAGCTTTGATGGAAACGTCCATAACAAGCACATAAGATGGATTAAAAACAGATGAAAGCATGGTCATGTGAATGTTGCTGCTTCTGGGGTATTGCATAGGGCAGCAGTGTGGAGTAGTGGTTAGGGCTCTGGACTCTTGACCGGAGGGTTGTGGGTTCAATCCCCAGTGGGGGACACTGCTGTTGTACCCTTGAGCAAGGTACTTTACCTAGATTGCTCCAGTAAAAACCCAACTGTATAAATGGGGAATTGTATGTAAAATAATGTAATATCTGTATAATGTGAAATAATGTATAATGTGATATCTTGTAACAATTGTAAGTCGCCCTGGATAAGGGCGTCTGCTAAGAAATAAATAAATAAATAAAAATAAAATACTTGCTTGTGTCACCCTAGGTCGACCCTGCTTCTTCAAAAAGCAGTGTGAAAATGCTTTGCTGACCCGCATGAGACCAGGTCGTGACCTGCATGACACTGGGTCACCACCCGCGTAGGATCCGACCCGGGTAGAGCATTCCAGTGTGAAAGGGGCTTTAGAGACTTACCTGAGAGGACCCAGGTTCAAGGTTTCATCCTTGCTTTAGTAGGGTGATATTTTACTTAACTTTATTGTGGCCAATTAAATCTTTCATTTTATCATATCCTTTCGAACTCACAATCATACCTTTGTCCACAGCCATTTCCAGATTACCTATCAGAATAAAGTAGAAACGCTACGTGCAAATTGTTATTCATTCATCAATCTCATTATTTTCAATTTCAATGGACCAGAATCTCCATTCTTAAATGTTGTATCATACCGAACCCTTCCAATGTCAACCATGATTGTTAATCATACATTTCAATACACATATCATGTGTATATATATATATATATATATATATATATATATATATATATATATATATATATATACACTACCGGTGTCAAAAGTTTTAGAACACCCCCATTTTTCCAGTTTTTATTGAAATTTAAGCAGTTCAAGTCCAGTGAATAACCTGAAATGTTACAAAGGTAAGCGGTAAACTGCCAGAGGTTAAAAAAAAAAAGTTTAGGTTACCAAAAACTGAAAAATAATGTACATTTCAGAGTTATACAAAAAGGCCTTTTTCAGGGAACAAGTAATGGGTTAACAACTTACAGCTGTTCTGCAGCAATGGAAGTAAATTAAGCCTTGAAAGTTGATGCTAACAATTCCTACAGGTGTCCCAACTTTTGTTGATTACTTACAAACCCTCTGTCTGTATAAAAGCAGTGCTGGAACAGACTGTGTTACTACACCCTCTTAAGCATTATTTGGACAGTATTGTACTGCAGGAAGTAGTATATTGCTCTCATAATGGCGAGAAAAAGGCAATTAACAAAGGAAGACAGACAGACCATTATAACCCTTAAAAGTGTAGGTCTTTCCTTTAGAGAAATTGCAAAGAAAGCCAAGGTGTCAGTGAGTACAGTTTCCTACACCATCAAAAGGAACTTGGAAACTCTGACAGGAAGAGGTCTGGCAGACCCAAAGCCACAACAGAATCAGAAGACAAGTTTCTGAGAGTCAACAGCTTGCGTGATAGGTGGCTCACAGGACAACAGCTTCAAGCACAGCTTAACACTGGTCGAAGTAAGCAAGTCTCAGTTTCAACTGTGAAGAGAAGACTTCGAGCTGCAGGTTTGACAGGTCGAGTGGCAGTAAGAAAGCCATTGCTAAGATGGCAAAATAAGAAAAAGAGGCTTGCCTGGGCCATGAAGCACCGCCAGTGGACTACTGAAGACTGGAAGAAGGTCTTATGGACCGATGAATCAAAATTTGAAATCTTCAGTTCATCACGCAGGGTTTTTGTACGCCTTCGAGTAGGCGAAAGGATGGTTCCTTGGTGTGTGACACCAACTGTCAAACATGGAGGAGGAAGCGTGATGGTCTGGGGCTCTTTTGCTGGATCCTGAGTCAGCAACTTGCACAGAATGAGTGGCACCCTGAACCAAAACTGCTACCACAGCATTTTGCAGCGCCATGCAATACCCTCTGGTAAACGCCTAGTTGGTCAGGGGTTCATCCTACAGCAAGATAATGACCCAAAACATACCTCCAGGCTATGTCAGAACTACCTTAGAAGAAAAGAACAAGACGATAGGCTTCAAATCATGGAATGGCCAGCACAGTCTCCAGACTTAAACCCCATCGAGCTGGTTTGGGATGAACTGGACAGAAGGATGAAAGCAAAGCAACCTACAAGTGCAACACATTTGTGGGAACTTCTTCAACAGTGTTGGGAAGAACTTTCCGAACAATATTTGATTTCCATTTTAGAAAGAATGCCACGAGTGTGTTCCGCTGTTATATCTGCAAAAGGTGGCTACTTTGATGAGTCAAAAATTTAGATAAAATTTTGTTAAACAAAACGTTTCCATGATTTCTTTTTTATCTCCAATTGTTTATTTGTTCTATGCTTTAATTTCAGAGTACATTGAGACATTAAACTGCGTAAATTTCAATAAAAACTGGAAAAATTGAGGTGTTCTAAAACTTTTGACCGGTAGTGTATATTGTGACAGGCTGGCTCGCAGTGGTGAGGTGTGGTGACGTCACGGACCAGGAAGTAACTGAATCAAAACAATGGATGGGCAGGTGAAGCTGAGTGCAACGGCACTCATCGTATTTATTAACAAACAAACAAAACAAAAGATTTAAACAAAAACAACAAAACAGAAACCAAAGTGCACGAGGGCCAAACGAATAAACAAACAAACAAGTAAGTGTCGTGCTGGATAATCCAGCACGTTTTAGCAATTGTTTTTAAATGTCGTTCTTTCTCTCCGCTCCCCGTACTCTCCTCTCTACACTCAACCCCGCAGCACGGGCAGCTGCCGGTTCTTATACTCTGGCCGAGGGGTTAACTAGTTGTTAATTATCTTATTACCCCTCGGCCAGAGTCTGCACGTGTTTGGTAAGGATGCATGACTGTCAGCTAGTTAAATAATCAGTAGCTGATCAGTCATGCATCCTCACAGGGTTTTAAATACAAGTAATAAAAGACGCGGCGCTTTTAACTGTGCTGCAAACAAAAATACAAATAATTATACAAACACAGGGGCTGACCTCACTAAAATGAACCCTTCTTTTAACGAACACTGATTTTTTTCAATGCAAATTAGCCCAAATTAGATCACATACAGGATCGACCCGGATACAGCGATCTCAGTAATGACTGACACTGAACTTTCTCCAGTATGAAGTGTGCTATTCTCTCAGTGAAAACAAAAACCTATTGTAGTACGAATCATTCGTGACGAATGCAACGTGGCTTGTCCGTCATCTTCACACAAACTGCAACCAGGCAACGGGCATGAGGAGCAATCTACGCTGGACAGTTTTTTTTCCCCCAAGAGAAAGGACATGTAATTACTGTATTCAGCATGTAAGTGTATATTTTCCTTTTTCATTTCTTTACTGTTTTCTTTTAAACATACCTATAGCAGGGCGATTGCCTAAGGCTAGCACACACACTGTGTGGCACCTTTTATTTGTAGTTTTTGTACTGTGTTTTATTTTGCCTTTTGTACAGTCTTCTGTATGTGTCCTCTGTGCGTTACCATCGTTGGTAGCGTCACATGACCCGTTTGTTTATTTTCTGTTTTGTGTTTAATAAATCCTGTGCGCCTGTTCTGGCGTGTCAACTCCAACTCCCAAGTCTCTCTGTCTTGCAATGCAGTTACCCACACATGTGACACGAGTACCTTTTAAATTCAAATTTGCTGTTTTGTCTTTATTTTGATACAGGAAAATGCCTAAACCTATTATAGTGAACACCCCGATATAACGAACATTTCTCCAGGTCCCATGGGGGTTCGTTATAGTGAAGTTAGCCTGTATATATATATATATCTATATATATATATATATATATATATATATATATATATATATATACAGTGCCTTGCAAAAGTATTCAGACCCCTGACCAATTCTCTCATATTACTGAATTACAAATGGTACATTGAAATTTCGTTCTGTTTGATATTTTATTTTAAAACACTGAAACTCAAAATCAATTATTGTAAGGTGGCATTGGTTTTATGTTGGGAAATATTTTTAAGAAAAATAAAAAACTGAAATATCTTGCTTGCATAAGTATTCAACCCCCACACATTAATATTTGGTAGAGCCACCTTTCGCTGCAATAACAGCTTTAAGTCTTTTGGGGTAAATATGTACCAGCTTTGCACACAGTGTTGGAGTGATTTTGGCCCATTCTTCTTTTTGCTCCAGGTTGTTCAGGTTGGTTGGATGAGCAATTTTCAAATAGTGCCACAGATTCTCAATGGGATTGAGATCAGGACTTTGACTGGGCCACTGTAGGATATTCACCTTTTTGTTCTTGAGCCACTCCAATGTTGCTTTGGCCTTGTGCTTGGGATCATTGTCCTGCTGAAAGGTGAATTTCCTCCCAAGGTTCAGTTTTTTAACGGACTGAAGCAGGTTCAATTGCAGTATTTCCCTGTATTTTGCTCCATCCATTCTTCCTTCAATTTTAACAAGATGCCAAGTCCCTGCTGATGAGAAGCATCCCCACAGCATGATGCTGCCACCACCATACTTCACTGTAGGGGTGGTGTGTCTTGAGGCATGGGCAGTGTTAGGTTTGCGCCACACATAGCGCTTTGAGTTTTGGCCAAAAAGCTCTATCTTGGTCTCATCTGACCACAAAACCTTTTTCCACATCGCAGCTGGGTCACGCTCATGCTTTCTGGCAAACTCCAGACGTGCTTTCAGATGGTACTTTTTGAGTAACGGCTTCATTCTTGCCACCCTCCCATACAGGCCAGTGTTATGCAGAGCTCTTGATATGGTTGACTGGTGCACCATTACTCCACTCCCAGCCACTGAACTCTGTAGCTCCTTCAAAATGATTGTTGGCCTCTCTGTGGCTTCTCTCACAAGTCTCCTTCTTGTTTGAGCGCTGAGTTTTGAGGGACGGCCTTTTCTTGGCAGTGCCTGGGTGGTGTGATGCAGCTTCCACTTCCTGATTATTGATCCAACTGTGCTCACTGGGATATCCAAACACTTGGATATTATTTTGTACCCTTTCCCTAATCTATGCATTTGTATTACTTTATCTCTAACTTCTGTAGAATGCTCTTTGGTCTTCATTTTCCTTCAGATTCACAGCCTGACCAATGATCCTTCAACAGTGGGGTTTTTATCCAGAAAATGTGACAGGAACTTTAATGGTTCACAGGTGGAGGCCAATGGTAAGGTAATTGTGTCCTCGTTAGGGCAATTTCTTTCATCGGTGTAAACTGGGAGCTTCCACAGCACAAGGGTTGAATACTTATGCAAGCAAGATATTTCAGTTTTTTATTTTTCTTAAAAATATTTCCCAACATAAAACCATTGTCACCTTACAATAATTGATTTTGAGTTTCAGTGTTTTAAAATAAAATATCAAACAGAACAAAATTTCAATGTACCATTTGTAATTCAGTAATATGAGAGAATTAGTCAGGGGTCTGAATACTTTTGCAAGGCACTATATATATATATATCGTTCCATATAAATACACTTTAAAACAGGGGCTTTTCGCTTATTGGCAACTTTCGGTTAATGACAACTTTTTCCTGGGAACCGAGAGGTTGTTAATAAGCGACACCTACTGTACGATAGCCCGGACTTAGAGACGGGCTTGGAGGGGTCCGGACTTGAAGTTAGGATAGGAAGAGATCCCCGACTTTATGTAGGACCAGGCTTGGTCGAAGGCTGAAGCCCCAAGGATCTGAAAACACGTAAAAGGGCTGTGACTCAGCATAAGCGCCTCGGGGATGAAGGAACGAAGAAAAAGGGATTCCCTGACTGATCTGGTGCTGCCCTTGGACGAGGTGAGGCACAAGCCTCCGAAGCCGGGAGCAGAGAGGCATCCGACAGGGAACCTGCAACAGAGAGAGATGAATTAGTCTTGAACTCGGGCACTTACAGTGTAAAGTGGGACACGCCCTGAGGGAGCTAGAACAGAGCCTCGAGTGACAAGGTAAGATTAGCGCATGAGCTGCGAAAGGATAGTGTGGCCGGGGGTCCCCTCTGACTCACGGTGGTGAGAACCTCCCAGAGTGAGGACGAGGTTGCTGGAGCAGACCTGAGGTCGGGGAAGTGACACTCACTTGCCCCCCAAAGAACGGACTCCCCGCGGAAACCCCACCATGAGACAAATGGGAGACGTGCCAGTGCATAACATAAAAGAAAGGCATACCAGAAAAACAAGAAAGGAAAGGACAAACAAGACAAACTGGAGACAGGTTAAAGGGTTAGTGTGAGATGGTATGTGTATACCTGCCACTCAGTGTAAAAAAAAAAAACTTTGCTTTAGGGGAAAACCTCTGGTGGACCCAGCGGACAGGTAGCCATAGGACATTGGAGGGCTTCAACAATATTGGTAGATGATGAACGAATATATGAATTGACTGCTGAGTGAGCCCAGTGCCCATATTTTTGATTGTGTGGATATTGATGTTGGCCTTTGTTGCGGAAGTGGCTGCTCCGATTCTAAATGAATGAGGGGTATAGAATTGAGGCCTGCTCGGGAAACAACAGTAGCATGATGAGAGGAGAACCAGTGGCGGGATATAATTATGCGGGAGGAGTTAATGAACAGTGGGTCTGATGGGAGAAATGGTTTCTTAGAGGTACTTTGACATGGATGAGTAGGGGCATAATGGCGAGTCGATTTTTGACAGTTGAATGAAATGTCCTAGGTGAAGTTGGTCAGTTTTAGAGGTGCGGAGACGGATGAGGGAGTGTGAGTCTGGGAACAGGTAGAGGTCGCAGGAATGCCTGATACAGGGAAGCTGGAAACTGATGAGACGGTGAACTCAGAACATCTGAGACAACCAAAGAAAGCTGTTAAAACACATGGCTTCCATGACCAGGTCCTCGAAGGGGAAGAAACAGCCTTTCCAGAGCGTTGATATTAGGGAATAGAAGAAGGCGAGAGGTGGAGGAGGGAGGGGAGTTCTTGAGAATCCCTCGGCTAGTTAGACGAACTGCAGGGATGGATAGGGTCATTGGAGAAGGCACAGACATTAGGTGGTAGGAATACTGGATTCTGGAGATGTATGATTTGATGGTGGTAGGAGCCAAGTGAAGAGTCCTTGCATGAATGATGAAGGCTATGATGCAGTCTTTGTTGAAAGGGATAGGTTGAATATGCATTTGAGCGCAAAAGGTTGTAAATGTTGACCAGCTGGTTGAGTAAGATGATTTGGTGGCAGGGGCCAAGGCTGCGGCCATGTAGTGTTGGGCAGATTCCAGGAGATTGGAGAGCGTTGGGTTCAGTCGAGCAGGAGCAGTAGGTGGGGTTTGAAGAGAGATGCGGAGGGAGCCAGCTCATGGAATCTGTAAACGAGAAAGGGCATCAGCAGCATTATTATGGGTGCTAGCATGGTGGCGAGCTTGAATAATGAAATTGTAAGAGACTGAAATCTAGATTAGACATTGAAGCAACTGCATGATGAGGGGGGGAAGAAGAGCGTCCTTTTATTAATGATGTTGACTGTGGGTTTATTGTTGCTGTAAAATAAAATTGATTTTCTTGACCATTGATGACCCCAGAGGTAAGCGGCTGCGACGATGGGGTAAATTTCCAGGAGGGCAGTAGATTTCAGATGAGGGGATAGATTCTGAATTTCGAAGGGCCATTTGCTGGAAAACCATAGAGAGCTGAGAAAACCGCTGAATCCAATGAGTGAAGCATCAGTAAAAAGAGTGAGGTCATGGGAAGCTGAAATGTAGTCTTCGTAGGATAAAGAGAGGCCATTCCAGAGGGAAATTAACGTGGCCCACATCTTTATATCCTTTCTGGCTTCGGAGGATATGTTGATGTGGGAATTTAGGTTCTCGGCTGTTGTGGAAAGTGTGAGAAGACGAGAAATTAATGTTCTGCCCTGGGGAATGATGCATAACGCAAAATTGAAATGGCAGAGAAGAGATAGAAGGTCTTGTTTCTTGATGGAGTTTATTGATGAGGGAGCAGATGCGTTCCAGCTTAGCTGGAGGGAGACTTGCTTCGAATTTTACTGTCAAGCGTTATTCCGAGAAATTCCAATGAATTGACTGGGCTGATGGTTTTCTCTTTGGAAAGTGGAATGGTGAGTGAAACCTGAGTTCTCAGGTGATTGACTGCTTGAGCTGGAGGGTGTGAGAGAGGGGAGATAAGAAGGAAGTCATCCATCAGGTGGAGGAGGAATGGGACTTGGTAGGAGTTGAGGAGAATCCAGCAGAGTACTTCACAGTGTCAAACATTTTCGGGCTGCTGCGGCAGCTGACGGTAAGTTTGGTGGAGAAATATTTACCGTCCCAGCAGATTCCAAACAAGTGATATAGGGAGGGGTGGATGGGCATGACTAAAAGCGTTTGGCTAGCCATGAGCCTTGGCCTGCTGTTTTGATAGATTTAGTAGCGTCTGATATTTTAATGTAATGACGAGAGAATTGGTCATGAGGAATGAGAGTTTATGCTGTTTGTGAGGCTTCTACGAGGTGCTGCTAGATCGATGATAAGGCGTTTCTTGCCTGAAAATTTGTGATTGGCAATGCCTATGGGATTGATGTGAAAAGTGGGAAATGGAGGTGCTGCAAACGGTCTGACCATGAAATTCTTGTCAGTTTCTGCCTGGATGAGAGAGGTGACGATTTCAGGTTCAATTAAGGCAGAGTGTACATTTTTGCAAATGTAAGGCGATGGTGGAATTTCTGGGTGGCCGGTGGAGAATCCGTATGACAGGCCATTGATGATGTAAGAAGTAAATAACTTATCTGGATGATGCTGCAGTGCTTCTGTTATAGCTGGGACATTTATGGGAGTGGATACTACTAGTAATTTTGATTGTCATTTGGGAAGAGATGGACAGATAGATTTGGAGTGGGCGTCGCAGAGATTTTTGCAAGTACTGGAGTAACAGACTGCTGAATTAAATTTGTTGCAAATCTGCTTGGCACCAGAGAACTTGATGTTGCAACCATGCTTGTCACAGATTGAAGATCATTCGGGTGGGGGTGAAGTGTGGATAGGGTTTGGAGCTGATAATCTTGCAATAAAGCGTGGAGGGCCTATTTTAAAAGAACTGGAATCTGCTTTTGGACAGAGGGAGGTAGAGTGGACTGTGGATGCGCAAACTCTGCTGGCGTTGGCTCGCAGACCACTGAAAATGTGGTTAAAAAGATCCAGATCCGGAGAAGACCAGTCGCCAATGTGGTTATCGGCTGACAGAATGGAGGCAGCTTTGGCTGAAAAAGCCTTGTGGTACTCATAGAGCATGGTACCCCCATATCTAACAGGGCGCTCCACACGATAGAAAAGATATTGATCCAGCTCAAGGCGGCGGTGAGGATAGACTGAGGAGAGAACGTCATGATCGATGGAAAAAGCAAGGACGAACTCTACCAGAGTTAGATTTTTAAGAAGGAGTGGATTGCGAAATTTGAGGGTAACAGACAAATCTACACAGTCCACAACACGGTGATCCAGAAACACAGACGTGGCAATCAAAATAGAAACTAAATTAACGTCTTTACCTTCTATGATTTGCTTCCGAATATTTGGAGAGAGAGAGTAGTGTCTGATAGTGGGGGCTTAATGGGCACCAGATGCAATTGCAGATGAGATTGTATTCAGGGATTTTGATGGTGAGGACCGAGGTTGAGGTACTGGAAGCGGGAGCCACTGCAGGATTGGAAATCAGAGAGAAAGTAGGAATGGTTGCTGATGTTGTTGTTGTTGAAGGTATGCTGTGGCTTTCAAGATTGTCGAGCCGGGTGTTGATAATAGTCTGGTGAAGTTGAAGGAGGGGATCCTCTGCTGAATAGGAGAATAGAGCCAGCTTTGAAGGAGCCGATGCAGTGTGTGGAACGGGGGAGAGACATCTGCCTGCTGCTGCTTGCAAGCGAGGAGGGAAGACAGGCTCAGCAGATACAGCATTGCAATAAAGGTTGAACAGAGCGAGTCGATCGCTGCTGACAGGAATATTTATTCCTTTATCAAATAAAGCTTTCAGGGGTTTGGAAATGGGCCAGTCTTTATAATGAAGCAGTAATGGTGGAGACTGAATGCTGGAGACTGAATGTTTGGAGAGACGACAGGCAATGGAGCCGCTGCAGAGAAAAGAGAAAGAAGCTGCAGGGTGAGACATATCTCGAGAGCAGGTAGGAAAAATAATTTCTTGCTCAGAATCGTCCGAGTTGGACGAGAGAACAAAGCGACGAGGTTTTTTGAGAAAGAAAATAAGGCACAAATGAACAGTCTACACGTTAGCTACAAAGCGGGAAGGTACTAGCTACTAGACAGGGAAGGTGTGTAAGATCGTGGCTTAAATAGACAATTAGTAATGATAGACATTAATTAGGCAGCCCCAGCTTCCGCCCCCTGAATCTCACCCAAAGGCTAACATATAAAAGCAGTGCTTTGCTGTAAGCGTTAAAAGTGATCGCAAGCCCTTGATTATATTATTAAACGTGCATTGTGTTAATAGCATATTAGCATAACAAGAATCACTGTAGGTAGCTACTGTGGTGCAAACACAATACTTGCCATTTGAATCATATAGAACTTTAGCACAGCCAGGATGGACACTAGTCAAGCATTCAGGACATAAGTGGTCTAAATCATTATTAGGTGAAGATATCCTGCACGCTTCAGTACTTGTGATACTCATGACATCTGCAGATATGCCCAAAACCCAGCGACTGAGATCAGGTGCCTGTCCTGTGTGGTTATTATTTTGCCTTACCAGAAGAGAGGGTGTCCTTACACCTTCTTTCCTAACCAACCCACCCAATACTCCTAGGCTTCATACATAAGAGAGTGTTCAAATAATGAAATACATCTGAATGGCAGCACAACTGTATTGGTTATTACCACAGTACCATTTGTTTTACTTATTTGTATCGTTTATTTCCTGCGTCCATCTGCATAATTGTAAGGATATAAAACATTTTCTCTCGAAGATACAGTCCCTTCTTTTTTACCATATTAACCATTAATATTGTTATAGTAACCAAAATGATATGTTCATGCAGTAATTGTGCAGTTACCACGGACAGTTTCTTATTTACAAAGTTGGGAGTTGGCAGAGCATAACTTTGATACATAGTCAGTTGATATTTGCACAATATGGTTTAACATATTTAATCATTATATCTTCAGTAAAAATATCACTTAATATTTGTTTTACAATTTTCAATTCAGTTTCCCACTGAAAAGAGGTCCGTTTTATTAGCACTTGCTCTGGCAATATAAAACATTATTTCTCTGATAGCAGCCAGATAACAGCACACAAGGTTTAATTTTACAGTCAAGTCTCATTATTAAGAACTCAGATTACATACATTTCCTCCAAACAAAATTTGAAACAAAGTCCTAAATGAACATAATTATCATATACAACACTGTAAAACACTTATATAGATAGACACATTTTGTTTCAGTTTATAGCAATACACCTGTATACATACTTTTATGCTTGGTTAACTTATACTTTATATTTATTTCCAGGCAAATCTGCTGATTGTTATTGGGAGTGATTTTATTCAGAACCTATACAGAGATAATAGCAGTGCAGTACAAAATTCTGAATTTTTTTTTTTAAAAATGGCTCTTTGTTTATTCTTCTTGGTAAAATGTAAAGTACAGTATATTAATGATTGATAGTATGTATCATTGTGGTGTATATGAGTTTTACTTATGTCTTTTCATCCAGATGCTGTACAACATATTTTGTTCAGTGAATGCTTAACAAAATTAAGTTTATAATAAGTTGTGTAGAGAATTGTTTTATATCACTGATAAAATCACCTAGTCAAACATTACTGTATATTTCATGTTGTATCACAATTACTGTACATGGTTCTGCTATATCACCACCTATTTCTGTAAATAAACACCCATTTAATCATTCACCATATCATCAACCCTGCCTTACATTTGCCTTGGCCACTTAGCTGTCTATTTCTGCCAGTGTTATCTGACATGTAATGTGTAAATATGAGGCTGTGGGCCAAAAGGAAGCAATTAATGATTGGCAGCGCATTTATGATTTGTTTCATTCAATTACACATTCAATTATTCAATTACTTCTATCAAGAAGCTGACGTGAGGCTACATTAACCTTATCCCTGGTCCTGGAGAGCTACTGTGGCTGCTGGTTTTCGTTTCAACTAATCTCTGTTACTTAATTGAACCAATTATTGGCTTAATTAGTCAAGATTAACAGGTGTTCCAGATCTTTAGCCACTGATGATGTAAAGACACCTATATAACCTACTGGATAGGGGCTCTCCAGGACCAGGGCTGGAGACCCCTGTTTTAGACTAACCTTTATAAAAACAGAGCCTATGGTATCACTCTGCTACCTTTGTGATACAGTAATACAGCAAATTGCTGCTCAACCTGAACCTGCCAATGGCTGTAACAGTCACCTCCATAACAATTCAACCACCTAAACCTAGACATCAATTACCTTACTGGGGCCTCTTTATACATATATACTGTATAACCCTTACCTCTCATAACAGTCTTTGCCTGGCTTTTGATGAGGTTGCTAGTCATCTTGGCACACCTAATGTTCTATTCTAAATGGACCAATTTGACACTCATTGACCTCTACAGACACAATATCAAGAAATACTCAAATAATCTAAAAATGCAGTGACAAACATTTTAACTAGAAATCGACTACATACCTTTATCTACAGATCAAGAAGTTAAGGTATAGTCTTAACTGCAAGAAGCTGCCTCATATGTCCAGCCTTGAAAATACTGTAAGTTGCATTACTGTTAGATTTTGTTTTTAAATGTATGCAGTATTTGGCAAATGTGTTTTTGCTGATGTCAGTGTGATTTTTAGAGATCCAGATGGATGCTGATTATCTTATAATCTGCTGATGTTTTTGCTAATCCACAGAGAACTAATTATATTGAATCTGACCTTTATTACCATATTGTTTGAAAGGAAATTTCTCAAAAGGGAAAAGCAAATATACCACATGATGCAAAGTTATCTCTATGTAGAACCAGCTATACTTTTCTAATGTCCAGCTCCCCCATTGTATTATTAAAGCACAACAGTCTGCAATGGTCTAGTTATTTTGTACTCGGGAATCATACATGGGTAGATAAAACAATGTTGGATACTTAAGCACAGACATGACACATAGATGCTGTACTTACTTTATGAATAAATGTACTTTATCTTCAACATAATCAAACTATCAAAAGTGTTTTACTTATTGAAAAAGTAAAGTGATTGTAGTTAACAAAATAGTTCCATAAATATTTATCCATTTATTATATATCTCTCAAATGTGTAGTTTTGAAAGAAACACTTAGCAAACCCGTATATTATAATTTTAATACATGATATCTGGTACTTCACTAGGTTAAATAATTATCTGTTTGCAAACCATGCTACTGGATTTTGTACTGTCTGGGTCATTTCAGCTGGAGGGTGAAATTGTCCCCACCACTTAACTGTCCCTGTCAACATCCAATCAACTGCTTCCCCTATTGACTGACATCCTTTCAGCCAGTAACATACTTTAACCCAGAAGGCACTGCTGGGGTTAAATGATTATGGAAGTAAATCAGTAACAGACTTCCTGGATGGCATTGCTTGCAAACAGGGATTTCATTAACCTAGAGTAGTACCAGGTATCCTGTTTTAAAATGGAAATACATGCTTGATATAACATGTGTTTCTTTCAAAACTGCACATTTGAGACATATGTAGCTAATGCACATACAAAATGGGTAAGATGTATGGAATGATTTTGTTAGCTACAGTTAGCTGTTCCTAGGTCAACTTGAAAAGTGTAGTTTTCAAGAACACTTGACACTTAACACTCAAGTACACACACTGTCATGCTCATAGTCTCATATGTCTCTTCCCTTAAATAAACATTCAATTAATGAGGTAACAGCATTATTACATTAGAATGATTCATATAATTCATATAAAAGGTGTGAACCTGAGACTTCACTTTTTGGAAGTGGAGACATTTCCCCTCACAGAAAGTCTAAGAATTTACAGGCCCCTAGAAACAGCCTTGTGATTTACGACCTGCTTTTATGCCATGAGGAATATTTAAACATAATTGATGTGCTAATTGAATCACCTGTCCACAAGCCAAGGGGGTTGCATAATTATCTAACTAAAGTGTGAGTCTGCAGCAGTATCATTAAAAGCAGAATAAAAATATTTGAAGAACTTTTGATGTCTGTGCCCGTTGTGAAAAGGCAGTCTGTGGCAAATACACTGGTACAGTTGAAAAGCGTGTTTTCTGCGTAGATTGTACTTAGAAAGTTGTAACAGAATTTTGCACAGACAGAGATTTTGAATTCTGTTTCACTCAAAGCGCTTTCACGTTGCATAAGTTATGTTATATTTTTGTTTTATGCTATTTTTTATAACTAGTTATTTATGTTTTATAGCTTTATATGTGCATACAGCTTTCTACACCTGTTTACACAGAAGTTTATTGCGTAAAGTTGATTTTATTACAGTTTTTCATGTTTATGTATATGTGCTCTTTTTGAAAAAATAAGAAAACATTTTTTCAATGTAAATACGGTCTTTCTGCTCTGGAAATGTTATGTATGATGTTCATAAATAAAAATATTATGTTTGTTTTTCATTTTCATATCGAAGCCGTTTTAAAATGTAGCCGCACATGGGATAACATGGGATGTGTTGAATCAGTAAGAAAATAATTCACAGTTTGTCATGCCCAATGTCACTAAAAACTTGTTTTTACTGATTCAACACATCGTTTTTTATCCCTTACATAACCCATTATTATTATTATTATTATTATTATTATTATTATTATTATTATTATTATTATTATATGTAGGCTAATGTAGTCTATATTTTGTGTTTATAGTGAAGGCAGGGCAAGCAGACAGAACTTTCTTTTACCTTGTGAAGTATCAGATGTCATGTTTTAAAATCAAAATACACAAAAATACAATTGAGAATTACATAGTGAATGAAAGTGCACAAGTGGTAAGATTTATTACATTATTTTGTTCGCATCAACCACTGTAAGCGGCATCCGTGAGAATAGTGACTGAGACTGGTGAAACAGAGGATAAATGTAAAGGAGTACTGTTGCTTTAAATCCTGACCTTTTTTTTATTAAGGTCAGTGGCAGGTTACAATATTTATGAATACTATTCCTTTGAAATATTTCTATGAACTATACATTGTTTTTTTCTTTTTTTTGTGAAAAGTGAACATCTTCATGGTTGTGGAAATAAAATAGGTAAAAAGGCAAAGGTTTGGTCTGCAAAGAATCAAGTTTTCATCTTTGCAGGTACGTTTTTTTTTTTTTTTTTGCTCTGTATGTATTATGTGTTTATTTAAAAGGTTGTTATTTTTGATAAAGATACTTAAAAGAATATGTGCATGATATATATTTGCATTGTGTAAAAGCATTTAAATATTTCTACTTGTATTATTACATTTTGATTAAAACTTTGCAACAGGACATCGCTGTTTAGAGAGTGGGGTCTTCCCATAATGTACTGCCCGCCCCTTTTATTATTTATGTATTATTATTATTATTATTATTATTATTATTATTATTATTATTATTATTATTATTTATATGATTATTTACATGATTATTTATTATTTGAGACCGGCAAAAAGTCAGTCTCATAAAATGTAGCTGACGTGGATGGGGTTAAATTCACATCCCGATAAAATCTTGTGGGAATGTGGCTGGAACCTTAATAAGGTAATTATTTGATTAATGGGTAAGTAAGGCTCCAGCCACAAAATATAAAAGACCCACTCCGGGCTTATGGTCGGGAGAGTGTCGGAGGAGAGACAAGACGTGAGTCCATGAAATATATCGATTGCTATAATTCACGGGGTGTCCGCTCGGGGCGATAGGAATAGCCTGTTCGTAGGGCTGAAAGTAGATTAGAAAAGGATTCCTTGATTGGTCTGGTGCTGCCCTCGCATGAGGTGAGGCTCTGTCCTCCAAAGCCAGTAAAAAGCACCCGCAAGGAATCTGCAACAGAAAGATGGGTTAGTCTGGGACTGGGCACTGAGAGCCTAAAGCGGGCCATGTCCCTAGCGAAGGACACATGGTGAGGTAGAAAAGCACATGAGCTGCGAAAGAATAGTGTGGCCGGGGGTCCCCTCTGACTCACTCAGTGAGAACCCCCCTAGAGCGAGGTCAAGGTATTGTAGCAACCTGAGGTTGGGGGAGTGAATCCGCACTTAACCCAGCCCCCCACCCAAAGGATGGACCCCCGGCTCCCTCTAGAGACCCTCACCGTGAGACTAACAATAGAGTCGCGCCAGTGCATAACATAAAAGAAACAGCTGGAAAAGATGGGAAAGGAAGGGACATATGAGACAAACTGGAGAGGTTAAAATAGTGTTAGTGTGGTATGGTTACGTGATTACCTGCCGCTCAGTGGAGAGGAAAAAAACCCTTTCTAGAAGGGGAAAACCTCTGGTGGCCCCGGTGGTCAGGTCGCCCCCACTCCGGGCATGCTAGCTAGTCATTGATGGCTATTGCTATGTCGGCAGGGGATGATCGGATGTATGAATCGACTGCTGCAGAGGACCGGTGTCGCAGGAAATAAGTTGATCGCACAAGCGCAGTAAGGCAAAAGTAGACAAAAGTAAGGCAGGGCTACATTTTGATTAAAGGGGAGGTTCACTGCATGGCTTTTTATTTTTATCTGGCCATTTTATTTACTAGACTGTATGTTGGTGCGTGTTCGTGCCACTGTCTTTTCGTATGAACTTTAAAATGTGTGATCGATGACTCTTTATACGGTAAAATGTTTTAAATCCCTGTCTTTTTATGTTTCTATAACATCGTTGTCAATCATATGTAGTTTATGTGTGATCGCAGAGATTTATTTATATATTAAATGATTTTACACATCACAATGTTGTCAATCTTTAATCAAAATTAAAATGTTTCAGTAATATAATCTGATGACATGCTGCATCCATCATATTAGTATGACAAGGTCGTATTTTTACATTTTAATATTAGTATAGCTGTAACTTTACTACAGTTTAGACATGGCAAAACGTAGGCCTACCACTGCCAGTTAAAAAAATAAATAATAGTATATACAGTACCTTGATTTGTCTGCATGTCTTATGTTTGTTTAAAAAAAGGTTCTAGGTTTAGGGTTGTGGTTTTTAAATTGGGATAGGATGAAGAAAATTAACCACAAATAGCCAGACGAAAGTTTTTTTTAGAAAGGAATTGTGTCGTGTACTCAGGTTGGGAATTAAAAAAAATCTTGTCTTGTTTGCACACAATACATTAACATAAATGCCATATTCTTCGTAAACGTGACAATTGTATTCCTTGCAGTAATATAGTATTACTAAGGGATAAGATTTGTACTTTGTAAAAAAAAAAATGACCCTGTCAAATCCTCTTGACAGGACAAATACAGAAATGAAAAAACGTATGCCATGGTAGATATGATTGCTCGTTATGTCTTACATGGCTGTTGCACTACAGGAATTTATAATGAGGAATAGAGATATATAAAAAAGACATATATAATGAGGAAGAGAGATACCGTATCTATGTGTATATCTACATGATTTTAAATCGTGATAATTCACTTTAATTCAATATACTGTATCTCTTTCTCGTTATATGTCTTATTGGTTGTTGCATTACAGGGATTTACCATTTTATAATGATGCTGATATACAGTAGCCTACATATACTGTATGATCTCTCTCACAACACAAAATCTTGGTTGGTATTGAACTACAGGTATTTACCATGGTTTAGCAAAGACGTTAACTCTTTAGTTTTTAATTAATGTATTGTTTCTTCCCAAACTTGTAATTGAAATACATGCACTATGATAATCAGTCTCCTGTTCGTTTTCTGTCCTAATTATACAAAGTACTGTATGTAAAAATAAATGAAAGAACAAATATAAAATAATAATACTGTATAAGCAACGTTTTTCAAGTACATCATGTGATTGATGTGCACCGTGGCCTAGTTAGTAATCGCAGCATGGAGCTTCATTTTTTCCATGATTGAAACCCATGCTTTAACTTTTGGACAATCGCTCGCATACCTGCTGTCCATACTGTAGTGCTTCCCAAAACAAAAACACCTCCAGAAATGCAAAATAACATTAATACGCAACACATTTTGCTAGTTAACGTTTGTTACACAAACAGAAATACACAATCAGAAATACAATCATACAATTCATTTTAAATTATTTATTTGCTGCTAATATATATTACGGCGATATTCACATTCCCTTATCTATCGTAATACTGTCGAATATATCCGATCTACATGTTAATGTAAATTATATGTACAAAAGTAATTTTAAATTATGCATTTTTGTTAGGCTAATATATCGGATCTAAAGCGATATTCACATCATCTTATCTAGCAGCATACTGCCGATCTACTAATTGATATAAATTATACTTACAAAATTAATTTTTAATTATTTATTATTCATTAATATATCCGATCAATTTATTTCCTAGCCTAGGCTTGTTTACATTACAAACAATGGAATCTCCCCTTTAAATTCTAGAGCTTGATCAACTTATTTCCCAATCAACTTATTTCCTGGGACACCGGCGCCCCATGCGCCTCGACCGGATGGAGATCGATGTTGGCTCTGGCTGCGGAAGTAACTGCTCGATCCGAAATGACTGGGGAGAAAGCCGGTTCTGGAGACAAGAGTGGCAAGACCATCCTATGTGTTAGTTAATACGGGATCGATCAACGGTTTTCTACTATCAAGTCTGCTTGGAATGGAAAAGGTGAATTTACATTCAGAGATTTGGGTTTCACAACTCCAGTCATTCTCCTAATAGTAGAACTCCTTAATTCATAATCAAAACAGATTTCGGTCTCGTACCACGTCTCTCACCATGGATTAATGTATGTAGCATTTGAAAGGATGAGCGGACATACGATTAGATTGCTGAGGAAGTCTAGCGGAAATGGCCACAATCTGAGTATTGGAGGCAAGCTGGAGCGTTGGAAGCTCTGGAGGAGGAGTTGTAGATTTAAACGGTAAACTAAAGCAAATTTTGCCTGCTGCAACAGTAAGCAGATCTGAAGTGGAAGCCGAGCTGCTGTAGTAAGGAGTGATTAAGAGTAGAGGGCAGGATCTGCTGAGCAGTGCAGAGCTCTGATGAAGTAAATGATGGAGTGCTGTCAGGAGCGTGCAGTGGCCCAGCTATAAAGCAGAGATCTGCTGAAGCAGTTATATGTACTAGTGAATGGTGTACTGTCATCGGTAGTGTGCAGTGGCCTGCTGTAGAGAGCAGAGATCTGCTGAATGTGAATATTAGACTTTGAGTGTTAAGGCGGTTTAGATGGAGCCAAAGATAGGGCTGGCTTCGGGTGGAGATTGTGAGGATCTGAGGCTGCTGCATAACCTCAGGATGAAGAATGCATTGCTCTGAAGCTGTTCATGCCGAAAATTGAGAGTTTTAAATTTTGTGCAGAGAACGGATCACAGCGTATGCAAGAATGTGAAACGCTAGACAGAGAAGGAGTGTGAGATTGGGGATTAAATAGGAGGTTAATGATGATAGACATGAATTACTTAATCAGCCCAGCTACCACCCCGTGAATTTCGCCCTTAGGCTAACATTGATATATACTTGAGTATACGCTGGTTCCATGTTTGTCTATTTTGTTTTGGCCCATGTGCCCTTTTCTTTTGTTTGATGTAAAGTCTTCTGTTTTGTTTAAATATTTATTTTGTTTATTTATTAAAGACGAGTGGAGCAACGCCGTTTAGCCTGTACCATACTGTGTTATTCTTTCATTTCCTGGTCTGACGTCACCACCCACACGCCACACAAAGCCATCTATGACAGTACTTCATCCAGGACCACCCAGAACCAGAACACATTCTACAAAGCACAGCATAAGCAAACCTGGGCTTCAGTGTCAATTAGGACTAGCTGGTAAATGATTGACTCCACTTTCCCTGTCCAATGATCCACCTAACCTTCTCATGCTTACTAAAAGAATGCTACAATTACACTTCAGGATAGTCAGTTACAATTTCTTTCAAGTGCTGAATCTGTTTTATTTTATTTTATTTTTTTTGTTAAGTAAAGATTCAGAGGCTATTGTAATGATCACTAAATAGCATTAAATAGCAGAATATTCTTCCAGCTAATTAAACTGGAGGTCTGGTTCTTGTTCACTGCAGCATGGCATTGTGCTTCAGTGATGAGCCTTTGAACACTGGAGTAGTCTTGCATGAAAGAACAATCATTTGTGAATGGCTTTTTCAATGACAAGTACAACACATGATAAAAGTTACTGGAAGCTTAAAGAGGGAAATGCTTTTGATTTGATTAAAATGATTTTTCTATTTTTGACTTGGATAAAGTCCAGCTCTTTTGGCAGATGTAGGTTTAAATGGGCTTTTTTTTAACTGACATTCCAAACTTAATTAACACTCTGTTTTTGACTCCATAATTTTCAAGTCAATTCACAAGTTATTTGGCAGGCAGAGACTTCACAGATATTTGTATTCAAAACGCTGCTAGGAGATATTTACACCCAACATGTGACAGTATTCCTGTATCAAATTGTATTTCTGAAACATGATAGAGCAGCCGTACTGTGTTTGCATATGTAACCCTGTTTTGTTAAGCACACTCTAAAACAGAGTTCCAGCACACACAGAGTTAATCACGTGCATGCAACGTGCAGGGAACAGGTGACCTAACTGAAAAAAGTAAATGTATCTTTTTAGAGGCACTAGAGAGAAGCTTCTAGAAAAATTGACAAAAAAAGACAGAAAAGAAATTGCAAGCAACAGAGCAAGTCGTTAGAGCAATATATAGTGCTTTTATTTTTTTTTAGAAATAAATAAATAAAAAGAAGCAAGCAGAGTGTAAGCAATAGAAAATACGTTTTACTTATTTTTGGAAAATAGAGAAAGAAATCGCAAGCAACAGCAAGTTGTTAGGATTTATTTTGCAAACAATATATATATATATATATAGTTTAAAGGAATCCTTGAACTTTGGGAAAAGAGCTGAAGAACTTCAACGCTTTAGGGACTGAGATCTGTGATTTTCTGGTGAGTTATAATACATTAAAAATAACTAAGAAAAACTGTATTTTTGTTTATTATTGTTCTGCAATACTGTATAAAACCAACCAGAATTTATTTGTGTTATGTGCTTTTGAACAGTAATGGTAAACAGAATGTGTACTATGATATATTTTATTTTTGTATTATTTTAAATGCAATCCTGTGGCAATGTGCCCCACCCCTGTGTGCATTTGTGTGTTATGTGTTGTATGTTGCGTGTGTTAATGTTGGTGTATAGAGGTTGGTACACGGGATATAAACGGGTCTGTGTTTCACGTGAGATTTTAAATTGTATATTTGTATTTAGGCACGGGATTGCACATCACTGCACGTGCATTTAAAGTATAGTATGTGAGCACTGGGTTGCACAGAATTAATTCACGTGCTGGGATTCAAGTGAATAATTAATTAGTAATTGAATCCCAGCACAATAGTATATATAGATGCACATTTCTTTCACTCGGGGTTGGGTGTTCGTGAGTGGAGAACGGGTGAGAGAGAGAGAAGAAAGAAAGAAAGAAAGAAAGAAAGAAAGAAAGAAAGATCGTAACGTTTGTTTTTGCTTCACTCACCGTTTGTCTGTTTACTGTTTAGTCCGTTTTGTTTATATATTTATTTTGGCGTAAGTGCTGTGTCCTGTGTGTTTTTGTCTTGCAACCTTTTTATTTTCTGTTCTGTTTATTAAATGCTGAGCGAAACCATTCGCTCAGCTCCACCAAACCACACCTCTCTGTCGTTTTATTTCCTGCTTCTGGTCTGACGCCACCCACTCCGGCCGTCTTTGTGACATGTGGTGTCCTGCGTGGGATAACAGCGCCTCCAAGCATCAGACCAGGAGGGGGGTTTTTGGAGGAAAAAAAAAGGCAATGGCAGAAGACGACATCAAGCTACGGGACTGGATCCTGGACAATGGTGGGCTGGAGGCCCAGTCTATGCCCATAGCTATCCGGATCCTGTGGCTGATGGACAGGGAGGCCTATGAGAGGGAACACACCCTAAGCACCTGGGAGGAAGGTGTGGAGTTGGTCCTCAGCTACCTGGAGGCAGCTATAAACGGAACAGCGGCCCAGGTAGCAGGGTCTCCAGCAGGAGGGTTCATGGCCAGCTGCCCCTTCCTAGAGTGGGAGGAGCCAGAGCGTCCACAGCCCAAGCGGGAGGAGCCTGAGTGTCCACAGCCCAAGCGGGAGGAGCCCGAACGTCCTATGCCTGAGTGGGAGGAGCCCGAACGTCCTACGCCTGAGTGGGGGGAGCCCGAACGTCCACAGCCCAAGAGGGGGGAGTCGGTGCGTCCACAGCCCAAAAGGGAGGAGTCAGTGCGTCCACAGCCCAAAAGGGAGGAGTCGGTGCGTTCACAGCCCAAAGAGAGGGAAGTCGGGGCTTCCACAGCCCTAGGACCCAAGCTGCCAGCAGAGGGAGAATGCCTGCTGGTTCCACCTCCACCAGCAGAGGAAGAATGCCTGCTGGTTTCCCCTGCAAGAGAGGCAGAGCCGCACCAGTCCCCTGCAAGAGAGGCAGAGCCGCACCAGTCCCCTGCAAGAGAGGCAGAGCCGCACCAGTCCCCTGCAAGAGAGGCAGAGCAGCACCAGTCCCCTGCAAAAGGGGGAGACTACACGCTGCTCCCACCTCCGTCGCCAGGAGACTACACGCTGCTCCCACCTCCATCGCCAGGAGACTACACGCTGCACCCACCTTCACCGGCAGGAGCAGAGCAGCCGGAGCTGCCTCTGCCTCTGCCACCTTCACCGACAGGAGCAGAGCAGCAGGAGCTGCCTCTACCTCCACCACCTTCACCAGCAGGAACAGAGCAGCAGGAGCTGCCTCTACCTCTGCCACCTCCACCGCCAGGAGCAGAGCAGCAGGAGCTGCCTCTGCCTCCATCACCATCAGGGGGAGAGGAGCAGGAGCTGCCTCTCCCTTCACCAGAAGGACCAGGACTAGATGCTGGCGGTCCTCAGCAGCCCTTGCATAGGCTGCTGAGGGAAGCACAGGGAAGAACTGCCCGGCCGCAGAGGCCGAGAAGAGGGCCAACACCCGCACCCCAGCTTGTCCTGACTCCCTCCCTCGCTTCGCCCAAGGATGCCTGCCTCGCTTCGCCCAAGGATGCCTGCCTCGCTTCGCCCAAGGATGCCTGCCACGTTTCGCCCAAGGATGCTTGCCACGCTTCGCCCAAGGATGCCTGTCTGGCATCACCTGGGGCTGCCTGTCGCTCCACATCGCCTGGGGTTGCCAGCCGCTCCGCATCGCCTGGGGTTGCCAGCCGCTCCGCATCACCTGGGGTTGCCAGCCGCTCCGCATTGCCTGGGGTTGCCAGCCGCTCCGCATCGCCTGGGGCTGCTTGTTGCTCCGCATCGCAGCAGGAAGTACTGTGGCCGGAACCCCACCAAGGGGAGCTGCCGGCCACGAAGAAGGTGGGGGAGGTCAGGAGACCTGCTCCCACTGCAGTAGTTTCGCTGCCGGAGATCGTGGGGGAGGTCAGGAGACCTGCTCCCACTGCAGCAGTTTCGCTGCAGGAGATCGTGGGGGAGGTCCGGAGACCTGCTCCCAATGCAGCTTCTTCGCTGCCGGAAGTACTGTGGTCGGAGCCCCACCAAGGGGAGCTATCGGCTACGAAGAAAGGGGGAGAGGTCAGGAGACCAGCATCCCCCGCAGCAATTTTGCTACAGGTGTGGACCAGCATGCTGTCAGCTGTGCCACTACCAGCAGGGGTGCTGACAGCATTGCCAGCCATGGGCCCACTGAAGCCTCCCTTCCCAGCCCGAGACTTTGTCCTGGACTGCTGGGTTTTTAAGGGGGGAGGTGGCCATTGAGGCCATGTGTGCTTTGCACAGGGGGGGGGGGGGTATATGTGGCAATGTGCCCCGCCCCTGTGTGCATTTGTGTGCTAAGAAAAACGGTATTTTTGTTTATTATTGTTCTGCAATACTGTATAAAACCAACCAGAATTTATTTGTGTTATGTGCTTTTGAACAGTAATGGTAAACAGAATGTGTACTATGATATATTTTATTTTTGTATTATTTTCAATGCAATCCTGTGGCAATGTGCCCCGCCCCTGTGTGCATTTGTGTGTTATGTGTTGTATGTTGCGTGTGTTAATGTTGGTGTATAGAGGTTGGTACACGGGATATAAACGGGTCTGTGTTTCACGTGTGATTTTAAATTGTATATTTGTATTTAGGCACGGGATTGCACATCACTGCACGTGCATTTAAAGTATAGTATGTGAGCACTGGGTTGCACAGAATTAATTCACGTGCTGGGATTCAAGTGAATAATTAATTAGTAATTGAATCCCAGCACAACAGTATATATAGATGCACATTTCTTTCACTCGGGGTTGGGTGTTCGTGAGTGGAGAACGGGTGAGAGAGAGAGGAGAAAGAAAGAAAGAAAGAAAGAAAGAAAGATCGTAACGTTTGTTTTTGCTTCACTCACCGTTTGTCTGTCTGTTTACTGTTTAGTCCGTTTTGTTTATACATTTATTTTGGCGTAAGTGCCGTGTCCTGTGTGTTTTTGTCTTACAACCTTTTTATTTTCTGTTCTGTTTATTAAATGCTGAGCGAAACCATTCGCTCAGCTCCACCAAACCACACCTCTCTGTCGTTTTATTTCCTGCTTCTGGTCTGACGCCACCCACTCCGGCCGTCTTTGTGACAAATCCTTATGTGTGTTTTGGTTAAATTGAAAGAAAGTGAAGCTTACGATTCTGACAGATAGTAAGAAAAAAACCCTGTAAATTAAATGTAAACACATTGAAATTGTGTTTATAAAGAGATGCTGTAGAAATCATTTAAGTTGAAAGAAAGATAAATATAACTACGCAGTTGCAAAAGAAATTAAAACAAAGGCAGAGGAATACAGAATTTGTGAAATGCTGTATACTTTTATTTCTGTTTTAGACAAAAGGTTTATATAAACGCACATTTCTTTTTTGTTGATAGTATACTGGAAAATTAAACTGAAAGAAAAATACACTATGAATAATCTGCAATGTTAAAAGAAAAAAAACGATTGTTTAACTGTGTATCGAGTGAAAATTATTTAGACCTGCATAATGATGTGTGTTCCAATATGCAGGTTGTTTTTTTTTTTTTTTGGGAAACTTTTCTTTGACCGAGAAGCCATCACCATTCCTTCTTACCAGGACTGATGACATCGTAACAGCTATTCAGCAGCAACGTTATCCACAGCTGTGAACCAACTCTCTGCAACAACTTCATTTCCATTCTTTTGTTGGCCTAAGGATTGAACTGAGTGGTAGGACAAACTAACTGGGTAGATAAATGAATGGACAGTGAACTGTGGATTGTGCTTATTTGTGCTGTATTAATTGGTGATGTGCATGATAATTTATTGTTGTTATTGTTTTTATTTTCTTTAAGAAAAAAGATAAATGTCATATGCAAGAACAGTAATTACACTTGTTGTCAAATTATTTCTTTAGATTACTGGTATGTTACTACTGTGCAAATCAATGAAACCAGTCTCCAAACGAACGGTAACCTGGAAGTATTAGTCACTAAAGTAGGGTTACACATATGTAACCCCTTATAAAATAATACCTTATTTCATGGTGTTACGTTACCAACAAAGTATTACAAATAAATAAATAAATATCAGACAGTTGTTTTATTACTGTTGGATGTTTACTCCACTATTTACGTGGCCTGAATGATCATTTTTATGCAGATGACACCCAAATTTATGTGCATACTAAATCTGATGTTGATGTTGCTGCCTCTGTGCTTTCTGGTTGCATTTCTGATATTAAGAATTGGATGTCACAAAACTTTCTGCATCTTAACTGTGACAAGATGGAGGTTATGTTGCTAGGCACTGCCCACCAGTTACGTAAAACCAATGCTGTAAACTTGTCAGTTGATGGTACTATGCTTGAGCTTGAGTTAGCTGAAAAGCTGGTTCATGCATTTGTTTTTTCGATGATTGATTATTATTTATTTCTTAGCAGACGCCCTTAACCAGGGCGACTTACAATCGTAAGCAAATACATTTCAAGTGTTACAATACAAGTAATACAATAAGAGCAAGAAATACAATAACTTTTGTTCAAGCAAAGTACAAGTGTGGCAAACCACAATTCAATAATACAGCAGATAATAGTGATAGTTACATCAGGATATGATTAAATAGTGATAGTTACATCAGGATGTGATTAAATACAAAGTACTACAGGTTAAACACTTGGCAGATTACAGTATTCTGAAGTACAGGACTAAATGCAGTAAAATAGGGGGCAGATAAGAGCAAAATAAAGCACATTTACATGAAGGGTGATAGTGTCCCAGGATACAAACAGAGGAGTTCTACAGGTGCTCTTTGAAGAGGTGAGTCTTGAGGAGGCGCCGGAATGTGGTCAGGGACTGGGCAGTCCTGACATCTGTAGGAAGGTCATTCCACCACTGCGGAGCAAGGGTGGAGAAGGAGCGTGCTCTGGAGGCAGGGGAGCGTAGCGGAGGTAGAGCTAGTCTTCTAGTGCACGCGGAGCGGAGAGGTCGTGTGGGGGTGTAGGGAGAGATGAGGGTCTGGAGGTAGCTGGGTGCAGTCTGGTCAAGGCATCTGTAGGCTAGTACAAGAGTCTTGAACTGGATGCGAGCGGTGATCGGGAGCCAGTGGAGCGAGCGGAGTAGTGGAGTAGCGTGGGCGAAGCAAGGCAGAGAGAACACCAGGCGGGCAGCAGAGTTCTGGATGAATGATTATTGTAACGCTCTGCTTGCAGGCGTCTCCAAAAGCACACTGTCCAAATTACAACATGTTCAGAACTCAGCAGCTCATATCCTGACAAGGTCATGTGCAAGGGATCATATCACTCCTGTTCTAGTCCCTGCACTGGTTGCCTGTCAGGTTTCGTGTTTTTTTTTTAAATTTTACTTCTTACTTTTAAGGCTTTACATGGTTTGGCTCCACCGTATTTATCTAATCTCTTATCAGTCTACACCCCTTCACTCAACCTTCGCTCAACTGATCTTGGATTGTTATGTGTTCCCTCTGTTCACCTGCATTCTATGGGCAACAAGGCTTTTTGTTGTTATGACCCAAAACTCTGGACACCATTCCTAAAGAGATCAGGGATTCTGCCACTCTCAATGCTTTTAAATCTAGCTTAAAGACCTACTTTTATAGAAATGCATTTTTATGACTGTTTTTATTTTCTGTTTTGTTTGTTTGTAAAGCGCTTTGAGATGTTGCTTTTAAAGGTGCTATATAAAATAAAGTTTATTATTATTATTATTATTATTATTATTATTATTATTATTATTATTCAATCAAAATAATTCGGCACATATTTTTAATCAATCAATCAATATTTATTTTATATAGCGCCTTTCATAGTGGGCCACCATCACAAAGCGCTTTACAAGGTAGTGACGAACAATGCATAACACATTAAATACAGTGGAATATACAGGGCGTAGTTTAATAGGCAATGTACCTTTATGAGCCCTTAAGACAATGTGCTCTCCAGTAAATCAGAAGACTCAAGATGGATGCTGCCTATGGAGGATAATTTGTGCCAAAATTTAACCGCTTCAACTCCAGATGTAAAAATGAAACCCCTTCCCAGGTACCAGATTTTGAAAATAATAATAATAATGTTTTCAAACCTGTAATTGCTATAAAATGTTAACATATGATGAATAAAGCACAAATAAATGACTTAAACTGTGTTCTTCATTAACCCTTTATGCTGCTGTGTACTACATACCCATGTTCAATATAGAGATAAACACGTTTTTTTTTTTTTGTTTGTTTTTTGGGGTTTTTTTAACAATGAAAACAAAAACGCTGCTAATAACAATCAGTAAACAGTAATTATCAAATAAAAATCAAACAACATAAAAATGTGTGCCAGTATCGACTTGCTCTGTGCCATTTATGAAATGTTCAATACAACAGAACCCAGGGTTGCCTTCGCAACCACTGTACATTCTTCTTGCGTGTTTTCTTTTGTTTTCATTTTCGTAGCATACCCTGTACCTTTTTTATGGTGTCTGCTTTGCTTGTGTTGGAGGGATAGTCACAAATGCGTGTACACAGCTACTTTGCACAGGCATTGTGATTGATCTGGCTGCCGTACTGCCTGTACCCAGTGCTGTGTTTTGATAGTATTTCGTCACAGCACTGCCATTGCAAACCAAACAGCTTCCTGTTTGCAGCTGGCTTACCTGTAAAGTAGCTGCATGCTCTCCTGTTCGTACAGTTTGTATTGATCTTGGCTCCACACCCTCTTCATCATAATCGCTGAGTGATAAGTCAGCATCACTGTTGCTGGTATCGAAATCCTCCGAACCAACTTCACTCCCGTTGCTCATTATAGAAAGACCACGTACATTGCCATGTTTAGCTTTCACTAAAAACTATATAAACTATAACTAAACAAGTAAAACTAATAATAAATTAAAAAATAATAATTTAAAACACTATATATACTTGTAAAAGCTGAATGGCTTCCTGCAATATATCTCAGCCCACAGTTAGATTGGAATCGCTACACGACACGCAATTGGATAAAAATATCACCTGACCCTCCCCCAACTTTCATTGCACGTTCCACAGTACTAGCACTGCTTTAGAGAATGAAACCTGAAATGCTAGACTGAGAAACCGCTCATAGAATAGAATGGGAAACTTGACGTACACACGTACGGCATGGTACTGTAGTGGGTTTTCAATTGACGTATGTGTGTACGTCATGGTGTTGAAGTGGTTAATAAATAAATAAATAAATAAATAAATAAATAAAGATCAAATTAAATAAATACAAAACAAAATACATTACATAGAAAAATATATTTATTTATTTATTTTTTTTTTCATTTTGGCACAATCTTTTCACTCTAGTTTAGCGTCAATCACACTGGAAGGGTGGGACAATACTGTTGGTACGTTCGATTATCTACTAGCTGGTCTGCCAGGTTTGAGTTAGCGTAGAATCGAGAAGAAGCAGGAGTAATAATATTCTCAAAAGTGGCTAAACCAATCCCATAACTGAGAAGCTGCGGCCTGTCTGGAACAGGAACCCAGTGGAAATATGTCTTCCAAGTCCTGCTCCCTCCGTAACTCATTGAGGTCAAATTGAAATGAAAGAGGCTGACTTAGCTGCCCGGGCTGCAGTTCAAGGTCAGCCTTGGGAAGCTGAGGAAGTGCAGGCTCTAGTTTATCTGTGGGCAGATGGAAGTGTTCAGGAAGATCTGCAGCCGTGTGTCAGAAATGAGAATGTTCATGCCCAAATTTCTGATGATTTGAAGTAAATAAACCGCCGGTATGGTACACTTAACTAACACACTCAAAAACACAGATTTCTACCAAATTTCCCATCCTTGACCTTTATTATAATAATATTAAAAGAAAAAAAATGCAAAAAATAAAACCATTCTAAACTTATTTATAAAAATATTGTAAAAAGAAAATACAGCTGTACCCTACCTACAACTACAGCTCTCATTGCGCTCGCGCAGCTTCTTTTTTTAAGCACCCAAACAAAAAACAACTAGAAAAAATCAACTGTAAAAAAAACAACTACCCTTAAATGGGATATCCTTGACAAATCATATTTTTAAAACCTTATTTTTTCCCCTTCAACAGAAGTAATTGAAATATAATCAGTAAATATATCTACAAAATCAGTAAATATATCTACAAAATATAGCGATACCAGATACAGCTGTACCGTTGGTCTGTTCATTTTTGAACACCATTTGTGAGTTAATTAATAACTGAGTTAATTAATAACTATAATTAATAACAACTGTCTTTTGTCAGTAACACAGCTCGGATCTGCAGTGGAAAAACAACCCAGGCTCTCCGTAACCTTTTATAATTTGACTTGAGTTACACGTATTCTCTCAACCACATGTTTAGGCCTACAGTGGTTGTTTTTATCAGATTGTGCTTTCATGGATGTATAAGCTGCACAATCAACACCATCGTGGATAAATTACTACGAATGCTTCACGATTCTACACTAACTCAAACCTGGCAGACCAGCTAGTAGATAATCGAACGCACCAACAGTATTGTCCCGCCCTTCCAGTGTGATTGACGCTAATGAGAAATACAACAGTGAAAAGATTGTGCCAAAATGAAAAATTAAATAAATATATATATTTTCTATGTAATGTATTTCAATTTTTATTTATTTATTTCATTATTATTATTATTTTTTATTTATGCATTTATTTATTTAGATTTGTATTTATATATTGACCGTATTTATTTATTGCAATTTTCATTTATGTATGTAATTTATTAATTTTTTATTTTCATTTATTTATTTATTTATTTTGCTTTTTGTATTTATTTGCCATGCTGCTAGTGTGTGTATCTGTGAGATTAAGATAAAATCCTTTATAGTAGATCTGAAGTTATCAGAGAGGGGTGATATTATTTTTGGTTTTCAACATTTTATTGCTAGCTAACTACGTTGGATTGTTTGGAAACTGCCAGATCAACTCCTCAACTCTACTACAGTACATCGCACTGTTTATAAGACGGATGGACGTTCAGATCAGTGCTATTTGAAAGAGCAAGACTTATTTTTAACACACGTGTGCTAAAGTGGTACCACTGAGGGACAAATCTTTTATTTTTTTATGGCCATATTTCATTTTATATCATATCATCATATATTGAGATTGTTTTGTACTTGAAAGGTGCATATTTGCATATCATTCAACTCACTTTTGATACATAAAAGAAATCTGAACTTAATGATTTGTTTGCTGACTTGTTTATTTCAGTTTTTGTATTAATTTGAAACTAAGAGAATGCCTTAGTTTCAAATTAATTTAATTAGATCAGGGAGTGATGGGGGAGTGGGAGGGGCCACGGGAATGAAATGCAACATTATTTAATCGTTTGGTGATAGGTCGGGTATCTGCTGACGGTTGTGTTATGGCAGAACCAAAAGCAGAGGAAGATAGACAAGGGAAAAACAGGAAACTCGAAAGCAACAGCTAAGATCTTTGCAAAGAAAAGCGCTCAAAACAAGGCCACTGCATTGTTACAGCAGAATACAGAGTATCTTATTGTCAAATGTGCTGACAATGCAAAAAGACGTGATCACAAAAACTACCTGTAAAATATTTTCTGCCACTTACTACCTTGCAAAACAAAATCGACACTATTCTGATCACCAGGCCTTACTGGAACTGCAAGAAGTAAATGGTGTTAATGTGGGAACTGGTCTTGATTCCAGATACAACGTCACTCAAATTATCAACCTCGTTTCTGATGAAATGGTCAAAAAAGCCTGTGAGAGAATAACACAGATTGATGGTAAAATTGCTGTATTAATTGATTAATACAGATGCAATGGCATCTCACAGAACAGAACATTGCGCTCCTTAGGACAGTGTATTCATTATGTTTATTATTTAGCAGCATATACAGCATATCTAGACAAACATTTAGTGTGTTCAGAGTAAACAACTCTAAGTGGGGAATGCTGTACATATTTCAACAGAAATGTGGGGTTTATTTGAATTCTCTCCTAAAAGTGCAGCTTCCTAACTCTAGATTGATCCCATTTGGGGTTTTCCTTTCAGTCTTGTTAATTGTCATCCTTATTAACTTCATAAAATACAATGGAAATACAGTGAGATCCAAGATATTGCAGGTTTTTGCAATGTTAAAATCTGACACTGTTTGAATCACTAAAATAGACCCCTGTGTCCACTATAGACAATCTTCAAAGCTCAAGTGAGTTGTACTTACACAAGATTATTATATTGCATGGCACATTTCTTTTGAGTTTTGAGTTTATTAAACCGGAATCAGTTTACAAAAACAGAAAATCTTTGAGTTGTCTAATAAAACTGTACCTTGGTTTGGGATTTGTATTATATAAAACTACTTGCTGCCTTGCAGATAACTGCATTGGCAAGTTCTGTATGACAGTTTGGTCAGGAAGACATGTAGTGTTGTGTTGTGTAAACTGGAATTAAGGAAAATAAGGCTGCTGTTTTAACAGTAGCAAGTGTGGATAATCTGGCTGTATCCGTCTAACAGGCCACACATAAAACATGCAAAACTCAATCTCCTAAAAAGCATTACTTCTATTACATGTCTGTTTACTTTACTGAGCCCCTCGCACCTAGCATCACTATTGTGTCATTATAAGTATACCAAGAAAGAACAGTTACATTTGTGTTCTGTCTTGAAGGACATATGTTGGTCAATACAGCCACAGTGTTGTGGGACGAGCAGGTTTCCTAATTAACGACCCTTATGAAGTCACAGATATCCCTCTGCTTTCCCGTGATTGTTGCTTAACAGTTGCACACTTCTCTGAACACAGCTTACACAGGTTCTAGCAGATCACAAGACACATCATATGAACACGAAAAAATTCATACAGTACATTTCAGACTAGACTTTCAATTTACAGTATTATGCTTTGTAAAATAATATGCATGTGGCATCCATAAGGAAGTGCTGTGGAAGATGTGTTATGATTGTACAGGGATGAGCAGCAGCTGCATATATGAAGCAGATATTTTTTATAACAATCAGGGTTTTCAAGACTGCTGATTATAAGATGTGGGACTACTTTACTCAAGCTGATTGAATTTCTGAATTTTGGGCTACATTTCACATTTGTCAAAGGCTTGCGACAACTGTAACAGTCACCAAGACAACCAATGCTCAATCTCCCCTTCTCTGTATATATTCTGCTCTGTCTTACCTGCATACTTGTTTCCATGCTCCTATCTCCTCCAACAGGTGGCTATTCCTTGTCTCCAGGGGTTGTTTGGTCAGCTCCAATAGGAGAGGTCAACTCCATCGCTCCCAGAGATACAGACCTGAGACCACAAACACTCTTCAATTCAGCTGAACATATTACAGAAACATAGGCAGCACTTATTACCATTGTTGTATTCAGTGCAGTATCTTCAATATAAGGCAGGTGTTGTTATTCTCGCAATGTGTCCACCAGTGTATGATTGTCAATTCCAAGCACTGTTTCCCTAATCGATTTAACTCTTGATTAGGACATCTCTTTCACTGCTTCATGGATGGACGGTAAAGGTGGGAGGCTTCCAACTAACCCACGTTTATCTTCCTTTATGCTGCATGCCTGATTCAATAAAGATTTGTCACCCTGCTGACATGAGCTGAAGCATAATCAACTCCATCCGCAAGATCCAGTAACAAACCTGATTGCTTGGGTTTATTTCTCAAGGAAGCTGCAGAATAGAACATGAACTTGGCACCTTATAAAAGAGGAAATAAAAAAAAGAATATATTAAATGCAGGCTGCACTTATATTGGCCCCTCCATCTATTTGTAAATGCAAACTAGGCTGGGTCCTAAGATTCAAGGTTGAATTGCGTTCCTTGTGTACCTGAACTCTGTTCCTCATGAAATCATTGCAACCATCTCCTGTGGTGGTGTGAGGTACATTAATTTAGTCATGTTCCTTGACCAGTACCATCACTGAATATCAATCCAATAGAGATAGAACACTTTCTAGGACCTGCAATTGACCTATAAGTGTTACTGCATTAACTGTTGAGATAGCCACTATGGGGGTATTTAAAAAATGTTTACTGTAGTCTTACCTCCAGTTATCTTTTTTTTGGCGTGTGCATGCACAATAACTGTGTAACAAAATGGCTGACTTAGACAAATAATGTGTTTATCATTTTAAAGCTCGGACTTTCCAATTAAAATAATTACTTGACACTTTATATGAAATGATGCTTGAACATTTTCAAAATACAGTCACACAGAACTCTGACAGCCTGGCCTATTATACCTCTGTTTAATTAACCTGGAATACTGCTATCTTTCTCTTCTGTTTCAGCCAGGTAGAACCTGTGTTCTGTACTGTACAGCCTGCTCATAGATAGCTACAGCACTTTACATGTGCAGCTAGGATAAAGCAGCCTCTGTCTGGTAGAGTTTATACCCCACAGCTATCTATCTGAGGGCTTCTAAGCAATCTAACCATTTCGTATGTGAAAATTAATGTATCAGTCTCATACAGGCAACCGTGCGGAGGATGAATGGTTTTCTGGTTTATTTTAAATTGCTGACCTATTCAGCATGTTTTGAAAAATCTCATCTTTTATTCACCTGAAGGGTTAGCAAATGGGTCTGACATATATGTGAATCCACAAACATTGGCTCCGGGATTCAAAAAAGAAGGTAATACCTCAAGGGAAAGGCAAATGACATTTCACTTACAGGACATCTCCTGTGGATGATCCACTTTGTGTCATTTAAGCCAGCTCCTTTTCGATTCATGCTGATGCACAGACAAAAA
The DNA here is from genome assembly GCF_902713425.1 of Acipenser ruthenus. Lineage (NCBI taxonomy): Eukaryota > Metazoa > Chordata > Actinopteri > Acipenseriformes > Acipenseridae > Acipenser > Acipenser ruthenus. Next base: position 29,257,651 of record NC_081198.1, on the reverse strand, counting down.
GGAGTGAACTTTTTGCTTTTTAATACGTGTAAAAAATATATACCTGTATATTATCAATATCTTAAAATATTGATCCTCAATATTACACCCAGGAGATCTCCAGCACATGCCTGCGACCTACCTGACCCTGGAGGGCAAAGGCCAACACTGCAGGTGTCTGCTTGCCTCCCTCACCCATGATCGCGCCAGAGCCAATGCACTGTTCCCTGTAGAATCCCCAGCAAAACTTCACATCCCCCACACCACGCGGTTATGTTTTTACCAAATGAGCCACTCAGGTAGTACAGCTATGGCCAAAAGCTTTGCATCACCTAGAATTTTAGTATTGAGACATAATTAAAAATAATAATATATAAAAATATATATATATATGTCACATGATTAAGATATTTTATTTAACATCATGTAATCAAAAAAACTACAAAACTGTATCGCAAAAGTTCACCGGAAGCAATAAAAGTACAGTTATCTCCGACTAAGAGAACACCCCTCAGGAAGCAAGCGAAGTGTTCTTTAAGACGGAGTTGACCACCAGACACAATATGAATCAGTAAATAAATACATATTTATTACTTGTCTTGACACATGTGCATCAACATATGAAATTAATAGAAATTAATACAATAAGAGAAAAGCAAAGGGAAGTGTATGTTAATACACTATAATAATAAAGTAACAGACAAACTAACGTTAATAAACTAATTCTATTTAGTTTTCCCTGAATGCGTTTCTCTCTCCCACATACCTCCTCTCTGTACACCCACCTTGAACAACAAAAGCTGCGGGTTCTTATACATGTGACCATCTCCAGATTAGCAATACATTAATCAATCAATTTGGAGATAGTCACATTCTGCAATGGGCTTTTATATCTGCGTGGTCGACAGTCAATAATCACTGACTACCGACCGCACATTCTCACAAGCTGTCTGGCAGAAACAAGCTGCTAACACTGCCTCTACCAGACCACACTTAAACTATATAACAATAACAACAAACCACCACCTTCAAATCACCCATTCTAAAATCCAAAACAATGCAGAATTTACAATACATTCACCAGTATTAAATAAACACGATACATTATTTACAAACAGGACTTTGCCCTGCCCCCTAATTATGTGCAGGGCTCTGTTCTGCCCTGCCAGGGGCATGTTTTACTTTATCACTACAATGCGTCTAGATCAGGGGTTTTCAACCGGGGGTGCGCGTACCCCTGGGGGTACTTCTGAGGGTCATAGGGGGTACGCAGGACAACTCAGAAATGCACAAATAAAAATGAAAGTAAAAGAAAATAATGATTTTTTAAATGTATATTATATCTATAACAAAAACATTGTCAATGTAAAAAAACAAGTTCGAAAAACGCAACAGCCGTTTAAAGGGGTGATATCAAACACAAAAGTCCAAGTTAGGAGAAGCAATTAGGCCAATTTTGTCAAGCATCAAGCAAATAGGCACAATTGGAAAGGTGCTGGGGCCCAAGATTCACACAATTCTTGTTTCTAACTTGGCGCCTTTTTTTGATCGCTTCGCTCCACTTTATCGCTCCACTTGAAATGCTCAGTGGCGCAGCAGGCTAAGGTCGTGTGCTCTTCAAGAACATCATGTTGCAAGTTCAAACCACTTGAAATGCTCTTTGTATGACTTGAAGTGACTGAGACACACACTCACACACTGAGACTGTGTGTGTTTCTCAGTGTATGTGTGTCTCGGTGTGTGTGTGTCAGTGTGTGTGTGTTTCTCAGTGTGTGTGTATGTGTCATTGTGTGTGTGTCTCAGTGTATGTGTGTGTGTCTCAGAGTATGTGTGTCTCAGTGTGTGAGTGTGTGTCTCAGTCACTTCAAGTCATACAAAGAGCATTTCAAGTGGAGCAATAAAGTGGAGCGAAGCGATCAAAAAAAGGCGCCAAGTTAGAAGAAAGAATTGTGTGAATCTTGGGCCCCAGCACCATTCCAATTGTGCCTATTTGCTTGATGCTTGACAAAATTGGCCTTGACTTCATCAAATAATGAATAAAGCGAGGGAAAGATATTCGAGAATGTATATGGTAAATAGACAGACAGACATTACAAGAGAGTAAAAAGTAGAGTAATATAAGAGAAATGAGAAAATATTTGAAAGTAAAATAATGGTAGAAGGGACTTTTGGACAGTATTGACACTGTTTTGGTCGGTATTGATATATTGATATTTACGTAGGTACAAAACTACAATGTTATAGATGGTTCAAAAGGTACATATGCATGTCCGTGCTAAAGGGTAGTATACTAACACATTTTAATGCTGGAAAAAAACATTATTCTCCTTGATATAGTGGTGTTATGAACTTAAGGCTAATGCATTTGTAAAGCATTAGAGCTCTTCATAAAAGGCCATATACATTTCGTTTACATTTCTTGACCATGGTTTGACTTCAATAAGTGCATCATTTGCATGCACCCACAACAAGAACAGACACATAGTGTCCTGAAGTAACATCCTGTCCTTGGTGTATGATAATGGAATCTAATTGGTAATTCCTGTTGTCCACAGTAATTATGCTCTTCTGCACAGCAGTAAACTTAGCATTGTGTCACTTTGTAACGGTCCCGTCTGGTTTGGACTGCAATCAGTCTCCTTGCTCATTGAATAAGTCCACGTTTCATGATTGGAGAAGTTTTGCATTGCCTATATATGCTATCAGGAATCCTTGCCCATTTGTCATTTCTATAAATTAGTTCTTCCAAACACATGGAATCTGTACCAGCAGGTACATGTAGAGGATAAATATGCAACACCTCTCGGTTTGATGAGCAGTAGTTACATGTAGTACATAGAATGTCATGACTTATTGTGACTGAAACCATGCAAGATACTTCAGACAAATTTCAGACAATTTGGTGAGAATCTCTGCAACACGTTGCTGCTCACCTCTATTGAAAGGTTCTCCTAAGAAGTGACAAATATCCACAGTAGTTAGAGACGCAGTGGATTGGCAAGTGATCCTATTTGTGAACAAAGCTCCTGATAGCCTCTTGTTGACTGTATTTTAATGAATCCTTCAGAGGTTGCAAGTGAAGAAGGCACTGCAATGTTGCATTTGCATAGCATGAGGTGAAATTGGTGTTGCTCAAGCCTCTGAATGGATGTGTAAGTGCAATGTTCTCTTAGAAGACTGAGGCTTTTGCTGTTCCTGAACATTAATGATGGCTCGGTGAATGATATGCGCATTATCTTTTACCTTGTGTCCCTTGTGCGTGTTAGTCTCCTTCAAGCTTTTCAACTTCGGACAATAAAGCCCTCTGAGTCAATGGTACTCTTCAACTGCAGTTTGACATGCGTAGATGCAAGTGGGGTCAAAGTTGATAAGGTGGATACCGCTTATGGAAGTAACTGTGGAAAGTGCAACAAAACTTTGTCCATAGGAGAAAATGGAGTTACCATGATCCATCCTAACTGTTTTTAGAGTCATCCCCTGACATTTGTGAATGGTGATTGCATGATCACCAATGACTGGGAACTGCTCTCGAACAATGTAGACTCTATCCATGATTTCAAACTTTGAGCATAAACGTTGAAAGGTATGGGTGACTCTATTGTTAAATTTGATGGTTATGGTTTTGAGCATACTTGTGTTTTCCAGATAGTCGGAAGTTGATGAGACCAGTGGCAATGTCAATGTTCTTGCGAATTTGCTTAATACAAATGCAAATGTGATACATTTACTACCAAACTAAATACACATGCAAATATGTGACAAATGCTAAATGGACTTCAAATAATTTCCCATACAACAAATGTTAATTTATTATCATGAATTTGGCAGAGGCCTTTATCCAAGGTGACATACAAGGAAAGCAGTTTATATAATAACAACATAAACACAGTAATCACGTAGTTCATAATAATTAACAGGTATATACCAATATAGGAAGCAAGTTACATAGGAGGCTGTGTGGTCCAGTGGTTAAATAGGAGGCTGTGTGGTCCAGTGGTTAAAGAAACGGGCTTATAACCAGGAGGTCTCCGGTTCAAATCCCACCTCAGCCACTGACTCATTGTGTGACCCTGAGCAAGTCACTTAACCTCCTTGTGCGCCGTCTTTCGGGTGAGACGTAATTGTAAGTGACTCTGCAGCTGATGCATAGTTCATACACCCTAGTCTCTGTAAGTCGCCTTGGATAAAGGCGTCTGCTAAATAAATAAATAATAATAATAATACATAAAACAGTTTTTCCCAATCTTGGTCTGAGGACCTGAGGACCCAGTGTTTCCTGATTTGTGTTCCAACTGAGCTTTAAATTACGAATTGAACCCTCAATTGAATGAATAAAATGTCTAATCAGAGCATTTGAATTATTTGTAGAAATGGCTGGCTGCACAGGCCTCAATTAACACTAATCAAGGACTACCTAATGTTAACTCAGGTAAGGTAGTCCAAGATTAGTGCTGATCAGGGTTTGTGAAAGCAGCCAAAAGAGTTGGATATTTCAAGTTATTTCTAACATTGCATTAAGTCACTAATTGTTAGTTCAATTGGGGGATCAATTTAATAATTGAGAACTCAGTTGGAACACAAACAGCAGACACAGTGGGGCAGCATAACCAGGTTTGTGAAAAAACTGACATAAATAATGAGATATATGTATATATTTATATATGTGTACATTGCACAATTATTATTTTTACTTGTTTTGTTTCAAATGCAAATTCTTATATTTCAAAATATACAAATACCAAGTCAATTGCAAATAGTTCGGCAGATTGCATTTAAATTATTATTATTTATTTTTTAGTAGACACACTTATCCAGGGCAACTTACAATTGTCACAATTATATCACATTATGTTTACATACAATTACCAATTTATCCAGTTGTTTATACTGAATCTAGGTAAAATACCTTGCTCAAGGGTACAAAAGCAGTGTCCCTCACCTGGGATTGAACCCACAACCCTCCGGTCAAGAGTCCAGGTATAATGAGGTATAAACACTGCTGTTTAGGAATAGAGCACTTTTTTTTACTATACACACATTCCATTTACATACAAACGTTTCACACGCCTGTGGTTTTACAGACGAGGCTGAAGTTGACTTCTTATTTGCCACCTTCTTATTTGCCAGCTTCTCATTCGCTCAGCTTCTTATTCGCTGGCTTTTAGTGCATAAATGTATTTGTCTACGTTGAAGAAGTAGCCTTGAATTTAACTGGTTAAATCACATTGGGCCACTGATTTCTCGGCCAGTACCTGACAAGAGGCAACTCCTCTGCAAGCCCCACCTATATTTTTCCCGGCCCAATGTGGTTTACTGGGGAAGAACAGTGGGTAAAAATGCCACATATGCCAATCGCTCAGCATCTTATTCGATCTTTATGTATCTACGTTGAGTAAGTTGCCTTGCATTTAACAGGTTAAATCATGTTGGATCGCCGATTTCTCTGCAGGTACCTGGTGAGGGGCACCCCCTCTGTAAGCTACACCTGTATTTAGCCCAGCCCAACATGGTGTACTGGGGCAGAACAGCGAGTACACTTGCTACATATGCCAATCGCTCAGCTTCTTATTCGCTCTTTATGTATCTACACTGAATAAGTAGCCTTGCAAGCTAAATATAGGTGTAGCTTGCAGAGGGGGTGCCCCTCGCCGAGAAGCTACGGAGAAATCAGCAGCTTCCGACGTGATTTAACCAGTTACATGCACGACTACCTATTCAACATAGATACATAAAGCGAGTAAGAAGTTGAGCGATTGGCATATGTAGCAAGTGTACCCGCTGTTCTGCCCCAGTAAACCACGTTGGGCCGGGCTAAATACAGGTGTAGCTTGCAGAGGGGGTGCCCCTCGCTGGGGACCTGCAGAGAAATCAGCGATCCAACATGATTTAACCTGTTAAATGAAAAGCTACTTATTCAACATAGATACATAAAGAGCGAATCAGAAGCTGAGCAATTGGCATATGTACCCGCTGTTCTTCCCCAGTAAACCACGTTGGGCCAGGCTAAATACAAGTGGGGCTTGCAGAGGGGTTGACCCTTGTCAGGTACCGGCAGAGAAATCAGCGATCCAACGTGATTTAACCCGTTAAATGCAAAGCTACTTATTCAACGTAGATACATAAAGAGCGAATAAGAAGCTGAGCAATTGGTATATGTGGCATATTTACCCGCTGTTCTTTCCCAGTAAACCACTGTGGGCTGGGCTAAATACAAGTGGGACTTGTAGGAGGGTTGCCCCTCTTCAGGTACCTGCAGAGAAATCAGCGGCTCAAAGTGATTTAACCCTTTAAAAGCAAGGTTACTTCTTCAACGTAGACAAATACATTTATGCACTTAAAAGCTTGCGAATAAGAAGCTGGCGAATAAGCCATCTTCAGCCTCGTGTTTTACAGTGTAAATGTATGAAAAGAAGACAGACGTAGCTGTAATACAGTCACATTTAATGTCATTTCTGTTAATGTCACTCTCTGCTTATTCTCATCAAATTGAAATGTCCCGGCCCGAATATAATGCATGCTGTGACTGATGTTTTGTTTTTAAAATCTATTAATGATCAATGCATTGCTGAGTTTGTTGCACTCACATATCAGGTGGTGTCTGGAATGATCCAAATGCAATTTAAACAGTGGGTGGAGGCGTGAAGTAAATATATTTATAACTTCTCTTATGCAATTATTTCAATAGCGATTAATACCCTTTGCGGTCCGTTTCAATAAATTAAAAGTAAATCAGTTCATTTTTGCTGTTTAATTTACTATTTGTTAATAATACAAGTAAAGCTTCAAAGAAAAGTTTGAAGTATCTGGTATTGACAGGCAGTCTCCCATCCAAGTACCAACCAAACACGCATATTATTATTATTATTATTATTATTATTATTATTATTATTATTATTATTATTATTATTATTATTATTTTAGCAGACACACTTATCCAGGCCAATTTACAATTGTGACATACAATTACCCATTTATACAGTCGGGTTTTTTACTGGACCAATCTAGATAAAGCAGCAGTGTCTCCCCCACATGTGATTGAACTCACGAACGTCCAGTGAAGAACAAAGTGCTCTAACCGCTACTCCACAGATGCTGCAAGCGACGGATCACTAGTGTCTCGTTGTATAGGCCACGGAAAATTCACGATTTCACGTATTTGACTGCCTACCGTGGAAATATAAATATTGTTGATTTCTGGCTGAGGTATGAAATCAGATTCTGAAACATGGCAAAATTTGCAATCTGTTTTTTGTCAATTTCACCAAACTCTGCGGATGCAACACAAGCAGTTTCTGCATATGGACAGGTTTTTACACAACAAAGACAAACCACAAGTACTGAAACTGCAACAAGATGCACGATTATTATTGTTATTTATTTTAGTACAGCAGCAGTGTGCCCCACCTGGGATTGAACCCACGACCCTCCGGTCAAGAATCCAGAGCCCTAACCACTACTCCACACTACTGTCCATGCTAGTTTTTAACTAATAACTAGTTTTCTGCTCACGGCCAGAATTTGTGTGTGTGTGTGTGTGTGTGCGTGCGTGCGTGAGTGTGTGTGCGTGCGTGAGTGTGTGCGTGTGCGTGTGACTGTATGTGTGAGTGTGAGTGTGTGTGTGTGTGTGTGAGAGAGAGAGAGCATGCTTGCGTGCACGTCATATATAATTTAGTGTTTATAAAGAAAAACGGTTTTGTCACTTGCACTAAACCCTGTTTTTAACATTTTATTTTTCAAAGTCAGCATAACGCTATACAACACAGTCCGTTTAATTACTGTATTTACATAGCATACAAGTTTTAAATGCTTACAAAACTCGACAACGTTGCCGAATTTGTCAATACGAACTTGTTTAGTTTTAATCAGTTTTGTCTGCTTGTTACTTTTTTCAGCCAACACATTTAAATGACACTTGTTTGTTACATTTTAAAAGATTGTTTTAAACGTTACAATGTAAATGTTGACTCAGTAGCTACCATTAAATGTTTCAACCTCGGTGACTTTCTTTGATGCGCTATTAATTTTAGGCAACTAGCAAATCCGGAATAAGGCTCTTCAAAAGCATCAATCAGGGGTAGGATATAAGAACATTTCCAAGTCAATGAATATCCCCCTGGAGCACAATAAAGTCCATTATTAAGAAATGGGGAGAATATGGCACAACCGTGAATGTCTAGAACAGGCCGTCCTCAAAAACTGAGTATCCGGACGAGAAGGGCACTAGTCAGGGAGGCCACCAAGAGGACTATGGCAACTCTAAAGGAGTTACAGTCTTCCACGGCTGAGCTGGGAGACACTGTGCATACGGCAACAATAGCCCGGGTGCTTCACAAAACTGGCCTTTATGGGAGAGTGGCAAAAAGAAAACCATTGTTGAAAGAAAATTCACATCAAATCTTGGCTAGAGTTTGCCAGAAGGCATGTGGGAGACTCTGAGACCAAGTGGAAGAAGATTCTATGGTCTGATGAGACCGAAATAGAGCTTTTTGGCCTCAACGCTAAGCGCTATGTTTGGCGCAAGCCTAACACCGCACATCATCCTGAAAATACCATCCCTACCGTGAAGCATGGTGGTGGCAGCATCATGCTATGGGGATGCTTCTCTGCGTCAGGGCCTGGAAAGCTCGTGAAGATAGAGGGCAAAATGGATGCAGCAAAGTACAGAGAAACCCTGGAGGAAAACCTGCTGAAGTCTGCAAGAGGGACTTGGGACTTGGGAGAAGATTCATCTTCCAGCAGGACAATGACCACAAACATACAGCCAAAGCCACACTGGAGTGGCTTAAAAACAAAAAGGTCAGTGTCCTTGAGTGGCCCAGTCAAAGCCCGGACCTCAATCCAATTGAGAGTATGTTGAAAGAGTTGAAAATTGCTGTTCACCAAAGGTCCCCATCCAACAGAGCTTGAGCAATTTTGCAAAGAAGAATGGGCAAAAATTGCATTGTCCAGATTAGCAAAGCTGGTAGAGACTTATCCAAATAGACTCATGGCTGTAATTGTTGCCAAAGGTGCCTCTACATAAATATTGACTCAAGGGGGTGAATGCTTATGCAATCAATTATTTTCTGTTTTGTATTTGTAATTAATTTAGAACAAATAGTAGATTTTATTTTTCACGTTGACATTATGGACTTTTTATGTTGATTGTAACACAATAAAATGTGGAAAAGTCCAAGGGGCGTGAATACTTTTGAGAGCCACTGTATAGTAGGCTAATCACAATACTCATACTTTGATGTTTTTTTGTTTTATTTATTACCGCGGCTGCACTTTAGTAACAGCAGTAGCGGCTGGTTGATTATGTTGTTGGTGTTTGACATGGATGCATTTCTTACTTGCATAACAAAAACCAAGGAAGAAAACACAGAAAATGCAAAGCTATATAGAGTGCAAAGCTATATAAAGTGCAAAGCTATATAGAGTCCCTTTAGATAATTATTATAATTACAAAACACACTGGAAAATCCATGCCCAGTTTCGCATGGAAACCAGCATCTCACGTGTAAATGTTAATGAGCGTGTTTATCCTTAACTATAAATATTGCAAGGGAGCAGGTCAGTTGTTACTGTGGATTCCAAGATGGCAGAAAGTAGTGGCTGATGGGCGATTTTATGGTTAGCAGTGGTGTAGTTCACCTTAACCCTTTGCAGTCCATTGTCGGACTGGGTCCGACATTGCAATTATTCCTCACAGGTCCTTTGTCGGACTGGGTCCGACATCATTATAGCAACGCAATAAACGGGTGTTTAGTCGTTTTTTCTCCGGAAAAAGCCGAGAAAACCATTCTATTGCCGAGTGGGAGCGACAGAGCCGAGACAAGTCGGGAAAAAAAAAAAAAAAAAAAAAAAAAAAAAGCCTATCTCATGAATAGTCATACATGGTATCAGGTATCAGATAATGGGGCGTTGATAGTAAACAAGCTGGCTGAGTGCGTCAGCGCACAGAGACTATCATGGACATTTGCAGAGCTTTTTTCAGATGTTATAGTAATAAAATAATGACTTGGATCGCATTATTGAGGAGTTTGGTGATAAAACGAGTGATCTGGAGATGATCGATCGGTATGTACGACTATTATTATTATTATTATTTATTTCTTACATAGCTGAACGCTATAGCAAACGAAAGGGTGGGGCGGGGCTGGAGATGCCTAGTGAGTGCTTTGTTGATATGCAGGGCCATTTAAACCCGTTTGACTGTGAAAAAAAATACTTTTAAACAGCTCGTATAAAATTAACTGCGCGTGTGAAAATTAATTAGACCTGGTGTGCCTGACGCGCAGTTAATAAATGGACTGCAAAGGGTTAATGATAATATGGGCGGCTTTTTTTATTATTGGTTTTTGCTGTGTCTGGCCTGTCATGTTGTATATCTCTTGTGGGTTTACAGTTCCGTATAAAACCACTTACCATGAACTGTGTTATGCCCTTGTTATAGTATTAAAGCAGCTGTTTGAGAATACCCTTGCTGTAAAACTATGGTAAAGTTAAACACGAAGAGCAAGTGAGCTGCTTACTAAATGTCTGTAACTGAATTCCCTTGCTTTTGATCCCAGCTATTTCCAAAGACAACGCGTGTCCACCCTCCACTCAAAATCACTGGAGTGAGGAGGAAACTCGGGCATTAATAAGTATAGTCAGTGACTTGGATGTATTGAGACAGATCGATCACCCAAATCAGCGGAACAAGCATGTGTACCAACAAGTGGTTGATGCCCTCTCAGAAAGAGGAATAGAGCGCAGTCCCACAAGCTAGGGACAAATAAGAAAAATTGAAACAGTCCTACCTGCAGGAACGAGCGAGGAGGAGAGGGACAGTCACGCAAAGCAATGCTTTGTGCTTCAGTTACAGTGCCGTGAAAAAGTATTTGCCCCCTGTCTGATTTTCTGCATTTTTGCAAATTTTTTCACATTGTATTTGGTCTGATTTTTTTGGTTTGTAGTAGTATATAGAGGGAGTCTGAGAGAAAAAATGACACAAAAGTTTGGTGCTTCTTTTCATTTGTTTGGTGTGCAAGGTAATCAAACATGCAATCTTCAGGTGTGAAAAAGTTATTGCCCCCCCTAGTTAACAAACCAATTAAAGGGATAATTAGGGTCAGCTGTTTGAGTGCTTTGGTTAACAACCAGGCCTGATTTGGGCCAGCCCTGCCCAATATAAATCTGACTAACTTTGGCCCTTACCATCAGAGCGAAATTATCAGCACACAGATGCTAGAGGCACATCATGCCACGAACAAAAGAAATTCCTGAAGACCTCCGGAAAAAAGTTGTTGATGCCTATCAGTCTGGAAAGGGTTACAAAGCCATTTCTAAGGCTCTGGGGCTCCACCGAACCACAGTCAGAGCCATATTGTCCAAATGGAGAAAGTTTGGGACAGTAGTGAATCTTCCCAGGAGTGGCCGTCCTGCCAAAATCTCCAAGAGCAAGGCATAAAATCAACCAGGAAGTCACAAAGAACCCTAGAACAACATCCAGGGATCTGCAGGCCTCTCTCGCCTCGGCTAAGATCAGTGTTCATGACTCTACCATCAGATAGACACCGGGCAAAAATGGGATTCATGGCAGAGTAGCAAGGCGGAAACCATTGCTCACTAAGACGAACATGGATGCTTGTTTCAAGTTTGCCAAAAAGCACCTGGATGATCCTCAAGAGTTCTGGAACAATGTTCTATGGACAGATGAGTCAAAAGTGGAACTTTTTGGCCGACATGGGCCCCGTTATGTCTGGCGAAAACCAAACACTGCGTTCCACAGTAAGAACCTCATACCAACGGTCAAGCATGGTGGTGGTAGTGTCATGGTTTGGGGATGCTTTGCTGCATCAGGACCTGGACGCCTTGCCATCATTGAAGGAACCATGAATTCTGCTCTGAATCAGAGAATTCTACAGGAGAATGTCAGGCCATCCGTCCATGAGCTGAAGCTGAAGCGCTACCCTGTACTCTGAGGATGTCAGCCTATACAGCGCAATCAGCACTATTTTTTTCCACTGGCACAGGAAGCTGTACGTCATTCCTTTTTGGCTGCATATCTTCCTTTACCAGTTCCATTATAATGCTGAATGTTTCCCTGGTGATGTGAAATGACTATCCACTGCAGATCTGAAAGAGTGATGCAGCACAACCTCTTCCCACCAGCAAGATGGACAAGTATGTGTCCAAATCGTCCTTTCACTAGCCATTGGCATCAGATAGCAAGGCATAAGGACTTGCTGGTAGAGGATGTTTGGAGGTTCATGCTCCCGATACAAAGGGAAAACATCCACTGTTCCCAGACAGCCTTGGGAGCATACGTGGAAGATGTGTGGCACAGAGCTTTAGAATCCTACGTCTCTGCCGGTTTTCAACCATGGTGATCTGCAATACCTGTGTTCGTCAGTTTCATTTTATACCTCTCAGTTGTAAGACAAATTAGTTGAAACGGATTTAATATTAATGACATGCCACCCCGTCAATAACATTTAAAAAACTATTTGGTCAAGAGCAGTAAAACACATTACTAACCAACCAGGCACAAGGTATTTTGCTTTATTACAGCAGCTTAGATGCACTCGTTACCAGTTGTCTGTACATGGAAAACACATTTTCACAAAATTTCAATCTTCAAAAACAGCACGAGTACTTTACGCATATCTAATTTACATATCAACCCCCACCTTGAAAAACCTGGTTTACTCGAGTAAAATAAACTGAGCGAATGGAAACCCAAAAAAGCATTTTACACGAGACATTTTTCTCGAGCAAATGTCTCGGGCTAAAAAAAAAACATGCATGGAAACTCCACCATTGTTTGGTATTCTAGTTTTATCTTGAGGTTATGTTTTTGATGTTGTCAACCTTTTAATGGCACGCGCAATTATGCTGAGGTGGGAAGTAACACGCTGCTCCCACCTCCGTCGCCAGGAGACTACACGCTGCTCCCACCTCCGTCGCCAGGAGACTACACGCTGCTCCCACCTCCGTCGCCAGGAGACTACACGCTGCTCCCACCTCCGTCGCCAGGAGACTACACCCTGCTCCCACCTCCGTCGCCAGGAGACTACACGCTGCTTCCACCTCCACCACAAGGAGCAGAGCAGCAGGAGATGCCTTTGCCTCCACCTCCTTCATCGTGCCTCTGTCTCCATCACCTCAACCGCTTCCACCAGGAGGATAGCAGCAGGAGCTGTCTCTGCCTCCACCACCTTCGCCACCAGGAACAGAGCAGCAGGAGCTGCCTCTGCATCCACAACCTTCACCGGCAGGAGCAGAGCAGCAGGAGCTGCCTCTGCCTCCTCCACCAGCAGAGGGTGAATACCTGCTGGTTCCGCCTTCACTGTCATGGGAGGACTGCTTGCCCCTCCCACCTCCACCAGCAGAGGGTGAATACCTGCTGGTTCCACCTTCACCGCTGTGGGAAGATTGCTTGACGCTCCCACTTCCACCACCCAAGGATGCCTGCCTCACACCGCCCAAGGATGCCAGCCTCGCATCGCCTGGGGCTGCCTGTTGCTCCGCATCACCTGGGGCTGCCTGTTGCTCCGCATCACAGCAGGAAGTACTGTGGCCGGAACCCCACCAAGAGGAGCTGCCGGCCATGAAGAAGGGGGAGGAGGTCCGGTGACCACCAACCCCAGCAGCAGTTTAGCTGCCGGAGATCGTGGGGGAGGTCAGGAGACCTGCTCCCACTGCAGCACTTTCGCTGCCGGAAGTACTGTGGCCGGAGCCCCACCAAGGGGAGCATCTGGCTTTGAAGAAGGGAAAGGAGGTCCGGAGACCACCAACCCCAGCAGCAGTTTCGCTGCCGGAGATCATGGGGGAGGTCAGGAGACCTACTCCCACTGCAGCACGTGCGCTGCAGGAAGTGCTGTGGCCGGAGCCCCACAAAAGGGAGCTGCCGGCTACGAAGAAGGGGGGAGGTCAGGAGACCACCCCCCAAGCAGCCTTTCCGCTGCCAGGACTGCTTCGGCTGACAGCATGGCCAGTAGCAGCCTGGCTACTGGCAACATTGCCGCTCATGAACCCCTTGAAGTCCCTGTTTTTGGCCCAGGACTTTGAGCGAGACTTTGGGGATTTTACGGGGGGAGGTGGCCGTTGAGGCCATGTGTGCTGCGCACAAGGGGGGGTATATGTGGCAATGTGCCCTGCCCCTGTGTGCATTTGGGTGTTATATGTTGTATGTTGCGTGTGTTAATGTTGGTGTATTGTAGTTGGTACACGGGATATAATGTGGGTAATGAGCATGAGTATTTAAAATGTATAATTGTATTTAGGCATGGGGATTGCACTTCACTTCACGTGCATTTAAAGTAGTTAATAATATGTAAGCACGGGGTTGCACAGATTTAGTTCACGTGCTGGGATTCAAGTGAATAATTAATTGGTAATTGAATCCCAGCACAATTGTATATATAGATGCACGTTTCACTCAGTCGGGGTTGTGTGTTCGGTGAGTGGAGAACGGGTGTGGAGGAGGTAAAATTAACGAAAATAAACTAAAATAATAATTGATAGTCGTTTGACTCACCGTGTTTCGTTTGTCTGTCCATACACTGTTTTGTTTCGTGTTAATCCGTTTTGTTTGTCTGTTTTATTTGGCCTCAAGTGCCGTGTCCTGTTTTCTGTTTAAAACCTTTTGTTTGTTTATTAAAATACTGAACGCTGCCGCGTCTCAGACTCACTCATCACTACTGCCTCTGTGTATTTCTGGTCTGACGTCATCACTGCAGCTAGCCTGTCACAAGGATATATTAAATAAACGGGAAACAAATGTGTTAATCAGATTATTCTGCCTTTCACTGCAACTGTGGTACCATCCAGTGAGCGAAAATTGTAAGGGGTACTTTAGCTGAAACCTCCTGACAGAAGGGGTACAGTTTAAAAAAAAAGGTTGAAATCCCCTGGTCTAGATTAAAGATAAGCATGTCGTATATACATGGGAGTAAACAGATTCCACTGTACTGCTGGAAGGCAAACACTTCTAAGTTTCAGCACATATATCTGTGCAAACACAGAAAGCCTCAGGTACAGAAGACATATGGCACAGTGTAAAAGTGTATTTAGTCTGATAAGACTCATGTAAATGCCAGGTACAGCATCTGCATTTCATTACCACTTGTGCTGAGCATTTTACAGCTCTGGTACACTAGTTCTGGGCATGGAGGGGAGCAATATCAAAACTAATAAAACTAGCCTTCACACACTAGATTACTGTGTGGGCTTTTGTTTTGTTGTGTTTGTTTACAGGGCCTTTTCTTATTTATTCAAGCAAAGATCTGTCATATTAAAAAAGCATTCAGGTTCAATGTAATTCTTTCGACTGAGCACACATGCTAGAAAAGATCCACCTTGAGCAGTGGCATTCAGATACAATTATGAATTTCAATCGTTTCCACATAAATGTGCACAAAGAAAATCTCTTTTGTGCCATCATTAGTCAGCACTGCGTTGCTGCTCACTGGAACTGTAGGCAATGTCTTAAAATGTATTACATGTAACCCAGCTATTCAGAGTGGGCCTCTATTTATAAAAGTGACATGCTACTTTGAGGTACAGTACAGTTTTATATAACACTTCAGGTATTACTGACGTCCATTTTATGAGAGAAGAACTCTGCATCCAGTGTTTTAAATACAAGTCCTTTTAGAACTCAATGTATTAGAGCAAGGGGTTGGACTGACATGTTTTAGCTGTGTTGTGATAAAGTTATAGGCTGCCGTTGAAAGGGAGAACAGGAGATAGGAAATAACTCCCACATTGTGAATATCAAAAGCATCTTAATACTGTAAGGAACTACGTCATGTAATCCTTTCATCAGTGGTTATGCATGTCTACATAACATGGGAAATAATTCACTCTAGTCATTACTTTTTTTAAAGGATTAAAACGTGTGTTAATTTTACAAAACATTAAACAAACAACTAGGAAATGTATTCCAAGAAAGCTAATATTCAAACCTTTTTACACAAAAAGTGTAAATTACTTATTATTTTAAAAAAAGGTAAAAAAAAAACTTCATTTAAAATGAGAAATAAACAGCCTAACTTACTTAAGCTGCCTAAAGGGTCGTTCAAACTGACGCGGCATGGGCACTTTTTTTTTTTTTCTTTTCCCATTATAGTTAACCTAGGTGTTCACACAGGATGCAAGGCGGTGGCAGCGCAGAAATTTATTTTAGCTCCTGAAGTGAACTTTTCAGTTGTTGCGTTGTATCAGGCAATGAGAACACAGATGCAAGCAGTGTCAGCTCATCTCCCCCATCCTCTGACAGGAAGCAGAGCAGAGAAAATATAGAGAAATTCATTGCTGAAGTGGCTAAATACCCAGACTTATATGACCCTGAAAATGAAAAATATAAATATAGTGAACGCCGAGACAACATCTGGATTTTAATACCGGTATCTGAAAATCTGGGACTATTATTTACAGCCAAAACAGCGTTTTTCTTCTAAATAACCCCACATTTCCAAAATGATTTATCAATGTCTGATTTTAATCAGAATTTGATACATAAATTACATTTTAAAAACTAAAGCAAAACAACAAGGTCAAAAAGCTTAAATCGCTATGTAGGCTACTGGCGGGTGTGTTTCAGGCTATCGCAATGACGGGCAAAAATAAGGGTCATTCAGGGAGGGGGTGCTGTGCATGGAGGCCCAGGATCCACAGGGGATCAAAAACAGTAAAATGTAATTGATTTTCACATTCTTAGTTCTTTGATATATATATATATATATATATATATATTAGATAGATGCTGTATGTGTATTAAAAAAAGTGATCGCTTCTGTCTCTGCATGGGTTAATGATCTGTACCGCCCATCCGATAGATTTTCCAAATGCAACAGTTGCAAAAAATTATTGATCGTCCAGACCGCTTCTTGTCCTTTTTATTTTCAATCTTGTCTTCCACTGCTGCAATGCTCGGTCAGCATGACTACAGCAGCGGAGACCCGCCAACACAGACAGTCGCAGGCGGCAGGTCGCCCCATGGGGACAACTACACCCCCCTGGGGAACAATCCCCACCGCAGACACAGTGCTCCCTCACCGGCAACAACACTTACACAGTTACAGCAATTAACAAATGCTTAGGCCAGGGGTTTTCATCCTTTCTTTTTACAACTGTACCCCTTCTGTCTGGAGGTTTCAGCTCAAGTACCCCCTTACAATTTTCACAGTTGCAAGACTAATCTCATTAACAAATACTTTTTTCCACGTTTATTTAATATATAATTTATGTCACAGTTTGGGACTGACAATCTGCTGGTTTAGGACAGAATAACAAACAGTAATAATTAAAACGTTTAACTACATGTCTTTGGATGTACAGAATATTTGGCAATCTCTTTGGAAACACACGTATTCACTTTCTATTCAAGAAAGTTATTATAAAAGCCAGCATAAAATTATCCATATTGACTGTATAACTTTCCGTGGCTTTGGACTTTCTGAAGACTCTTTTGTGTTTGCTTCCTTTGTTTTTCTTTTGCAAGTAAGAAATCTATAAATTTTTGACTCACTGCACAGCATTGAAATGATGCACAGCATTATCTGGGTTTACAGTACTCTACCAAACACCACAAAAAAAATTCAACCAGCCGTGACTGCTCTTACTAAAATGTGTCTGCTGGAGTGAAAAAGAAACGCTGATTAAAGTATATCTCATTTTTTATCAATGTGTTTTTATTTCTTGAATTGGCACAACATTGATTAAAAGGCAAGAACTTTTGGCAGGAATACTCTTGTTGGACAAACATATTCATATTTTGTAACATTAACATGGTGTTGTCTGCTTTCTAAAGACAGGAGTTAATTAAATTACACTTTGAAAATATAAAATAGTTTACCAACATAATAAAAAAAAATCTGATATCCCCTTATTGTAAATAAATATGATATAGCTGCTTAGATATATTTCTTATTTTTTATATAGCGCCTTTCATAGTGGACCACCACCACAAAGCACTTTACAGAGGTAGGCTGTGATCTGTGCGTTATATGCAGTCACTTACAATAGGACATTGATGTAACATCTCATCTGGAGGATGGAGCACAAGGAGGTTAAGTGACTTGCTCAGGGTCACAAAGTGAGTCAGTCAGTGGCAGAGGTGGGATTTGAACTGGTTACAAGCCCTGGACTTTAACCACTGGACCACATGCCTCCTCAATTTAATAAACATTATTATTATTATTATTAGTTTATTTAGCAGACGCCTTTATCCAAGGCGACTTACAGAGACTAGGGTGTGTGAACTATGCATCAGCTGCAGAGTCACTTACAATTACATCTCACCCGAAAGACAGAGCACAAGGAGGTTAAGTGACTTGCTCAGGGTCACACAATGAGTCAGTGGCTGAGGTGGGATTTGAACCGGGGACCTCCTGGTTACAAGCCCTTTTCTTTAACCACTGGACCACACAGCCTCCTTTTAAAATTGACCTCAAAGTTAAGTAATACATTAGATTTTAATTTAATTGAAAAACTGGGCACAGAACAGATTGATGTCTGGCATCTGTGTTATGAAGTACAGTTTTAGAAAAGTTTGGATAAGAAAAACAGGACCTATGGCATGACAGTGAAACATCAGTCAATCCCTTATGCCATCTTAAAAAGAAGATTAGACCTGGAAAGGTTATCTTTGTATTGAATTCTGCATGCGGGCATTTATACAGTATATCAATTGTATCAAATTAAGATTTGAATGGTCTGTGTTTACTGATAGGAACCTGACTTCAATTGTAAGTAAAATAACGTAGTTTATGCACTTAAATGTTACTGGTTATGGATTCTGTCATCAGCTTGTCAAAGATAAAAGAGGATCGTTCCTATCTGAATGCACTGTAGGAATCTAGATATCTGTTGAAACTCATTTTAAAAGCAGCAGCATAAGAAGCATGGCCCATATATTCAAAAGATATGTGAGTTTTACAAGGGAAGTTGCAGGGATTTTCCCCCTAAATTTTGCCTTTAAATAGGTTGTGAAACAGGAGCTGCAAGAGAAAAAAAACTCTTATTAGTACTAATCGCAAGTGTTTTTTCCTTAACTCTGGAGGAGGAGTTGTGAATAATTATTGATGTCCACCTAATTATTGAAGTTTTCACACTATTGAAGTGTGAAATAAAAAAAATTTAAAAAAATCTGCAAATCCCAATGTTGGGGATAAATTTGTATTTCAATTCACTTAACTGATTCTCAAACAAGCTCAAATACTATTTAAAGGGCGATTGAGTGTGAATGTTTGTAATTAGTCAAGGTGCTGTTTTGAAATGTGTAATATCGAATGCTGACTGAACAGCAAAAAGGAAAAAGTGAAAAAACTGTGCTCGAATTATGAAATATAAAATGTTTAAACAATTATAAAACCTGTAGTTGTTCAGAGCAGTGCGGGAACAATAAATAAATAAATAAATACCACCACTATATATACAAAAAAAGGGCTGACCTTAGGCTGCGAGGTGCCCTAGGCGGTGATTATTAAGTGCGGGGTCCAGAACATTAAATGAATGCTACAGTAGCAACCGTATCTTAAAGTTAGTATATAAGTGCATCATGTAGTCACATGCACCTATATATACTAACATTAAGATAATAATATTAATGATATTCAAATGTTAATGAATACTTGTTTCAGTTTGTTTGTTAGACTTTATCATTTTATATAATTCACAACTTCAAAGCACTAAGAATTCCAGTCTACTTCAAACATATCACGTATGAACTTTTTCTAAAATGATCATGCCCCAATAGGCCTATTGAAAAATACGGTAATGCTGTAGTACTATAGTGGATTCTTTGGCGGTGAGAATAACCAGGAAGAAATAATAAATAAATAAATAAATAAATAATAACAAAAAAATCCCTATTGACACTTCTAACTTGTAAATTTTTTTTATTTTTTTTTTAACAAATGAACCCCTGGGCATTATCAAATCCTTTTTTTTCACTTTACGTTTTAAATAATGTAAGAACATAAATTACAAAGACATTTTCCTAGCTTTAGTGGCAGCAAAGTCCTTTATCCTTTATTTCTAAATTCTTGGCAACTTCGCTCTCATTTGACAGTATGGACAAATGAGTCATTGTTGAGCGCAAATATATCAATATCAGCCTGGATTATCTGCGTTCACCAGAAGCAACCGTCACTGGAATGAGCTGTCAGCTAATCTGTTTACATGCATGTACTGCAGCATTTTCATAGGACTCATACTCATACTCATGCCAACATAAGAACATAAGAAAGTTTACAAACGAGTGGAGGCCATTTGGCCCATCTTGCTCATTTGGTTGTAAGTAGCTTATTGATCCCAGAATCTCATCAAGCAGCTTCTTGAAGGATCCCGGGGTGTCAGCTTCAAAAACATTACAGGGGAGTTGGTTCCAGACCCTCACAATTCTCTGTGTAAAAAAGTGCCTCCTATTTTCTGTTCTGAATGCCCCTTTATCTAATCTCCATTTGTGACCCCTGGTCCTTGTTTCTTTTTTCAGGTCAAAAAAGTCCCTTGGGTCGACACTGTCAATACCTTTTAGAATTTTGAATGCTTGAATCAGATCGCCACATAGTCTTCTTTGTTCAAGACTGAATAGATGCAATTCTTTAAGCCTGTCTGCATATGACAAGCATTTTGAACCCAGAATAATTCTAGTCACTCTTATTTGCACTCTTTTTAGAGCAGCAATATCCTTTTTGAGGTGACCAGAACTGAACACAATATTCTAGATGAGGTCTTACTAATGCTTTGTAGAGTTTTAATGTTACTTCCCTTGATTTAAATTCAACACTTTTCACTACATATCCGAGCATCTTGTTGGCCTTTTTTATTGCTTCCCCACATTGTCTAGATGAAGACATTTCTGAGTCAACATAAACTCCTAGGCCCTTTTCATAGATTCCTTCTTAAATTTCAGTATCTCCCATATGATATTTATAATGCCCATTTTTATTGCCTGCGTGCAGTACCTTACACCTTTCTCTATTAAATGTAATTTGCCATGTGTCTGCCCAGTTCTGACTACTGTCTAGATCATTTTGAATGACCTTTGCTGCTGCAACAGTGTTTGCCACTCCTATTTTTGTGTTGTCTGCAAATTTAACAAGTTTGCTTACTATACCAGAATCTAAGTCATTAATGTAGATTAGGATTGCAAAAGTATGAGCGTGACACTCAAACAGCGCTCCCAACACGAAATCCAAGGTTCTAATACACAAACCAGTCTTTTAACTGTGACAATCTGGAGATCTAGCCTGCAACCAGCTGGAAATAGAGATACCGTTTTCGGCCACTCTGATATGAAATAACTATTCTAGTGTTTGCCTTGGTGTGGGAGTCCGCTGCGCAAGACATCTAAAGTCATAAAAGTACTTGTAATTAAATCTCTAACTTAGCCCTGATTGATCACCGGAGAAAGAGTTGGATGAACATTTGAAGTTGACAGAAATTGAAATATATTCAATTTATTGAACTAGCAGTGCCGGAGTTTGCGGTGGAATATCCCAGAGATAACCGGATGAAGAGTGCACAGACTGGGGGAGGAATTGCTGTTTCAGAGGAATACCTAAATAGTTAATGACTCTTGTTCTTTGCAAATTCATTTCTTTCGTACCCTGAAGTGGAGATGAAACGCGAGGAAGGCAGACCCCCCGGAACCTGGACCTGTCATTGCCAGCAGGAGAGCCTTCGAGCACCTGTATTGTTAAAGACACGGATCAGCTGGAGGAGGCAGTGCACGTCCGTTAAGTATTCAATGAGTAGTGTTTGAATCCTCTTATGAACTCGAGAATAAGTAGACCTTAAAGTAAAATTAATGTTTTGTTTTAAGTGGAATTTAAGTATTATTGCTTTCAGTTTATGCTTTGAGTTAATGAACACTATAGTATTTGTTTGTATGTGATTTATACAAATTGATGTGTGTTTCATAAGGCAATTATCATTCTGCATTTAAGGCTAGAATCCAAATTTAGCTGTCTTGATAACAGATAATTCTGGATAGGTTGTCTGGATGCAAACAACGTCTTTATCTCGCAAGAGTGAGAATTGCCTTCTGAACCAAAATTATACATATGAGACTGTGAAAGATGGCTGTAGTGATGACGTCAGGCCAGAATGCAGGGAGAAAACAAAGGTACTGCAGGAAAAAAAAGACGTGGCGTGCGCCGTTTATTTAAATAACAAAAATAAATAAAATATTTTAACAAAAACACTGCTCACACAGCAAAATAAAGGCTTTAAACAAAACAAGTCCCGAACAAAACACAAAACACCAAACACACAGGTCAGGCTGGGCAGATCGCTTTCACTGATCCTCTGTTGATCTTTTTTCTTTTCCTTTTTCTCCTTGCTCTCTCCTCTTCTGAACACCCACCCAGAGCAGAGAGAACTGCAGGCTTATATGCAGGTGACCATCTCCCGATTAGCAACAAATTAATTTCTTAATTAATTCTGGAGATGGCCACCTTTTATTATTTATTTCTTAGCAGATGCCCTTATCCAAGGCGACTTACAATTGTTACAAGATATCACATTATTTTTACATACAATTACCAAGATACGAAAGAAAAATCAATGATACATAGAGCCCCAAAAAACCAAACAATGATAATGTATAAATCCTTAATCACATCTTTGCAATACAAAATAATACCTGCCGTTAGTTCCATCAATAAGGGTTGAATGGAGTTCTATAAAAACGATCAAACTTGGCAGATATTATCAAACAATGTATAGACAATTTCCCACAATGTAAGTGAACAGCTCTGAAAGAAAATATTATCCATTTAGTTTCTGAAAAATGAATAGTAATTTCATTAGGATGCAATAATAAATAAGGACACCATT
Organism: Acipenser ruthenus; assembly: GCF_902713425.1. NCBI lineage: Eukaryota > Metazoa > Chordata > Actinopteri > Acipenseriformes > Acipenseridae > Acipenser > Acipenser ruthenus. The sequence goes on along the minus strand of NC_081198.1, from coordinate 29,234,854 downwards.
ATATATATTGTAACAGAGCTTCTCTCTTATCGGCTTATTTGCCCTTTAAAAACACAGACCCAGACACAGAACTGCACAGTGAAGCACTTTCGTGCACTTTTATTACAAAACAAAAATAAACAAACAAAACAAAAACCTAGCTCTCATTGAGCACTAACTAAACACACAGGAACCTCAACTATAAGGCAGGGCGGCTAAGCCGTTTACCTGCTACACAAAACACTCCGTTCTTTCAACTTACACTTTTCCTGTAAACTTTCTTGACTGCTTGGAAGCAGAGCACCCCTTCTGCCTCCTTCTCCTCAGCAGCCTAGAGCAGACTGACTGCTTCTTTTTTATACTCTGCACCTGGCTCTACTTTCCAATCATTGCCAGGTGCCGGTGATAATTAAACAAACAATAAAACAATTACCTTGGCAGGGAGGCTTTACTTCTGTCCCTGCCATAAAACAAAACATTTTTCATATCGCAGGCCCCCTGTCCTGCTACATCCGTTACAATATATATATATATATATATATATATATATATATATATATATATATATATTAGCTCAAAGAGCCAGCTGCCCAACGTTTCGATATGTTGTACATATATATATATATTTTTTTTCAGAAAAGTAGTAAAAATATTAGCCAGTTAATATAGAGAAAATTCCAGGGTGCAATAAAACTTGCAATGTGTCTGTAGCAAAACTAGTTGTAAAACATACCAGAAAAGAGTTGAGAATGCAGTAAGTGGAAAGTGGAAATGTGACAGTCAGTCCCAGTCCAATGGCAGCTGCTGCTGTATCAGCATATATGATTATCTAACAAGACAGGTGTAAAGTATACCATAGAGGTGGATAGTATTGAAAATGGGTACATCTGTCAGAAAGAGATTTAAGGAGATATTCTTTTATGGTGCAGGAATCAGCAGAACCAAAGCTAATACTTCCATGTACGATAGTGGAGAAAATAAAGAAAGGCATTTGGAAAGGGTCTACAAGTTCAGAGCCATTTTAATGTTTCATTTAAAAATATGTACCATATAGTTTTTCTACTATATGTTCAGGCTTGTGGGGATAAGGTCATGAAAGGCACTATTTGATGTTTAACCTACCACACACTATATGTTATTTGCCACTTTATTACCTGTGTATAGTGTAGGCACAATTGCCTTGAATTAATAAACTATTTTTAATATAAATGCATATCTGGATTAATCTCTTAGATTAATTTTGGTTAAGCACATAGCATGCAGGACAGCGCATTGACTGAAGCAGCGTCCGGCCACGCCACACATAGGACAAAGGAGATAATGTGGTTCCCTTTCAATTCAAAGACGACCACCAACAACATTACATATGGGATATGCCGCCTATTGATAGGTATTTTCTGCCGATAGTCCCCTTCCTGGGATGACGCCCTCGGTCCCGCCTACCGAGGGATTAAAACCATCATACTGAGGAAGCCATTTCCCTTTTTGCCTCTCAAGATGGTAAGGTAAGACCCTTTGTGTTAGTATCTGAGCATATTGTGAAAAAAAAGCTTTGAGTCTACTGCAGTTCCCTTGCCTTTCAGCCTGAAAGCTGGCTTGCCGCTTTCACGGAATCAGTGACTCCTGATTTAGCCTTTTTTTTTCTTTCTTCCTCAGCAACCTGCGTGTGGTTGCGTTGCAGGCTGCTGCTTTCCTATCTGTGGTACGTGAGTCAACTGTCTGTACAGTATTGATTTAAAGGAGTGAGTGTTGTCATCTTTTATAGCCTTTCACTCGTGTGGGAGCACGTCCTCCACCGGGGCCAGGCTCTGCCTTACCCCCGCTGTCGAGCTACTCGGCTGGCTGCCAAGTGGCAGTTTTAATATATATATATATGCATCCGCCGGCTTGTTTAAAAAAATCAGTTACCCGCATTGCCGTGGTGACTCTTATTTTTACCTTCACAGCTTGCTGTGGTGTGTGTATGTATTCGTTTCTTTACTGCCTTGCAGTTTAGAAATAAATAAATAAATTAAAAATATACAAGCGTGATTCTTCCACCGGGACCCAGCTCTGCTGCGTCCCATTGTTGAGTGGCATCTGCCAGCTTGTTTCAGCCTGCCTACTTGGCGCGCTGGTAAAAAATAAATAAATAAAAAAATAAATAAATAAAGCAGTTACACCTGTTGCCATGGTGACTGCTATTTTACCCTCACAACTTTGCTGTGTGTGAAAAACAGAACCACATAAATTGATGTACAGAAAAAAAATGTGTTTTGGGAATACTGCAAACGTAGAAATTCAATGACTAAATATTTTATATTTTAGTTAACTCTTTTTTTAAGGACAGCAGTTATTGTATTATAGTAATCTCACAGCATTACATTTTCTAGTGTTCCAAGGCAAACCATTTTTGTATCTACTTCAGTCACCCAACAGCATACACAATGCACTTCTTTGTCATTGTGATACAAATGGAATCCAATGAAGTGCAGCTGATTCAAAGCTTGTCAGAAAAATAAATTAGCTTCACAGGCTGGTGTGGAATGGCCCTGACCACAACTGTAGTATCTAATGACCTGGTCCAATACTGAAATAAAGGCAGCTTTTTTTTTTTTTTAACCCTTTAAGGACCACACATTTTTCAATGGGATACTCCCCCAGGACCAGACATTTATTGGCTGTATTTGTCTCCCTTCCCATAAAATTTCAGAAAAAATCTATTTTTTACAGTAGCATCTTGGAAATGGTGTCCCTTTTTTCCGAACACTATAAAGTACTTTAGAAACCATACAAATGTTTTGCATTTTTTTCAACACTATTTCTTTTTTTTTAATGTTAAGTATTTTTTATTATGTATTCTGCTTAGAGATACATGCATAACAATGTGTTATTCTATGACCCAAGGGACCTTATAATACTTCCTGAAAGTTTTGTTGAAAAATATTGATGTTTGGGCAAATTATAAGACATTGTTTCACCTGAGTGATTGCAATGAAATAATACAAGTTTATACTCTCGATTATTTTCTCAAAATAAATATTTATAAATAAAATAAGTTATTTGTACCTTTATTATCATTAATAAGGAAAAAAAAATACCTGATGAATTTAGTTCATGAAATAGTATCTCCTTATATCCACTCGTTTCTTTAGATTTATAAATGTTGTAAAAACACACACACACACACACACACACACACATATATATATATATTAAAACACATGAGACATAATAAATGTTATAATATAATTGTCAAATACATTGGATTTACAGTGTTTTTCTGTGTCTTTCTTACCTCTAAACAAGTTTCTCTGAAGCTGGCTGTCTCTCCGGCTACCAAAACTGTCTCCGCCCTTTAGACACTAAATGCCTCTCTCAGTGATGCAACGAAAAAAAAAAAAACTGTTAGGAAGTGTAATCCCTCCCCTATCCAATGATATGTGTTTCAAGACTGTACTGCAAAGTACGGTGGCCCTGTAAGTCATCAAAACGAAGTGCGTTTTTTATCATATTTACACGATTGTGGTCCTAGAAGCCCACTTCAGTATGATCGTGTAAACACGATCCCGGGCCTTAAAGGGTTAATGAAAGTGCTGCTGACTTTATTTTCTTGTATTCAGTGTTTACTTTATTATATTTAATTTAATGAGTGGGTTACGCTTACTTGTACGTTAATTACTGAATTAAAAATTCTGTTTACCTTATTTTTTTTTTAAATGTCACTTGACTTTGTGTCGTGAAATTAACTGGCAAATCATCCATTAATGACCACCATCTATTGTCTGTTATCTATTGGATTTGTACTAATAATTGCCTCCAATGATTTTACAGGTTTGTCATGGGCTTGCAAGTGTCAGATATAGACATCTGATCCATAGTTGTTAACGCTGCAAGAAACCCTAAATACTTTATATTGCCACTCTTTTTTTGTGTGTCTCAGCATGCTTATCACAGTGGCTGTCCTTAGTTATTTGTCTCTGTTGTGGGAACATTCTGCTTTTTCTTTTCTTTTTTTAATGCATCATTTTTTTTTTATCTGAGTCTTATTTAAGTTAGCTGCAACAACTAAGCCATTGTCTGTGAAAATAAGTTACTAAACTCCCCTTAGCTGAGTCTGTGCTTCATATTCTGCTATCGTCTTTGATTAGATCTATTTAATTGCAAAGGACTGTCTAAAGTGAAAGACATTTTCAAAACACAACTCACATGTGTCCATCTGCACCACCAAGAAGTTATAAAAAATTATTACACAAAACTAATTAAAGAACAATATGCCATTGATAATTTCGACACCTCAATCATAATTGAATGTAGTTGTTGTGTGCTACTGGGACTGTAAACCAAAAAAAGCCTTTTCTTTAGAGGAACAGCACAGCACTTTGATGCCTAATTAATATTTCCAAGTGTTACAAAGGACCACTGTACAAGAACTTTCCATAGGGATTTTCCTTCTTCCCATGTGCAATAGTGACCCAGAACAAGCTGTAGAAACCAACTGGGGAGACATAGGTGAACCAGATGGGTGCAATGAACAGACAATATGTGGTCCATGGCACGGTACCTAAGGGACTGCAAAGCAATGTGAGGTAAGTGTAATCATTGTTTTATGTCTAGGGTTTTAATTGGTCCACTACAGATACATGTATTGAAAGTAAAACTACAGTTCTTATTTTAGCTGAATCAAAGCTTCTTACCCAGTTGTGAACATATATTGTTAATTAAAACATGAGAAATTGTAATTCAAGAATGGCTCAATTTAACTATAACTTTATACTTCAGTTTCCACTAAATCCTTGATCGTGCTTGTTTAACAGATAAAGAAAATAAAATTGACTACTTAAGGGGTTAACATTTTTTTTGATTCAGAAGCTACATACTTAAAAATACATAAAAAAGCCTACTATACAGTGCAGTGAAAAAGTATTTGCCCCTGTCTGATTTTCTGCATTTTTTCACATTTTTCACATTGTATTTGGTCAGATTTTTTGTGGGTTGTAGTAGTATATAGAGGAGTCTGAGAGAAAAAATGACACCAAAGTTTGGTGCTTCTTTCATTTGTTTGGTGTGCAAGGTAATCAAACATGCAATCTTTAGGTGTGAAAAAGTTATTGTCCCTGGATAATTAGGGTCAGCTGTTTGAGTACTTTGGTTAACAACCAGGCCTGATTTGGGCCAGCCCTGTCCAATATAAATCTGACTAACTTTGGCCCTTACCATCAGAGTGAAGTTGTCAGCACACAGGTTCTAGAGGCACGTCATGCCACGAACAAAAGAAATTCCTGAAGACCTCTGGAAAAAAAGTTGTTGATGCCTATCAGTCTGGAAAGGGTTACAAAGCCATTTCTAAGGCTCTGGGGCTCCACCGAACCAGTCAGAGCCATATTGTCCAAATGGAAAAAGTTTGGGACAGTAGTGAATCATCCTAGGAGTGGTCGTCCTGCCAAAATCTCTCCAAGAGCAAGGCGTAAAATCGTCCAGGAAGTCATAAAGAACCCTAGAACAACATCCAGGGATCTGCAGGCCTCTCTCGCCTCGGCTAAGGTCAGTGTTCATGACCCCACCATCAGAAAGACACTGGGCAAAAATGGGAATCATGGAAGAGTAGCAAGGCGGAAACCATTGCTCACTAAGAAGAACATGAATGCTCATCTCAAGTTTGCCAAAAAGCACCTGGATGATGCTCAAGAGTTCTGGAACAATGTTCTATGGACAGATGAGTCAAAAGTGGAACTTTTTGGCTGACATGGGCCCTGTTATGTCTGGCGAAAACCAAACACTGCATTCCACAATAAGAACCTCCATTTAAAAACAGTGAAAAACTGAAGCGTAACAATTTCCAAACTAGAAAACAATAATAAAGAGAAAGCAGAATACTTCTCTTTTTTCTATAATTCATACTGTGTTCAACTTTTCCAACCTTTTGTAAACGGCTACAACTGATAACAAATAAAGTACATCAAAGTGTGAAATAAAAAGCCTGTAATACTAGTATCTTGGGCTTCTGGTGACATTGAAAGCCTGAACAGATGAAACTGTGGCCATGTTAACGTTGCTGCTTCCAAGGCATTGTGTATGCGCATTGTTTACTTGCTTCTCTCATCCAAGTTGACCCTGCTTCTTGAAAAAGCAGTGTGAAATCATATAACCGACCTGCATGACACCGGATCGTGACATGGTAGAGCATGCCAGTGTGAAAGGGGCTGCAATTCATAATCCCTTTGTGTTTGTCAGTGAGGGACAAATTAACCTGAATCAGAAAAACTAATTGGATAACTGACTCATTCAGGCAATCTTATCAGATATATTGATGAAAGTGCTTCATAATGCAAGGATAGCTGGAGACAGAGAAAGAGAAATTAATGAAAATGTCATTTGAGATGACCTCAGAGGCAGCAGCCAGGTTTCTACTATACAAATACCTCCATCTGTTAATCAGCAGGTATCTTTAAAAAATGATTTTTCCAGAACAAATCAGTGGACTGTTCATGGAGGGTGTTAGAAGAAATAACTACAAATAAAGACCAGAAGAATCTCCACTGGGTCCACTTAGACTGCAACGATAAACCAAAAGCAGAAACTCTCTTTGATCTGAAATCAAATGGAAAATTGTGTTACATCCAAAGGTTGATATCCAAAAGAAACTCAGCATCTTTTAAGCTGAGGAAATATCTAACTGAGCAGACAGATAGATTTAGGATTGCATAAAAATGAAAAAAACTGTTTCAAACTCATACAAAAAAAATGTTTAAGCTTGACACCACAAAATTCAGATAACTTAGCCGCATCCATGTTAGGCTTTTAGCATAGATACTGAGATGGGTAGCATTCAATGGGGAAGCAGTAAAATGGCAGTAGGAAAAAATGTCATTTTAAACCCTTAACAACAACACCTTTAACAATACAACAAGGCTGGTGTTCAGGAAATTTAAGCCTAGTGTGCTGAAAAGCCAATGAGAACAAAAATAACATCTCAGTGTTCTTCCATGTGATTAGCTAAATATTTTCTCAAACACTGGAATGTGCACGGCACACAGATAGGCATTAAAATCAAAATAACTTTAAAACTACAAATCCAATCAAATCACCACAATGGGGCATTAAGTCAGCAGGGACTGTCATGCTGCTATAGGAGTCAAAATGGCAAGTTAATAACAATATTATGTTAAATAGCCCATTAGATGGTGATAATTACTGAAAATAATCTCTAAGATGTAAAAAAATGTAAACACTGCAATTAACACAATCAGTGTGGTGGCTATTAACACAAGGTGCTGTGTTTCGGGAACTGTATTTAATTTAAACCTGTTTTTATTTGACTAAACTTTGTGAGAGACATATTTTCGGCCAGTAACATGCTTTGACCCAGAAGACACTGCTGAGGTGAAACGACTAAGGATGTGAAGCAGTAACAGGCAATATTGTTTAATACTAGGTATCATGATTTCAAATGAAAATTCATGATTGCTATGTATATTTCTTTGAAAACTGCCCATTTCAGACCCATGTAGCAAATGAAAGTGCAAAGCAGGAAAGATTTTTTTTTCTTTTGTTAGTTTCTATTTTCAGAAAATAGAAAGGCTTATCAGGTATAACACTACAATCATAACTCTTACAAACAATGTGCAATTTGGACTTATGTACAGCTTCTAATCTAAATCAAAACCCTTTTGACTCTGTAGGGGCTTTGATGACCAAATACATAATTTTAGTGTCGAGAGATCAATGCAAACGTCGCCTCTTTGTGCTGCATCGGATTCAGGACAGCAAGATGTATTTCATAGGTTCAAAGGACAAGCAGATTGTCTTCCATTCCTTTACCAGAGACAAGCCTGTCTGGTATGTAGTGGTATTTTCTGTGTACCTTTGATAAAATCCAGGCGTAAGCACCTTCTCTGCCTTTATGAAAAATGCTTTCCTATTAGAAATGTTCTGCCTTTTTGTCTTAAAAAACAATATGGAAGTCTGCATGCGTAGCTGCGTACCAGTTATGTGAACCCCTAGTTATAACTGTAAAAAGTTTTCAGGATGTGACATTCTCCATGACTGCCTCTCTGACCGTCTGGATTCAGCTGATTTCTGGAGAAGTTAAACCAGTGTTGCGAAGAGACACAGGCAGAACATTTGGAGGAATAAGCGTGATTATTGTACGAAGGAAACACTGAGCTTCTAAAGACAAAATATAGTTTAAAATCTTAATGTTTTTTTTGTTTGTTTTATTTTTATAAAATAAACATAGAACTGTTTTATAAGCTCAATAACCCACTCCAGGAGTACATACAGACATACCTTACTGCATTTCTGGCTGGTTGAAGGCACCCAGGTATTGAAATGTCTTACTGCACACCCTTCATGGGTTATTGTTAACTTTACTCATAACCTACATTGTACCCTTCCAGCATGGGGCGCCTTCCTACTCTCCACTGAAGCTTCTCAATTTCTGCAGCTGTTTGTGCTCAGACAGTTCACTGGAGTAAACTCTACCCTTGAAATCTCATTCTAGGTCAGACAGAGCATGAAGGAACGGGATTGATTTCTCAGGTCATCAGTTACAACACAAGGAATCTGCCAGGCCTCAGGCAAGGAGAAAGGAAACAATAAAGGAAGGAGGCTAGAAAGGAAACTTTTGATTGCTTCACAAGGAAGCGACACTTCACACATTGGGGTCTGAGCAGCAGACTCCTTCTGGAAGAATCTGGAGATAACAGGGCTCCCCTCAGTCAGTCCTTTCACTGCCCTTCGGGTAGTTCAGTTTTCCCACTACCTTTTACATGAAGGTTATTTGCTGTAGAAACATGAAACTTGGCAGGTTACAACACTGGATCACAGGGAAACTGTTAGTATAGTGAACCAGTCTAGGAGAGCTTAAACTTTCATTCTTCAACTTAATACTCCAAATAAAACCCAAATATACCCCCACAGCAACAATATCCCTTCAACTTTGAATAAGTGGCCCAAAATGATTTAACCCCTGCAATACCCCAGTGACTTATTAAATTTGCATTACATTTGACGTATGCGAATAAAAAGCTGGAATGCGAGTAAAAAGCTGGCCAAATAAGAAGCTGGTGAATAAGAAGCCAAGTTCAGCGGCCGAATAAGAAGCTGGCAAATAAGAAGCCAACTTCAGCATTGTGCAAAAATTGCATGGAAACAAGTCTGGAAGTCGTACATTATGCTTATGAGACTTCAACGCTGAAAATCTCGTTTGTGACGTAACCTTGCTCAACTTTCTACTATAACTGAAGGCCGTGCCACACAATCCTTTATTGGCAAGCTTTTCTGCACAAATAGGACATTTTTTTTTTTTTACGTGACACCATTTATTCAGCGTTTCAGATTATTGCCATTTGACTGTTTTATAGTTGTATTATAAGTAAAGTTATAAAAAATACTGAAGCTACTACAAATAAAAAACAGTACCCTTAAATACATAAATAAATAACAAAGCCATTATTTACACTTACTTTTGTTATCTTCGTGATTGGACACGCGATAGCTTCATGCTTTAGCCAATACTGCTCTGTTGCTTAGCAATACAATTGTACAATTCATTGTACACTAGCTTTAAGTAGCACCTATCATGGGTATCTACGAAGGAAAAAAGTCATGTTTGTACCAAAATATGTGTTAAATTAGCATGGCTTTATTATTGCTGCCATCTACCAACAACACTAGGCTTGAGCAAATTCATTGAGCAAGATCTGTTTTAAAAGTAAGAAAACATGAAAAAGAAAAAAAAAAGCATGGTTTTAACATCAACTTGCGGTGGACAGCACAGATATATTTGTTGAAATCGTATGGACTATCGATATAGTAGTTCATAAATAACAACAAGAACAAAATATATTATTATATTATTATTATTATTATTATTATTATAAAAATAATATGTATTTTTAACCTAAAGTACTGACTTAGCTTCGTTCGTAGACTACAAGGATCAGATTTATGGAAGCTATGGTTTTGTAGGAAAACTTGTATATTATATATGTATACCCCTAGTCTCTGTCGCTTTGGATGAAAGCGTCTGCTAAATGACTAATAATATATAATATAGTATATATACATACAGTATATATATATATATATATACATACAGTATATATATATATATATATATATATATATATATATATATGCAGTAACAAGTTTAGCATATAATAGAAGGGTAGTACACAGCGCTTTCTTACGTAATGTTTCGGAATGTTTTTATTATTATTCATTTTTTGTGTAACGCTACGTCTGTTTTGAATCTTTTCGTGCTTTTTTATTTTAAAAATGTTGGTGGCCAAATGAGACAGACTGCACATGCAGTGCTGTAACACATCCTAAAAAGTCAGTGGAAACCCAGTTTTAAAAAAGCTGTACGATATCAGTTGTTGTGCAAGGCCAAATTGGAAGTTGGACAGAAATATTTAAGTCTTGTGTTTTAATATTAATTAGGTTATTTGCATTTGGAACGAGAATTTCTCTGGCTAAAAGAAAACTAACATAACACAAAACTACTACAAAAAGAGTGAGAAAAAGGTGAGACTGTTTTTCTTTTTTTCCCATGTTGTGAACATTATAACTCACCCTGTATCTACGATGCTGTTTGGTGTCTGGATGTTTTGTTTACACTGTTTTTTTGTTTGTTGTGTTATTTTTTATTGCACTATATAAACTGCTGATCCATCTGCAATTACCATTTCTCTGTCTGTTCTGTTATTTAATATTGCATATAATGTATCTAGTATTATTTATTGCATTGATTCTGTTATAGTCAACTTGTATTTATTTAAGATTGTATTCATTACAGCATGACTGTTGTGAATTTATTAATTTTACTCACTGAGCAATTACAGAAGACAATTAACCTTATAAAGTGATCGCTGTGGTTATTGTGTAGGTGCAGTTTTGTTGTGAACAAGACCACTACCAAATTTAAAGAATCTTGTGTGTGGACCTGTATCCTAACTTGTGTCTTTTCTAGAGAACTACTATCTCAATTAATTGAAAGGGTGACGAATACTTACTAATACCTGTTAACCTTCTTACATGTTCATAGTTGAATAACTGAAGGGTTGTTTTCTTTTTTCTGCTGCCTGAACTGTTAATGAAAATGAAAATTAAACGTCTGGTGATTCAATCATTTCAAGAGCATGAAGCATAAACGTTTTTTAGTTTTCTTGTAATTCCTTTTTTTACATAGGAAAAAGGTTCACATTTGTTTTTAAAAAGATACACGCTAGTGCTGGCTACACTCCGCTTACCTATCGCTGATGAAGACTACGACAAAACAACATCTTCCTCCTCCCTCCAGTCAGCAAAGTTAAAGAAAACCACTGCACTTTGATCCGCGCGTGAACTTGAACCTTCTGACTTAAATCTGAGTTTTCTGATGGTGGGCAAGGAAGGCTGAAATTTTCCACAGCAATGAACATATTATACTTTAGAGTTGCCAGCATTCTGGGAATTCACAATCCTAGGGAAGAGTACTCTAACTGCTATTAATTGGACTGACTGCTGCAAAAAAAGATCTTATCTATCTAGACTGGACCAGGCCCAGCTGAGGTTTATTCACTGCCATGGTCAGGGCTGGGCTCCACCATCTCTGATGGCAATCAATATGGTTTTGTTGAAAGCAGGAAAGAGCACTCTGGCAAATCTGTTTGTTCGGGAATATATTGTACCTTCTCAGATGAACAGACAGATTTGATTCCATTAAAGTAGGAACTGTTATTTGCACAAATGTGTGATCCAAACATACTGTAGGTAGGTATTTCCCAAGTGTGACGCATATCCTTCTTATGTTTTTTTTTTATTGTATCCAGTGAGAGTTGCATATAGAGAACGATGGAATTGAACATTGACGTGATGCTTTTCAATGCCGTTTTTTATCTTTTTTTTGGCTTCATTGATAGTAGGGGTGTGCAGATACTCATATCCCATGCAATTCCCTTTAACATGTTTAAGGCGCCTGTTATTAATTAAAACAGAAAGAAATGTTAATTGTGAAACATTAAATTATTTACCACCATTTTCAACCTGCACACAAGATATTAATCAAGATAAAAAGACAAGTAATATACATTCAATAATTTGTTATCACCTAATCTTTGTTTTATCCGTTTGATATAAAATCAATTTCCTTTTGATTTTTTCATAAAACTTCATTAAAACCCGACTAAGGACTGTCAGCAGTTCAGTGACTCAATAATGTCTATCTTTTTTTCAACAATGAAGATGTTTACTCTTTATGCTATTGAAAAAAAATCAGGTTTATAATTTTGTGCACAATACATATTTCATAAATTGTCTAAGAGTGTATTTCACTTATATTGGTTAACGAGTTGGTTTTCACGATTTAACTTGTTACACTTATTCAGATTATCTGATTGGTTTGCTGCAATTGGAACTAATTCATGGTTGGTTTCACAGACCCGGATTAGCACTTATCTTGGATGACCTTTCCCAGCATTAGGTAATCCCAGATTAGTGCTTATCAGGGCTAGTCAATTTGTCTGGTCCCCAAATTAGTCCACTAGAAGTGCAATTGAGCCTTTACGTTTTTGAAAGAACATTTAGGAAAATTTCCTTATCTTTCTGTGTGTGCACAACTCAATAAGTCAATAGATGAATGAGTTAACTCTTGATAACAGCAAATCCAACATTGTTTTCAAGGTCTGCTATTTACAATGAAGCTGCATCGCTTTTGTCAAATGTCATTGTACTCTCTGGCTGAGTGTTGTGCTTTTAAAAGAAACTTCAAAGCAATGTGTCATGAAAGAAAAACTAATAGTTTGGCTGCTGTTTCTTTTTGATCTGTTATTTAAAAAAACTTTGTCAATAAAATATATTCATGTGCTTCTAATTGCTATTCGCTCATTTTCATTTATTAAATAGTTTGCCATTCTTTAATTCTTCTTTATTACAGTATAAGGATAATGCTGTCACTCAAAGTAGGTAAGAAAAATTGTGGTTATACCAGAGAGAGGTCAACTGAAATTATTATAGATTATCATTACTGGAATGGTATTTAATCTGGAAATAGATACCTGCCCTGCAAAATAATAATAATAATAATAATAATAATAATAATAATAATAATTATTATTATTATTATTATTATTATTATTATTATTATTATTATTATTATTATTATTATATATTTCTTCTTCTTCTTCTTCTTCTTCTTCTTCTTCTTCTTCTTCTTATTTGTTTATTATTTGTTTATTTAGCAGATGCTGAGACCTGTTATAAATGCGTTGTCTTTTGAAGGTGGAAACTGAGATTTGTCTTTGTTATATTATAATAAAAAAACAGGAAACAGCATAATCCCCATTTGAGACTGTACTGAATTTTTGACATTTCAAGGCTGCTGTATTCTCCCCACAGGCTTCATGTCTCGTGGTGATATTAGCAAGTCTCTATAGAGAATGAGAATAATGTAACCTCCTATGCAGCAGGGAAGTGTGTTGGCAAGGGACAGCTTCCTGTTCAAGATAACTATTCCATTTAAACTCAGTTTTAAAGTAGCAACTTTAGTCTGTAGCAACAATGCAAGAAGCAATAAGAAAGGATATAGCCTACACATGTGGATATTATTTTCCATAAATGAATGGCATGCTCTTTGGAATAAAAACACAAACACCAGCCAGTTGTGCAGAGAAAATCAAATCAAAACACTGCAGTGCCTCAGGTAGTGTCTTAGTCTTACTAACTGCAGTGGTTTAAACGAAAAGGCGTTTTTATAAAATATGAAACAGAAAACATGTTGGTTCTGCATGGGTCACACAACTTCAATTTGCTAGGATACAAAAAACCATCGAGGGAACTCGTTCCTCTGTGACTCATTGATGTTACTGTGTACCCCACCACCCTGTATCCTGTAGGCATTCTGAACAAAGTTAGAAAAGCAGCCCAGAAATTGAATTGTCAACATTCAATGTCTTGGCCGTCACAATTACAAAAAAATATTTTTGGGGGTAATTTGAACATCCCAGCAAGGAACCAGTGAAATTAGGTTTCAGCTGTCAAAAATATTTAGAAACATTACCGATAAGGCATCAGAAATCTCCACATCCACATCTGTTGTTTGCCTAACTATATTTTATTAAATGCTTTTTCACATCTTAAAGTTAATGAAATTATGTGATTCTACATAGGTAGGAAACCATAAGCTCCTTTCACACTGGCATGCTCTACCTGGGTCGGAACCTACCCGGGTCACGACCCAGTGTCATGCGGGTCGGCTACGCGATTTCACACTGCTTTTGATAAAGCAGGGTTGACCTGGGTGACAGACGCAAGTAAACAGTACACATATCATTGCCCCAGAAGCAGCTTGTTACAGACGCTTCCATTCAAGCTTCTCTGGATTGAACTGTTGGCCCAAATGTTGATTAGAGCAAAGATTTCTTCACCCCGGCTGCAATCTTGCACATGGTGTGTCTTAAGCAATACAAATATGGCTAAACAGAATAAACAAAAATGTTCCTTGCAGAAGTGAAACCTTCACGCAGGTATGGCTCTTTGTTATTTCGTTGGCCGTCATGCATTTTGTCTTGCTCAATCCAGGTCAAAGTGTGTCAACCCACAACCCAGGTACGTGGTTTCACACTACGTGGGATTGTGACCCGGGTAGCCAGAACCTGGATCCGGACCCAGGTAGAAGTGCCAGTGTGAAAGGGGCTATAGATTATTTAGTCAATGTCTTGTCTGTGATAACCTTTTGCCTTTTTCCATCATTCCTAGAAATGGGATGAATATTTTAGATACCACTGTACTTGTGAGATGCCTAGCTCAAGTAAAACCATTTGGATACACCTGAAGAGCAAACAGTAATCTAAGGATATCATGAGATTTACTAATCAACCAGTTAATGTGGGGTACAACACTGTCACAAACTGTGACCTAGATGAAGAAATACAGTGCCTTGCGAAAGTATTCGGCCCCCTTGAACTTTGCGACCTTTTGCCACATTTCAGGCTTCAAACATAAAGATATGAAACTGTAATTTTTTGTGAAGAATCAACAACAAGTGGGACACAATCATGAAGTGGAATGAAATTTATTGGATATTTCAAACTTTTTTAACAAATAAAAAACTGAAAAATTGGGCGTGCAAAATTATTCAGCCCCTTTACTTTCAGTGCAGCAAACTCTCTCCAGAAGTTCAGTGAGGATCTCTGAATGATCCAATGTTGACCTAAATGACTAATGATGATAAATAGAATCCACCTGTGTGTAATCAAGTCTCCGTATAAATGCACCTGCACTGTGATAGTCTCAGAGGTCCGTTTAAAGCGCAGAGAGCATCATGAAGAACAAGGAACACACCAGGCAGGTCCGAGATACTGTTGTGGAGAAGTTTAAAGCCGGATTTGGATACAAAAAGATTTCCCAAGCTTTAAACATCCCAAGGAGCACTGTGCAAGCGATAATATTGAAATGGAAGGAGTATCAGACCACTGCAAATCTACCAAGACCTGGCCGTCCCTCTAAACTTTCAGCTCATACAAGGAGAAGACTGATCAGAGATGCAGCCAAGAGGCCCATGATCACTCTGGATGAACTGCAGAGATCTACAGCTGGGGTGGGAGACTCTGTCCATAGGACAACAATCAGTCGTATACTGCACAAATCTGGCCTTTATGGAAGAGTGGCAAGAAGAAAGCCATTTCTTAAAGATATCCATAAAAAGTGTCGTTTACAGTTTGCCACAAGCCACCTGGGAGACACACCAAACATGTGGAAGAAGGTGCTCTGGTCAGATGAAACCAAAATCGAACTTTTTGGCAACAATGCAAAACGTTATGTTTGGCGTAAAAGCAACACAGCTCATCAACCTGAACACACCATCCCCACTGTCAAACATGGTGGTGGCAGCATCATGGTTTGGGCCTGCTTTTCTTCAGCAGGGACAGGGAAGATGGTTAAAATTGATGGGAAGATGGATGGAGCCAAATACAGGACCATTCTGGAAGAAAACCTGATGGAGTCTGCAAAAGACCTGAGACTGGGACGGAGATTTGTCTTCCAACAAGACAATGATCCAAAACATAAAGCAAAATCTACAATGGAATGGTTCACAAATAAACATATCCAGGTGTTAGAATGGCCAAGTCAAAGTCCAGACCTGAATCCAATCGAGAATCTGTGGAAATAACTGAAAACTGCTGTTCACAAATGCTCTCCATCCAACCTCACTGAGCTCGAGCTGTTTTGCAAGGAGGAATGGGCAAAAATTTCAGTCTCTCGATGTGCAAAACTGATAGAGACATACCCCAAGCGACTTACAGCTGTAATCGCAGCAAAAGGTGGCGCTACAAAGTATTAACTTAAGGGGGCTGAATAATTTTGCACGCCCAATTTTTCAGTTTTTTATTTGTTAAAAAAGTTTGAAATATCCAATAAATTTCGTTCCACTTCATGATTGTGTCCCACTTGTTGTTGATTCTTCACAAAAAATTACAGTTTCATATCTTTATGTTTGAAGCCTGAAATGTGGCAAAAGGTCGCAAAGTTCAAGGGGGCCGAATACTTTCGCAAGGCACTGTAAGTACGAATGGTCCATTTTTCAATGTTATAATCTCTGACGTTTTTTAACTACCATTTTTTGGGTTAGAACAGCCATTCGAATATATATATATATATATATATATATATATATATATATATATATATATATATATATATATAGTATTAAATACATACATAATGAAAGACAGAGAACATCTATAAATACAACTTTTGTAGCAAACAAAATGCATTCCTAGTGCCTAACCTCACCATTATTTGATTAGTGTGGTTAAGGTTCCACTTTGGTATTTCCACTTCACTTAAAGATGCATGAGTTAGAACTATGAATAGATCTGTATCTTGGATATAGAACCTTTTACATCAACATGGTTAAGAGCATATTTCGCATGAGACTACAATGTTATGTCTTGTTTCAACGTGTAATGGGTTGTGCTATTCTATATTAATTTGGATATGTTGCTGTAAGTCTAGGACTAATTTCAAATTCTTGCCTGGAAGTACTATTGGATCCTCACAAAATATAATCTTGGACCAAATCACTGAAACCTGTAAAACATTTGCTCTCTTTAAATGCTTTCACTCCAGTTCCCAGCTGCCCTGGATAGAAACAGAACATGTGCAAAGGCTCTTACACGCCTTCTAGAAGTGAAGGAAATAAAACAAAATGCAAAATTTAAAGCTTTAAAAATTTAAAAGCTCCCTCTTTCTTGAAACACTGAATTTGAAATTCTGTAAAAACTTGTCACGGTGTAGGAGTGCTAGTTCCAATCAGGCATGTCCTTGAAGACTCTGAAGCCTGGATACAAGCCTTTGTGTTCAACTTACATCAAGCACTGTAAATCAGCATTAACGTCAGCTTTGCTGCACCCTTCCAGCACTCACCCATGGCGGTTTCAGAATTTGGATGCCAGATTATTAAATACACTTAAAAAGCTTCAGTATGTCAATCCCTTTATTTTTAGGTCCCCATTGGTGACATCTTAACAACAGGTTAGATTTAAAATGTTCTGTGGCAATTCTTTTGATTTTGAAGTTCATGGGGGGCGCGTAACTTTGGTGGTTTATATGAAAATCCATCAGAGAATGCTTTTAAATGGCAACACTGTGCATTAGGTAGCTGCTGTTTAATCATTTACTCCCATACTGTATGTAAGGCCAGAGGCAAGTGTCAGTCCTTCACTAACCCTGGTAATAGACTTCTCCCACTGCATAGCTGTTGTATCTATCCCTTTTTACATAGCCATGCTTCAGTTTAATTTCAGTATTTCTAAGTAACCATATTTCAAGTCACCTCTACTGCCTCTGACCCTGCACCAATTAGTGCCGGTGTAGCCAGAGGATCACTTAAACCACTTCCTCATGCCTACTCAAAGTTTCTCTGGCTGAGACCTGTTTGAGGGAAATTACGCATTCATCACACCTCTTCTTTCTAATTGTGTTTGAGCCCAGGCAGATACCAGCTTTCAGGGATTGGGCAATTAGCAATTAGCCTGCACTGCCTTCAACATTTCAAAGGGCTTGGAGCCTCTTAATCTCTGCAGTTATATTCCTGGTCTGGATCTCTGTCAGGAAGGTTTCCACTGGCTTCTTCTGTTCTCCAGCAGTCTAAATTATCATAAAAATATCTAAAAAAAAATTCTGAGAAAACAAATTCTGGCAATTAACAGGTAAATACATATAAATTCATATTTTTTCATGAGCAAGCCATCTCACAGTGGAGTGGTAACCTTAACATGTATCCATTTTCTAGAAACCCTGATATTTGTATCATGTTCCAACCATGTTACACCATGTTTTTCATGGTGAAACCATGAACTATGAACCTAGTAAGCAGTGATGTACCATTGTTAACCATTGCAAAACTGTGTTTGGTATATGAACCCACAAACTAATCATACAAATTAACACAATGGAGTTTCAACCAGCCATTGCTGCTGCAGACCATAACCATGGTACCGTGGAATGACTGAATATCTAATCCTTTTACCCTCAACAAAATCCCTTGTTCACTAAATATGTTTGGCATGCATAAACATATTTTTATCACCAAAATATGTTATAAAGAAGTGTGACAGGGAGAGACCTGTTGCTAGTTCCTGCGCAAATGTGTGCAGCTGGGACACAGAACAGAAGATGTGTTGCTGGGCAACTAATTCAGCAGTTAGGCTCACCTGGCGATGAGCTGATCGAGAGGTCCGTATTGGCTGGGGGCGTGCCTGGGGAGGCAGCGCCGAGCTCAAAAAGCACCTGCGCCACAGCTCGAGGCTACTGCACGGCCATTGCTACACAGACTGGTGCTGAGCGAAAGCTCGTGCTTGTTGACAGCGAGAGCGTCCGCTTCGCAGGATTAACTATAACGGAACCCTTCAACTGCAAGATGGTGCATGTGAAGGCATTGCCCAGCTGAAGCCGTTTGAAGAGGCAGTAAGGATGCCGGGACTCCGGGAGCCCAGAAGTAGGCTAGTTTAGGGGAGGTTGATCCCAAACAGTGTATAGCTAGGGTTTCCATAGTGTAGTAGGTTCCTGGAGCGGGGCGTCTCTTTTAGTGAAGCTAGCGCTCGCATTGTGTAGGAAACTTTTATTTTTAGCTTTGTTTTGTTTTGTTTTCTTTATTAAATCCGGTGCTAGGATTACCATTATTGTGTGTTAATTAAATCTGCACACCTGTGGTGGAGGCTGCAGATGCAGCAAGTGCCAGGTAGGTCAGACAAAGCCATATATATATCCTTTTTTATTTCATAAGTATTCACTCTCCAACTCCAGGCTGCTAAAAAAATCCTCCTCACTTGGGCTGCTGGACATTTAAATTGTTGTTGCGCTTTTGTCTCCTTTCTTTTTTAAGGTTTCAAAATGCCATCCGTTCACTATCGCAGATGCACAGGTGCTCTTAAAGGGAAAGTTGAATCCTTATTCGTTGTAACCTTACTCCCCCACTGTACTTTGATTGGCTGGGCACATGATTCACTATTTGCTATGCGTTAGCTCACACATGAGACTCGACTGCTAAATCACGTTTTCGTGTGCTACCACGGCAGTTCGCTAATGCTGTGCACATATTTGCTAAATAGGGCCCATTGTCTTTCTAAACCACTACAGAGAATATTGAATATTCCTTGGCTCATAATAGACAATCAATGTGTTAACCCATGTACTGCCAATGTTCCCATTTGAGACCAATTGACATGTTCTTGTGAAGGAGTGGATGTGTGTTTCTAACTGCTTCTAGTCTGACCAGTTCTCTCTACCAGCAGTAGGTCTGAAAAAGGTAGGCAATCTAAAGACAGCATTGGTAATTTGTCCAAAAACGTATGGTGCATTTAATGACACAATATGATACTCTGAAAAACATCTGCTAAATAATGTTAATACCATGTATCATCACAATTTAATGAGTGTTTTTTTGTTTATAAATATGAACAAATTTGACATATAGATGAACAAATATATGGATAGTCACGCCCCTATATAGCCATAGAATCTAATACTCTGAATGCTAAATAATCTTAATATCAAGTGTTATCACAATTGGATAAGCAGTTTTCCAGATATATGAAACATGTAGAGTAACATATGTATATAAGAATTTATAATCCAGGGCTGGCAATGGAACGTGAAACAAGCAATGTGATTGGTCGAGCAAGGTTCCAGCTGTCCATATATTGGATAGATACGGACAGTTGGAGCCTTGTCACATATTCTAACTCACTGAGCGGCCTAACAGAATTTAAATTATTGGACGGTAGCCATCTTGCGTTTACAGTTACAGATGTACAGCTTCAACTATGAAACTGAGTGACCAATTATTTGCAAAAAATCCCAAAGTAGTAAGTAGACATGCCGATTTGGATGAAGAACAATTAAATGAACTGGAAGATAGCCTGACTTTTTCACTTAAAATAATGTATTTTTAGCAGTTTGTAAAAGATACAGAAAAACACAAAAATACACTTCTGTACATTATTGACCCCTCTCAGTCACAGACCTTGAAAATTTAATGAAATCCGAGACAATGTTGTATTTATTTTTATTCCTCCCATCTGTTCTGCTCAAACAGTGTGTGTCTGCATTGTCAGTGACAGGGAAAATAAATAACTCAGTGCCGTCTCAACTCCGCCCCCTGGTGTATCTTTTCAAATGCAATGTCCATAATATCAAAAACACAGATTACTTTCTTTTGCATGTTCCAATAAAATTAATTTACTAAATGAGACTAATTTATTGGTGTAAGGATATTTAATAAAAGAACTAAAAACAAATTGCTCTAAACTTTTTTTTTCTTCAAATCCACTGTTTGACCTGGATTATAAATGCAATAAGGCCCTTCAAGGCGTCTGTGTACGTTGACTTCGTCTCGTGCCTCACAACGCCCCCAGGGCGTCCGTATATTCGACGTATATGGATGGCCTGTCGGGCCTTATTGCACATGTATGAACACCTCCACTATAACCCTGTCCATGAGGGTTTCATCTGCCATCCCCTGCAGAGAACAATAAGCATTTTAAGATGACAGTTATTGGGAATGTGTTTACTCTTAAAGCATTCCACAACACAGTATAGAACCCACTATTATGTGACCTTCAAAAATGGTTACCATGCTCAGTTCACTACAGGGCTTTCACTAAAAGCCATCCTCGGCCAGGTCATATTCCATCATTGAAGCTAACCAGCCTGAGCATATATGAATACAATATTTCTGTATTCTTTGAGAATAAGATTGGGGATTATTATCATGCATCTCTTGAGAGAGGGTCCATTAGCATGTGTTTGAACAACTCTCAAATTACAACGATAAAAAACAGACAGAAAATAACAGACATGAATAAAACATCACAGGCACTGAACCTGAATTATACATACAAATTCTATAGACTGTGAGGAAAAAACAAAACTTCGGGAATTTAATTTTTATTATTATTATTATTTGTCGCCCCCCCCCCCCCAAGAACTTTTAATTGAAAAGAATGCAAATGAATTCTCAGAACGAATAACATGTAAATACAAGTAAAAGCCACTTGATGTAACATGGGAGTAAACAAAAAAAAATGAAGAAGTGGTCACACACAAGTTTCCAAGATTTTAGTTTTATGGATAGAGGGGGCAAGTTAGTCCCAATTGTGGCTTGTTGAACGTTTTATAACACATCTTTAGAGCGATTACTTTTTCCATAATGTTATACAGTCCCTGCTCCTCCCTTTACAATGCTAGGTGCCTCTCTGACCAAGAGCTAAGCTTTCCCTTTAAATTCTGCGGTCAATAATCAATCAAGAAAAAGCTTTATTTTAATAAATCAATTAAAATGATTAAAATATGTGCACAAATCCAATAAATAAACACAACTTGAAATATCAAATAAATGTGCTAAAAAACATTGGCTATCTGTATCATGTATAAATATTTGTTTTGATTTAACTTTTTAAAGCAAATATAATGATAGCGGTGCCATAATACAAATCTAAGCCTAGGGATAGTCGAACAGCTACCTTTTCAGCTAATGTTTACTGTAAAAGTTACACAAGTGCTCTCACCCCATATTATAGAAATTTACTGTGACAAAACTGTTGTGTAAAATGAAGACAGAATTTAACATGTTTAATAGCAAGAACACATACATTGTATTCCTCCTATACTGTGCATCATTTGCATATGGACTTATCAGAGTGACTGAGCATATTATATTATCTTGGTCCATGTTCCAAGCTCATACAGTCAGAGTCCTAGTTCAAATCACAATGACGATGAAAACTAACAGAATAGATGGAAACAAGGATTAACTTACTTTGCTGCTCTGGTAAGGTAAACCCCACAGCTCCAATGTCGAAGTGAAACAAACACAATCTATTAATGATATAAGGGTCTCCTTTCCTCACATCTTAAACGTAATTTTCAAATGTCCAATAAAATGTCACTCAATCACCTTTATCATGGACTTCTGACAAAATCAACTGGCAATACTGGGTCTCACAATGCCTGGTGAAGCCCTCCGAGAGATATAGAACTCATATTTAGCTATTTATAAAACTGCAAAAGGGATATAGCATGTTAGTTAAGTCTCTGATACATGACTGTAAAATCGTTTTTCCTAAGCCTAGACAGTAATATGTAAGCACAGTCTTGTTGCACAAGTCAAGAATGGAAAGTTCAAATCATTTATGTTTTTTTTTTGCAGCTTACAAAATTGAGTAAAATGCTTATTAATTCGTAGAATACGTATTAATTAAGCAAGTTTACGTGTTCCTGCATGGAGGTCTTTCCTGTTTGCATGTAAGAAACTTGTAATACTTATTTCTTATCTAATGGAGGCTACAAGCAAGTCATCAAATTTCTGTGCTAACACTTGCCACTGGTCTTTGCAATTCCAACTTGTATGAAAAACAATATTGTCATTTTTCTAGATTTTTCATTTATTGTAGTAGCTGCATGGATGTTTTATTTATTTTATTAATTCTTGGGCTCTACGAAGCACACTCCCAGTTTTACTAAATTGTTTGATGATTTTTTGGTATGTATATATGGACTTCACTGAAACCACCTAACTAATAGTATTTATTTTATTTTACCAGGTTAAAGTCACCTGGGTAAGAAGACAGAATACAAATATTACACCATCAAAGCTGTGGTCTACAAGTTCACAAACAGCATTCAAACAGGATTATGCAAAACAGGAATAGCTTGCAGTTATACTGTATAATTATTCAAAATTTATGCTCTTTATGAAGATGCTTCCAGGGCCAGGGAGCAATGTAATTAAATGCATTAACATTTCAGTGTATTTTATGAAAATGAGCACTGGTGCTTATTCTTAGTCATTAAGATAAATGGTAGTATACCCAGAAAGGCTTTGTAGAGAAGGACCTAGCGGTGTGTATTAAATATCAGTAAGTACAATTATACTGTACTTATTGAAATTAGGCACCGACACGTTTAATCTTGACCACTCCCCTTTGACGTAAAGCATCTAGGCAGTAGAGTTAGTGTGAGCGCTAGTGTGTCTTATCCACGGTACAACAGAGCCGCGCCGGGGCTGTACCGAGCCCTCACGGTGCGGTTAAGCAGAGCCTGGGTTGTTTTTCCACTGCAGAGCCGAGCCGTGCTACTGACGTCACACGCAATGAAGACAGTTGTTAATTAACTCAGTTTGCCAAAAGATGCACAAACAAATGGTGATCAAAAATTAATAGACCAACGGTACAGCTGTTTCTTGTATTGCTATATTTTGTAAATATATTTAGGAATTTCTTTATAAGCCACAAATTTTACTGATTATATCGACTTAATACAGTTCAGTTAGTTCTGTTAAGAAAAAAGGTTTTAAAAATATGATTTGCCAAAGATATCCCACTTAAGGGTAGTTGTTGTTTTTTTACAGTTGTTTTTTGTTGAGTGCTTAAAAAAGAAGCTGCGCGAGCGCAATGAAAGCCGTAGTTGTATGTAGGGTACAGCTGGATTTTGTTTTATTATATTTTTGTAAATAAGTTTAGAATTTTATTTTCTGCATTATTTCATATTAATATAATAAAGGTCAAGGATGAGAAATTTAGTAGAATTTTATGTTTTTGAGTGTGTGAGTTAAGTGTACCGTACCACGGTTTATGTCCATTTGCTTAAAATCATCAGAAATTCAGGCATAAACCAGAGATAAACTAGAGCCTGCACTTCCTCTGCATTCTAAGGCTGTACTTTTCTCTTATCACACTCGCTGACCACCATGCTGTTTGTTGTTTGTCTTTCTGGAGTGTACTGACTGATGCAATGTAATGACGAAAATCCTTAACCCCGCCCCTGGTCTAGATTGGCTTGGAGTCAGATTGAGATGTCTTGTGAGGCCGGAGTTTCACGGTTTGGTTCTCGCTGGACTTGACAAATAGCCAGCGAAGAACCACCTGTACCCGTACCATACCGAGCCCTCATGGGTCGGGTGTGCCAGAGGAGAAGGGGTGTAACAAAACGGAAAAGCATTTCAATGTTGAGACCTATCTGTGATTTTACCTTATCCTATCTTACTGACTTTCTGTCCGGTAACTAAGGAAATAAAGGATTACTTATGATTTGTAAGTAAGTAATTAATAGTATGATTTGGATTACTAGCTCGCCAGTTTACACAGATCACAGAGATGGGTAGAGCATCTTGAATTATTTACGTACCTTTAAGCACCATTTTAAAGCCAAGTCACTAATTCTATAGGTTACCAACCCATCCAGAGTGGCTAACTCATGGGACTTAATTCTGCTTCCACAGGTCAAAGACATGAAATGTTAGTAAATTAGCCTTCTGGGCAACCTACCTCAGTCTCAAGAATAATTTATAATATTGTCACAACAGACATCTTGCCAGATACCCCAGGAAAATGTATCTATGTATGAAGGGTAATGTATTCTTATTTAAATTATTGATTTCCAATACACGAGAGTAGATGTTAAAACTTCATGCTGATTTGAACTCGGCTCTCGCCAAGATAAGCACCAACTAAGACGTAGCTTTACAGTAAACTAATGTGATCCATATGTGTCTCCATCCATTTACGTTTCCTTCCATATGATGATGTAGATATCCTTCTGTCTGGTGTTAATGGCTGAAGTGTAATGCTGGCTCCAGGGATCAGCTTATTTTGCCTCCCTGGCGCATCAGCACACACAACGGCTGCGATGCTGGCTCCGGGGATCAACCACAGTGCGGCCTCCCCAGCGCATCAGCATGACAACCGTCTGGATTGAGCTAAGTAGGGTACATCTCTGGGGTTTTCAAGTGGGCACCTTCCATCCTCAGTGTTTCGTCGACTAGCCCACGACACCTCAAGAGGGCTCGACGGTGATTCTGGCGTCCCAGCATCACCCCCCTCCGTCCCCCACTCAACTCAGCCCAGTTTACTTACCTGTCCCCAGCCAGAATCTTTCCGTCTCAACCACAGCCAGTTGCTGCTCCTCTCTGCTGCTTCAGATAAGTTCTTCACTGTGCGACGCAACTCTTAGCCACTGAATCCGACGTCTCTGAGAAACCGGGTTGTAGAGTGTGCCACAAATCCTCGACAACCCACTTCCACTGGGTAAACCCGAACTCTCCATCCTCGCTGTTCCGCTTCAGTGGCTAGTTGAGCATACCGCAGTTTCTTCCTCTCATACGCCTCATCTACAGCATCCTCCCATGGCACTGTTAACTCTACCAGGTGAACAAGGCGTGCTGATCCAGACCACAAGACAATATCTGGTCGAAGGTTAGTGGTGGCAATCTCAGGTGGAAAAATAAGCCGTTGACCAACATCTGCCAGCATTTCCCAGTCTCTAGCAGCTTCCAGTTGTCCTGGGCGAGGATTGGTTTTAACACCTTTTCTTGGTGGTTGCTCTCCTGGGCGGAGGAATGTTGTCTTTTGTGTGTAATGTTTTGATGGAACAGGTGACAACTTATTGGTCATGTTACGCTTGTCTTCCAATGCTAAGGCCAAACATCGCAGCACCTGGTCATGGCGCCAAGTAAACCGTCCTTGGCTAAGAGCCACCTTACATCCTGTCAAAATGTGCCTTAATGTTGCAGGTGATGAACACAAAGGACATGAGGGATCCTCTCCTACCCAGAGGTTTAGGTTCTGTGGTGATGGGAGAACATCATATGTTGACCTGATGAGGAAACTGATCCTGCTCTGTTCCATTGACCATAGGTCTTGCCAGCCAATCTTGCGTTGTTCCACACTCTCCCATCTCATCCATTCTCCCTGCTTGGCCTGGGAAATGGCCTTTATACACCTCATCCTCTCCTCCTGCTTTTGCACCTCGTTGACTACCAGCTTCCTCCTTTGAGCTGGGGCTGCCTTGTGCCATGTAGGAGGAGCTGAACTGAAACCAAGACCCCCTCTTCCATGCTGAACTTGGCCCATGATATCACCAATTCAAAGGGCAGCCTTTGCATCTTCCACAGCTTTCTTTGCCGCCCACTTTCTTCCAGTTTTCAACACAGGTGCTGCCTCCCTTACGCATTTATCGTGTGACTCTACTAATGTCATTTCCAGTCTGACCTTGGCGCACTTAAACTCCTCGGTTAGAGCAGAGACTGGTAGCTGCAGTATTCCTTTACCATAAAGTCCCACTCTGCTGAGGCAGCGTGGAACTCCCAACCATTTCCTGATGTATGAACTGATTAAAGCTTCCAGCTTCTCTACTGTTGTCAAAGAAACCTCGTATACAGTCAGTGGCCACAGCAACCTCGGCAGTAGACCAAACTGAAAGCACCAGACTTTTAGTTTACCTGGTAGAGCACAGCTGTCTATGCTCTTCAACCCTTCCACTGCTTGTTGTCTAACTTCTCCCACACGAACTGTGTCCTTTAGATCCCCGTCGTACCATCTCCTAAGACACTTCACTGGCTTCTCAGACACTGTTGGTATTGCCTCACCATTAATGAAGAATGTTTTATCTACTACTTTGCCTTTAATTATAGAGATGCTCCTTGATTTAGTGGGCTTGAATTGCATTCATGCCCATTCAATGTTATTGGTTAATTTGCCCAATAATCGATTAGTGCAGGCTATTGTTGTAGTCACGGTTGTCATGTCATCCATGTATGCTCGAATTGGTGGTAGTCGCATTCCAGAAGCCAAGCGCTCTCC
Organism: Acipenser ruthenus; assembly: GCF_902713425.1. Classification (NCBI taxonomy): domain Eukaryota; kingdom Metazoa; phylum Chordata; class Actinopteri; order Acipenseriformes; family Acipenseridae; genus Acipenser; species Acipenser ruthenus. The sequence continues at coordinate 29,207,774 of NC_081198.1, read as the reverse complement.
TCCTACTACCCATTTTGATGCCCTAATGATTACTTCCATTGCCATGGTAAAAGCCAGTGGAGAAATGGTGCATCCTGCCATTATTCCAACCTCTAGGCATTGCCATGTAGTGCTGAATTCTGAAGTTGAAAAACTGAATTGCAAATCACCAAAATAGGCTTTCACTAAATTTGTTATTGTCATCGGTACACTGAAAAAATCAAATGCTGCCCAAAGTAGTTCATGTGGCACTGAACCATATGCATTAGCCAAATCCAGGAATGTCACATGGAGCTCCTTCCTCTCCTTTTTAGCTGATTGAATTTGTTGCCAGATCACATTGATGTGTTCTAAGCAACCTGGGAAACCTGGAATGCCCGCTTTTTGTATTGAAGTGTCAATGAAGCAGTTCTTTAATAGGTAAGCTGACAATCTCTGAGCAATAATGCTGAAGAAAATCTTGCCTTCTACGTTTAATAGGGAAATGGGACGAAACTGACTGATGCTTGTAGAATCTTTTTCTTTAGGTATAAAGACTCCACCTGCTCGGCGCCATGCTCTTGGTACAACCTGTTTTTCCCATGCCACTTTCATCAATTTCCACAGAATTCGTAGAACTCCTGAAGCACTCTTGTACACTCTGTACGGAACTCCATTAGGCCCTGGAGATGATGAAGCCCTTGCTTTTTTCACAGCTTGCTCTATTTCTTTCCACTTAGGTGCACAGTCCTCCATTTGGTATTCTGGTGGATTGATAGGTGGGATGTCTGATGGAATTGACATAGGCTCCTGCCTTTTTGAATCTGTATGTGTTTCCTCCAAATATCTCTCCAGCTCAACCTTAGATGCTTTTAGTGTGCCATTCGTCTCACTGGTGAATAACTTCTTTACAAATTTGAATGGGTCTTTATAAAAGTTAGCTCTCGCACGCTCCTTCTTTTTGTAGCGTTTCCGTAGGCGCTCAGCTCTGCGCAATGTTGCAAGCTTATCTTTTATGACCCTTTGTAAGAGATTGAGTCCCTCCTTCTGACTTTGTTCTGCTCTTCTCCATTGGTTCCTCAGCTGTCTCCTTTCTCTAACTAAGCGTTCAATCTCCTGCTGCCGTCTAGACTTTCCAGGAATAGTTTGTACTTTTTCCTTCCTTTTTTCAACTCCAAACCTCTCACTTCCATATGCGTAGATGATGTCCCCAAATTTATCCAGCTTCTTTTCAACTGTTCCACTTAATCTTTCCAATGCAACACAGAGATCTGTGTTTACTGTGTCCCATGCAGTTTTCTCACATGCTCTTGGCCATTTAACTCCAGGCTTGTGCCCGTTGAGGTTCTTTTCTCTCTTATGCTGGTTTGTCTGACCGGGTTCACAAGGATCATTAGGTTCATCACTAACTGTGTCCATGCAAGTCCTCCTCACGTCTATGACAGGGGTGCTGATATCCTGCGAACTGTGGTTTGCTTCCTGTCGCTGGATTTCATTCGACTGACTTGACTGACTTCGTAAGAAGTACTGATCAATGCGAGGCCCTTGTCCCTTCTCCCTCAAGCATTTCATTCTCCCTTGATGAATCTTCAAACCCCTGACCGTTGTCGCCTTGCTCCAGCCGCAGACACAAACCTGGAGTTCCATGTCTTTGTTAACTGCAGATCTTGAACTAGTCTTTTGTGAAGTACTCTCCATACTCATATCCGTTTCCGTTCCTAAGTCGTTAACCGTGTTGTCCAACCTTGAGTCATCTTCCGCCCCCGCTCTCGCAGACTCTAGGGGTATTTTTCTCTTTAATTTCTTAGAAGCCTTAGGCGGGTGTCTCCAGCATCCTGTAAACACAGAGCTAGATACTGCCGACAAGGGTAGCTAACCCTTACCAGCCCCAATGGGGTCTCTTTCCTCCTGTCAGCTGTCTCTCCAGGCTGTCACAAGGTCTTTCCCTTGTTGTCAGCTGCACTATTCACAGCAGTCACTGGACGTATCCAGATCTTCATGATTTCCATTACAAGAGAGTAGATGTTAAAACTTCATGCTGATTTGAACTCGGCTCTCGCCAAGATAAGCACCAACTAAGACGTAGCTTTACAGTAAACTAATGTGATCCACATGTGTCTCCATCCATTTACGTTTCCTTCCATATGATGATGTAGATATCCTTCTGTCTGGTGTTAATGGCTGAAGTGTAATGCTGGCTCCAGGGATCAGCTTATTTTGCCTCCCTGGCGCATCAGCACACACAACGGCTGCGATGCTGGCTCCGGGGATCAACCGTCTGGATTGAGGTTGTCATGTCATCCATGTATGCTCGAATTGGTGGTAGTCGCATTCCAGAAGCCAAGCGCTCTCCTCCTACTACCCATTTTGATGCCCTAATGATTACTTCCATTGCCATGGTAAAAGCCAGTGGAGAAATGGTGCATCCTGCCATTATTCCAACCTCTAGGCATTGCCATGTAGTGCTGAATTCTGAAGTTGAAAAACTGAATTGCAAATCTCCAAAATAGGCATGAATGAGATATGCATCAAGACTCTCAGATAAGCTTTATTCTCCTATAAATAATCATACTCCTAGTGTAGTATATTATTTTTATTTCATATTATAGTGGAATTGTTTGCAGATACATATCAAGTGATTATTTTGAATGCATTCTGAAATATAAAAGGGTACACTCTTTTGAATTGTTATCCTGCATTTGTTTTGACTAAGAAAACAAAAGAAATCTACTGGATTTCCATGTGTGCAGATACTAATCATTTATCCCTGCAGCTGTGATATACAGATAACAGGAAGTGACTCAGATTCAGGGTATTTTAAGATACTCCATTGCATCATCTTCTCCAGTTAATCCCGGGATTCCATTCCTCTGCTCTCCCTCCATTAATGGGTGTTGCTTTCTTTTCTAGAAACACTTGCATGTTCCAATTCCCACCATTCTGCTTTTAATATGTATGATGTAAATACAATCCCAACATTTTCTCCCTCACGCACACAAGATCAATGTCTGCAGTGTATCATGTGCTTTTAGATTATATATACTGTAGGGACTCAACCATGCAATTTAAATTCTTCCCACTTACAGGGCTCACTCTACAATGCAAATTAAAGCCAGATCATTGCTGTTTTTGTTAATACTTGTGTGACAGTGATGGCTATTCTGAAACAGGAGAATGGGTTCGCTGAGAGCCGTGTGAGATATCATAGTTTACATGTTGCTAAGGCAGTGGGTATTCAAAGGCAGGAAGCCCAGTGCAGCAGACTGAGACGCAAGCTGCTGGTGAAAGCGGTTGAAGAAATCAGCTGAAACCGTTGTCCAAGGTGCTGAAACTTTCATCTGGTTTGGCTGATGAACACATGGGCTACATAAGATGGCCTTTTTTCAGGTAGTCAAAGGTTTTAATCAGTCTGTAAAACCAGCCATGTATGTGAACACAAAGAAAACTGAGCACTTTTAGCACTCTCTGTCATACCCTGGTGGTCTTACACGCAGATACAATGTAGTACTTTATTATACAATATAATGTAAAATCAGTGATGTAAATACTGGAGGGAGAAACTTTAATTTGTGACCGTGATCCAGATTTGAATCCCATGGTGAAAGACAGGAAAATCTTGAAAATTAACTTGTTGCACAAACCTACCCCTCTTGTTTAAAAATGAGGTCAGTATTAACAATTAGCTTCAGCATCTGCCTCTGCCTCTATTTCAACTGTTTCATTCTATAATTGTCTTAATGTTCTATTAAAAAAAGAGATGGCATTGCCCTTACATTATGTCTCAGACACAAAATGCAATCTATTAATCTCTACATTGCAAAAACCATGCTGCCTGTTTATCAGTCAATATAGACTGCAATAAATAAATAAAGCAAACAAATAATGTAATCATTTAATTTAGCAGCTTCTTCTGTGTTTAGCAGTCATGAACTGATCTGAAATGTGTACAAAACTTGACTCCCTTACTTAGCACCAATGTACATTCTGTTATACCAAAACAATCCAATGAAAAAAAATGAAACCAGTTCAGGACCATGAAACAGACAACATACACTGCCCTCCAACAAGAAATAAAATGCAAAACACCTGGGTGATGTGTTTTTCCTCCCAACAACAAGGTAAAATGAAGAACAAATCGCTGATCCAGTTATTCTTCATTAATAGTACATTCTTACAATATTTTGCATGTATTTGAAGATGAGACAATTATATATGCAGGGATATTCTGTAATCAACTCCGCTTGGAGTGGTTATGTGAAAATGCCAGACAAACTGTGCCATAAAGTTTGTTAAATATACCTGTATTTTACTGTTTGTATTGTTCCCAAATGGCAACAGAATTATTAAATCTATACAATTTTTACTTAATTACATTACAAACAAATGTACTGTGTGACTAAGTCCACCCAAATGAAGCCTTGAAATAGCTGCAGTGGATACCCACGAGCTTACTAGATCGACATTTTATCTTAATCAATACAGGTTTTTATTTAAATCAATGACTTCTATTATGCATGAGCTACTGTACTTCATTAAACCAGTGCTGACTTTGAGACAGAAGTTACAAGAGGTCTTGATTTACCACTTCAGTATTAAGGTCTTCTTTTTTAATGGGAGAGTTATACTCGTAGTCAATAGCTCATTTATCTTTTAGTAATTTCCCATAACCAAATACATTGGATTGGGGCAAATTTCAAGCATAATTGCCATTGAGGAGAATCGGAAGGTGATTCTGTAAAGCAATACTGAAGCATAATCTTACAAAGCCCCTGGATCACCCCAAATAGATGCCCCAGCTGACCCACTTGGGTAGCTGAACCAGGCCCATGTTTCAATATGTTGAAGTTTTATAATGCTAACTATTACAACCTGAAAACCTGGCTACCTGGACAACATTATAAAAACATGGACACATTATAAAATATCACGTTACTGAATATCATAATACAGGTAAGAGCAGTTATGAAAGTTCAATAAGATCAAAAGTAAGAGCAAACTAAAGAATACAGTAAGGTATAAGTAAGAGCAATTTTGAATAAGAACAGTTATAACTTATAGTAAATATTTACTTATATGAGTAAAGTCCAGTATGTATGTATGATGATGTATGATGATGTATGTATGTATGATGATGATGATGATGTATGATGATGTATGTATGTATGTATGATGATGATGATATGTATGATGATGAGAATGATTTCCCAATAAGACCAAATACAAAAAACATGAGTATGGTTACCTATAAGAGTAACATCAATGCAATTTCTGAAGCGACAATGCTGTCTATCTCTGTTTTTTCTTTCACAAAGATTTTTTCCAGACAGTCATTGGATTTATGAGCCTGAAAAGCCAGTTTGTGACAGTCAGAATTTTTTTACAGCTGTTACATCATGGCAAATTTCATTCCCTATAATAAATCTATAACACTAACTACAAAACAACGGCACTGTCAGTTGCATGTCGGTAGAAAGAGACAAAATTAGTCAAAATGTACTCAAATTTGGTTCTGGTTTTTCAGTGTTACAATTAACTGAGCTACGGATAAATATGTAAAGCATAGTATACATACACACATACCATTATATATTGTAATTAAACCACATTTTATGTATTTACTGTAAAGGTTATGTATTTAATCAAATGCAGATCAATGTAATATAAAGCATCCAGAGATGATAAATAACAAAAGCAATACAAGTATAAACATTATGATTAAATACCAATAAAAATCGCAAAAATATGTTTATTTTTTTTTTCACTTTGTTGACTCTTAATTGCAAAACTGAAGTGTCATGTTACTCGTTTCCAACTACAGTGGGGGGTGAAATTTGCCATGACCCTGTCATGCATCACATGGATACTGTATGTTTTTTGTCCCCAGAATTATTCAAATGCTGGATTCCAAATAGAATGTACAGATCAGTGCTAATAAGTACATTTCTAATAAGATATTGGAAATCTAAGCAACTAATGTATGTCAAAGAAAATATTAAAGGAAGGTTGGTGTATCTTATGCGATTCACTTAAACCCGGACATTAGGGCTTCCAGGCTTGTTAATTCCTGCCACCCGGACACAGATGCCAATTCCCCAGCCGTCCGGGTCAAATCCGGACAGGTGGCAACCCTAGCTGTATGTACATGAAGATAACAACTTGGAGTTTACAGTAACCTACAGGCTGTGTGGTCCAGTGGTTAAAAAAACCAAGGGGTCCCCGGTTCAAATCCCACCTCAGCCACTGACTCATTGTGTGACCCTGAGCAAGTCACTTAACCTCCTTGTGCTCCATCTTTCAGGTGAGATGTAATTGTAAGTGACTCTGCAGCTGATGCATAGTTCACACACCCTAGTCTCTGTAAGTCGCCTTGGATAAAGGCGTCTGCTAAATAAACAAATAATAATAATCTGTGTTCATTTACATGCTTGCTCGCTCAGCTTGTACAAATAGCTCCACGTAAATGCTGCGTGCATACACAACCAAACAATTTACCAATACTCACAGATTTGCATTTTCTGTTCATGACATACTGCATTTTTGATAGAAATAAAGGGAGCGCCTAATCAAATGTGTTTTTACATCTATTTCCAAGATGTCATACTTTATTCGAATTCACGATTTCTGTGACCAGCGTGACCTCCGTGACAAAATCGTAGCCTTAAGGCCCTTACACAACAAACACGACATGAAGAGCGACAAGAGAAAATCAATAAAACCTATGCTTTTCAATAGCACCATTCACACCAAAGGCAACACGACAAGCGACGTCTCTGCGACACAAATTCCAACGAGAGTGATGAAAAAAAAAAAATAGAATCTGGTCCTATTTTTGTAAATTTGTCGCGCAACAACTGAACAATCTGAGAACAGCTTCATGTCATGTGGTTTGAAATCAAGCCCTGTTTCACTTTCACTCAAAATGGAGGAGAAGAGAGACAGGTGTTGTATTGAAGCAATTGGCAGAATTGCCTTTAGCCAATCAGGAGAGACTGTGAGCATGCGTCAATGATCATGTGACTATGCAAGATGTTGGCTTCTCCAGAAGATGATATGGTTTGAATCCTGCTACAATCTGTACACTGATGCATTGTAGTGTATTTTTTTTTTAAATGCAGGTACCCCCTTTTCCTTTCTCCATCGCTCAGATTGTTTACTATCACTTCTTCTTTAACAGACAATACTTGTATGAGGTGACCATATGGCTCCATGTTCACCGGGACCGTTTGGGACAGTTCAGACTTTTCAACTCACAACCCAAGGCATTCTGGTACATTTCACCTGTCTCAGGTATCATTCACTTTTCTCTTTCCTTTAAGAGAAGCAGGACTACGCTTACCAGAATGCATGAAAGGCATTTTTATGATTTTTATGATTGTTTTATTTCCTTGTGCTTTTTTATGTATAATCTTTTTATTTATTGCTTTATTATTAATTGTGAAGCGCTCTGAGATGATTGCTTTTAAGGGCGCTATACAAAATAAAGTTTATTATTATTATTATTATTATTATTATTATTATTGGGTTGTGAGTTGAAAATCCTGAATTATCCCAAACTGTCCCACTGACCACCGAGCCATATGGTCACCTTATACTTGTGCATTGATATATAATTTTAATTGTGATATTTTCCACACACATAGGCTACTTTTAAGTTAGTATTTGTTACCACAATGTTAAATGTCATGTAGCTATTTTCTGTTTTATGTTATCCGGAATGTTCATTGTTAAGTTAATTAAAATTGTATGAACTTGATTGGTATTGGAGAATTAATTAAGTCTTAAAGGTGTTTGAAGACACAGGAAACGTGTGTAATGTAGTTTACCACATTTTGCTGTTGTGTTTTGTACTTATGTATTATTCATTGTGTCTATTTTGAATTAGGTGTTACATGTATCTAGAAAGTGTTTTACTGTATTTAGTTTCCAAGCTGTTATTAAAACCACTTGAAAGTCAATGTAGCATTCGCTTAACCCATTAGTTCCTTGTGTGCACAAATTTGAATATTTTTTATTGTTACTTTTTTCTTTGATTGCTAGTGTATTTGAAATTGGAAAAGAGTAAAAGAGTATGAATTAGAGAAGAATAAACAGCAAAATGTGGTAAACTATTTAATGTGGTAACTATAAAATGGATGGAGGGGAAAGGGGAAGCTAAATGTTTTCTAAATGATTCAGCATATCCAAATTGGGGCATAAATGCAAAAAAACAATTGGTGAATCAATATGGATGCATTTTAAGATATGTATGGAAATGCATATCACTCAAGGGTCCTACAGGTCCTTGCATAAGTATTCACTCCCATTGGACTTTTCCACATTTTGTAGCATTACAACCTGGAATTAAAATTGATTTAATTAGGATTTTTTGTCACTGATCTACACAAAATAGTCCATAATTTGTAAATAATTTTTCAAAATTATTTACAAATAAAAAACTGAAAAGTCTTGATTACATAAGTATTCACCCCCTTTGCTGTGACACCCCTAAATAAGCTCTGGTGCAACCAATTGCCTTCAGAAGTCACATAATTAGTTGAATTGAGTACACCTGTGTGCAATTAAAGTGTCACATGATCTCAGATTAAATACACCTGTTTCTGGAAGGTCCCAGAGTTTGTTAGAGAGCATATCTAAACAAACAGCATCATAAAGACCAATGAGCTATCAAAAACAAGTCTGGGATAAAGTTCTGGATAAGCACCAATCAGGGTTGGGTTATAAAAAAATATCCCAAACTTTAAACATCCCCCGGAGCACCGTTAAATCCATTATTAAAAAATGGAAAGAATATGGCACAACCGCGACTCTGCCTAGAGAAGGCCGTCCACCAAAACTCAGTGACCAGGTAAGGAGGGCATTAGTCAGAGAAGCAACCAAGAGGCCAATGGTAACTCTGAAGGAGCTGGAGAGATCCACAGCTGAGATGGGAGAAACCGTCCATAGGACAACTATAACCCGGACGCTCCACAAAGCTGGGCTTTATGGAAGAGTGGCGAGAAGAAAGCCATTGCTGAAAAAAAAACCATATCAAATCCCATTTGGATTTTGCCAAAAGGCATGTGGGAGACACAGCAAACATGTGGAAAAAGGTTCTCTGGTCTAATGAGACCAAAATTGAACTTTTTGGCCTTAGCGCAAAACACTATGTGTGGCACAAAGCCAACACTACTCATCACCCTGAGAACACCATCCCCACGGTGAAGCATGGTGGTGGCAACATCATGTTATGGGAATGCTTTCATTGGCAGGGACTGGGAAACTGGTCAGGATAGAGGGCAAGATGGATGGAGCCAAATACAGGGAAATTCTAGAGGAAAACCTGTTTCAGTCTGCAAGAGAGCTGGGACTGGGGCGGAGGTTCACCTTCCAGCAGGACAATGACCCTAAACACACAGCCAAAGCTACACTGGAGTGGTTTAAAAACAAGAACCTGAATGTCTTAGAATGGACCAGTCAAAGCCCAGACCTCAATCCGAATGAGAATCTGTGGCAAGACTTGAAAATTGCTGTTCACCAACGGTCCCCATCCAACTTGACAGAGCTTGAGCAATTTTGCCAAGAAGAATGGGCAAAAATTGCAGGATCCAGATGTAAAACTGGTAGAGACTTATCCAAAAAGACTCACAGCTGTAATTGCTGCCGAAGGTGCTTCTACCAAGTATTGACTCAGAGGGGTAAATACTTATGCAACCAACAAATGTCTTTTTTTTTTGTTTAATTAACTTTTGTGTCACAATAAAAAAAAAATTGCACCTTCAAAGTGTTAAGTATGTTGTGTAAATCAAATGGTAAAAATCCCAATTAAATCCATTTTAATTCCAGGTTGTAACACTACAATATGTGGAAAAGTCCAAGGGGGGTAAATACTTATGCAAGGCACTGTATTTGATATGGTCAAGATGCCGGTAGCCTTTGGAAAAGATGGTACAATGAAATGAAAAGGTGCTCAATTTTTATGCTTCATTCTTCCTCCATTTTGCACACGTTATTTACATCCGATTCATTGTTTACAAATCATGCACAAAAGCGCCCTCTCTGGCCACAACATTGCATTTCATTTTGAATTTACTGACTTTCCTTGATGAAAACTAATCCATGTCTGGGAGGTTACTAGACATTCTCTGCTTTTGACCAACTCTGAGGACACCTGGTTTTTAATCCCATGCCAATCTAGACTAACTGCATTCAGTTACCCCTGAGAGAAATGTCGACAGTTAAACAATATGAAGGCAGATCTGGGGAAAAGAATTTAAAATAAATTGAGTAAATAATGAAATGTTACTTGTTCCTTAAGAATGGAGAGAAGCACAATAAGGCTGGAAATGGTTGAAGTATATAAAATCTTAAAAGGAGCTGACAACGTTAACCCTAACCGTTATTTTAAGTACAGCACAAAGCAGACCCAGTTGGAAATTAGGTGGAGACAGATTTAGGACAAAGGGTAGAATATGGTAGGGTGTTCCTCATATAATTAATTAGTTTGTCATGCAAATATAATGTGTGTCATGACCTGTGTTATATGTATAAACAGTATATCTCCCTTGTCAGTTTTAGTCACGATGAGCAAGACTGAAGATCTAACCAACTGTGACAGAAAGCTGATAATAGGCACTCACTTTCAAACACCTTGCAGAATTGTCACATTGAATCAATGTTGCCCACGGTGGCCTCACAGTCAATTGACAGTGATTTGGCAGGTTTTTTGTATGTCCTTGTCTGGTATTTATATAAATGACATATTAAACAGTAGTGGATTTGGAAAGTAGGTCATAGTGTTAGAACATCCTTCACAGTTCTTTCCACCGGTATCATCCTGAGAAGTGCTTTACTCCTCAGCTTTCTTTCCCCTCAGGAACTCAAAGAACCCATTGGTATCTATTATAGCTGTCCCCTCTAGGAAAGCCATGGGGATGTGCAAAGAAACAAACATATCCAATGGAAGGTAAGGAATTATTTATCTCCTGTCATTTCTGTCTCTCTCTCTAGAGGGTATACCCCAGGTAGAGCGACACTCTTACTGTATTGAATAATCATCTATCTGAACCTAACCCAAACACGACAGCGGTTCCATGCCATTCCTAAGTGCTGACTATAGTGTATCTAATCCAGGGGTTCACAACCTTTTTAGAATAAGGCCCAGTAGCATAAATGTCTAATTTGATTCCCCCTTTCCCTCCACCTACACACAAGATGCTTCCCTCTAGCACTGAAATCTATGAGATGTAGTGCAAAATAACAATTGCTTTTAACTGAAATCTATTATCTTAGTCTTTGACACTGTCTGCAGAACCCAGCTTAACACAGGTACATAAAAGTAAAGGATCTGTGAACATTGTAACAGAATTCTGTGTACAGACAGGCAGAAATATAAAAGACAAGTGTCAAAAACAGGTGTTGCATTTCAACTCATGTATCTGTTCTTCTGTTACCCCCAGTGCTTAATTTGAGCTGGATCCTGCCGGAACAGGATCCGGCACCTCTCAGATTTTACTTTTTTTGTTCTAATTTGTCCGGATCCGGTACCTCTCGCGGCATGATTTATTATTTTTCCACTGCTTGCACTGTAAACATTCTAATAAAAGCGATCAGAGTTAAAGTTGCTTCTGCCTTCTCGTTATTTCTCCCGCCCCCCGTAAAAGCGCATCCTATCCTGCCACACCGATTCCAGACCTGCTCTCTTATTTGTACATAGAGGTTATGGGGCGGGCCGGCAAGGTAAGTAACTGATCTTGAAACAGTGGTGGTCAGCTAGCGAGAGGTCCCTACGTAATCACGTCACGTAGCTTAGGCTAGTTGTCGCTACTGAATTTGAAACGTGTCGTGGGAAAAGGGGGAAACTGCTCCTGATGGCGATGCCTTAGCTAGCAGTGCTGTCTGCGCTTAATCCCACCAGTTCAGCATCACCACTGGCACGTCCTCCACTAGCTAGCAGGCCACTAGTGAGTCAGACTCGGCGGGAGAGGGGGACGGGGTCGGGGAGGACTAGTGATGGGCAGTTCGATTATTTTTAATGACTCGATTCATTTGATTCAGTTCAGTTTGGTGAATCGATTCATTTCGTTCATTTGATTCACTGATTCAATGACACAAAACCAATCAATGTAGACCGCATTAAGATTGTTTACGTAGGTTTATTTGAACCGGAAAGAACGAGTCGTTCACAAACTGCACATCACAAAAGCTAGGGAGAATCTATATTTGGTTGACTGGGTTCATAAACATTAAATTAAATATAGTTTGACAAAAAAATAATAATATATATTTAGAATACTGGAGATAACATAACAGTTTGAACCATTAGCATTGTTTAGCCATCAGTATCAATCTAATCTAATCTAATTAAATTTAATCTTTTAAAAAAAAATAGTCAATTGCATTTCTTATGTGTTTTTTTTCTATACATTTGGAGTCACCCATTGTTTTTTACAACAACAAAAAAGAGAGGCTCGAACGAGTGGTATTTGTGGAACTAATCCGTGGTATTTAATTTCTTAAATTCTTTAAAAATGTTAACAGTGAATACTTATTTTAAAATATTACTTTTACAATGTTTTTTATAACTTATAACCAACACATTTAGGTATAATAATAATAAGACCCTGTGGCAATGTCCCCACCCCTGTGTGTATTTTTGTGTTTTATGTTGCATGTAATGTGTAAATGTTGGTGTATTGCAGTTGGTACATGGGATATAATATGGATAATGAGCACAAGTGCTTAAAATATATAGTTGTATTTAGGCACAGGGATTGCGCTATCACTTCACATGCATTTAAAGTATTTAATAATATGTGAGCACGGGGTTGCACGAATTAGTTCACGTGCTGGGATTCAAGTAAATAAGTATTTAATAATTGAATCCCAGCACAACAGTATATATAGATGCACGTTTCACTCACTCGGGATTGTGTGTTCGTGAGTGGAGAACGGGTGTGGAGAGAAGAATAAAAAAAGTAAGAAATAATTGCTACAATGTGCTGGAAGCACCAGCACTGTACTTGTCTGTTCGTCCACTGTTTGTTTAGTGTTAGTGTGTTTTTGTTTGTCTATTTATTTTGTGCTGTGTCCTGTGTTTTGTTCAAACTATTTATTTTCTGTCTGCTGGATATTAAACAGCGCATCAGCACATTCATTTACCATTTCACCGTCCTGTTTCCTTTCCTGGGTCTGACGTCACCACTCAGCCAGCCTTGTGACAGACCTCCAAAGTCTTGACACATACACACAAGTACATTTTAGGTGATCATTTACATTGTTTTGACAGTAATAGCCCATCTCCCCACAAGCTTGGACAAGTTACAAAGCCAAAACTACCTCAAATGAGTCTGAAAGTAAAGAGATTCCATACAAAGCTCAAATGACAAGTAAATATGTATAGCGGTAGTACAACAGGGCTGTTTACTTGAGTTTGTAGAACCCTAATCATACGTGCACAACTCAAGCACAAAACACTAACATACACTCGTTTACATGTGTTTTATTTTCCATCCCCATGCAGGAATCTGCTCAGGGAATAGCAATAAAAGACAAAGTCAAAGTTTGTATTATTCAAATATGAATGAGGTTTTAGTGGGGTTTTTTTATGTAATTTAGGTTCAGATTTTTATTTTCAGTTTTTTTTCAACAGGTCTGAACTTCAAGCCATGAAATCTGTTGCGGGAGTTGCCTTTTAGGGTGACATAGCAATACAACTAATAACAAAGGCACAAAAAACAAGCAGCACTTGCTAATGCATACCACAAGGTCTACAGCACAGCCTGTTTAATTGCACACAGGAAATTGCATTCATTTGATTCTCTGCAGGATACTGAATAACTCATGCCAATGCCAATACATTTGCTAATTAAATATTATACACTAAACCTCTCAAGTTACAGGAAGCAATTTTGTTTTATTTTTCATTTTTATTTGCACATAGGCATGTGTATCTAGAAAATTAAATATAGAAGCAAATAAATACCTTATTTATTTCTCTGTAGGCTACTATTGAAGTCAAACTTTTTTTTTATTTTTTCTTACAATTTTATTAGTCTACTTTTAACCATTTAGTTATCGCCAGTGCTGTAAGCTATGATTCTCTATGAAGACAACATGCCTTAGGCATTTTTGATACATATTTAATTTATTTATTAAAGAAAGTTATGCAACACCCAATGCCCCGTGTGAAAAAGTAATCGCCCCCTTAGACTCAATAACTGGTTACGCCACCTTTAGCAGCAATAACTGCAACCAAACGCTTCCTGTAGTTATTGATTAGTCTCTCACAGCGCCGTGGAAGAATTTTGGCCCACTCCTCCATGCAGAACTGCTTCAAATCAGTGACATTTGTGGGTTTTCAAGCATAAACTGCTCGTTTCAGGTCCTGCCACAACATCTCAATGGGTTTAGGTCTGGACTTTGACTAGGCCATTCCAAAACTTTAAATTTCTTGTTCTTCAACCATTCTGATGTAGACCAGAAGAAATGACTTTGTAACCCTTTCCAGACTAGGCATCAACAACTTTTTTTCCGGATTTTTTTTGTTTGTGGCATGATGTGCCTCTAGAACAGGGGTGCACAATTCCGGTCCTGGAGGGCCGGTGTCCCTCCTGGCTTTTGTTCCAACCTTGCCCTAAAATACTTAATTGGACCAATTATTACCAATTATTGGTCTAAGTAAGTAATTTAGAACACAGTTGGAATTGTGCACCCCTGCTCTAGAACCTGTGTGCTGACAACTTCACTCTGATGGTAAGGGCCAAAGTTAGTCAGATTTATATTGGGCAGGGCTGGACCAAATCAGGCCTGGTTGTTAACCAAAGTACTCAAACAGCTGATCCTAATTATCCCTTTAATTGGGTTGAGTTAACTAGGGGGGGGGGGGCAATAACTTTTTCACACCTGAAGATTGCAGGTTTGATTACCTTGCACACCAAACAAATGAAAGAAGCACCAAACTTTGGTGTCATTTTTTTTCTCTCAGACTCGCTCTATATATTACTACAACCCACAAAAAAATCTGACCAAATACAATGTGAAAAATGTGCAAAAATGCAGAAAATCAGACAGGGGGCAAATACTTTTTCACAGCACTGATATATATATATATATATATATATATATATATATATATATATATATATATATATATTAGCTGTAGTATATTTTTGTTGTTGACTTATTTATTTTTCTGTTTTACAGGGTGGATACGGCCGTTGCAAGGCAATGATACTGTGGCTTACTCTGCTGTGTGTCGCTGCAGGTTCACAAGAAAGATCTTATCATGCATTCAAATAAATGAAAAAGCAACAGGTGAACTTCAGCCAATTAATCAATATTTTACTATAAACATTCCTAGAGCACACAAAAAAGAAGCAGAATTAAAGTTACACAGCAGAACATTGTTCGATTAGAACAATTGACCATTTATCAAAACTACTACCATCTTTAGATCCCCAATATTCTGTTCTGAAGACACTTGCACTTCATCGCACCAAGTGTACTGCTTTGATTGTTAACATTTTGAGTCCTGAGTTACACAAAGAGCTGCTGGCAGATATTGGTAGCAGTTTTTATTCACTTATCATTGATGAGAGCACAGATATAACATTCACACAGACACTTTCTGTTGTGATCAGATACTCTAGTTCTTCAAAAAAGAAGATTGTGTCAACCTTCTTTAAATTAATTCCAGTGGTTGAGACCGATGCAGAATCCCTTGTACACGCTCTGTGTACTGCACTGGAAGAAGATGGCCTGGATCTGCAAAAGTGCATTGGCATTGGTGTTGATGGGGTAAGTGTAATGATATGATGCAACCATTCAGTGTACACCTTGCTAAAAGAAAAGGTCCCTCATTTAGTCCTGGTGAAGTGCATCTGTCATTCATTAAACTTAGTTGGCAGCAAAGCCTCTGAAGTATTGCCAAAGCATTTGGATTTTTTTGTACTTGAGATCTGTGATTGGTTCTCAGAAAGCGCAGAGCGAAAAAAGTTATACAAGGAATGGTATAACACTCTTGAAGGTGATGACACCAGAAGGATGACTCAACCAGCAGCAACCAGGTGGATCAGTAGAAGAGAAAGCATTTCCAGGGTGTTGGATCAATGGAATGCTCTCAGCTTACATTTTGGCATGTCAAAGGACACAGAAAGGTGCTATACAGCAAGTCTCCTCTGTGAAATGATGACAGACCCATACAATAAACTGTATCTCATCCTTCTTAAAAAAATACCCTTGGTGAGCTGAACAGAATTAACCAATTATTTCAGTTGGAGACAGGGAGCCCCTCCGAGCTTTTCATGATCTCATGCTAGTGTTGAAACTTCTAGTTAATCCAAATCAGCTAGGATAAGTTCCCTACTCTGAGCTACAGCAACCATGTATCTGGGTTATGATTTTACTTCCTATGCAGACGGTCCTAAAGACAAAATGTCTGTAGAGTCAGTGAAGGAGAAGTGCAAGGGGATGCTGGTGCAGATGGCACATCAATTGAGGGCTCAACTACCAGCCAATATAAGCATATTAGAGAAACTGGACGTGCTGCACCCAAAAGAGGCATTATCACAACTCAAGATATCCATCACAACTATTGCTCAGGAATTCCAGGTGGTTTGTCAAGACATAGGAGAAACTAAAAAGCAATGGTCCAATTTAACCAACAAGACCTGGGATAAAACAGCTGATGAGTCATCTTTCTGGTTTGAGGTCTATGAAGATAGGGATGCTGCAGGGGACAGGCGGTTTGGTCATGTGGCTCAGCTTGCTCTCATCATGTTGACACTACAGTATCAAATGCAGCAGTGGAATGCACTTTCAGCACTGTTCCAATGATGAAAATAAAACTAAGAAATCGACTTCAGTGCAAAACCTTGGAAAGCCTGCTACAGGTTAAATACTGCTTGGAGTGGAGGGGACAGGACTGCAAGAGCTTTCAGCCAACTCCACAAATTCTGCAGAAGTTCAACAGCAACATGTATAATATCACCATGGAACAGGACTGTCTGGAAGCTCTACTCATGGAAGCCTATGTTTTTAGAGCCCTGATAAGATCTACATATATTTAATACATTTGCATTGATAATTTTATTTATTCACTCATATTTTATATCCATGGAAAGTACACCTAATAATAGTCTGTAAAATGACCTCCTTCTTTATATCTCTGACCCTGCTGCTTCTCTCCCCCATGCCCTTTGCATTTTTATAACAATTTGGTGTAATTTCTGGTTACATTTACATAGGAGTGAATTATTTCCAATTAATGTAGCTGCTCGTCAATATCCACTAAATACCTTCCCCTTTAAGATTACGTATGATCATTTTACATTTGATCATTTTGTGTTACAAGTAAATTTACTAATCTTTTTAAATCAAATTTTACTTCTCTTTTAGCACGCACTGAACAAGATTTTAAACGCTGGTCTTTACTTCCATTATCACTTGCTGGTCGTGTCAATTCTGTTCAAATGAATACCCTTACTAAATCCTCCTAAAGTCCTTCTCAGTAATGTCCCCTCTTTATGAAAACCATTTATTCCCTCCTTCCCTACAAAACAAAGTCTTCCATATATTCCATAATTCCATCAAAGATTTGTATGTTGAAGGCACTTCTGCATCATTTCAACAGCTTTCTCAAAAATTTTGACCTCCCTCAAACTCATTTCTTTCGCTATTTACAAGCATGTGACTTTGTACAGAAGAGGGTGCCCCAGTTTCCCACATTACCTCCAAATTCTCCAACTGACTCAATTCCTAATTTGATTCCAATTTCTAAGGGCTTAATATCCCAAATCTATTAAAAAATGTTTTGCTTACATTGCCCGTCACTGTCCACATTAAAAATACTCTGGGAACAAGATTTAGGCCAAGATATTGCAGATGAGGACTGGGAGGCAATGCTGTCCCGCATACACTCCTCTTCTATCTGTGTTAGGCATGGACTAATACAATTAAAAATTTTCCATCGTATTCATTGACTAAGCTTAAACTTTCCAAGATTTACCCTGAAACTGACCCAACATGTGACAGATGTAAACAAGCCCCTGCTACACTTTTACATATGTTTTGGTCCTGCCCCCGGCTAAACTCTTATTGGTCCTCTATTTTTGACACTATTTCACAAATTTCGCAGCTGCACATTGACCCCATACCGCTTACTGATTTGTTTGGTGTGGTACCCCCGCACTATTTGTTTGCCCAAAGTAAAATCTTTCTTGATGCTCCTGTTTTGGTTGGCTGATGCCTTCTCTGCGATGCACCTAGAAGACCCACTGTTTCCCGCTGTCATTCTTTCCTGACATCTACCTCTTTCCCTTCTCTCTCCCCTCTATTCTCTTATAACTATTTGCTGATTTCTGTAATTGATGGTAACATCTCTTTCTTGTCATTATTATAATAAAACCAATAAACAGAATTAAATAATAATAATAATAATAATAATAATAATAATAATAATAATAATAATAATAATAATAGTCTGTAAAAAATAGTTTTTTATTCACTTTCTTGAAGAATATGCCATCTACATGTTCATGGGGGAAAATTGTTGAAAACAGCTGAAAATGGGGGATTTGGTGAAAACGGTTCCGTAACATTGTCTATATATAAAAAAAAATAATCCCAGGTTTGTTTACAACCAGGAGCTGTCACATAAAACACAGATGCAGTTTCATTGAATTACAGCCAGATCACATCACCTCCCACATTCCGTTGAAATACATACTTCTGTGTGGGCTAGAAGTTGGGGTGGGGATTGTATACTAAAATAATACTATTGTAGGCTAGACAAAAAAACTAAAGAAAAAAAATGTACTATATAGTACACATGTCAAAATGACACGTTTGGCGGTTCTAGGTAGAAGTGCTTATAAAATTGTTATTTTTGCAAATCTGCCACTCAAACGCCATCAGGATATCTAAATAGATTGTAACCGGCCGGCACTCATGGTCGTTCGTTTGCCCCTTTAAATTATGACCCAGGACACAGAAATAGCTTTTTAAGTGTTGATGCGCTGTTTTTCAATAACCAAACAAAAACGAAAACAAACACCTAGCTCAACTCCAGCAATAACTAAAACACAGAAACCTAAACTACCTTGCAGGACAGCTAAGCCGTTTACCTGCCAAATAAACAAAACAAACCACACAGGTTTAACACAAATCAGAAAGGTTTTACGCTACCTTTTTTTTTTTTCTTTTTACGCTTATACACACCAGCAGCCCTGAACAGACTGGCTGCTTCCTTCAAATACTCTACACCTGGCTCTAATTTACAATGATCACCAGGTGCAGGGGATAATTAATAATAAAACAATTAACAAATATAATTAAACAATTAAACAAAACAATTATATTAAACCAATGTGCATTTGCACATGTTTTTCTTCAGCAGGGAGGAATTAAACCCTCTCCCTGCTCACAAAATATATTTAGGCAAACACTTAAGTGCACTCTAACAACAGTTTCGAATTCAGGAGTTAAACTTACCATCTGTTTCAATAACAAATGATACATTTTTTTAAAAAAAATTAGACCCGAATCTCGCCCTTACAACGGGGGGCTCGACATTTACACAAGGTTGAGTTTTACTTGAGCGAAAACGGTACATTACTTTAGTTTAACTAAAACAAGGATAGGAGGACCACATTTAAAGATACAGCTTCACATGAAGAAGAAAACACAGACACACAAAAATCGCGAAAAAAACCCACAGAAAATCCCCACAAAAAGTCTAAAATCCATTGTTTTTCTTCTTTGAAAGATGGAAATTATTTGCATGGTAAAGCGCACACCTTGAATAGGGCCTAGTTACCCTAACCACTACTCCACACTGCTGGGCAGCAGTGTGGAGTAGTGGTTAGGGCTCTGGACTCTTGACCGGAGGGTCGTGGGTTCAATCCCAGGTGGGGGACACTGCTGCTGTATCCTTGGGCAAGGTACTTTACCTAAATTGCTCCAGTAAAAACCCACCTGTATAAATGGGTAATTGTATATAAAAATAATGTGATATCTTGTAACAACTGTAAGTCGCCCTGGATAAGGGCGTCTGCTAAGAAATAAATAATAATCAACAAAAAACATTTTTTAAGTATATTTTAATAAATTATATTCTTTTAGAAAAGTTGTTAGTAAATCCCTTTTTCAAAGTGAAATATAGCCAAACTTTTGGTCTGTCGACGCCTTCACTCACACAACACAGAATTATGCTTAGACTGTGTCACACTGGTCCCTCCTCCTTCTCTCCTGGATTGGCTCTATGTCTAGACAGGATTGACAATCGTCACTGCCCTACTGGATCCAGAAGCTTTGAAATCAGTCCTGTTTATTTCCATTGGCTGCAGACTGATATCAAACTGGTTTAACCCTTAGTGGTCCATTTATTCAGCACGTCTGAGGTGCGTCAGGTCCAATTTATATTCACACGCACAGTTTATTTTAGACACGCTATTTAAAAGGTGTTTCACAGTAAAATAGGTTTAACCCTTAGCGGTCTATTTATTCAGCGCGTGTCAGGTGCGTCAGGTCCAATTTATTTTCACACGCACAGTTTATTTTAGACACGCTGTTTAAAAGTTTGTTTTTTTCACAGTAAAACAGGTTTAAAAGGCACTGCATATTAACAGGACACTCAGTACAGCATCTCCAGCCCCACCCCACCCCTTGTTCGCTCTATTTTTCAAATGCCTCTTAATAATAGTACATACCGATAAATCATCTCTTGATCCCTCGTTTTATCACCAAACTCCTCAATAATGTGATCCAAGTTGTTATTTTATTACTATAACATCTAAAAAAAGCTCTGCAAATGTCTGTGATGTTTTTTGAGCGCTGGATGCGGAAGCAGCTATCTTGTTTGTTTATGTCCGTGTTATCTATGTGGTGTCGGGTCTATCAGTATTCATGAGATACGCCGTTTTTTTTATTTCTTTGGATTCTCTCGGCTCCTATCGGTCTCACTCGGCCATTGAATGGTTTTCTCTGCTTTTTCCGGAGAAAAAATGATTAGAGACCTGTTTTTTGCGTCTTTTTGATGAAGTGTGACAGGGTCCGACTTTGGACCGGAAAGGGAAAATTGTAATGTCGGACCTGATCCGACATAAGACCGCAAAGGGTTCAATTTAAATATAAAGTATCCATGCTGTTGATAGAGGCGGGATGGTGAATTGGTTTAAAATGAGTATTTTCTATATCGGTTATTACCGTAATGAAGTTTATACATATCTGGGGGAGGGGTATAAGGCAGGGGTCATTGTCATTTTACTGACAAGCATTTGTTGAAGCAGCCCCTGTCTAGTCAGAAGGCATGCATGGAATCAGAAATAAAGATAATTGATCAGATGTTTCTTAAATTATTCCTCAACTTTGCTGCACGCCAAAACAAAGGCTTTTGTCGCCATGGTTCAGAGCAGTTAGTTCAAATGATTTTATGATGTTGGCAACTGAGGTTTTATTTCAGGAGTGAAATAGCTGATGAAGCATAATCATGCTTCACTTTTAAACCTCAGTTGCCAAC
Source organism: Acipenser ruthenus (assembly GCF_902713425.1). Taxonomy (NCBI): domain Eukaryota; kingdom Metazoa; phylum Chordata; class Actinopteri; order Acipenseriformes; family Acipenseridae; genus Acipenser; species Acipenser ruthenus. The sequence goes on along the minus strand of NC_081198.1, from coordinate 29,186,323 downwards.
ATAAAATCCTCCTTGGTTGCTGGCTCTGGAGGACTCTCACTTCTGTTCCACTCTGTGGTGGAGTGTCCCGCCCCTATGCATTATTATTTGTATTTTTGTTTGCGGCGCGGATAAAAGCGCTGCGGCTTTTGTTATTGTTTTTATATTTATAATTTAAAAACCCCGTGAGGATGCATGACTGATCAGCTACTGATTACTTAACTAGCTGACAGTCATGCATCCTTACCAAATGCGTGCAGACTGTGGCCGAGGGGTAATAAGATAATTAACAGCCAGTTAACCCCTCGGCCAGAGTATAATAACCAGCAGCTGTCCATGCTGCGGGGTTGGTTGTTGGGTGCAGAGAGGAAGTACAGGGAGATAGAGAAGAGACATAAAAACAATTGCTAAAACGTGCTGGACACTTACTTGTTTGTCTGTTTATTCGTTTGGCCCTCGTGCCGTTTTGTTTTGTATTTTGTTGTTTGTTTATATCATTTGTTTTGTTTATTAATAAATACGCTGAGTGCCGTTGCATTCAACTTCACCCGCCCATCCATTGTTTTGGTTTCTGTACTTCCTGGTCCATGACGTCACCACTGCGAGCCATCCTGTCACACACTCCCAAACTCCCAAAAAGTTATTGTTGAGTTTCAAATGGATCTAATTATCTTTTCCATAGTTCTTCACATTTTTGGTTTGTGGAATAGATACTCCCTCTGTACTTATTCAATACACATGCTGTCAAAACTAAGGCTATAATGTTATACTGAATAGAAGCCAACTACAACCACTAAGGACTCCAGGATGAAAAAGTGTAAAAATAAAATCCCACTGGAAGATTTGTGCAGTATAATATTAGCTTCTCATATCTTTCACTTTTGGGAGTCTGGGTTCAAATCAGACAATTCTGCCAGTATGTGATTGGGAGCGGTCAAGGACAGATAGGGTGCTCACAGAGTGGGCAGCTGGCTCTTTGAGCTAATATACAGTGCCTTGCATAAGTATTCACCCCCCTTGGACTTTTCCACATTTTGTAGCATTAAAACCTGGAATAAAAATGGATTTAATTAGGATTTTTTGTCACTGATCTACACAAAATAGTCCATAATATCGAAGTGGGGAAAAAAATCTACATATTTTTTAAAATTATTTACAAATAAAAAACTGAAAAGTCTTGATTGCATAAGTATTCACCCCCTTTGCTGCGACATCCCTAAATAAGCTCTGGTGCAACCAATTGCCTTCAGAAGTCACATAATTAGTTGAATGGAGTCCACCTGTGTGCAATTAAGGTGTTTCACATGATTTCAGGTTAAATACACCTGTTTCTGGAAGGTCCCAGAGTTTGTTAGAGAGCATATCTAAACAAACAGCATCATGAAGACCAAGGCGCTATCAAAACAAGTCCGGGATAAAGTTCTGGAGAAGCACCAATCAGGGTTGGGTTATAAAAAAATATCCCAAGAGACTGGGATTAGGCGGAGGTTCACCTTCCAGCAGGACAATGACCCTAAACACACAGCCAAAGCTACATTGGAGTGTTTTAAAAACAAGAACCTGAATGTCTTAGAATGGCCCAGTCAAAGCCCAGACCTCAATCCCATTGAGAATCTGTGGCAAGACTTGAAAATTGCTGTTCACCAATGGTCCCCATCCAACTTGACAGAGCTTGAGCAATTTTGCCAAGAAGAATGGGCAAAAATTGCAGGATCCAGATGTGCAAAGCTGGTAGAGACTTACCCAAAAAGACTCACAGCTGTAATTATTGCCAAAGGTGTTTCTACCAAGTATTGACTCAGGGGGGTGAATACTTATGCAACCAACAAATGTATTTTTTTTTGTTTAATTAACTTTTGTGTCACAATAAAAAAAAAATGTGCACCTTCAAACTGTTAAGTATGTTGTGTAAATCAAATGGTGTGTATATATATATATATATATATATATATATATATATATATATATTGTAACAGACCGTCAGTGTTGAGCACACGAGGAAGGTATCAGGAACGTGGGGATGCTGATATCTTCCCCCAAAGCTCAAAACTAGAAAGACGGGCGTTACGTTGGCAGAACAGAATAATAAATAAAGAAACTTCAACTCCCATGATTCCGAAGGTCAGTAGTCAGGTGACATGTCCGCGGGAATCCAGGGGGTTTAAAAGGCAGGTAAGGGGGAGGTAATTGTGAAAGTTACTTTGTGTATAGCAGCAACTTTGAAAGACCGAGTGGTGTTGTCAGTTCATTTCACTAGCTGAGTACAGATTGCAACTGTTTAAGTGGTGTGTATGTCAGTGGAATAGAGACAGGAGCAGCCGTGCTTCGTTGGGCAGAAGTACGGGAACAAAGAGATTAAAAAGGGCGACAGTGTTGGTGACCAGAACCGACTACTTTATCCCAGAACCGAAGGTACCTGTGTGGAGTGACTGCGAAATAAAAAACCGAGTAGGGCTTATATTTTTGTCTGGCCGGAGGAAGCTACATCTGCAGCCTGGAATAAAGTGAAGCTGGTGCACTCGCCAAACAGATCTCAGTGAGTAACCCAGACCGCAGACTTGCGGGATCCATTTGTGCTTGGTTTCTTTGAAAAGAAAGACAGCGTTCCTGTTTTAAAAGAAAGTCACCGTATTAAATGGACTGTTACTCACCTGCTTACGTGCCTGCTGTATACAGCGTTCAACCTGTTTTCTATAGCTGTATTAATTGTTGCCAAACTGAATACGTTTAAACAGGCAAAGTTTTATACCAGCGCGTATAGTGTGCACGCGCTGAATTTATAAAAGCCTGTGCTTTGTGGACTGTTATTTTACGTGTTCTTTTAAGCAACCGCATTCTTTTCATGGACTGTGTTTTATTTGAGTGAGGCTGGTTGCTTAATTTCAGGTACAGAAACGCCATTTAATTCTAAGAGCAGTGTGACCCTGAAATCGCTGTAACTGTCTGGGATTTAAAGTGAAGACCCAGACTGGTGTTGTGTTTTGTCTATTGAACCGGGACTGTTTGGTTTAATGAACTGTGCTTAATAATATACCCAGGAAGGAAACAAACCACACGGACGGTGGTAGTTGTGTTTTATTGGTTTGTTTTAGTTCGTCAGGATCCAGCCAAGCAGCAGGCTGTCAGTGTCAGTGTTCACCAGCAGAGGGCGACCAAGGGACCGATTACTTGGAAGACTTACCTGTTCCCCTGGAAAAGGATTACAAACTACATTTCCCAACAGCCCTTGTGGATTATAAAGAAAGTGAACCATTGACACTTACCTGGCAAGACTTTTGTTCCGAGACCAGGTTTACTGTTACCAGCAGCGTCTGGATGGAACTTGGACTGGTCTCAATGCTAAAGCAAAATGTTTTTCCTTGCAACGAGGACAGCTCGTGCAAGCAGTAGAGAGGGTTGAAGAAGTGAGATTAGTGGGCAGGGTTTCTTTTGTTTTGTTTATTTTCATAAATGTTCTGTTGAGATTTTTGAACTTGTGTAAGAAAATAATAAAACTGCCTATTCTTCAACCTTACCAAGTGCCTCTGTGTCACCTCTCATGCTGCCAGTTGGCTACCACACTAAAATACAGAACATATTGTTCACACTATATATATATATATATATATATATATATATATATATATATATATATATATATATATATATACAGTGAAGTGAAAAAGTATTTTCCCCCTGTCTGATTTTGTGCATTTTTCACATTGTATTTGGTCAGATTTTTTTGTGGGTTGTAGTAGTATATAGAGGGAGTCTGAGAGAAAAAATGACACCAAAGTTTGGTGCTTCTTTCATTTGTTTGGTGTGCAAGGTAATCAAACATGCAATCTTCAAGTGCGAAAAAGTTATTGCCCCCCCCGGTTAACTAAACCCAATTAAAGGGATAATTAGGATCAGCTGTTTGAGTACTTTGGTTAACAACCAGGCCTGATTTGGGCCAGCCCTGCCCAATATAAATCTGGCGCTTACCATCGGTGAAGTTGTCAGCACACAGGTTCTTGAGGCACATCATGCCATGAACAAAAGAAATTCCTGAAGACCTCCAGAAAAAAAGTTGTTGATGCCTATCAGTCTGGAAGGGGTTACAAAGCCATTTCTAAGGCTCTGGGGCTCCACCGAACCACAGTCAGGGCCATATTGTCCAAATGGAGAAAGTTTGGACAGTAGTGAATCTTCCTAGGAGTGGCCATCCTGCCAAAATCTCTCCAAGAGCAAGGTGTAAAATTGTCCCGGAAGTCACACAGAACCCTAGAACAACATCCAGGGATCTGCAGGCCTCTCGCGCCTTGGCTAAGGTCAGTGTTCATGACTCCACCATCAGAAAGACACTGGGCAAAAAGGTGATTCATGGCAGAGTAGCAAGGTGGAAACCATTGCTCACTAAGAAGAACATGAATGCTCGTCTCAAGTTTGCCAAAAAGCACCTGGATGATCCTCAAGCGTTCTGGAACAATATTCTATGGACATGTTCAATTTTCAAAAGTGGAACTTTTTGGCCGACATGGGCCCTGTTATGTCTGGCGAAAACCAAACACTGCATTCCACAGTAAGAACCTCATACCAATGGTCAAGCATGGTGGTGGTAGTGTCATGGTTTGGGGATGCTTTGCTGCATCAGGACCTGGACGCCTTGCCATCATTAAAGGAACCATGAATTCTGCTCTGTATCAGAGAATTCTACAGGAGAATGTCAGGCCATCCGTCCGTGAGCTGAAGCTGAAGCGCAGCTGGGTCATGCAGCAAGACAATGATCCGAAACACACAAGCAAGTCTACATCAGAATGGTTGAAGAACAAGAAATTTAAAGTTTTGGAATGGCCTAGTCAAAGTCCAGACCTAAACCCTATTGAGATGTTGTGGCAGGACCTGAAACGAGCAGTTCATGCTCAAAAACCCACAAATTTAATTTCTGAAGCAGTTCTGCATGGAGGAGTGGGTCAAAATTCCTCCACGGCGCTGTGAGAGACTAATCAATAATTACAGGAAGTGTTTGGTTGCAGTTATTGCTGCTAAAGGTGCCGTAACCAGTTATTGAGTCTAAGGGGTGATTACTTTTTCACACAGGGGCATTGGGTGTTGCATAACTTTCTTTAATAAATAAATGAAATATGTATCAATTTTTTGTGTTATTTGTTCACTCAGGGTCCCTTTTATCTAGTATTAGGTTTTGGTTGAAGATCTGATAATATTCAGTGTCAAAAATATGCAAAAATGCAGAAAATCAGCAAATACTTTTCCACGGCACTATATATATATATATATATATTCTTATATAACTTTGGAGATATATAGTAGTTCTACAGTCTACCTCATTTAAATTTGTAAATTGATGCAAGGCAAAATGGGTTGTGATAATTATTTCAAATATTTATCAACTATGTCTTTGAGTTCATGTGCAGCAATGTTCGTTCCAATATTCAGTTAGTTTCTCTGCACTAAATAAAACAATACTGCTCAGTACCGCTGTTTTGACATCATATTGCTAAAGTCTTCTCTTTGTGACACGTGTGAAAATGAAATCTAATCCGAATGAAAGCACGGCCAATCAACATGCAGTGACTATACTGACATTATTGCTGGCCAATAGCAGCAAACAAAGACAGATACAGTATAAGGAATCAGAACGCAATCATGAATGAAAGCTGTATAACGGTTGATTAAGAGAGGAGTTACTGGGGGGCTGCTTTGAATGCACAAAATCCCGCTGGTGACCACATTTGAGAAAGTGGATTGTGTAAGAGAGGATGGAATGCATGCACTTTGAATGAAAAGCAGATGAAATAAGTACTGGCATTAAAATAAGTCACGGTACTGAGTACCTGCAGAATTTCACCAGAATAAAACTTACCGTCTACTTTATCATGCCAGTAATACTGTTTAACATGACAGTATTTCATCAGGTGATGCATACACTGTCAAAAACTCTCATCATGACGTCAAAATAACATACCCCTGGAGACAAATTTTCTCATTAATATATTATTCGTCTGATTCATAAAGCTCTATAGTGCTGTTAATTTATCTTTACCTGCATCATAATTACCACGTGCCTCAGACCAGGTGGAGAAGAAAATGGGTTATCAGTTTAACCCTTTGCGGTCCTATGTTGGTCCGACATTACAATTTTTCCTTTCCGGTCTGACATCATCAAAAAGACATTTGCCAAGCTTTTTGAGATGTTATAGTAATAAAATAATGACTCAGATAGCATTATTGAGGAGTTTGGTGATAAATCAAGTGATCAGGAGATGATTTATCAGTATGATAAATCATACTGTGATACTGTGATACTGTGATAATCAGTGTGATAAATACATTGAAAAAGGAGTGTAATCTGTTTTACTGTGAATAAGATTACTTTTAAACAACGCATGTAAAATAAACAGCTTGTGTGAAAATAAATTAGACCTGACGCGCCTCACAGGCACTGAATATATTGATCACAAAGGGTTAATTTCCTAGCCACATTGTTTAGGAACAGAAAATGTATTTAAGCCAATAGTAATAATAAAAACATATCTTTAATGATCTGATAATTAGATACTTTAATTATTTTGTTATTTATAACGCATACATTAAAATACATTGTTAACTCGTCTGAACAGGGTAGGCTACTTACTGGTTGGAAAACAAGAGGATGGAGATATCTTGGAAGACGATCCTCCCAGAAGAGTAAGAAGACCCCACAGTTTTTTTGTTTTTTTTTTACAATCTGACGTTCATCTTGCCAGTGCTTCTTGCAGTCTATGATCTCCCTTTTTAGAGTACCAACCGCATTAACCCGATCAGCGATTTAAGAACATATATTTTGTATTAATTGTGTACTAAGTAGGCTATGGTAAAAGAAAATGCACTAAAAATCATTTAGTTTCAATTTACCGCCATGTTTTATTGTTTCCGCACTGTACTTTATGCAGCAGCATGATTTATTTTGTGATACCAGAAGCCTATAGTCTAAAGTAAAATGAAAGTGCGCAAGGTATTCATTTGATTTTAGTTTTCAAGTAGGCTAAAGTTACATGTTGATGTGTGAAGAAATTATGAATGAATAGTTTTCAGAATTAACATGGTAAATTGTATGTGATGTACAGCATTTAAGTAACAATTATTTCCATGTAATTCTTGAAAGTAAAAATAGGTATTTTGTGAATGTGCATCACTGTGCATTGTTAATCATTTACTGTACATTTAAATAAAATATGTTATAAACTGATGGTCCTGTGTTTTCTTATGCAAGTAAAATAATTAATTGTTGGCCTGAATTAAGTGAAGCCTCAAAAACGGTAAATACTTAGGACCGTAGCGTAATGCATTTTGTTACCGGTGCAGTAATATTTGATAAGAATTGGGATTGCAGATCACCAACCCGCTTCAGTGTATAAATACTTAATGGGGCTCCTGAGTGGCGCATCCAGTAAAGGCACTCCGCCCAGAGTGCAGGATGGTCCCTAAAGCTTGGAGATTGCTGGTTCAAATCCAAGCTATGCCACTGCCAACCATGGACGGGAGATCCCAGAGGGCGGTGCATAATTGGCCAAGTGCTGCCCGGGTGGGGTAGGGGTTAGATCGGCTCAGGAGTCCTTGGCTCACAGCAAACCAGTGACCTCTGTGGCTAGCCGGGCACCTGCAGGCCGCCCTGTACGCAATTCAGAACTGTGTGGTCCTCTGACGCTGTAAGTTCTGGATATGGCTGCAGAGTGGTGGGCTTGCAGAGTGAAAAAAAGCGGATGGCTGATGGCACTTGTTCATCTTCTTCTCTCCTGAGTTTGGGGGTTGCAGCGGTGAGCCAGGTTGAATAATAATTGGACATTCCAAATTGGGAGAAAATTGGGAAAATAATAAAAATAATTGTTAAAAAAAATTAATTAAAAAAAATATAAAAAATTGTTCATACATTTAAGTGGGTTAGACTGAGGGAACTTAGTTAGAAAAATAATACAAACATTTCAACACAAAGACATTGACAAAGACATTTGTCTAACGACCTAGGTAATCCTAGATTAGTGCTAAACAGGGTCTGAAACCAGCCCTAAATGTCACCAAGACACAACTCCCACTGTCTATATATTACGGGCAAGATGTGTTTTCAGGCACCCACCTCCTCCACAAATCCAGAAGTTTGTGCCCAAGAGATATGATGTCTCCTCCATCATTTTGCCCCAGACCTACATCCAGCAGCATGAAGCTCTAGGTGAGGTCAGCCCTGCCCTATCATTACCAGACATGGAGAGCCACTGCTAAAGCTTTCTACCATCAAATTGCCTTTATAATCCATTTGGCTATTTGGCTTCCTCGAGTGCAACTCTTATCAATTATGTTTGTTACTTTGATCTGTTTTCCATTTAATGTGTGTTATTTCAACAAAATGGTTAAATGATATATTGCCTTTGTATGCTTTTTTATATAATCATATTTCTAAACATAAACTAGAACCTTGATTTGTCACAGATATGTGAATATTCATGATTAACAAAGATATATAAATACACTCTGAAGCCAGGCTGACAGGCTGACATTTGAAAGCTTTTTGCTTGTGGAATTCTCTGCCACATTACATTCTCTCTTGCTGAGAATTTGCATCGTATAAGTCTCTGCTAAAGAATAATCTGTATGCACTCAGCTTAATCTGAAAATCATTTTAGACAGACGTTCTATTAAATCAAATAAAGACTTATCTGTATATGACAGTTATATTCAATTATGAAGATGCATGCCAAATGTATTATTTGATGGTGTCAGGGATGGCCAAGAATCTTTTTTTAATGAAACTTAGTTTAAGCCATAGGTTTACTAACCCACGAACTGCAACAAATAAATCACATGATTGGTATATTTTTGCATGATAGCCATTACACCGTGTAACAATTTTTTTTTTTTTGTTCCTAGGTAGTAAGTGTTATTTCCTAATTGCTTATGCCTCAAAAGTATAGAAAATGGCTATTATTCCCCACAGACTTTGCTTTTGTGACCAGGACAGTGATATTTTGAAATTTACCTATTTTCCAGAACATTCCAGATAGATTCAGTGCTGAGTAAACTTGGAGTAACTTCTAGAACTTTCTAGAACTTTCCAGTAATATAAATAGTAGTATAAATACAGGGGCCTTAAGCCCACCAGTTCCGTTTAGTTCCAGCTGCCTAAGTGGATACATATCTGCATTTTTCTGAGATGGCATCAAGGTCAAATGGTGGCATTCCTGATGGGTCTCCAAGGCGGTTTTACCAAGTTTCCCTGCTATCTTTGCCTTTGGGACAGCAGGGACACCAAGGTGCACTACCACAGGCGGGACTGGCCACAGCAGACTGAGTTCTCTGTGGGGAGGAACAACGTCAAGTGAGAGCCACTGGTGGACCCCCAGAAGGTGCTGATGCCACCACTGGACACCAAATTGGGCCTTATGAAACAATTTGTCAGAGCTCTAGATAAGGAGTCGGCAGCCTTCAAGTACCTTCAAGACTTCTTCCCTAAGCTGTCTGAGGCAAAAGGTCAAAGCCGGTGTCTTCGTCGGACCACAGATAAAGAAGATCCTGGAGTGCAATGAATTCCCCAAAAAGCTCACTAGTAAGGAGAAAGCGGCTTGGAACAGCTTTGTCGCAGTGGTTCGGGGCTTCCTGGGCAATCACAAGGCCGAAAACTATGTGGAGCTGGTTGAGACTGGTGAAGAACTACGGCACAATGGGCTGTAGGATGTCCCTCAAAGTCCATATCCTTGATGCTCATCTTGATAAATTCAAGGAGAACATGGGAGCGTACTCGGAGGAGCAAGTCGAGCGCTTCCACCAGGATATACTGGACTTTGAATGCCGCTACCAAGGACAGTATAACGAGAACATGATGGGAGACTACATTTGGGGGCTGATTCGTGAAAGTGATTTACAGTATAATCGTAAATCTCGAAAAACTACTCACTTCTAAATCTTTTGTAGTCATTTTTGTATTACTTTAGTATAAATACATGTTAATTTGGATTCATATGTTGTTTTTTTCTGAACGAAAAGACACAAATTCACCCGTTTTCTCATTGGAAATAGGTAAATTTCAAAATATCACTGTCCTGGTCACAAAAGCAAAGTTTGTGGGGAATAATAGCCATTTTCTATACTTTTGAGGCATAAGCAATTAGGAAATAACATTTACTACCCAGGAACAAAAATTGTGTTACATAGTGTTATTATTTACCAGTCTTAATACATATCTTTATTTTAATTGTGTGTTAGACAATCGACATGCAGGTCTGTAAAACTCCAGGTTTTATAGGTATACTTAACTGGTTAAGACCTGGACAGTGTTTATCATGGTTCAGTTACATACACTGTGTTTAGGTGGAGCAAAGACCAGGAACCTACCGACCCTGAGGCAGAGTTCTGCACGGTCCGGTTTTTATAACCTAGACCCGCAACTACAGGACCCGACCCGAACCCGCAACTGCAGCACCGTCTTTAATAAGACCTGCAGCCTGCAAGTGTTTGTCGTTTACCTACTGCCTGCGCCAACTGCCTCTCTCACATTCACACACAGATATCTCTACCATTCTCCACAGATTGAGTTTATACAAGAGGCTATACAGCATGGTAGCTTTCTCTAGTGGTCTGCATATATTTTAAAGTAGTAACATATTAACTATCTCTATTTTACTATAAAATATCTGTTTATTCCTTTCGTGCCACCAGCTGAAAGGGAGCTACACCTGTGCTTTCCCAGAGATGATGTAGCAGTTTTGTGGCAGTCGTTCCCAAAAACATAATGACAGGTTTTACAAGCAACGAATCCAGTCACATGTTCAGACCCGAGCCTGAACCGAAAATTACATTTTTTGACCCGCACCCGAACCTCAAACCTTGAAAAAGTTCACATTCTGATCAGAACCCGACCCGCTTTGCGGGGCACATGCCAGGACTCTACCATGAAGACCGTAATTGTACACCTCGACAATTACCACCACCTTGACTTAGACAGTATGCTTTGAAGTATGAAGCATTGCTGACATAATGCTGCAAAGCTAGGGACCCTGTACATGACAGACAGTATGCATGTACTTCGCCTGGAGGACAATTAAATAAAGTCTAGCACTTTCACTGGCTAGGTCAGGTGTATATGACAATACTCATTTTCTGAGTAAGTCTGATGACACAACAACCTACGTCACTGCTTAGTTAAGTCAACATGGATCAGAATTTAACAAGATCACGAAGCAACGGCATCAATGCTTATTACTACCCTACTAAAATACATCTACTGTAATTATGCATTCTGGAAATAATGCTGTAAAACAGGCCCAGAAGTGAGCCGACTTTATCTCCTGTGTCACATGCTAGACTGTCCACTGTTGATTCAAGAGCCCTGAAGTAAGCACAATCAAATGAATATGTATTCTTAGGGACTGTTTTTATTTCATACTATTCCTTTTACTATGAATATTAAATGTGATATACTTTGAAAGGTTAATTTAGGGGCAGGCCCTTGAGGGATCCAGCACAGAAGACATTGCTATTCTGCTCTGTGAGTTGACAGACACCAGCAGGTTTACAGGAAATGGTTTAACCTTAAGTACGCATTTAGGGGTATATGTAAGTGATTTGTGGGTGCAAAACCTCCATTTAGCCATCGTAAAGTCTGATTTTACCAGCCACTAAAAAGGTGGTGTATGTAAAGAATGGTCACCTGGCATTCTGTACCCACTATCAAATTTGCACTTTGCCGTCATTAATCCAATAAAGAAAAGAGCATGGAATTGGGCAGAATCTGGATATAAGTGGATGCAAACATTATAATGTGATGTAAGGATTTTGCCTTGCACTTAGGCAATTGCTGACCCTCCAAAAACATGTACACCTCTTCTTACAATGTGCAAACCATTGTATAGGCGAGCAACTAAGCTGTAGAAAAGCACACACCTGCAGAGACCTGTCATTGGCTTCAGGATGGCTGCTGTGGTACACTTCCTAATGCAGCGACCTAATAACTGAATTGAGGGATGAGCTAGACCCCAGTGTTAATCTAGGGACCACTATCCCTGCAGATGCGAAAGTGCTGTGTTCTCTGCACTACTTAGCCTCTGGTTCCTTTCAGACCACAGTTGGAATGTCTGGAGGGATAGCCCAATCCACCTTTTCCAGTGTTAGTCCAATACATATAATTTCCTAAGGATAGAAGCATAACTGATGTTAGCTGAGGCTTTTCCAAACAACTCTGTTTCATGCTGAGTGACCTCAGCCAGAAAGACTCTCAGTTCCTTCTCAGAAAACTGTTCTTTTCTTTTCTGTGCGTCAGAGGACTTTGCTCCCCTTAACCTGACATATGTTTTTTGGTTTGTATTTTCGTGCTCCACAAATGTCATACAGCGACTAATGCTCTCTATACTCCTAACTCTGCAAGTGCGGCCACTAAATAGACTGATGCACTCATTGAGACCCTCGTTATCAGAATCGCAGATCAGTGTTGAGTAATTTGCATTGCTCTTAAGCTTACATAGGGCGCATTACAAAATAATTGCCTGGCCGCAATGCAATTTGTATTTTGCATTCGCAATTATTTGTACTGCGCCTATACTTACATCTGCCCCTTAATATTTGACACAAATCTTTCATATTGCCTGCCCTGGGACCACCCTAGAAAGGAAACAGTTAATTCATAGATTTAAAAGTATTAAACAGATTCAATACATTGCTGTATTCATCGATAAAGGAAACAGGATAATGGTTAAAGTAATGGGGGCAGCAAGAACAGCAGGTCATTGCTGATTGTTTCAAGGTCAAACATTGTTATGACAAATATATGAATGCATTCAACATGGACATCAAAAAAGACAATTTTATATTGGGGTTAAAATAAATAAATCGACTTTTAATATAAGATCATTAGCTTACTTTCATACTCAGGTTTTAGTACTAACCTACTGAAAATATATGCTTTAATTGCAATTTATATTATATTAAAATACATCCTTAGACAATATCATTATCACATTATTACAAAATATATTATAAATCGAATGTATTACATTGTTATTAACATGTGAATGCATTTAGATTTCATTTTGATTGCATTTTTAATATATTAGTAGCACACATAACTAAACAAGGGGAAATCATGAGTAAAAACAGAAATCAGAATTTCCTTAATACAATCCCGAAATCGGGATTCGGGAGCTGAATTTACAATATGAGATTCCAGGGATTGCAACCACTAAATACACCACACGTAATTCATCACGTGATTACAGGTGCGTTTGGTTGATTAGACAGTACGTTGATCAAAGATCGGATAATTGACTTTGTACTGTATTACATATATTGAAATTGTATTAGCATGTCAATGCATTTTAATTTCAGTAATCATTATTTATAGAATTATAATAACATTTTAAATGAAATGGCAACATATGTGACTAATAACAAACTATTATTACAATTTATAAAACAACTCACCCATTGTTTGTATATACACTAAATAACACAGTATTATATATATATATATATATATATATATATATATATATATATATATATATATATATATGGCATTTGTATTGCTTTAGTTGTTACAATATCATATTGCAAAATTGTTTTGATATTATCAAGTATTTATGCTGTATGTATATACATATTTCAAACCATACATATTCCAATCACTATTACAGGTTTATCTGGATATGAACCCACAACTCAAGCTACTAAAGTCAAACTATTTACCATTAATCCAACTAGGAACTGGTGAGTAACATAGGGTGGCCAGATTTTCAAAGCTCAAAACCGGGACACATTGTTAAATAATTGATAAGACTAATGAAACCATTTAAAAATAGGCTATTTAATGGTTATTTAAATAGCCATCCTCTCACTCTTAGTATTATCTTCTTGTTTGTTAAGCATCTAATTTTAGTACACTCCCGGGTGTATAATTTGTGGCTAATTAGTTTAACTTGCCATATATGTTATGTATTGCTACTCTTATATTTAGTTTAATATTAAACATAATAATAATAATAATAATAATAATAATAATAATAATAATAATAATAATAATAATAATAATAATAATAATAATCCATTCTGTAGATGGCTCTATTTATTGACATTGTTAATGTGGTTTAATAATGTTCTTGATTACTCTAGTACCATTTTTTATTGTATTTAATTTTCACTGCAGATGTCATGTTATATAGGAAGCGGGTGTTTACGTTATTTTTACAAAAAGGTATTTGGAGTGTGTCACGCTACAGGAAAACCGGGACATTTTCAAGATTTTGAGAAAAATGTTGGGACACCGGGACCTTTGATGAAAAACCAGGACGTCTGGTCATCCTAGATTAACTCCCAGAAGAATATTATATGGATATAAAGTCCCATATCAACAAGAATCATCATTATAGACATATGTTTTTGAATTAGCTAAAATGCTTCCAGGCCAAGACAAAACTGCCTGTACCGGCTGAATTATTTCTCCCTCCCCATAGTCCACATATCAAAAAAGAATCATCATTATAGCAGTTTCCCTGTTTTAAAAACATATATATATATATATATATATATATATATATATATATATATATATATATATATGTATATATATATATATATATATATATTGTAAAAGAGTGGTAGTGTGGTGTTACTGGGCACCGATAACTTCCTTCACAAACTTGGAGTGAACATGTCACTGATTCAGGTGAATACTTTTATTTACAATATTTACAATCAAACATATATTCTCTTGCGTTCATTTGCCCTGTACGGGCCACTAACTATCTCACTTCTTCTTCCCTCTCTGTGCTACCGTGAGCATAAGTTGGACTCCCTCTGGTGGAGTGAGCCAGGACCACAGGTAAGTATCGGTTAGGCTCCCTCTGGTGGAGTGAGCCTGGAACACCGGTGAGTACAGGTTGGGCTCCCTCTAGTGGAGCAAGCCTGGAACACCGGTGAGTACAGGTTGGGCTCCCTCTAGTGGAGCAAGCCTGGAACACCGGTGAGTACAGGTTAGGCTCCCTCTGGTGGAGTGAGCCTGGAACACCGGTGAGTACAGGTTGGGCTCCCTCTAGTGGAGCAAGCCTGGAACACCGGTGAGTACAGGTTGGGCTCCCTCTAGTGGAGCAAGCCTGGAACACCGGTGAGTACAGGTTAGGCTCCCTCTGGTGGAGTGAGCCTGGAACACCGGTGAGTACAGGTTGGGCTCCCTCTAATGGAGCAAGCCTGGAACACCGGTGAGTACAGGTTGGGCTTCCTCTAGTG
Organism: Acipenser ruthenus; assembly: GCF_902713425.1. Classification (NCBI taxonomy): domain Eukaryota; kingdom Metazoa; phylum Chordata; class Actinopteri; order Acipenseriformes; family Acipenseridae; genus Acipenser; species Acipenser ruthenus. The sequence continues at coordinate 29,171,119 of NC_081198.1, read as the reverse complement.
GAGCAAGCCTGGAACACCGGTGAGTACAGGTTGGGCTCCCTCTAGTGGAGCAAGCCTGGAACACAGGTGAGTACAGGTTGGGCTCCCTCTGATGGAGCAAGCCTGGAACACAGGTGAGTACAGGTTGGGCCCCCTCTGGTGGAGCAAGCCTGGAACACAGGTGAGTACAGGTTGGGCTCCCTCTGGTGGAGCAAGCCCGGAACACCGGTGAGTACAGGTTGGGCTCCCTCTAGTGGAGCAAGCCTGGAACACAGGTGAGTACAGGTTGGGCTCCCTCTGGTGGAGTGAGCCTGGAACACAGGTGAGTACAGGTTGGGCTCCCTCTGATGGAGCAAGCCTGGAACACAGGTGAGTACAGGTTGGGCTCCCTCTGGTGGAGCAAGCCCGGAACACCGGTGAGTACAGGTTGGGCTCCCTCTAGTGGAGCAAGCCTGGAACACAGGTGAGTACAGGTTGGGCTCCCTCTGGTGGAGTGAGCCTGGAACACAGGTGAGTACAGGTTGGGCTCCCTCTGATGGAGCAAGCCTGGAACACAGGTGAGTACAGGTTGGGCTCCCTCTGGTGGAGTGAGCCTGGAACACAGGTGAGTACAGGTTGGGCTCCCTCTGGTGGAGTGAGCCTGGAACACAGGTGAGTACAGGTTGGGCCCCCTCTAGTGGAGCAAGCCTGGAACACAGGTGAGTACAGGTTGGGCCCCCTCTGGTGGAGCAAGCCTGGAACACAGGTGAGTACAGGTTGGGCTCCCTCTGGTGGAGTGAGCCTGGAACACCGGTGAGTACAGGTTGGGCTCCCTCTGGTGGAGTGAGCCTGGAACACAGGTGAGTACAGGTTGGGCTCCCTCTGGTGGAGTGAGCCTGGAACACAGGTGAGTACAGGTTGGGCTCCCTCTGGTGGAGTGAGCCTGGAACAGTACGTCCTCTATCCTAGGCAGCCTGAAAGACAGCAAGGGCAGGCCAGAAGGAACCAGCAATAATAAAGATTGTTCTCACAACCTGATTCTGTGCTTTATGGTTTTCTTCCCAATGTACCCCTCCTTCTTAGACTTGTACCGTTACTCCGGCCACCTGTATCCAAACTGTATGAGCCAAACCTGGTTCTGTGACTCGTTTCTTGGTGCACAGTTGCTGCACCTGCATCTGTAACTGTGCAGTGTTTTTAATAAGTCCCGCAACACACTCAATCAAAATATTGCTGCTCCCGCAAGTGAAGAACACGTAATATTTGTAGCAAGTCCTGCTCATATAAACAACACACTCGGTCAAAGTGTAGCTGCTCCTGCAGCTGAAGAAGTGTAAACACCGTGAAATATTTTTAATCCCAAAAATATATAACAAAACCAAACAATTCAAAACAAAAGCCTGCCTCACCAAGAGGTAAAAACGCTCTATGCTAGACTTTTTCCACAATCGCTATAATTTAGATTTGACGCACTTACTAAATCCTCTTCCTCACTGGAATAGTCGTTGGAAGCTTGAGCAGGCAGGACAACCGAGCAGAGTTCCCCACAATCGCACCCTTTTGTTCTGCCCCGCTTCCTTTTAAATCCTCTAACCCCACCTTCTTAATCACCACTGGGGACTATGGGTTGTGTAGTTTCTTCCCCAATGACGCCATTTCTTAAAAGCACCACTGCTCCTTCCTCACAATATATATATATATATATATATATATATATATATATATATATATATATATATATATATATATATATATTATAATGTTTCCGGACCAAAACAATAGCCTACTAATTATCAGTTACCCATAATCCGTTTCGGTGCTGAAAGAACAGCTCCCTGTAACAGTAAAATCTAAAATAGACAAGCCATCATTTTTTGCTTCTCACTGTTTTACTTCTCTTCTTCCAGTTACTGTGTCAGAAAAAGCTCCATACTTCAATCATTTTAACTTATTGGTATTAAGTATGTATAAGTGGATAAAATTATTACTGTTGACTATTTTTTCAACATGGGTAATGCTACATTCCTAAGATTATTTAACTTAAATGAAAATATGTAATATATTACAATCTTTTTTCATTGCTTAAACAAGGGTAGCAGTTTCTGACACCACAATACGACCCATCAGAATTTATTACCACCTTTTTCCCCCATTGTAAAAAAAAAACGGGTAGGCAAATTCTGACATCTATATCTGTCAGATTTTGCTACCCGTAGCAAATTCTGACAGGGAGGCATATTATGACGATACACCGGCAGATATGAAATAGGAAACAACTCGAGTAATGTAACATAAGGGAGCTTTATTGTCTCTGTGCCCCTCATATGCAATTTAAGTAATCATTGTAGTAGTAATAATAATAATAAAGCAGACACAATGGCAGTCAAGTATTAGCTCCCCTTCGGACTGGCCTGGACAAGTCAACTTAAATAACACAATAAATATGATACATGTTATTTAAATTGAATTAACTGCTCCATCTGGGCTTGATTGAGCAGTCACATCCCCTAAACAGCATCCATATGTGTATGGAACATATATTACAATTAATGTCTCTAAATAAAACTTGACCATGATGGGACTTGAACCAGGGTCCTCACAATTTCCTTTCTGTCACCCTACAAAGTGTGCTATTGGAGATTGTGGTTATAGAAGGTATTATGTTACACATTAAAATGTAGTTGAGCGTTATAGTTCTATACTGTTCTCAGTTCATATTTGACTCCAGGTACTCTGAGTGTGAGTTATTCATTTTGGTTGATGTGAGATTTAGATACATTAATTGTCATAGGATGTGTTTATAAAGTACCACTTTTTTTAATAAGGCTTTGCCACTCATTTATTTTTTCCAAAAGTATCACCCCCCTCCCCCTAAATTCCTGCCTCAGCCCCTGCGAATACTGTTTAAAAATAACTTCAGAAAAATCCAATCAACTCTCAACTATAAGGCACCCAATTGTGCCAGTACTTGCATCGTCTTGCACTTGCACTGAACTGCTCTTAATTATAACTATTTTCTCTATCTTATACTTGATTTTATTCTTAAAGGTATCTGTGTTCACATTTTTTGTAATTCCTCATTTAAAATCATTCATATCCATTCATAGTACTTTTCGCTCTTAAATGTAAAGCACCATTGAAATCTGTATACTTTCATGGCCTAATACATGGTTCAGGAATGTAACATCTGGTATTTTTTGACAATTGTAGTATTTGTAATGTACTTTTAATAATCATTTAATTGATTAACTATTTCTTACTGATAACTGAATCAGTTCAATGCATGTAATGGTTGCTCTGTCTCTTCCTTTTCTCTCTATCTTTCCCTTCCCCTTCTCTCTCTTTTCTTTCTCTCTCTCTCTATTTCCCTCTCCCCAATTTTTTTTTCTCTCTCTCTCTCTCTCTCTCTCTCTCTCGCTCTCATCTTATGAGCTCATTTAAGGAATGTGCAGCAGAGTTTGGGGGTTGTAGAATGTATCTTTTGTGGACTGGGGTGGTGTTTGTGGGTTTATGTATTATTACAATGTTACACACACTCACAGTTACGCACCACCTGTCCAGAGCTAATAGCTAAGTATTTTACTTTATCTGTTACTCTGTATCAGGGCTAATTCATAAATTCTAGAAGTAGTGAATTTCTCTGTAAAATGTTACCTGTATGTTGATAATAAAACCTGATTACTATGATTTTAAATTGTTATTTGTGTCTGGTCATGTTTACTCTCATGGCTCAACAGATATTAAGAAAATATTAGGCCTTGTTTTCTTACAAATTAGTGATCACAACATGAGACGTAAAAGATCTAGAACAGCTGCTATTCAATTTCAATAAGAAGTCGGGACTACCCTGCATTAAGACACGTTAGTCATTTTTTACTCCCAGCGTAAGGAGTTAACAGGGATCTGGTTTTTAGAATTGACTAGCAGTGAATTTCATATAGACTACCTATTGGTAAATAAGGATTATAACCTAATTACTATAGGTAGGGAAACAGTGTTGGATTTAAAGCATGTAGCGGGAGAACGCACAGATAGCGTAAAGAATGGTATACAGTGCCTATAGAAAGTCTACACACCCTTTCAAAATTTTCACCTTTTGTTGCCTTATAGCCTGGAATTAAACTGCATTAAAATAGTTTTTTTTCATTGATCTACACATCCTACCCCACTACTTCCAAGTGAAAAAAGTATTCTAGAAATTTGTTAATAAAAAATAAAAACTGAAATAGTTTGATTGGATAAGTGTCCACCCCCCTTGTAATAGCAATCCTAAATTAGCTCAAGTTAACCAATCGCCTTCAAAATCACACACCAAGTTAAGTGGCCTCCACCGGTGTTAAATTGTAGTGATTCACATGATTTCAGGATAAATTCAGCAGTTTCTGTAGGTTCCCTCTGCTGGGTAGTGCATTTCAAAGCAAAGACTCAACCATGAGCACCAAGGAGCTTTCAAAAGAACTCCGGGACAAAGATGTTGAAAGACACAGATCAGGGGATGGGTATAAAAAAATATCAAAGGCCTTGAATATCCCTTGGAGCACGGTCAAGGCGATTATTAAGAAGTGGAAGATGTATGGCACCACCAAGACCTTGCCTAGATCAGGCCGTCCCTCCAAACTGGATGACCGAGCAAGAAGGAGACTGATCAGAGACTCAATGGCAACTTTGCAAGAGCTACAGACTTTTATGGCCAAGACTGGTCAAAGTGTGTATATGACAACAATATCCAAAGCACTCCACAAATCTGGCCTGTATTTTACTCAAGAAAGACCACCTTGAATTCCATTTGAAGTATGAAAAAAACACTCAGGAGATTCTGTAGCCATGTGGCAAAAAGTTTTGTGGTCTGACGAAACTAAAATTGAACTTTTTGGCCTAAATTCAAAGCGTTATGTTTGGCACAAACCCAACACAGCGCATCACCCAAAGAACACCATCCCTACTGTGAAGCATGGTGGTGGCAGCATAATGTAATGGGGATGATATGGGCATAGCAGACAACTTCACCTGAAGGTACGGGGGCTTGACAGCGGAGTCCCAGAACTAGTAGATTAGGAGCAGTATATTTTGCCATAGTTGTTCTTTGCCATTAAGGGAAATGGGAGAAATTATAGCAAAATATATTGAGAAACATGGAAAAAAAGAAGATGTTCTTTTGGACGTGGAGCATAGAAATAATCTGAGCGATTTGGGTTCCCTTTTAATTTGAAGATGACCACCACTATATTAGGTATGGGATATTCCTGCCCTTCGGGTAGGTATTGCTGGAAGTTCAGATCCAATTTGAGAATAAAATAAAAGTAGCTACCGCACTGCTGGGCTTGCAGACAAGACACAAAGTGCAGATAAAAAAGAAAAGTTAACTTCATGTCAGGAGAATGCATGCAAGATTAAACAACAAAATAACTGGTTACAAGACGATGTTAAAAATGAACAAAAAATAATCTCTGATGCAGCACTAATGCTGACATCCGATTACATTTTAGAAAAGAAAATGAATTGAAAGAGCACATGAATGATGCACAGGGAGCCACTAAGTGCATGCAAGGCAAAAATAGCAGAGCTGTACTCACACCAAACAGTACCTGCACTTTTAAAATCAGAGGAGGCATGGGATTATAGTCCGCCTCAGACTCAAGCTATTGCTTTACCTATGGCCGAGTGTGGTGCTTCGGCAGGATGAGTGGAACTGACCGGTTGCCTGTGCTGCCATAGGCCTGCAGCGTACAGCTACCGGTGCTTCTGTATCCATCCAACACACACCACAACCTTGCAGCTCCTTTGTCAACTAGAGCTGCTGCTTTTATTTCTAAACCTTTCTCGCAATCGTGGTACACGCACACTTTAATTTTATTTCTGTGTGTGTGCAGTGAGAAACCTCAACTTTTCTTTTTCTTTTCCTCCATGCTTAATGTATCTCACTCAGACCATGCAACAATGTGCGCTGACATTTTTTTTGTTTAATGGCTATTTGAGCATGTGACAAGATGAATGATGCAGTGCAAAAGATGTGGAATGTCCAGACTGTTGTCTCCCAAAGAATAATCATTTTTAATGATCAACACAAATATCACAAAAATAATCCAAATGAAAAATAATAACATACCTCGCTACCAACGATGGTATTAGGGTAAAACAGCAACAAGTCCCGACTCAAAAAAGGTAAACAAAAGACACTCCTTATACCACAATCCTCCGTGCACGAAATTGTGCTCTTATCCTTCGGGGATCGTGGTGCGTGCGCTGTGCTGTGTTGTGCTCTGTGGTGAGGGCGTGCTCTGGGGTACGTGCTGGCTCCGCGGCTACAGCCTCCGTCCTCCTGCTCCTCTATGAGAAAACACAAACAAACACATAATAAAAATAGAAAACAAAACACCAGCTCCGGCCGGTCGTCTTTCAATTTCTCAGTGCAAGGGGAGGTACTGACGTAGCTGCTTCCCCTTTGTACCCAGAAAACTCCTCCCTGCAGTCAACGCGTCGCCATGGTTTCTCCAATAGAGGGCTGCCCCGCAGCTGACTGCAATGGAATTGTCCTGAGTAATTGCAGCTACGCGCCCCTCCTAATATGGTTACCTTCCGGTTTCAACCTACCACCTCGGTGGCAGATCTAGGAGGCAGCATACCTTCCCCTTTACAGCATCAATCCTTTCTCTCTCTATCACATATCTCACCCCTCAGAGTGATGCCGATGGAACACTCGGCCAACTCTACATTCCCCAATGGTCCCCCCTCCCTTGAAAAAAAATCTGCATTTTGATGCTCCTTACCCGCACGATGTTTCACTGTATAGTGGAAGGGTTGCAGCGCCAGATAGCACCGAGTTATCCAAGCGTTATTGTCCTTCATCGTGTGTAACCACCATAAAGGAGCATGATCAGTGATAAGAGAGAAAGAATGCCCCAACAAATAATAGCGAAGAGTGTGAGTAACCCATTTGATGGCTAAACACTCCTTCTCAATGACGGAGTAGTTAATCTCCCTAGGAGCCATTTTTTTGCTCAGGTAAATAATAGGGTGTTCTACCCCATCAACTTGTTGGGACCGGACCGTCCCCAGACCAATGTGGGAGGCATCGGTCTGCAGGATGAACTCTTTGCTGAAATCTGGTGAAATCAGAGCGGTAGCTTGACAGAGTCGCTTCTTAATCATATCAAATGCCTCCTGACACTGCTCTGTCCATTTAACTATTTTTGGAGCAGCCTTTCGGGTGAGATCTACCAGGGGGTTAACTATGGTGGCATACTCGGGGATAAATCGGCAGTAATAGCCGGCTAACCCCAGTAGTGATCTCACCTGTGACTTGGTTCTCGGGATCGCCGTCTCCACCAGAGCCTGGACTTTGGAGGCGATCGGCCTCACCCTGCCATTACCCATAATGTAGCCAAGATATTGCGTCTCCTGTTTGCCAAATGCACACTTGCCCAGCTTGGCTGTTAGCCCTGCCTCCCTCAGAGACTGGAGGACGGCTGAAATTCTAACAATATGCTCCTTCCAGGTGGAGCTAAAAATCACCACATCATCAATGTACGCGGCGGCGTACTGATGATGGGGAGCTAAGACCTGATCCATCAGTCTCTGAAAGGTGGCAGGAGCTCCATGCAACCCGAAGGGCATGGTCCGGAAATGAAACAAGCCATCTGGGGTAGAGAAAGCAGTTTTCTCTCTCGAGCTCTGAGTCAGTGGAATCTGCCAATATCCCTTTGTCAGGTCCAAGGTCGAAATCAACTGCGCCTTACCCAGTCGGTCGAGGAGCTCATCCATTCGGGGCATTGGATATGCATCGAACTTGAAGATGGCATTAACCTTTCGAAAGTCCACACAGAACCGAGACCGAGTAGAGCCGTCCTTCTTGCCCACCATCACGATAGGACTGCACCACTCGCTCCGGGAAGGTTCAATGACTCCAAGTTAGAGCATATCCTCCACCTCCTTGCGAACAGGAACCCTGCGACTCTCTGGGATCCGGTACGGTCTCTCCCTGACCCCTGGTGGAGTAATAATGGCATGAGAAATAACATTAGTTCTGCCGGGCAAGTCAGAGAAAACATCATTAAACCTTTCCACCAACTGGTAGAGCTCCCGTTTCTGATCCGGAAGTAACTGTTCCCCCATCGGAGTATGAGTTGTAGCTGTAATCCTCTTCCAAACTGTCACCAGCTACAAATAGGGCCTCCCTTTCATTCCAGGGTTTTAGCAAATTGATATGATAAATTTCGGTTTTATTTCGGCGATCGGGTTGTCTAATTTCATAATTTACTTTACCAATTTCCCGAACCACCTCATATGGCCCCTGCCACTTAGCATACAACTCAGATTCCAATGTGGGAAGTAGCAACAGTACTTTATCACCTGACCGTAAAGTCTGAATACGTGCTTGTTTATTGTACTGTTGCTCCTGGCGATGCTGAGCTAGTTTTAGGTTCTCCTGTGCCAAACGACCAACCAATGCTAGGCGGACTCTTAACATAATTACATATTTGACTATATTTTTAGAAGTTTTTGTTTGCTCCTCCCACCCTTCTTTCACAAGATCAAGGATACCTCGTGGTTGCCTCCCATACAGCAGCTCAAAGGGAGAAAACCCAGTCGAACTCTGAGGCACCTCTCTCACTGCAAACATTAGGTAAGGGAGGAGTTTAGCCCAATGTTTTTGCTCTTGGTTGACAAACCGCTTCAGCATCTGTTTCAAGATCTGATTAAAATGTTCCACCAAACCGTCCGTCTGTGGGTGATAAACGGAGGTTCGGATCGACTTAATTTGCAACAATTTGTATAATTCTTTCAAACATTGTGACATGAAGTTCATTCTGTGATCAGTGAGGATTTCTTTTGGAATCCCTACTCTCAATATAATGGTTACTAACTCTTTAGCAATGGCTGTGGCACTAGTGAATCTCAATGGTACTGCCTCTGGATATCTGGTCGCATAGTCCACCACTACCAAAATGTGCGTATATCCAGAGTCAGACTGGCGCAATGGACCCACTATGTCCATAACAATGTGCTCAAAGGCAACTGAGATTAGGGGCAGTGGGACCAGCGGGGCCGGGCGAACCCGCCCCGGTGCTACTTGCTGGCATTCCGGGCATTCCGCTACATACCTCGCCACCTCACCAAAAACTCCCATCTAAAAAAATCAAGCCAATATTCGTTCCCGAGTCTTATCGATACCTAAATTGCCCGAACAGGGTACATCGTGAGCCAACCGCATGATCTCACGTCGAAAAGACTGGGGAACGAGTAGTTGTGTTACAATCTGACTTGTGCTCGTGGCTTGGGATACTCTATATAGTAAGTGCCCTACAATAATGTGGTGGGGATATGTAAGCGGCCGGCTATCCTCTACATCCTTCCCCTCGATAGACCGAACCTGCCCCCAGATCTGTGCCAGCGAAGGATCGTTCTTTTGCTCCAACGCTAGGTCCACATCTCGGTCCCAGAATTTCGGGATATCCAGCGGAGTTAAAGTAGCTTCAGCACTGGGGGCCTCAGTAACCTGCCCCCGCAGGTCACACTGGGTCCCAACCCCCTTTCCCTTACATTTGACAGATCCTGAGGCTTCTTCCACCAAACCCCAGCCTTGTTTCATTAATGTTCCTTCCCATTTTTCAACCCTTTGCTCTCTTTTAGTTTTTTTGGGGCGAAATCGGAAGAAATCAGTGTGCAGCGGGAAAATATTCCCAATAGTCTCCCCCGCTGCTCCCATGGTCTTACCGGAGACTGGCTTTACCGTTTTGTTAATCATGCTGTCAATGCGGCCAGTCTCGACCTAAAATAACTGGATATGGCAGCTTCTCTGCCACAGCCACGATTACGCGGCGGGCATGACATCCAACTATCAAATCTAATTTGGTGTAGTTCTTGTTATCCCCATGAATACAGGAAATGACCACGACCCCTTGTGACCACCAAGGTACCCCCTTCAATAGAGCTCGCCTAATCAAAGTCTGCCCACATCCTGAGTCCACTAAGGCGTGGGTGCTCACTTCACCAACCCGTACATTAACAACACAAGGCTCCTCCCAATCATTACCCCTGGACTTACCTGGTGCTGTCAGGACATAGTGGGTGGTCACCCCACATTCCATGCCCGCCGGACAGTTCCGCGTCAGGTGATCGATCTCCTGGCACGGGTAACAGGTGGGTCGAAAGGGTGCCCACGGAGCCTGCATGTCCTGTTGCCGCGGAGGGGTACTCTGCTCTTACCCTGCTGGGGGTCGCCCTCGCTCTCCATTGTGTTGGAGGGAGGCCGCCCATGATGCTGCAGTGCTGGTTCGTGCCGCAGCTTATCCTTGGTACGGATGGTGCTGGTTCAGTTGCCAGTCCTCCCCCCCGATTGGCCTGCAGAAACATGGCGTGCATCCGCTCCATCATGGTCGCCATTCCTTCCTGATGTCTGTAATCCTGTGCCTCCAATATCGCTCCTAACGCAGCGGCGTCCATCCTGAATCCCTCTTCTGAACACCAACTGTGACAGGATGAATGGTGCAGTGCAAAAGATGTGGAATGTCCAGACTGTTGTCTCCCAAAGAATAATCCTTTTTAATGATCAACACAAATATCACAAAAGTAATCCAAATGAAAAATAATAATATACCCCGCTACCAACGACGGTATTAGGGTAAAACAGCAACAAGTCCCGACTCAAAAAAGGTAAACAAAAGACACTCCTTAAACCACAATCCTCATGAAACTGTGCTCTTCTCCTTCGGGGATCGTGGTGCGTGCGCTGTGCTGTGTTGTGCTCTGTGGTGAGGGCGTGCTCTGGGGTACGTGCTGACTCCGCGGCTACAGCCTCCCGTCCTCCTGCTCCTCTACGAGAAAACACAAACAAACACGTAATAAAAATAGAAAACAAAACACCTGACGTAGCTGCTTCCCCTTTGTACCCAGAAAACTTCTCCCTGCAGTCAACGCGTCGCCGTGGTTTCTCCAATAGAGGGCTGCCCCACAGCTGACTGCAATGGAATTGCCCTGAGTACTTGCAGCTACGCACCCCTCCTAATATGGTTACCTTCCAGTTTCCACCTACCACCGAGGTGGCAGATCTAGGAGGCAGCATACCTTCCCCCTTACACAGCACCCTTTCTAGTTGGGAGGGAGATTTACAGCATCAATCCTTTCTCTCTCTATCACAGAGCAATACCACATTTTACTTTTCATTTGTATGTGCTTTGGGCGTCTTGCCACAAGAGAGATAAGGAGTCAGAAAAAGACTGGCTCAGTAACTATGTCTAGCTACACTGATAAGCAAGCCTGCTAGAGGACTGAATTTGACTCCTTAGAATTCCATGTGCAGTGGAGCAGATAATTTAGTGTGGTTATTGTGAGCAATGAGAGAAATTGTTTTGCCAACAGAGAAACAAATGCATCCTATGGTGATTTATAAAAGGGAAGCAGCACTCAGTACAGATTTTGTGAATTTCATAACCCTAAAATGGGAAACAAATCACTGTTATGAGCAGGTGTCTGACTTTTTTCCATTACAGAAAAAGAAGGAATTCTGATAAACACCCATAAAAGATAAGAATCTTTAGAACTACCTTCTGAGTACAGACACAGGCACAGGCACAGACACAGACACAGGCACAGGAACAGGCATAGACACAGGCTCAGGAACAGGCACAGGCACAGGCACAAGCACACAGGCACAGGCACAAGCATACAGGCACCGGCACAGACACAGGCACAGGCACAGGCACACAGGCACAGGCACAGACACAGGCACAGGCTCAGGAACAGGCACAGACACAGGCACAAGGCCCAGCAGGTCTACTTTGGATTCTGCCACGAGGGTTGCAAACTGATATTTTATACTATGATCACAATATTGGGGGCATAGGCTTTGAAAAAAAAAAACAAGACAGAATTAAGCAGACATTCTGATGGTTATAAAGGGGTGAATTACCCCATTTGAGGTCAAAGTGAAAGATGTTAACAAAGAGTACATACTGCACTTGATTTTCTTCCAGGTTGGTTCTGAAATTAATGAGATTCTGATGGAGATTCAAGCGTTGAGAACCAGGACCTTGGCAGAGACAACAATGCTGGCAACAGGGAGCAGGAACAGTCCGCTGATCATACAGAACTTTTCACTCACACACAGTGAGATTTACAGGTCCCAATATTGCAATAATTCAGGACAATCGTGTACCATATTCAAATAATGTTAAGCATGCCTGTTTATATGCACCTTAGAATGACTTGCCCTCACTGGTGGAATGTAGGATGTATTTCAATGACGGGCAAGACCTGGGTCATAACCTAGGCAACCTAAGGCAGAGATGCATCTCCATTAGTGTTGTAGATACCCTGTGTGTATTGCACAGGAGTATACGTGTAGTCTAGCAACAAGACAAGATAACGACTGCAGGTGATCTGAGCTAATTGCAAGGAGCAATGGGCCTTCAAGGTCACAGAGGAAGTTGCTGAGTTGGTTGGCTATACATGGTGGGGTGCAGCAGAACAGAGTTCGGAACAACGAAACTCCTAAAGGTTAATAATGAACAACCATATAAACATTTTGTAATGCAAAAATGCAAATATCTGAAGCACAAGTGGTAAACTATGCATACAAAGGCAATACAAAATTAAGGGCAATACAAAACCAATTACATTACAACTCAACATTCTGTGTATGTTAACAACTGTGATAAGTTTGATTTTGATGTCGCTGACAAAGTTTGCCATCCATACTTGCAAAAAAAGATCGTCCAGATGTGTATCACAGAGTTCTTCGTTGGAAACAATTTGCAGTAATGTAGCCTACCTGTACTGTACATTTCTGTACTTGCATTACTTTTTATTACATTCATAGGTTTAACTACATTTTTTTATTAGTGTAATGATTATAATAAAGATTTTTAACCACATTACACGCTTTTGTTTACTGTACTGGTGATTGGGGACATTTTGACTGTCAGGTTATAGTGTAGGTGTTTATACCTTCCATTGCTTACTGCGGGTGAATCACATAACACAAAGACGCCTGTGGACATTACCTTGTCCACTAATAATATGTCTTCTTAACTTGCCCATTTAGCCAAACTAAAGCTCCTGCAGGGAAGTTGTGGACGATCTGGGCTGCTTTCCGTTGGGTCCTATTTGCAACACTGGTTGGCTTTCTGATACTGGTCCAGTGGGTGGTGTAGAGGTAAATCAGGAATCAACAGCACTAATTATGAACAATTACATGTGCCTTGTGAACGATGGCAAGCTTGACTTAATTCCAGTCATCGATTTCCTTAAAAATGAACAGTTCATAGTTTACTGTGTATTTGTAAAAAAAATAATACAAAAAAAAAAAGTCATACATTTTGAAAATCAAACATTTTCCATTTAGGGCAGCAGTGTGGAGTAGTGGTTAGGGCTCTGGACTCTTGACCGGAGGGTTGCTGGTTCAATTCCAGGTGGGGGGACACTGTTGCTGTACCCTTGAGCAAGGTACTTTACCTAGACTGCTCCAGTAAAAACCCAAATGAATAAATGGGTAATTTTATGTAAAAATAATGTGATATCTTGTAACAATTGTAAGTCACTCTGGATAAGGGCATCTGCTAAGAAAATAATAATAATTTCTCTGGTTTTGCCAAACACTAAAAGGCTACGCACACCGGATGTGAATGAAGCGAGCGAGCGAATAAAAAATAATTAAACTTACTGATTTAAATGGAACAATGCACACCGCAGCCGTAGCGAGTGGTGCGAAAGAAGTGGAAAATAAAATGGACATCAATGAAAATGTAATTATTACAGTCCAAAAACATGATATTCTTTATGATGCCAGTGTCAGTGGCTATAAAGACAAGAAAAAGATGGATGGCATATGGCAAGAAAAAGCAGACCAACTAAATATAGATGGTATGTCTTGTTTAAATATCTTTCGCCACCTAGTGACAAGGAGGGCCAAAACTGGAATTTTTGTTTTTTGTTTTTAATAATGTTGACCAATAGGTTGATAACCACATTCACACAATAATTGAAAAGATGTTATGAAAAATAACTGAAAAGATATTATTAAAATTGAAAATCAATAAACGTATATATTTATATTAAACTACTTTCCTCAGTACAAAGGAGGCTGAACAATTGTTTTTTTTTTTGGGGGGGGGGGGGGATCTACACCACTTAAATCTTATTTTGCCATGGGCATTGTCCTTCTGCACTATTAAAATATGCAGAGAACTTTTCTCTCACTTCGCATGCCTCTCGAGATTCCGAGTTTGGTCACATCTCTGAGTTTTGTTTCTGGGTTTTCTGCACTTCTGTCGACATGCACGGCAATATCATTGTCAAGCTGCGAGGTCTGCATAACATAGTTATGTAGAATGCAAGTGGCCTTAACAATCTGGTCAACGAGGTCAGGGTGGAGATTGATCCTCTTTGGTATACCCTCCAGCATGCAGCTAGTATACCAAAAGCATTTTCAGACGTACGTCTAGCCCATGATAGACGGTAGTTATATAGCCTTTTCTCCCTCGGTAGATTCCTGCCAGGGTATGGCCTCATTAGACTGGCCCCAAGTGGGGTGCTCCAGGTAACAGGAGGGATGTGCAAGATTTTATTGTCGATAGCACGAACCAGAACTGATCTTGAGAAAACGCCTCCATCGCTGTTCCTGCCATATGATCCCACATTAATAATGCAAAATTTATATTCTGCCTCTACAGGAGCAAGTAGAATAATTGAAAACTTGTCAGCAATCTCCTTCCAGTCATCTTCAGTAGGTATGGGCATGTATATGTCTTGCAGAACATTCCACATTGCATTGCATGTTTCCAAGACAATCTTCCCCACTGTTGTGTGTCCTACTCTATAACTGAAGGAGATGGTCTGAAATGAATCACTGGTAGCTAAAAACCTAAAACGATGTAATAATTATTATTATTTCAGTTGTTGACTGCAAACTGTGTTGGAAGGGCTTATGGGATACATTTGTCCAATACAGATGCTAAGTGCTACATCAAAAGATTGGGCAGGCAGCCAAGTCAACAAAAACTTGGAAATACATGAGCATTATGCACTTTCTCGTGCCACTGCTGAATGACAGAGGGTATTTACAGTGTATATGTATAATGTGTGCTTTACATTTTATGTGTTTATTTAGCAGCAAGTTACAATAAAGTTCATATCTGAATTTATTATATAACTTGAATTATTTTGTATATGCTCTTATATTTTGTTACTACTGATAAGCAAATTAATAATAATAATAATAATAATAATAATAATAATAATAATAATAATAATAATAATAATAATAATAATAATAAAGCCAGATAACATATTTCTTTTTGTTCAGAACTTCAACAAATCTGTCCCCACTTCTTGCAAATCCTTCTATGAGCACAGCCAGAAGTGCAGGGGACCCTGCAGCACTGTCTGCCCTTAAACCAGCAGCATGGCCTCCCTTGGGCAAGAGGATGAAACTAGATACAGAAACTACTGACCCAGTGCAGGAGGAGATTCTGAAATGATTAAGAAAGGAGAAGAGAGAGGAAAAGGATGAATCTGAGCTAATTGCGGCTAGCATCTCTGTGCAGAATGACACCGCAACAGCAGCAGAGCTGAGGATCAAACAGCCACAAAATCAGTACAGTCAAAATCCGTACATGCATGACCTGCAATCATTTACAAATTTATAAAATCTAAATTAGCCTATAATTTAGGTTGGTGCAATGTTCTTCCTAATGTATATATTTTAAAAGTGTTGCTTTTTTCAAATATGGGGAGTTATTGCCTAATTTATCAGTTAATAAGTGTTCATGTTGTGTTTATTGTTATTTATTTATTCCCGTAATAAACATGATTATGATTTCCATTACACGAGAGTAGATGTTAAAACTTCATGCTGATTTGAATTCGGCTATCGCTAAGATAAGCACCAACTAAGACGTAGCTTTACAGTAAACTAATGAGATCTATCTGTGTCTCCATCCATTTGCGTTCACTTCCATATGATGATGTAGATATCCTTCTGTCTGGTGTTGATGGCTGAAGTGTAATGCTGGCTCCAGGGATCAGCTTATTGCCTCCCTAGCACATCAGCACACACAACGGCTGCGAAGGACAGCCTTTGCATCCTCCACAGCTTTCTTTGCCGCCCACTTTCTTCCAGTTTTCAACACAGGTGCTGCTTCCCTTACGCATTTGTCGCATGATCATTTCCAGTAATTTCCAGACTGACCTTGGCGCACTTAAACTCCTCGGTTAGAGCGGAGACTGGTAGCTGCAGTATTCCTTTACCATAAAGTCCCACTCTGCTGAGGTAGCGTGGAACTCCCAACCATTTCCTGATGTATGAACTGATTAAAGCTTCCAGCTTCTCTATTGTTGTCAAAGAAACCTCGTACACAGTCAGTGGCCACAGCAACCTCGGCAGTAGACCAAATTGAAAGCACCAGAGTTTTAGTTTGCCTGGTAAAGCGCTGCTGTCTATGCTCTTCAACCCTTCCACTGCTTGTTGTCTAACTTCTCCCACACGAACTGTGTCCTTTAGATCCCCGGCGTACCATCTCCCAAGACTCTTCACTGGCTTCTCAGACACTGTTGATATTGCCTCACCATTAATGAAGAATGTTTTATCTACTACTTTACCTTTAATTATAGAGATGCTCCTTGATTTAGTGGGCTTGAATTGCATTCGTACACATTCAATGTTATTGGTTAATTTGCCCAATAATTGATTAGTGCAGGCTACTGTTGTAGTCATGGTTGTCATGTCATCCATGTATGCTCGAATTGGTGGAAGTCGCATTCCAGAAGCCAAGCGCTCTCCTCCCACTACCCATTTTGATGCCCTAATGATTACTTCCATTACCATGGTAAAAGCCAGTGGAGAAATGGTGCATCCTGCCATTATTCCAACCTCTAGGCATTGCCATGTAGTGCTGAATTCTGAAGTTGAAAAACTAAATTGTGAATCTTCAAAGTAGGCTTTCACTAAATTTGTTATTGTCATCGGTACACTGAAAAAATCAAATGCTGCCCAAAGAAGTTCATGTGGCACTGAACCATATGCATTAACCATATCCAGGAATGTCACATGGAGCTCCTTCCTCTTCTTTTTAGCTGATTGAATTTGTTGCCAGATCACACTGATGTGTTCTAAGCATCCTGGGAAACCTGGAATGCCCGCTTTTTGTATTGAAGTGTCAATGAAGCAGTTCTTTCATAGGTAAGTTGACAATCTTTGAGCAATAATGCTGAAGAAAATCTTGCCTTCTACGTTTAATAGGGAAATAGGGCGAAACTGACTGATGCTTGTAGAATCTTTTCTTTAGCTATAAAGACTCCACTTGCTTGGCGCCATGCTCTTGGTACAACCTGTTTTTCCCATGCCACTTTCATCAATTTCCACAGGATTCGTAGAACTCCTGAATCACTATTGTACACTCTGTACGGAACTCCATTAGGCCCTGGAGATGATGAAGCCCTTGCTTTTTTTGTAATTTTAATTCTTGTTTTCCTTTCGTGCCAGTGTATACATAAAACCTCATTCAGGTAAGTGCATATTGAGAAAAGGGGTTTCAGGGAGCGATGTAATTTAACGTACTGTTATTGGACCATTTTGTTCTTAAAATATTATACTGATATACTGACCTAAGGCATATAGCTAATCTTTGAGCTGGTCTTATGGCTTCTCTGTAAATGGTTGTTTGCTTGGAGATGTGAGGCCCCAGTACCTGAAGTAAACCCCTGAACTGCAGCTCTTTAACAAGCTGATGGTATTCTCAGAATTATTTCCTTTTCTTTATGGTGTTATAACCCATACTCTCTTCCTTTGTAATTTATTTTGTCTCCACAAAAGTAGCAAAATAAGAAGGTCTTTCTTTTCCATGACTATCTATAGTTGTCGTTTTCTTCAATTTAAGTTCACGTGCGCCGTTCACATCGTTCGCTTCACTCCCGGTGTGCTTTACTTATTTGCCTTAAATTCGCTCGCTCGCTTCATTCGCGTGCATAACCCCTAAGATCATTGGTTCTAATCATATTGTGAGAGCATTGAAAACAGGTGAGTCTGGTATTCCTGGATCTTGACTTGGAGATGTCCCACAATCCTCTGTTCTATTGTGTAACAATGAAGGATGTAAAGATGGACTGACCGAAAATATCATTGTAGTATACTTCACCTTTCTTTGCCTTGCTGCAAGTAATAATGTGACGGGCTGGAGTATATTAAGTAATCGAAGGTTATAACCATACTACACCAAACTGTTATGCTCTAGAAATCCAGCACACAGGTTCTTTAATTCAGGGAAGTAGTCCTAGTTTACCCACCATGGCAACAAAACAACCAAGGCAAAAAAGCAGCAATTTGTTTGAATTTATTTCAGGTAAAGCCAGTTATACAAAATAGACAATTCCTCTTTTTCAGAAAAAAAAATATAACAAATTCTAGAAACTAACTAAAAACTGGAATGGTTACTATAATGTGAATTAATGCTTGTGCTTTTCCTTTCAGCTGTGACTGTTTTGTGAGATTGAGAAGAGCACCACTTACCGAATTATTAAGCTGTATGTTGGACAAGAGGGCTTCCTACATATGTTTAAGAAGTCCATAATTCCTGCCAAGGTCCTCTGTATTTATTGGTGGTTATTTTGCTAGTTTATGATCGTGTGTATTTATCCTATGTTTAAATGGGCTAGTTTTAATGGGTGATTATCTTTAGGCCCTGGTTCTCCGAGATTTAGAGAATAACAGCTATGCCAAAATGTTTGGCATTTTAGGATTGAGAAATAAATAATAATAATAATAATAATAATAATAATAATAATAATAATAATAATAATAATAATGAACTATATGAACATAATTTAGATCTATGATTTACCATCATGTAATCAAATACAGTACACGATATCACAAAAGTCTACCAGAAGCCATAACAGTAGTACAGTATTTCATGTATTTCGAAATGTCACTTTTTTTGTCAGTTTTTCACTACAAAAGAATGTCATGGTATGTGTCTTCAAAGATGCCAGAATCAGTGAAGTTGCAGTTGTGTCAGTTATTTCATTTGTACTAGTTATTAAATATGGTCAATTGTCATTGCAGTTATACTAGTAGTTATTTTAGCCTGACTTAAACTGGCTTGTATTTATTTTTTTCTTTTTGTACAATTCATACCTTACCGAAATGATCTAACACTGCAAACACTTTTTCCTGATGTTATGCCTCAAGTTTTCTTTTGAAAAAGTCGAGTGGCTTATCCTTCAGTCCAAGATGAGGTGTATGTGCAGTTCCAACACAGGTAAATCCAATTTTTGTCACTCTTGAACACAAAATTGCCTGTGATTGCTTATTAAACGCTGTTTTCCAGACTAAATAAGTAAACTAAAAACATACAAAAAATACAACAAATGTGCGAGTTTGTAGACTTTTTTTGTATTTTTACTATACTTACTGTATTATTGGCACACTCCCTGCACCCCCTATAAAGTTTAATATGCCCCACCCCATTGAGAACTGCTGGTTTATTAAAATTCTATATATAATTTATTTGATACAGTCTACTAAATGTGGATTCAACTGTTCATTTGAGTTACCATATTGTTCTAAATTGCTTGGTAATCTAATGTATTTGATGATCACATTTCCAGAGGATCTATGACCACTAGTGTATTGTTTGAATGTGTGACATACCTTAATTAATATACTTTGTATAGATCAAAGCAGCACTGTATTTTATCTTGTGAGACAACTGTTAATAGGAAATTGCTGAAAGCAACTGCTTGATTTTTGCCATTACTTACATTTGCAAATATTTTGGATCCATCTTAATTACTGACATTTTTTTCTGTTGTCTCCTGTTGGTTTTGCTCATATTGTTGTTATCTGACCCTTTTAACACACTTTTTAAATTACTTTTTTTTTTTGTACTGTCTCTCGTGCACTAGAGCAGACATTTTGGAAAGTTGTGAGGATGTTAACAATGAAAAGAAAAATTACAGGTATGTTATTTAAACAGTTGTATCAGCATGTGGGGACATACAACGCTATATTTTTTTGAACCCCGCTACTTGCTCTTTAAGGGGAGTTATTACAGTATATTTAAGCCCATCTACACATGCCATAAATATGCTATTTTTGGTTAAACACCCATGCACAGCAAAGACATTTCATTTTTTCATGCTTTAAATGGTCACACAAGATATGTCATGCTTTTGTTTTTTTCCCTTTTGTCTATATTTTTGGCAAAAGGCAAACCAGTCTGTGTTTTTCATTAAATTGGGTTAGTGTTTCTGGGATTGCACAAGAACTATGCGTTTACTTGTTATTGTTTAAGGAGTCTTGTGACAGAAGTACAATGAGTTTTGGTTGTAAATCTTCCTCCCGACCTGTGAGGGCGCTAAGCAGCGAAAGTAGAAGTCTTTGGACGGGCTGGCATGACGGTTCTTTCCTAGGGCTGGGAAGTCGGTCAGTCTGGAAGGCGGCAAGACTTCGTTGCAGGAATGTATTGACCCGGAAGGGCAACGACGTAGCAGCTGCAGATAGTAGAGACAGCTGCACTCGTTTACCAAGGGGCCATGATTGATAGCATAAAGGGGACGGAGAATCGCAATCTACTCCTTCACTTGGTTTTGAGCAAGAGCGAAACTGGAAGGACCGGGAGAAACCCAAAAATATTAAAAGGATTTGTGAGTGTTTTGTTTGTTTGTTGCTGTTAGTAATTGTTTTTTGTTTTGTAAATCACTAGACGGCTAACATGTACCCAGAGCTGTCGCCTTGGGCCAGCACTACCCAGAACAACACTACACCACAGTCACTGTATAATTGTTATCACGCACCACGAGCACTACTGCACGCACCAAGGACTGGTGACCGTGTTAGTATATTGTGGGACAGATATTCATGTTTATTATTTGGGACTGTAACCCTGTTGTTATTTACCCAGTGCACTACACATTGTTGTGTATTGCCGGGGATTATTATTTGGGCACCAGACCTGGATACAATTAAAAACTGTTTCAAACTGAATTATAACTCTCTGTGTTTCATTACTGCACTGCATCACCCCTGCACCTGCACGTACCACTTACCACTTTGCCACAAGTCTATAAAAAATATGTCTTGTTTTCACATTTTTAACCCTTTGCGGTCCATTTATTCAGCCCCATTTTTTCCGCCTTCTCTCGGCTCTTATCGGTCTCACTCGGCCATTGAATGGTTTTCTCGGCTTTTTCCGGAGAAAAAACGACTAGAGACCTGTTTTTTGCGTCTTTTTGACGATGTCGGACAGGGTCCGACACTGGACCGGAAAAGGAAAATTGTGATGTCGGACCAGGTCCGACATAGGACCGCAAAGGGTTAAATACTACAATATACAATTGCAGACTTACTTAAACAAACAAAATATTTTATACCAGAATGTGACCGAGCCGCTGTTGAGTGGCGTGTGTGGTGTCGTCACGGACCAGGAAGTACCAGAAACAAAACAGTGGATGGACGGGTGAAGCTGAACGCTACGGCGCTCAGCATATTTATTAAATAATAAACAAAATATTTAAACAAACAACAAAACAACAAACAAAAAGGCGCGTTGGCCAAACAAATAAACAAATAAGCATGCTGGTTTTACCACCAGCACGATACTTAGCAGTTGTTTTTAATTTGTTTTTCTCTCTCCTCGCTCTCCCCGCTCCCCGTACTCTCCTCTGTACACTCTCCCCCTTAGCGTGGACAGCTGGAGGCTTTTATATTCTGGCCGAGGGGTTAACTAGCTGTTAATTATCTTATTACCCCTCGGAAACAGTCTGCACGAGTTTAGTGAGTATGTGTGACTGTCAGCTAGTTAAATAATCAGTAGCTGATCAGCCACGCATCCTCACGAGGTTTTTAAAATATAAATACAAAACAATAACAAATATGCGGCGCTTTGACCTGCGCCACAAACAAAAATACAAATAATAATACAAATATATATATATAGGGGCGGGACACTCCGCCACACAGAATTTTTAAAAAAAATGGTTGAAAAGGAAAGTACTTCTCCTTATTGCTGACCAGTTGATCTTTAGGCACACTTTTAACATGGCTGCATTTGTGTTTTGTATGTTTATACCACGTGGATCAGGATGGAAGTTCAAAGGTTCTTGAAGAAAATTGGAATCGTCAGCATCTTCAAGCTCTATGTCACCAGCTGTCTCTAAACAAACTTTAGGAAGAATACAGCATGCTTTTACAGCATGTTGGAAACTGAGCTCATATGTATTGCCTTCAGTATCTGAAACCGATTCTTGAGGAAACTGAAATTTCTTTCAATTACCATCCTGGATGATGCCAGCTTCCTGTTGTACTGCATCTGTAGATGTGTTAAATGGTTATTATCATTAAAGGGAGTCTGTGAAAGAGGGTAATAGCATCCCCAGTGAAATGAAGATCCCCCAATAGAAGGTATCAGGGCCGGCGTCAGTGCCCGGGGCACCAGCACCAGAGAGGTGCCCACACACATACAGAAGGGAAATTGCAAATATGAGTAAATGTACTATTTTTGTGCCAGCTATTCTACTCAAGCAGCCTTTAGGGCTAGAAATGTTTAGTTTTCACTAAACTGTATGTGTGCAGTGCAATAACATTTTCAGATCTCCCCTTTTTTCTTTTCTCTTCTCCTGCTTGCATCCTGTTCCCTTAGTCCCACCTCTTCTCACTCCCAATTGGCTTCCATCCTCCCCAGGTCTTCGTAAAGCCGAAAGCTATTGGCTGATCTTGACATACAATTATACAAATGTGCCAATTAAAGACATTCTATAATTGGCACATTTTTTACTTTCTGTTAGGTTATGAGACTCTCCCTACTGAAGTGGCCATATTTAAATAGTTATAGTAATTGATAGACGATCCCCGAGTCTACCTACAAGGGGTCATGACCTGGGTCAAGGCCAGCACAAGATGGCTTAGTTTGTTTTGGTTAGTAACTTTTCTGGCTTGTAAAATAAACGCTATTGTTGTTTTCTTAAACATTATCCAACAATCAAGACTTTCATTTGACAAGCGTTTTGTTGAGCCTCATCATTAAAACGTCTATTATTATCATAACGCCTAAATGCCTGTTATAATTATACGATTTTAAACCGTAAGAAATGAAACCTGCAGAACCTCTGGAACCTCCAAATAAAAAGAAACACAAATCCAGATGTCAAAAATGGAAGGAAAAGACTACAAAAAAAGAACATCTAAAAATACTGCATTTAGTAAACTGTCAAATTTCTATGTACATTTTAAAATGATTATTTCTGTAAAGTGTACTATCAACTATTAATTGTTTTATTTGTTGTTTTTAAAAGAGCCTCCCTCCAAATACCAGGCACAGGGTCACGACCCTTCTTTAGAAAAGCACCGGCACACTCAATTAAAACACTTTGATACAAATATGTGCCTAAATGAGGGTGTTCCAAAGGCTGAGCAGCAACAGAGACCAAGGACCAAAGCTTCAGGTACTTCGATATGTGGAAAGATTATTTTAACCTGGGGGCTGTGGTACGGGACCCGCAGCAGAACCATGGATGTACCCTGGCTCTGGGTGGTGACATGGTCCCTTGTTTCCCCACATCCACCTCAATCTTCCAGCATGGCAACAGAGAGAGAGAGAGCAGGACGGAGAGCTACTGTAACTTCTCTAAGAAGAACAGCGAGACTGTGCAGCTCCACTCCTCTCACTGCCTCAGGACAGACAATGGAAAGCTCTGCTGCCCTGTCTTGAGGAGATATGTCTGTGTGGTCCAGTGGTTAAAGAAAAGGGCTTGTAACCAGGGGGGTCGCCGGTTCAAATCCCACCTCAGCAAGTTGACCCTGAGCAAGTTTTTTAACCTCGTTGTGCTCCGTCTTTTGGGTGAGACGTAATTGTAAGTGACTCTGCAGCTGATGCATAGTTCACACACCCTAGTCTCTGTAAGTCGCCTTGGATAAAGGCGCCTGCTAAATAAACAAATAATAATTCTGCAAGGCCATCTACTGCCCTCGCCACCAGGGGCAAGCACCAAGGACAGTCCCCTGACAAAGGGTCGCACTGCAACCGAACCAGAATGAAACACTGAGCCCAGCATGGTGGAAATACAGCCTTAATGGGGAGTCATCTCTGTACATAACAAGAATGCTTTCCTGTTTCATTTTCTTTGAATTTAAGGCTTCTGGACTTTGGATTTGCTTTAGAAGAAGTGATTGGCTGTGTTTGTTCCTGTTTGGGCTCTATTTTAGGAACCTTACTTTTTAATATCTATATGCTGCCACTTGGACAGATCATACGTGTGAGTTTTCACTCATATGCAGATGACACACAATTATATTTTAAGACTACAGCTGATACAAATGTGGCCATTTTGGCTCTTGATAATTGTCTGACTGAGATTAAAACTTGGATGCGGCAAAACTTCCTACAATTAAATAGCGATAAAACCGAAGTAATGCTACTTGGCTCTCCTCGACAACTTAGAAATTTAGACTCTTTTAGTTAAATCCAGCTCTGTAGTTAGGAATCTTGGTGTGGTCTTTGACCCTAGCCTTACCTTCGAGTCACACATCCGCAATGTCACCAAGGTATCCTTTTTTCACCTTCGTAACATTGCTTGTCTGTGTCATATGCTCTCTGTGCCTGATGCCGAAAGGCTAGTTCATGCCTTGGTTTCTTCCCGGCTCGATTATTGCAATGCATTGTTTGCAGGTGTCTCCAAGGCTGCTATTAGCAGACTACAATATATTCAGAACTCCGCTGCTTGCATTTTAACTGGCACTAAACTGGGTGCCCATATTACACCGGTTCTTGCTTCTTTGCACTGGTTGCCAGTTGAGAGCAGGATTGATTTTAAAATACTGTTATTAACCTATAAGGCTGTGAACGGTTTAGCTCCATGTTACATTGCTGAATTTCTTAGACGTTACACATCCGTACGTAATCTACGTTCTTCATCCTCGGGTTTATTGGCAATACCCAAAACTAAGCTTCGCTCCATGGGCAATAGGGCTTTTTGCCGCTATCGCCCAAACTTTGGAACGACCTTCCTCAATTTATCAGGGATGCTAAGACCGTTGATGCTTTTAAAAACGTTAAAGACACACTTTTACAATCACGCATTTTTATCATGATTTGGTTTTTGATTTGTGTAATTTCTTTTTATATTATGTATACTCTTAATGTGCTGTATGTACAGTATATACGGTTCTCTGTGTTTTTTGTGTTTATACAGCACTTTGAGATGTGTGCATTTAGGCACTTTATAAAAAAAGATTATTATTATTATTATTATTATTATTATTATTATTATTATTATTATTAATAAAAATAATTTTATAGCAAGTTGTTCATGTTTTAAAATAAAAAGTTTCTCTTTTCATAATGTTGGTGGTGTTGTTTTTTTTAAATAATACACAGTTACACATTTTTAAAGTGTAGGCTGGATAAGCGTATTCAAAAATGTATTCAAAATCAGGGATTCAGAACGGAACCAGAACCAGAACGATAAATGAAAAAAAAAACAGAAACAAAAAACGAAACAAAATTAATTTATTACGTTCTGGAACAAAAACGATATTCAAGATTTGTCCCTTCCTTTTCAGCCTGTTCTCTCTGTCTCTCCATTGCTTTCAAACATAGCATACTTTGAAAAAAAAACTCTTCCCATGGTCTTACACCTCAGAGGTCAATGACAAGCATTACATCACAGCCAATTAATGAAATTCAACATTACATTTAGCTTGCTTTTTCGGAGCACTATATGTGTCTTAAGTTCAGGCTTCCACTTTGCATTCGGCTACATGCTGGAACAGTGTTTTGGATGAGCTGGAGCAGATGGATGGCAGAGACAGGGAGGCCGGCCACAAGGGAGTGCAGTAGTCAAGGAGGGACATTATTATTTATTATTATTATTTGTCCAAGTCAACTTACAGAGACTAGGGTGTGTGAACTATGCATCAGCTGCAGAGTCACTTACAATTACATCTCACCCAAAAGACGGAGCACAAGGAAGTTAAGTGACTTGCTCAGGGTCACACAATGAGTCAGTGGCTGAAGTGGGATTTGAGCTGGGCACCTCCTGGTTACAAGCCCTTTTCTTTAACCACTGGACCACACAGCCTCCTATTTTGCCTACATTACCAGGGCCTGAACTAGGAGCTCCATGGAGTAGTCAGTTAGGATGTGGGGGAATTCTGCATATGTTGCTGAGGAAGAAGCGATAGGGGTGTGCCAGAGTACAGTATAACAAATTTATTTTATTGCATTCTCAATCATTTAACGATTCATGATTTAATTGTTCAGTCTTAACCCACTAAGATTGTTTTCCAGTAGATGGCAGCACTGCAAACTTGATAAACCACTTCATTTTTCATGAGTTACTGAGCGGGAAAAAGTTGATAACCCACAATTTCAAAATGGAGTTGCCTTGGTGTTTTAAAATTCATTCTGATGAAAAAAGGGACAATTATATAATACACAAAGTGACTTTTCTGAATCAGAAGAAGACCAGGTGAAAGATCCCACTATACTGAGCACCATGAAGAGGAATCACGAGACTTATCAGTAGTTTCTTCAATTTTGTTTGAGGCTTATCAAGTTTTATCATTAAAACTGCACAAAAGCATTACATATTTCTAAACATACTTTTTGATTGACAGTCCCATTTAGGAATGCTAACGTTTTAAAGCACATTTTACACAAATTCATTTTCATATTTTTATTCATATTGTGTTTGTTTTCCTGTGATAAGGCTGTACTTCCGAACCGTGGCGATATCAGGTTTGTGATGAGAGCAGTGTGATTTTGGTAGATATTGCTACGGGTCTGACATCACAAATTAAAAATGAATTAGAGGGCAATTCTTGCCATTGTATATTTGAAATAAAGTATTACGTGTGTTTATTCACAGGCTGATTCTGAAATGGCTGGAAATTCACTTCCTCAAAAACGCAAAAGAAAAAACAAGACAACTAAAGCAAAAACCAGAAGAAACTTTGGAAAGGCGTGCAAGGCTTACAGAAGGACAAAAGGAAAACAACCAGCTGCTGCAGTTGGACCTGATTGCAAATGTATACGGAAATGTATACGGAAATGTTTTAATACAGAAAGGATGGCTACAATGCCCATTCAAAGTGAAGGTACAGTAAAAGTGCATGCATCAAAGATTCCTGCAGTGCTTGCTACCACATCACTCTCACTGTAGAAAATGTAGGAAGTGTGTAAGAAGGCTTTTGCTGGTATTCATGGGATAGTAAGAGGCAAAATTGATCATCTTGTATCAAAGAAGAAAGAAGGAAACACTGAAATTACTCCACGTGATCAAACAGGCCAACACAAAAATCGTGACTAAACTTCAAGTTCAAGAAGTTGAAGAATTCTTGAAAATAATGCCAACATATAAGAGGCACTACATTAGTCCAAAGAAAGGATGCTATGAATACTTTTGTATTGAGAAGAATATTGCAAAGCCAGTGTCCCTCAACAAGTCAAAAAAATCCTGCGTCTTTACAATGTAGGCTTTAAAACTCCCAAGACTGACACATGTAAAGTTTGTGACTCTCAACATCTGCAGATCTTGCAAGCTAAATGGGAGGGTAAGGATGCCTCTGAACTGGAGAGAAATCAGGAGCTTCATCACAGAAAAGCTGAGGGTGGGTGTGGCGGAGTGTCCCACCCCTTTGTTTATTTATTTATTATGATTTGTTTATTACGGCAAAAGTCGATTTTGTTATTTGTTATTTATATTTTAAAAACCTTGTGAGGATGCGTGGCTGATCAGCTACTGATTATTTAACTAGCTGACAGTCACGCATCCTTACTAAACTCGTGCAGATTGTGGCAGAGGGGTAATAAGATAATTAACAGCTAGTTAACCCCTCGGCCAGAGTATAAGAACCTGCAGCTGTCCGTGCTGCGGGAAGGAGTGAACAGAGGAGAGTACGGGGAGCGGAGAGAGCGAGGAAAATAAAATAAAACAACTGCTAAGTATCGTGCTGGGTTAAAACCAGCACGCTTATTTGTTTGGCCAACGCGCCTTTTTGTTTTGTGTTTTGTTATTTGTTTAAATCTTTTGTTTTGTTTTATGATTTAATAAATACGCTGAGCGCAGCAGCATTCAACTTCACCCGCCCATCCACTGTTTTGGTTCTGTTACTTCCTGGTCCGTGACGTCACCACACCTCACCACTGCAAGCCATCCTGCCACAGTGGGAGAGACAATCTGAAAAGAGTTAGAGAATTGTCTAAGGAGAAGCAAGCGGAAGAGCTTCATGCAATCACCTTTGACCTACAACACTCCCTCTACCAAAGCTTAACACTGGACCAGCGTTTTACAAGAGGAAGTTGTATGCATACAACTT
Organism: Acipenser ruthenus; assembly: GCF_902713425.1. Lineage (NCBI taxonomy): Eukaryota > Metazoa > Chordata > Actinopteri > Acipenseriformes > Acipenseridae > Acipenser > Acipenser ruthenus. The sequence continues at coordinate 29,142,852 of NC_081198.1, read as the reverse complement.
AGGAATCCATTGCCTGAACACTGAACAGGGATTCTGTTTTGTTTGGAATGAAGCAGAAGCTGGAAGAGGATCAGAAGAGATTCTCAGCTGCCTGTTCCAGTACCTCACTGCTAATGGTATCAAGGCCAATAAGCTGATTGCTGTATCTGACAACTGTGGTGGCCAAAACAAGAACTGGAACATTGTGTGCTTCTGGTTACATTTGCTGGCTCTTGGTCGCTTTCAGTCAATCTAACATCATTTTCCCCTTCCTGGTCATACAGTGCTCCCTTCTGATGAGGATTTTGGAATCATATGATAACAGTACGATATTAATGCTTTGTTTTTAATTGTTTTGTATATTGTTGTTTGTGATGTGCAGTACGAAATAAAACAAACAGTAATTCTAAGTGCATATGTATATTGCAGCTAAGGCATACGCAGTTAGACTATAAAAATGGGGAGCCAACTCGATATATCTGAATCTGCAGTACAGTGAGGGGCCATATAATGAGGGGTGGGTGTAGTTTAAAAATGAGCTTGATTACATAGACACCTAGTATGAAGGCAATTTGGTTTCAATATTAAGTGAAGCAGCCAGATGACAGGAAAGCTTTAATGTACCCTAAGTTTTATGACAACTTGAAAGGTGCTTACACTGTATTCTGTGTTCTTAGGGAAGTGACACCTTTGGCTAAACATTCCTTTCCCACAGTTTAAACTTCAAAGAAAATAGGCAAAAGGCTTACTGCTTTATTCTTCTCTCTTCCTCCCTTTTCAATTATAGTTTTATTGCCTTGTGAACATCTAAGGATATTTTGAAGTGGTGTTCTCTTGGAGATAGAGAAAAGTGGGCCACAAGTGATCAATAATATTATTGGTTGATAGCAGGCTTGTCAAACTTGCATCAGTATGTAATTGTCTTTTCTGATAGGTTAAGAAAAAGGGATGTCATAAAGGAAGCCTATATTAATTCAAACATTGTAGTGTCTTGTGGACTCCCTTCAACCTGGAGGGGAGTTCCCTGCACCATTACTATGTTAATAAAAAATATATTTGTTAAAGCTGCAACTAAGTTTTGGAATTACAATAAATTCATACTAACAGATGCACGGAGAAAAAAAAGAACATTAACACTTTGCGGTCCATTTATTCAGCGCGTGTCAAGTCCAATTTATTTTCACATGCACAGTTTATTTTAGACGCGCTGTTTAAAAGTATCTTTTTCACAGTATAACAGATTTAAAAGGCACTGCATATCAACAGGACACTCAGTGCTGCATCTCCAGCCCCGCCCCACCCCTTGTTCGCTGTATTTTTCACATATCTCTTCATAGTAGTGCATACCGATAAATCATTTCCTGATCACTCTTTTATCACCAAACTCCTCAATAATGCGATCCAAGTAATTATTTTATTACTATAACATCTAAAAAAAGCTCTGCAAATGTCCGTGATATTCTCTGAGCGCTCGATGCAGAAGCAGCAATCTTGTTTGTTTATGTTCGTGTTATCTCTATGGTGCCCGGGCTATCTGTATTCCTCAGATACGCCCCTTTTTTTCGGCTTCTCTCGGCTCCTATCAGTCTCACTCGGCCATTGAATGGTTTTCTTGGCTTTTTGCAGAGAAAAAACGACTAGAGACCTGTTTTTTACGTCTTTTTGATGATGTCGGACAGGGACCGACATTGGACCGGAAAGGGAAAATTGCAATGTCGGACCAGGTCCGACATAGAACCGCAAAGGGTTAACAAATGTTTAAATGTTTTACTTCTACAAATACCTTTTCCCTTGTCCGTAAACAGCTATTTTCTGGTAACATTAACCCTCTGTGCTTTGCTACCGCGGTCAAATATTAGCACTGTGTACTTTTCGAGCACTGGATGAAGGCATTCGTCACTCAAATGCATTGGTTCACCCAAATTAAGGAATGCTGTAGTCACAGCAGGAAAACTCTTCCAGGTACACCATGCTGTTTTCTTGCCTTTTCCATTGAAATACGAAACCGTATTACACCCACTGAAGGCATGGGAGGCTGGTAGAGCTCTCACGTTTTCTGGCCCGAGGAACATGTCGATCTCATGAGTCGGGATGTATCTCAGGTTGCTTGATACGCCAAACTCTATCCAAAGTTCTTCAAGGTCTAACTTGTTCTTCAAGGTCTAACTGCTAAACCACCGACACTGCTATTACCAAAACATCTGCAGCGACAGTGCACACCATTATCTTTCTGTGTCCTTCATGCACTACATTCTTGTGTCAGCCTCTTCATGATTGCAGGGCGACATGGTGGACGTATCTTCTCGGGATGGACTACAAATAGCTCTCACGCCGTGGTAGTGACTATTTGTTTTCCTTCTACACGTTTGTCGCTGTGACAGAGATCGAATGATTCTTGGTGTTAGATCTCCTTCCTGACCGAATAAACTGGACTGGATGGCCCGACAGTTCATTCCCAGGGTTAGGTGGAAGTCGACCATCTAGAAAGGGGACTGAGCTATGGTACACTACATCATTGGTCCAGAAGGTTAACGGTGTGGCATCCGCAGATTGGATGAGCAGGTGCGCTTGTTAACCAAGGGGTCATGGTTGACGCTATATAAAGGGTACGTAGAGAGGTGATCTGTTCCTTTGTGAATGGTTAAATTACGTAACCAGAATGAGAACTGGGGATATAAAATCGTGTGTGTTTTGTTTGTTTATTGTCGTGTCTGAATTCTACTTGTGTGTTATTATTTAGACGGCAAAACATGATCCAAGAGTTGTCGCTAAAGACCAGCACGAACCTGAACAACACTTCACTTTGTTTTCACTAAAGAACTGTATTTTCACTAGGGCACGCAGTGTGGACTGGTGTTTGTGTTTGCGTACGTGTTATGTGTGGGTGAATTGAAACGGGACTGTTATTATTTTGGGGCTGTATTGCTTCTCATTGACATTGTTATGATTTACTGTTGTTCGCCATCAGGCATTTGGATTACAAAATACAACCATTAAACAACACTGCACCTGGATTATAATTGTCTGTCTGTTTATTGATCACCTGCACCTGCACCCTGTTAACCACTTTGCCACATGTGGTGTCAGAACACGGGATGGATCACACATCACTTTCAGCGCTGGACAGCAGACGGGAGGTCGCGGAAAGACGGAGTGAGGAACGGTACACGGCACTGATCGAGAGGGTTAGGCTGGCGCTATTGTCCACAGCACCAGCAGGACCTGTGACGATGGCCCCAAAGGCAAGGGCGCAAAAGATGATGGCGGAGAATGACCCAGAGGCTTACCTGGTTGCTTTTGAGCGGCTGGCTACCACCGCGTCATGGCCCAAGGCAAGCCAGCTGGGACCCTGCCTGATCGGGGAGGCTCAGGCAGCCTACCAGGCCATGACTGACACCGAAGCCACTCAGTACGACTTGGTAAAGCAAGCCATTCTGTGCCGTTTGAACATCACGGGGGAAACACACCGTATACGGCTCTGGGAGTACTAGGGTTGTTGCACAAAAACTGTGTGATCACATGGTGCACTGGCTCAACCCCGCCCAGAAAACAAGCCTACAGATGGGAGAGGCTATTGTGGTTTATAAGTTTTGCCATGTGGTCGGCGCCGATACACAAGCATGGATACGGCGCCACAACACCAAAACACCATGGAAAGACAGTGAAATTCACAGAAGACTTCGAAGACTTCCTCGTTTCTGCCTATACTGGCCTACTCGCCACTCCAGCACAATGGAGCAGCCGAGTACCACCTCCTCTCTCCACTCCACCATCACCAGGACCAGGTGACCAGGACCAGACCTTCTAGACCGCCAAACCCAATGGGCAACCTTGCTTCCACTCCATGGAGACCAAGGTTCACGTAAAGCAGTATCCAGCAGTTTTACACAGCGATGGAGATTAGCTTTTCTGTACGTCCTGCAACGTTACTGTAGATCACTATCGAAAATCTTCTGTTGACAGGAATTTAGATTCAGGTATTCACCAAAAGAGAAAGGCGGAAATCCAGAGCAGTACCGTGACTGCTTTACTTACAAAGAAACAAAAAACAGTGACTTCCATGTTTCAAAAGTCCACTGAAAACCATGAAGCACGAAACACATTACATTTTGACCTGACAGAGGCATTTGTTTGCGCAAATATCCCTCTTGAGAATTGGACAACCAAAAGTTCTGTAAATACTGGTGAAGCGATTCCTTCATCAGCCCAGCTGAGACGTGAATACTTACCTAAAGCTACCGAGTATCACAAGCAGGAGATTATGGAATTGGTAAAACAGTCTAATGCCCAAGATTAGTATGTGTTACACATTATATTTGTTTTGCAAGGCCTAAATGGTAAATATGCATCTGACATAGAACTGAAAGCTGTCCTTGCAGATCCACTTTACCTACCAGCTGTTAATTCCAACACCGTTTCACAAGCTGTTGTAAAGTCCTTGAATAACTTAGATGTTCATTTTCAGTGCATTTCTCTTTCTATTTGCTGTTTAAAAAAACATAATAATCAGTACATAATTTATTAAATAGTTCTGTGCACATTACATACATACAAAAAAATTGCGATTTTCACAGGGCCTTAGCTATTGCTTATCTTTACTTCAGTGTCAAAATGTCTTCCCATTATTTTATATCAATGTAACATTATAAAAATGCCTCAGTAAATCTTCAGTTTCTCTCCTAATGTTTATACCATGTTATATGGAATAGAACAGGACATCATAGTATTGATTATTTAATGACCACACCACTGAAGAGGACCTAAGTGATCACAAACAAAACCCTTTATCATATAATTTTTATAATTCTTGCACCTTTTCCTCCCTTTCTATTGCTAGATAATATTAAAATGTTTGCATATATTTCTCACTAAACTTCAGAAGCAGCCCATACAGTTAATTGTTAGATTTATCACAGTCATGTGTAAGCATGCAGCATGTCCTATAATTAATAGATAAATATAGTGTAAATGTAAGTAGCATTAAGGACTGTGCATTGTACTTATTTATTGGAACTTGCCTGTCTTTTTCAAGTCGTAAATCTTTGTTTGAATGTTTGTGGTGTTTGATGAAAAATGTATTACTGTACTAACTATTTCCAGCATGTTATGTAGTCAACCTAAGCTACCTGCACCAGCCTGCTACATTATTATTTGTTTATTTAGCAGACGCCTTTATCCAAGGCGACTTACAGAGACTAGGGTGTGTGAACTATACATCAGCTGCAGAGTCACTTACAATTACGTCTCACCCGAAAGACGGAGCACAAGGAGATTAAGTGACTTGCTCAGGGTCACACAATGAGTCAGTGGCTGAGGTGGGATTTGAACCGGGGACCTCCTGGTTACAAGTCCTTATCTTTAACCACTGGACTACACAGCCTCCTATGTGTATACTGTACTACTTACATCTTAAATATGGCATGTCGACAGAATTCTAACAGATATCAGACTCAAAATCTTTTGAGGTTCTATTATGCAACACTCAAATGTCAAGGCTCTAATATAGTGAGTATAACAGAACCTTTCAGCCATCAAACTGCAGGCATATTTCTGTCTTTGAAAAACTAAAAGCCACAGCAGAAATGGATGGTTCTACAAAATTCTAATAATGGTTCCCAAATTAGATTCACTTTCCTGTGGCTTTGTTACCTGTGCTGGGTAAAAAAGAACAAAAAAAATATATATATATGATTGCTTAAAATGCTCCCTTGATAAGTTTAGACAGAGCTTAAGGAAGTCATTTGTAATCACAAACTATGGCAGCTCAATTAAACAGCAGTGTGGCATGGTGGTTCTATCTCATGTTTTTTTTTTTTTTTAATCTGTGTAACTGTGAGGTTCTTGCAGCAATTTAAGAGCAGACAGGATGTGGCATAGCCAAATACCTTGTTTATGTAAGTGTAGCTAACAAAGTAACTCTATAAATCTGGCTGAAAGTATGTTAGTCTATAGGGAAAGCCATTTAAGGGGGAGGGACAATTCTATCCTCCATCTTAAAGCATGGCTTGCAAACAATTGTAACCATATGTAATTCCATATATCATGCCTTAAAATTAAAATATTTGTTACTATATTAGTGAAAATAATATGTTTAATATTAGTTTTTTTAACTGGACATCTGAGAACTATATACCAAATGGAAGTAAAACAGTTAAGACTTATGGAATTATTTAGTTAGCTACAATTACTTTAAGCCTCCAATGTCTCATCAGTTAGCAGACTGGAATGCCTTGGACTAGAGCACTGTTTCAACTGGATGTCCAGCGAGTGCTGCTGAAACTCTGAAAGCAAGTGTTCCTCCCAGCCGCTGTCTGTACTGGAGCCAAACTCTGAAGTACATACGTTTTATTTTTATTTGTAACCCTCTGTGTGAGTCAGTGGGCAGGAGCGAGTGCGCCTTCCCTCCATTCCGTCCTGCCAATAATATCTGCTAAACCCCTATTTAAACCCCAAGTCATGCACTTGCTCTCTGTCCTGAGTTTTTTGTTTGTGTATCGCTACACAGCCCTGCAGACAGAATAGTTATACAAAATTACTACTTACCAGCAGCAACTGTATTCCCCCTCAGAAACAGAATTCTCGGAAGACGACTGCATTCCTCTTCATTCTTTAATCCAAGTAAAACATGTTTAAATAAATCTGTCTGCCCTACTGCTCCTTCTTCACCTGACAACGTCGCTGACCCATTCACCATGGACACCGCTGAACCCGTTGTTCCTTGCTCCTGCTGTCCCAGTTATCCAGCTGCAAGCCAGCCTCCCTGTTGCTCTAAACGCCTTCATCCCCGGTATACTTCTCCAGCACTGCTTTTTATGAAAGACTGGCCCACCGATAAGCAGCAAGAAATTACATCAACCAGCATTTAATCAAAAAAAATGGGCCGCTGGTCTTCTACAACAGTAGTCTTACATTCGCTCTTAACTCCAAGATATATCTTATGCCCAACTCAGTATTGCTAGTATGACCTGAGTGGGGGCCATCTCTCTGATGGGACCACCAGAGGTTTCCTCCAAAGGGTTTTTTTCTTTCAACTGAACATTGAGATTAGTCTTTAGTTATATATATATATATATATATATATATATATATATATATATATATATATATATATATATATATACGTTAATTTCGTATTCATTGTTTTGCATTGGTGGCGCAGTTGCGGGGTGCTGGGAGTTAGTGAAGCTCACTTCCCAACCTTAGAAGCCCAGCCTCTGCCAGGAAGGTTCTCCGTGAGACAATGGGGACCCCCGGCCAAATCTATGTAACTCTCTTTTTGTCTTCCCATTTTTTCACCTCCAGGTTCAAATTAGGGGAAGTATTGGTTGCTTCCCAGCCTCGGAGGCCAATTGGTTCGGTCTCACCTTTACTCATCTCTAAGTCATAAAGCACTTCTCTCCTATAATAAATTCCTGAGGTTATTCTTCCATGCAGCAATTGCTCCTGTACTGTGAATTACTGATTACTATATAAATCCTGACTGTGAAGCGTTTTTATTTTGTAAGACCCTTGCTTTTGACCGCTGGAAATATGTTCCATTTTTGCCTGCAGGCTGAATAAACAAAATCACCAAAGGTGGTGTCTGACATGCTTTTGTAGACAATACTTTCTTTGTGATGCACGGACCACTCTACTTAGAAGCAGCTTGAGTTATCTACTGTCACTGTCAGTACACAACATTTTGACAAAAAAGCCTACTGTTGTTCTAAATATTGGAATGTCATTATACTAATGTTTATAAATAGATCTATAAAACAAATACTATTCGTTAAGGAATAAGAGCAATAACCTGTCAAAAGTGGTAAGTGATACAAAAAGTTGTCTGATATACATGAATGGGATCACTGTATACATTCTCATAACTATATTATTCTTGTTAAGTTTTAGAAAACAAATGTGTTACAAGCAGGGCTCACTCAATTCTCCACCATCTTTTAGTTGGTACACAAATTAGTTCAATTGGTGTGTACTGGGCAACTCTTAGCTACTGCTATACTTCAAGTTATTTTATAGAAAACCTGTTGTCACAGCTTCCGAGACAGATGCTCACGTGACAGCCGCACAAGACGAACTCAGACATTGCCCATGCATGGCTGTGTAAGTGTGTGAGCACATGTATTGTTGAAATGCCGATTGAAGCGTGTAGGTTGGAGAGCATCGTTGCTGATATGAAAAAGAGACTGAGCACTTGGTTTGATTTTTCATTTAGTACAGTGATTGATAAACCTGTGCAGTGATTCAGATAGCCTGTTTGCACTCTGCAATGCTAATTATGATGACTCTGATCAAAGAACACAGACCACTACCACTGACCAGTGGTGTAGTCCTCAATCTGGAAAGTACCGGAACGGTGGGGTGGGGGGGTTTATGGTTTTCTCATACTAAAAATGATTATACAAATTCACGTTTTATGTGTACATTGAACTTGAGATAACACATTTAATATGTAGGCTAATGGATGGGTTTACGACTACAGTTGCAAAGGTAGCGGTTCACTCCAATCACCAGGTCGCTGCACTGACCGATATACAAATAACGCAGCTTTAAATAGCTTAAGACTTTTCATAGACTTCGGGTGGGTTCAAACAATCCAGACTACTCCAAATATCTTCTACAACAAGATGACTTTAATAAGGGTACAATACCACAGGTACTCAACATTAAATCACTGACAGCTCACGGTATGAGACATGAACACACACACAAAGCCACTCGCTCTCTCGCCGAGGGCAGAACTGTGTTATACACTCATTCCTGGAAATACCACCTAACTGCTGTGTTGGTTCCCATTTCAGTAAACTCAAAATTCCTATTTGTTTATAGGACTGTGACAGGATGGCGCAAGGGACGAGGCCCAGAGACAGACTGCAGTTCAAACAAAATACTTTTAATAAATAAAAGACACAAAATAAACAGGCACGAGGGCCAAACAAAAAGGTTCTTAAACCTTTGTGTCTCGAAGACAATAAACACAAAGTAAAACTTACAAAAATAAGGCTTCCAGGCTGAGCTTTGCCTTCACTGGATTGCAAAATTAACAAAAACAGCACACAAAGAAAAAACACCCTTGCTTCCTCAGCTACCTCTCCCTACTGAGGAGCTGAGGCCTCCTTTTATGTCAGGGCTGGGTGATAATTGATTGTTAATTACTCCCACCTGACATAATAAACCTTTAACCCCATCCCGGCCAATATTTACACGGGCAGAGCCCTGCTCTGCCACAAGGCTATATAAAGAACACATTAGAAACTCTTTATTTACATTTAAAAATATCGATCTACATTTAAACCCTGTACTTTAATTTGTTATCAATACATTTATTTAACATTTCTTATTATTTTGAACTCGTACCATATAAATATAACCTATAAATGTAGTAACAGGTAATTAACAAAACATATGCAACAGCTACAAAGTAGTCGATTCATCAATAAGAATTGCTGCCTTTCTGTCACTCTCCTGAATCTGAGCACATGCCTTTCTGCGCATTTCAGATGAGATGTGGTCTATAATGTTTGTAGCACTGAATCGTGAACGTAGACCTATTCCAGGATCTACAGTAGTTCTGTAGTTCAATCAAATCATGATGATCGGAATAGGTTCTTTTTTAGCAATGTAATATGCCGTTCGCATAACTTTCTCAAGTTGCTTCGACCTGTGATTTTGTCGTATTATCAACCACTTTTTCCAAAGTTGAGGTTAGTGCTTCTTTTGAAATCTGTACAGCTAAATTATGTGCAGTCGAATCTTTGTGTTCATTAATTTTTTTCATAGGGATGTTACTTTGGTCTTTCGGCTAGATCCATAATGAGAAACAGAAAAATTACACCTTTATACTGCTAGGGAAGGTCCTTGACGCTTGTATACTGACAGAGATGGCGTTTTACTACAGATACTGCATCCAAGCTTACCATCACGGCAGGACATCCAAGGATAATCCCTCTTCTTCGCCGTCCACATATCAGCCGACCAGACTTCAAGCCAGTTAGTCTTTGGCTGCTGATCAGAATCAGACGCATTTTCATTTGATTCTCCATGGTTTGCTGTTGCTTCACTGTATACCACTCCAGGGAGAGCTTTGCTGGTTGTTGTGTCCACAGTAGGAGGCTGTGCTTTTGCTGTCTTCTTCGTCAGCATTTTTAGCCTTCTTAATGAAGTAGTTTGTAATAGAATAAGTTGCTTGTTTCATTGCAAGTCTTTTTTAATTAAAAATTAAAGCGGTTGGGCATGATATAAACATAAAAAAAGATGCATAAATGAATTATTAATAATAATAATAATAATAATAATAATAATAATAATAATAATAATTCTGCACATAGAAATAGGGTTGCCACCTTCCAAATGCAAAAAGAACCCACCACCCACAACACACACACACACTTGCAAGACTACATCTGACACATGGATAATAAAAACATAGCCTACTCATTAATGGCAATGTCTATTACAATTTATATTACAGTGACTGCTGCAATCCACATACACATAGACAAGTATCTAGAGAGATAGATACAGAACAAAAGCTACCAGTAGCGGTAGATAACAAGATTTGCAATTTTTCTTAACTTCGAGTTGTTTTCAGCACCAAACCGCTTTATGTCCCTCTTCATTTGTTCTGAGATTTTAGTATTTTCAACAGCACAGATAAACATTTTGAACTATGTATGTTTTAGAATTTTGCACAAAATCATATCGATTGAGTCTATTTTTAGAATTTGTACTTGCTGTTTGATTTTGCTGCTTCCAAAATGTCTTATTTTAACAGTGACGATTACTTGATGCAGTATCCCCCCAACCTTCCATTGTTTGAATTGTATTTTTGTCACACAACAAATTCCAGTTTCACACTGCTCATACTGACTACACTCATGTGACTCACACACGCAGCATGCTTGGGTGTCAATACTGCAGCAATGATATTTAGCTGGACATAGAAACATCTAACATTAGATATCGGTCTTAACCCTTTGCGGTCCTATGTTGGACCTGGTCCGACATTGCAATTATTCCTATCCGGTACAATGTTGGACCCTGTCCGACATCATCAATGGCCGAGTGGGAGCGACAGGAGCTGAGACAAGCCGAAAAAAAAAGGGCGTATCTCATGAATAGTCATACTTGCCCCTGGCATCAGATAGGGCCGGCCAAAAGGAAACAAGCTGGCTGTTACTGAATCAGCGCACAGAGCATATCACAGACATTTGCAGATCTTTTTTGAGATGTTATAGTAATAAAATAATGACTTGGATCGTATTATTGAGGAGTTTGGTGATAAAACGAGTGGTCAGGAGATGATTGATCGGTATGTACGACTATTATTATTATTATTATTTATTTCTTAGCATATGTGAAAGCGATAGCGAACGAAAGGGTGGGGCGGGGCTGGAGATGCCTAGTGAGTGCTTTGTTATATGCAGGGCCTTTTAAACCCGTTTGACTGTGGAAAAAAAAATACTTTTAAACAGCGCGTCTAAAATTAACTGCGCGTGTGAAAATAAATTGGACCTGACGCGCCTGACACGCACTTAATAAATGGACTGCAAAGGGTTAAGTTAAGGTTATGCCTATTGAAAAAAAGTACCAGAACGCCGTTCCTGCTCAACTACACCACTGCCGCTGATGTTATTAACCAGCTGCATGAAGAAAAAAAAATACTCCAAACAGCCCTGTACTAGACCAAAAATGTTCAAAAAAAGCGGGCAAATTCAGGGACCTGTGGAAAAAGTCCAGGGAGGGTATAAGAACATAAGAAAGTTTACAAACAAGAGGAGGCCATTCAGCCCATATTGCTCGTTTGGTTGTTAGTAGCGTATTGATCCCAGAATCTCATCAAGCAGCTTCTTGAAGGATCCCAGGGTGTCAGCTTCAACAACATTACTGGGGAGTTGGTTCCAGACCCTCACAATTCTCTGTGTAAAAAAGTGCCTCCTATTTTCTGTTCTGAATGCCCCTTTATCTAATCTCCATTTGTGACCACTGGTCCTTGTTTCTTTTTTCAGGTCAAAAAAGTCCCCTGGGTTGACATTGTCTATACCTTTTAGGATTTTGAATGTTTGAATCAGATCGCAGCGTAGTCTTCTTTGTTCAAGACTGAATAGATTCAATTCTTTTAGCCTGTCTGCATACGACATACCTTTTAAACCCGGGATAATTCTGGTTGCTCTTCTTTGCACTCTTTCTAGAGCAGCAATATCCTTTTTGTAACGAGGTGACCAGAACTGAACACAATATTCTAGGTGAGGTCTTACTAATGCATTGTAAAGTTTTAACATTACTTCCCTTGATTTAAATTCAATATTAAATATTTATAATGCACATTTTTATTGCCTGCATGCAATACTTTTACACTTTTTTCTCTATTAAATGTCATTTGCCATGTGTCTGCCCAGTTCTGAATGCTGTCTAGATCATTTTGAATGACCTTTGCTGCTGCAACAGTGTTTGCCACTCCTCCTATTTTTGTGTCGTCGGCAAATTTAACAAGTTTGCTTACTATACCAGAATCTAAATCATTAATGTAGATTAGGAATAGCAGAGGACCTAATACTGATCCCTGTGGTACACCACTGGTTACCTCACTCCATTTTGAGGTTTATCCTCTAATCAGTACTTTCTATTTTCTACAAGTTAACCACTCCCTAATCCATGTGCATGCATTTCCTTGAATCCCTACTGCGTTCACTATGAGAATGAATCTTTTATGCGGGACTTTGAGCAGATCATAGACAGGAATGTTTGGTAAAGTCTGCAGATTCATCTATCCTCTTGACGAAGGCGTCTGAAAACCAGCGGCCCAATACACCACAGTTCCTCACGCAAACACACAGAGGCTGTCAAACAGTGTTTTTTTTAAAGAACAAAATAGCCTGCCAAAAACAGCTATGACAATGATTGGAAAGACTGATAAAAGCATGTTCAGAGCCTTCAAAACTGCTTACTTCCTGCTGAAAATAAACTCCCCAACAGCTTGCACCCCAAATTGATGCCATTTTCTTTTGTTAGAAATATTAAAAATAAGCAGATAGTGTTCTGTGTTGTGATAATACTACACAGTTTATATAGCTGCTATAAACACTCAATTGTACATAAATATGTTTCAGTGCCTCTGTATTGTGCTTCATTGTGGGCTTTTGCAAAAGGAGAAAAAAAAAGAAAAAAGTGTTTTTAAGTACAGTGCGAGCTGTTATTCTTCTGAGTGAATGCATTACATTGAATATAAAGGAAAAGACAGTTTGACTGTGTGATCTCTACTTGTGAAGGAACTTCAAATTCATTGTTTGTTTACCCAGGACAGGTAAAAAAAAAACTGTTTTGAAAGAAATGTTTGAAATAAAAAACTAAAATCTAGCTTACTCTAAAGTTTTTTTGTACAACTCTGCTCTAATTAAATTTAGTGCTACCAAATTAAATCATGTCCCCACTATTAATTTGGAGATGGTGAGGCAAGTGCTACCAAATTAAATCAGTGTCCTCACTATTAATTAATTAATACATTTTTTACCAAATGTTAATGTTATGGAGTTCCATGAACCCTGGTTACAAGCCAGGATCCCTATATCTCACCATGATCAAATTGTAAGGCCAACATAGATATTTTCGTGATGTAGGAGTCGCAGATCGGGTCTTTGTCGACTGGGGTAGTATTGAAATGTACCCTGGGTACATGTCGATATATCGAAGTGTACCCTGGTTTAGACTAAGCTATCATTTTGTACATCGGCATGTCACAAATGTACCCTGGTTTCAATTCTCGTTTCGTGTTGCGAGACGTTTAGGACATCCCTTTGTTACAACATTTGTCAGACCCAATCTGCCAGACTGTACAGCTCCAATGGAGCTCTGGGATTTGTGGGTCTTTTTGTGACTTGTTAGTCAGGTACTTCAACTCCCAGTTTAACTACAAAGACAAATGATACATGCAGCAAGTTGTAGTATTTTCCATTTTCAAAATAAGAGCATTTTCGACTCTAATTATGTAAATAATATAAATGCATTTCAGAAACAATCTACGTTTTTCTGTTGGGGTTGGTTACCCCCATTGTAAAATTATTTCCCCGGTATAGGGGAGGTCAGTGTCCGTATATGTATGTCATACTTAGAGTTTTGCATATCTGGTACTGCTTGGTGTTATGCAATTTGCTAAGGACTGTCTTTAGTACAAGTTATTGAGTATATCATAATCTGGAGGTTTATGGATGGTGTCTGGCTGTCTATCTGAATGTCACACTTACATCTGTTACACATAGAGAACCACTCAATGGTGATGAAACTTGCAAATTAAATTCTTTAGCATAGGTTACTGGTAAATAATGGTGGCTCAGGACAATGGAAAAACAAATACATTGAAATGTGTTTGGTCAACATCACAGGTTAAATTATGTCAGGATATCAACATTTCAATCCCTTAACCTTTAGCGGTCCATTTATTCAGCACGTCTCAGGCGTGTCAGGTCCAATTTATTTTCGCACGCGCAGTTTATTTTAGACACGCTATTTAAAAGTATTTTTTTCATAGTAAAACAGGTTTAAAAGGCACTGTATATCAACAGGACACTCAGTTCTGCATCTCCAGTCCTGCCCCACACCTTGTTCGCTGTATTTTTCACATACTTCTTCATAGTAGTGCATACCGATAAATCATCTCCTGATCACTCGTTTTATCACCAAACTCCTCAATAATGCGATCCAAGTCATTATTTTATTACTATAACATCTAAAAAAAGCTCTGCAAATGTCTGTGATATTCTTCGAGCGCTGGATGCAGAAGCAGCTATCTTGTTTGTTTATGTCCGTGTTATCTATGTGGTCCAGGTCCGACATAGGACCGCAAAGGGTTAATCTCCCTCATTTTTTCTCATTATATCAGCTGCCACATATGTCTGAATGCTCATGGGATAATCAAACAATTGACCCTGAAGCACACTAGTTTGATCGGTAGCAGGCCATGTTGGGAGCTGTAATGCCATGTCTGAGCGGAAGTAAACAGTTTGCGGCATTTGCTATTTCTCTAATTTGAAAAGCAGGGCACTTGCTATTAAATGAAATGCTACTGAAATGGAAAATATGTTCAGGGAGTAATTTACATCCTGCCCCATTTCTAGAATATGTAAAAACCTTGACAACTTTTAAATTTAATTCTAATTTAAGGCAGGGGAAAGTTTATTTAAAAAATATTGTTTTGCTCAACAAATTCATTTAAAAATATTAATACAATGCAGTACCCAAGAGAGGAAGGGTATTAAACAAATCCTAAGCAGAAATCATCATGTTAAGGAAAAATGGTATACAGAACATTAAACTCCTAAAAGCTTTCTGGCGCACCCTGCTGGAAAAACAAAGAGTTGTTTTTACACGTCAAGCTGCACCGCATGATAACTGTGGTATACTGTATTGTGCCTCGAGGTACCGGGAAGGTTTCCACAGAAGCCACTGTAGTCTGTTGTTGCTGCAGTATTGATCCTTGGGATATTGACCAGTTCTCCTAACAATGGACTGTGCAAGACATTGCTTTTGGAAGGCTTTTTGCAGTGATGTCCCAGGCCAGGAACACTCAATTGGTTGGCATGTACAACTCTATATCCCTTTTTAACTCAGCACAGAAATCAGTCAGGGTCTAAAAAGCTAAGCAATACCTGTAGAGAACTTGCTTCTAGTTAGATCGAGGCAAGTGAACATCTCTCTAATAAGGACGTTTTTCTGTTGGTGCTGTATTTTACCCTCCCACAGTTATCTCATTAAAATCAAAACTGTCACTTTAAGATGAGCACTTATGCGGTTCTTCTTTGAAAATAGGGCACCTGATAAATGATTTCCTTACTTCAAAAATCTTCACAGGATGTAATGCTAATTGTACAAATTGTAGCGATCCCGTGGGGGAGGGGAAGAATCAGGATAGTGTAAAGGGTGTGTGTGCGTGCAAGGGGTTGCATGGTGGTGTGTGCGTGCAGGGGTTACATGTTGGGTGTGGATGTGTGTGTAGGGGAACTGGGGTGCACGTTTGACATGAAAGACATGGGGCGGGGGCCTGAGTAAGGGGCGGAAGGAGCGAGGGGATATAAGGGGGTGCATGGAAAAGACTGGGAGATTGGGGGAGACCAGAGTGTGAGAGAAGGTTGTGTTTAGGGGAGTGTGATGGGGTGCAGCCTATTTTGTGGTGGTTTTGTGTTTTTTGTATTGTTTAGAGTGAGTTTGGGGTGTGGTTCAGTGAGTTTGTGTGAGGAATGTGTGGAATGTGCCTGGGCTAATGAGGTGTGAATTGCCCAATTAGCCCAGGCACCTGTATAAAAGGGAATGGTTGGGTATGTTAGGGGGTGAGTGTTTGTGAGAGTGAGAAGATCTGTATGAGAGAGTGAGTGGTTATTTTTGGTGTAGTTTGTTTAGAGCCTGTTTTTGTGTTTGTCTTTTTGGTTGGCCATTGTGCCTTTTGTTTTGTGTATTTTGTTTAATTAAAAGTCTTTTATTTTCCCTGCACATCCTGACTCTGAGTCTCCTTACCCCGGTCGGCCTCTCACAGGGAGAGAAAAAGGGGTAGGGTAAGGAAAGACAAATATGATTAATCATTTTATTTTCATTTGACTCCCAGTTCTCTTCCTTGACCGTATGATTTTATTTTATTGAAGCTTTCCGGAGCATGTCTGAAGTGATTGCACTAGTGAACCAGTGGTCGGAGGCCGAGAAGAGACGCCAGTTGATCGCTGTGCTAGAGGGAGAGGTGCAGAGCTGCATCTTAACTCTACCAACTACACCGCACTGGAAGCTGTGGTGGAACGACAATTAGGGAGGCCGCATCCAGTTTCACACAAGTGACGCAGCTGAAGGAGCAACGGAGATGACCGGGTGAGTCATTGGGGACACTGGGCAATGATGTAACCATGTTAATACAAAAGACATACACAGAACTGTCCAACGAAGCTAGGGACAAGATAGGGAGGTATGCATTTATAGGGGCGATAACAGTGGGAGAACTACATCAGCATGTCCTTTTAGTGGTGCCGAAGATGTTAAGGAAGGCTATATAGGAGGCGTGCCGCTCAGAACAGATCCTCATGCCGGCCCAGACTGCCCTCCCCCTTCACAGACAGGCCCATGTAGCCCAGGCGAACGTGCAGTGGTGCAGGCCACCCCCGCAGTGCCCACAAGAGTAGACAGTGTGGCTGTTTTCCAGGGCCGGCCAACAGGCCTGAAGCCAGGGAGCCCGTTTGACCACCGCGTGTGCTGGAACTGCAGGGTACAGGGCCACTTGGAAACCTGCTGCACCCAGTCACCCCGGGTCCTCAGGGCCTCACGCTCCGCCAGCAGCAAAAGACCACAGGTCGGCCTAGGGGAGTGGGGGTCAGCCTGTGATATTCAGCTTAATCCTGTTACTAATGAAGAGACTGACCGTGACTGTAGGGATGGTCGGCCAAAGTAGCCACATGCACGTGCCCTGCACGGTCGGTGGGGTACAGTGCAGATCCCAGGTCGACACCAGTGCCACCATCACGCTCATTCGGCCTGGACTGTTAGCATACAAGGAGGAAGCCAGCGAAGCCTTCTGGGCCCAGACTGAGGTCTTCCTCAGGACAGTTTCCCATGCGGGGCTTCCAGGAGCTCGAAGTTGGCCTGGATGGCATCAAGAGCCAGCTCGCAGACATCATGGAGGAGTGTATTCTGGGGGTCATGTTAGACCTGGGACAGCAACTGCTGTGGGTACGGGGGGGGCGGGGGGTGTCAACCTGCTACTGCTGCAACCTGGGGGGGAGAAGCCTGCCAAGCCAGGGGCATTGCCCCGACAATCACCAGTTTGCCCCCTGCTCAACAGCCGCCCTGGCTCACCAGCTCGCCGCCTCCTCAACAGCCAACCAGATCACCAGCTCACCACCTGCTCATCAGCCAACCGGCTCGCCAGTGTAAGAATTTTTACCTATTTATTTCCCTGACCTTGTAGCTCTTTAGCTTGGCATGTGGCCTGAAATACACCCATGTTGGAATGACTGGCTTTTCATAACTCGGATGATAACACTTTTGTTATTGCATAAATTGTTTCTGCTTAATAAGCTGTTTTGAGCCTATGTACAAACCATTTACTTTTGTAAAAGTGGCATTCTATAAACACGCACCATGGGTGGGGCAGTGTACATATTGTTCCAGTTAAATGGCACAAGCTCTTATTGTTTGATCAGCTTTTGTCCCTTTTCATTATACAACCCGTTACTTATGCTTCCCATTTAAATGGTAAAGAAATAATTGAAACTGTCTGTAAACATTGTGTGATTTTCCTGTGTTTAATGTAAGCTCTGAATCAACGCAGGGTTAATAAACTCTTAAAATTAAGCTGTATATAGTTGGTGTACATAAGCAGTTTGAGAAAGTGGGTATTCAAAGCCAAAACCACAAATGAGCTCTGACTGCGCAGCAGAGGTAACATAGCTGTCTGGATGACTAGGTAACATACTGTCTAAAATTGGCTGATATTGCATGGTGTTTCCTTGTTGAGTCTTACAGGGGTATTCTGACATATTTTTGGTATTTATAGTTTATAGGGTTATGAGTAATTAGCAATAGGACTGTACACACTCTTGCAAGTGAAAGTGACTGTATAAGAGAATTTGTTAGACCTGTTTTGCCTTTGTTTTTTACTGACTGGTTTGTACATCACGATAAGGGGCATTAGGATAAGCCTCTAATTTAACTGTCCACATTAGGTGGTATGGATAAGGGGTAATCAGACGATAAGCCCCAGTTAAGCCCAATTTAGGCACATACAAAAGTGTAAATTAAATGTGTAAAAATTATTTTATTTTATTGATTATTTCTGTCAAAAGTAAACGACTTGAGCCTTCAACTCCATCACAGCCTCAGACTCATCTTTGTTCCAAGAACACGAAAACGCTACAATAGTAATTTCTATGTAAAGGTTTTACTCAAATGAAATAAGAAGCTAGGTTGCCTGGTTTGGTGTGCTAGTTGTCTGAGGAAGCATTCTGTGGAGTTCATACTTCCCATTGCCTTCTGGCATTTATGAACAAGTTTGCTAATAAGAAAAATATACAAGTTCCCCATGTGATGTGGCTCTGAGGTGAATTCTCTAGGGTTTATTTGGCACACAGACAATGCTCCATCTGCCCAGATCCTAACCCTGCGACTGGGAGATTGAAGTAAAGAGTAAATATCAGTCATGCAAGTTTTTCAGAGCATGTCACTTTTACGCAATCTATTCTCTCCTCTGTTTAGTCCTACAGCGCAAGGAAGCTTTTCTGCATTTTCAGAATTTGTTTTGATTGTCTTGTAATCAATATTTAAACAATAACCAGGCCTGTGATTTAGTCTACTCATTTCATTGTGTTATGTCAAGATAAAAACAGACAACTTTACTTGTCACCACTTTACTATACGTATGGGGTATGTGTACCGATCAGTCCCAGGCTACATGGAGTGTTTTTAGGCAACGCACACAGTGATGTAGTCACCAGCAACATACAGCAATGCCATAACAATGTTTCAATCTGCCACTGGGACTGACTATAGAGCCATTTGAAATGTGTTTCCATTATCAGCACATCAGTCCAATTTCATTTGGGGCTCTGTCAGCCCTAATTAGAATTACAAGCTGGCAAACTTTCCTCCAACTTGAGGAAGTTACAGTGCCTAATGTGCATAAAATGCAAAGGGATATGAATTAAATGTATTCTCTGGTAAATATTGGAGGTAGGTGAATGAATTGAAAAATGGCATTTTAATGGGAAAATGATACATCCTGGTGGTCTTTGGACTTTGTGTAACTTAACTCACAACAGCCCTTCCCTTAGGAAAAGGGATGACTATCTTTTATGCTTTACCTTAAAGATACCCCAATTTCATATATTATGTCATAAGCAAGAAAGGAGATGGGGTCCTCAGAAAAGTGGATTTATACAAAAATATGACTTATATAGTGAGTCGGCTTCTACACACATTTAGTTAAAGCAAAGTGCTGTCATTTTTTATTTAAAACACACTTTTAAATAAACTACATTATTTAACACTAGAAGGACCGGAGATATACTCAGCCCTGCAGCCATCTTTCTGACGGCTGTATTCAAAACACTGTAAATAGTATAATGAAAGGAGAATCAGTTGGATGTAATTAGTTTTTGTATTGAGTACGTCACATAAACATCTGAACAACTAAAGCACACACACACATATACTATATATATATATATATATATATATATATATATATATAGTGCCGTGAAAAAGTATTTGCTCCCTGTCTGATTTCCTGCATTTTTTGCACATACAGAAATGTACACAGCGTGTTGTTTTTCAAGTTAGTTCAGCTCCCGAACAAGAGCGAACCTGGAATAAGCAATGAACTGGGCAAAGCAGCAGAACAAGCAAAAGGGATGCAACAGACATGGGCAACTTCACCCCAAAACAACTTGATAGTAATGTGAGGAAAACCTGACTACTTTTGCTGCATTCTATCGGTACATTAATTGAATTCAAGTTTAAGGGCATAATTAATAGACTCCTATGTAAAATATAGTAATAGGCTATAATAATAATAATAATAATAATAATAATAATAATAATAATAATAATAATAATAATATAATAACCCAGAATATTAAACAAGAATATTGTGTATGTTTCTGGGGGGACTCCACAGGTTATTATATAGGTTATATTTTTGCAACTACAAAAAAACAATGCATGCAGTATGTAAAGTCTTCTAATCCGATGTTGCAATGAAAGTGAGTAGTCATTTAATATAGTATAAATGAAAAAAAATAAAAAAAAATGATATTGAACAATTAACAGTATTTTCATATTATGGTAAGTGTCATTCACATAATTGTCCATGATATACACTGTTATGTTTTAATAATAAACACATTTCATTAGAAAGGAACTAGACAGGCTCAAGAAACATTTATAGTACACTACAAAAAATAACCAAAGCTTGTTAACTATCCATTGCCTTTAAATTCTTTACTCCCTATGCACAGGATGCTTTTTCTCAACCAAAAGTACAATATCTTGCTCTCTGTTGTCTGTAGTGCTGTTTGAGGAAGGCATGTCAACATTTCATAAAAGGGTTTACTAAAACAAGATTACAGTTACAGTAGAAGGCTTTTTCGGGGGATTTAAAGCTATACTGCAGTTAAAGTGAGAATTTAAAACAGAAATGCAGATTGTGGCGAAATGTAAAAAAATGACTAGACACACAAAAACCCCAGAAGAGTATACCCGTGACCATAAGGATTTTGTTGTGGAAGACTGCAAAGGAAAAAAAGTACAACTAAGTGTGGAAGTACTGTCAAGTTAGTACTATTGTGACAGAAAAAACTGCCCAAGCATTTTGGAAAGTAACTGAAAACAATAATTTAATACAGTTTAAAAAAAAAAAAACAAAGCCCCCCCCCCCCCCCCAAAAAAATAAATAAATAAATCGATTTACATAAAACTTACAGATAGCTAAAATAAAAAAAGCACCGAAAAAATAAATTACTAAAAACCAAAAAACAGAAGCCCTAAACATAATCAATTGAAACATTAAATGAATGTTTCTAAGTTGGAGATGCTCCTGTTTAACACAAAAAAGAAGGATTATAACTTAAAAAAACATTTGGAGCCATAATTGATTTCACTTTCTGCATAATTGTACTGGATGTGTGAATATTTTATGTTATAGAGCCGGCCATTCTGTCTTTAATAAGCCTTCCCATCCGGAAAGGAAATAAATGTTTAATATATAAAATATATATGTGAAATAATTTTTATATATGAATAATACATTTTTGAACATATTTTCAACATATAAAAAATATATATGTTGATTTAAATATATTTTTCTATTATTTTCAAATAAAGTTTTTTCATAATGTATTTTGCATATATTCGAAATATATGTACTGAAAAAATCTTAAATATATTTTGCCATATATTGTTAAAAATACATTTCTCACATAACTTGCAATGTTTTCTAAACTGGCATAAATTATATTTTAAATCCATTGTGGATGCTTTTTATATTAAATACTAAAATATTCTGCCACAAATACGGGTGCAACTAATATGAAATATATAAAATGTATTACATTTTATGCAAAAATGTTAAAACAATACTTCATAACATGCATTTCTACTTTTGAGTGTTTTGATATTGTTTTTGATATTGTTTTGATAAGGTGTTAAAACCTTTGTTATTCTAAGTTTTGGGATGCAAGCAATATGATACAACGGTATTGAATATTGCACATTTTTGACAAAAACATAACACTGCAAAAAACTGATAACCAAGGTTAACACTTTATTTTTTATTTTTTGCTAAACAAATCCTTTCCATATCATATTAGGTATCATTTGACTACTTTTCATTTTCAGTTGTCATTATGTTCCCCAATAGGTGCTAGTTTCTAAACAGATAAAGCAAGAAGCAAGAATACATAGCTTTACAAGCATACATTCTACATGTATTCTATACATTCTACATGTATCAAACATATTTACAAATATACTTTATATAATTTATATATGTTCTACAGCAGGTTTTATAGACACCTTTCAATCCGCAACTGGGTGAAGACCTGGGAACCCCCTTAGTGCCTTAAATCATGTCAAGCAAATGTCCATTATATAACTCAAAGAACATTGTAACCTACATGCTCTTTTCCATACAGCTTTTCAGTCAGGACTACAAAATGAAAAGAAAAAAATACTGTTCACAGTGGTAAAGATGTTCCTCACTAATGCTCTGACTGGTTAAGATTGCAACACCTTCAACAAGCAGATACCAGCCTAATATTTTCTTGCAAAAGCCCATTTTTACACTGGAATACTGTAGAAACCAAGTCAAGCAAACCACTCATGAGTTTTCCAGACATTGTACTGAGTAACTGAGCTCCATTCCTAAAGGGCAGCAATGTCTGTTCTCAAGTCTGTTCTTAATTACGTAATTTATATTGCTATTTACACAATTGTTTTCTCAAGGTATTTTATACAGTGTTCTGTTCATTCAAGACAAAAATTGTCTATAAAATATTTGGGGGTCTAGATAGATTTTAATTATCCAGCTTATTAAACAATTAAACCAATCAAAAAAAAAAAAACTGACCTACCCGTTAATGGCCAAAACCAACTCAGAATTTAATGTTTTTACAAGTAGAAGAGAGTGGCATTTTATGAGAACTGAAAACGGTATTAACTACAGGTTTAGCGGATAAGTCAAAGTTTTGATTTACTTCCGGTAAAAGTATAAAATTCTGATGTTTTACTTTATCTGCCGCCTTTGGAATAAAATCTGTTTATTTGCAGCACTCAACATTATTGGGCATTTCACAAACATAATTAAGGCTTTCTCTAGGAAGATGAACATGTACACATTTTCTTGAATTGCACGGCTTTCTACAGCAACAAGGTGTCCAAATTTGGAAAGAATGCGTTTTATATGGCTCAAAGTTATGCGTGATACATCATCATTGCAGAAACTGTTTCGGATTACAGTCATGTACCTTCCAATTGCATAACATTTCTCTCCATTCCCAAAATTGACAACAGCAAATGTCTCTATTTTGAAAAAGTTTCCATCTCTGAGAGAAACTGTGAAACTGTTCCTCTTTTTCAGTTTGCCATATTGTTCAGAGTGAATTATCTCACCATTCACAATTATTCTGTTGTACTGCTTAAAATATAAACCAGGCGGTACCTGTTCTGCAACACTGTGTAAAGCATGGTAGTACTTCCTTTCCAGTTTTTTTTTCTTTTTGGCGTACCAAGCACAGTAATGTTGTCTAATTCATCAGCTCCCTGAATTGGTGTTTGTTTACAGCAAAATGAAAGAAACAACTTTTCAGCTGGCGTGTTATGCAACTTTTCTTTAAACATCTTAAGCGATTGTTCCATCAGAAACTTACGACACATTTGCAGTGGAACCGCCTGAGTGCCTTTAACCATGTCAAGCAGATGTCCATTGTATGACTCGTAAAGGAAAGCAGAGTGTGCCCATAATGGGCCTGTCACAAAGACGGCCGGAGTGGGTGGCTTCAGACCAGAAGCAGGAAGTAAACAGACAGAGATGTGTGGTTTGGTGAAGCTGAGCGAATGCTTTCGCTCAGCATTTAATAAACAGAACAGAAAATAAAAGGTTTGAAACAAAACAGGACACGGCACTTTAAGCCAAAATAAATACAGACAAAACGAACTAACACTTAACAAACGGTGCACGGAGACAAACAAACACGGTGAGAACAAACACTTTACGTTTTTATTTCGCTTTTCTTTCTCCTCTCTCTCTCCCGTTCTCCACTCTTGAACACCCAACCCCGACTGAATGAAAATGTGCATCTATATATACTGTTGTGCTGGGATTCAATTACTAATTAATTATTCACTTGAATCCCAGCACGTGAATTAATTCTGTGCAACCCCGTGCTCACATATTACATTTAACCAGCACGTGAAGTGATTTGTGCCCTCCTCGTGCCTAAATACAAATCTACCTTTTTAAATCACACGTGAAACACAGACCCGTTTATATCCCGTGTACCAATCTATACACCAACATTAACACACGCACGCAACATACAACACATAACACACAAATGCACACAGGGGCGGGGCGCATTGCCACAGGGCCCCAGTCCTGTACACTTTTCACAAGATGCAATGTACAGTGAACATTGTAACTCACATGCTCTGTACCATACAGCTTTTCAGTCAGGACTACAAAATGAATGAATACCCGTTCACAGTGGTATAGCTGTTCCTCACTAATGCTCTGACTTGTTAAGATTGCAATACCTTCAACAAGCAAACACCAGTTTAAGAAATATTTTTCTTGCAAAATTCCTTTTAACACTGGAACACTGTAGAAGACAAGCCAAGCAAACCATTCATGCACTTTCCAAAACTTGTACTCAGTGACTGAGCGTGGTATGCAAGATATATTTGATGGTGGTTAATAGGAAGGAGTCTGGAATCTATATGCTCTACCTGTGTACCAAGATAAAATGGATATCTGTGGTACTTTGATTCCACCCACAACCTCATCATTTGTCTGGCAACACCCAGAAGTGCACAGTGCATGTAGTCAGGAATAAACCCATTGATAATGTCAAAGTTAGGGATACACATAAGAATACTAGGTCCTTTCACACCACATACAGTTTTCTTATTCTGAAAAGCATGCTCTGTTTGTTCTATGGTTTCAGTACTGCTCCTCAGTACAAAATCTTTCTTGTAAGGGTATGCCCTAGTCATCCCTCTGCCTTTTGGTACATTTGTACCAGGATCTGTACAAAACGCACATCCATGTAGGCCATTGAACAGCATCATATTCTGCAAAAGTGGTCTGGCAACAGAGTCACAAATAGCTACAGTGCACACAACTTTGGAATTGATCTTCTCTTGTGTTACTGCATTCTCCCAGTCAACCCCACTCTGCATAAAGTCCTGACATTCATTAACCAATGGCTGAAGATATAGATTCATATCTGGCTTTTTGCTACCAAACCAGAGAGAAGCTATAAGCACATGTTTCAATCTTTCCACTGGAGGAAGTTCATTCAGAACACATAATACAGACCAAACACTATACTGGGAGGACTTAAAGACTGGAACGCCATCACAACTGAAATTCACTGATAAAGTGTTGGAAGGAGAACTGTTTAAAACTTTTTTATACAAAGTTCCATCCTGAATGTCACTGTAATTGCCGGTTGTTGATCGTTCTTTGTGAAAAGCCAAATGTTTCTGTACACTAATGTCATTTAGAAGTGCTTTTATTTGACTTTTGAGTGGCATATAGAAAAATTGCCCTTTGCTTATGTTGACTAGCCACCCATTGTTCCCCACAAAAACTACAATTTCCAGAAGTAGCTTTGTTCCCTAGAAGCATTTCACATGTTTTGCAGATTAAATAAATATCTATTACCCCTTTACAGTCTGAAAAGTACTTTTCAAAATAGTACCTGGAAGCTGGTACTGTGCCATCACCACCAATGTGATTTAATAGTTTTAAAATGTCTCCCAGGGCTTCATTAGTGAGCTGATGTTTAGTTTTAAGAGCTAAAAGGAGGAGGTAGTTCTGGTCAGTGGACGATATTGCAGAGAAAATAAGAGGGGAATAAGAGTTATTTCTTGTAACTCCATTATAGGCTTTACATGATATAAAAATGTTGCAATATTAATACTTTAAATGTAACACCAGCATTAGCATATTATAATTGAAAGTAGGAGGCCTTAAATGTTTGTGTCTGTGCATTTTACATACCATAACAGCATTACATGGTGACTGGGCATCATTTTCAGACTGGCCATATGTGTTGTGTGTGAAAACACGTGCCTCTATTTCACAGTTTGGATTATCTTCTGGTGGTTCCTCTTCCTGAGCATACATCTCAGAGCCTGCACTGGGTCTTGACATACCCTCTTCTGTTCTGTGTTCTTCCTCAGGCTGTGCAGTGGGTCTTGAAAGATATCCCTTTACTGTGTCAAACCCCCCTTTCAAGTTTGTGTTCGTCTTCAAAAGAAGTCTCTCCTCTTGACAAGCCAATATCTCAGTGGCAGAGACTTGTTCAGATACAGGTGTTCCCTGTAAAAAAAATAGTAATGCGGAATGCACAGTGTAAACATATCTTACAGTTTAAATTTGCATTACTTAACAAAACAATATAAATTATTTCTTAATTTTACTAAATATCACCAAAAAATAAGTATGTACAAATTAAATAATTGCATATTAAGGTGGGAGATGCCAGATAGGTTGTAGGTGAATTGTAATTTATATTTTGGCAAAATCACAATTCACCATACTTATCATGGCATCACCCCCTTTACATAATAATTACTCTTGATTAAATACCCTTGTTATTTAGGACCTTTTTCACATGCACCCTTATTTTTATTTTAATTAAAGTATGTCCAGAAAACCTTAAGATTATACATTAAACCCTGTTGGTTGCCAACAGGTGCCACAATCTCAGAATTTACATGATTTTGTACAGCTCCACCTTTGGCTTTGCTAAAACGAATACCTTTTCGATTTCTTCCCTATGATTAGACTATATATATATATGTTTTCTGGTTATTAACATTTTCTAATAATACAATGTTGCTGCTTACCTCTGTGTCCGATTCCTTTTGTTTTTTTTCCAGCTGTCTGCATTCCTGTGAGCTTTAGGGAATGTTTTAAGTTAGAAAAAAAAATACAAAACTCTGAAATAACAAAAATATACAACATAAAATATGTGTTTAAGTAATACTTACAGCTTTCTTTTCATTCTTGATTTTGTTCTCTGCGGGATACCTCCAGTTCCACAACATAAGTACCGTTTGTACAGGAAAACAGGAGGAATATTTTCTTTTTCTTCCATTTTAAACACACAAGCACACGTAATAATTAGTTTAATCTGCTGCTCGTGTTAATCTTTATTATTGTCTGACTGTATCAAAAATTGAAAAAAGTAGCCCAATGCCATAGCATTGCCAAATGGAATGGGTGTGCAATAAAATAATCTACCTGCACAGACAAGAGGGTGGGTATGTGGGTTTGTTGTAATTGGGCGCGAACTGATCTGGCACAGGACTCGCGAGAAGAGGCTTGAGAGTATGCAAATGACCGCCACAGTTCAAAACGTGATCATTTACATTGAATACGGTTTGAACTCGAAGAGGAAGATCAGACAGTTGCAATGTTTTTGCTGGTTAAATAGAGTAGTGGGTCAGATAAGTACAAAATTAGCATCATTCCAGCAGTGTGGGTTAGGAATTTTGATGAAGACACATTTGAAGAAAATGGAGACATAGATTTGAGAAGTTATGTAGCAGAATGGAGGTCAGGGAAGAAAACACCGCGTGGAGGCTGGCCTGTGACTGCGAGGTGCTCAAAATGTCAGGTATGTATTTAATTACTTAATTTATGTTAAGTTGTGTGACCGTTTTTTTTTCAAGCTAATATATTACTTGCACTGAAAGAACAACATTTGCAGCCGTTTTTTTAACTTTTGTGTGCGTGTATAGCAAAAGAATCTGACCTGAAAATAAATGAGGTGGACCGAACTGACAACAAAACGCCAGCTTCTAAAAGAATAAATAATGCGGAATTAAAGATACATTGATGATTCGTCAAGTGACTCCGAACCAGTCCAGGTAAATTTACAGAAATAATTTCCAAATGGTAGCTGATAGCGACTGTGCCTTGTGTAACACTGAGTTAGGGCATTAAACTAAGTACATTTTGAAAAGCCTTGGCTTTACCCTTCTGTTTTGGTTTCAGTGCAAAGTGAGACATTTCCTGTTCTTAGGTTTTATTATGATTATACATACTAATGATATGAATTATTCTGATATGCCAATTCACTGAAGTACATATTGGATTGTAAAGTTATGCTTGGATATTGGACAGATATAGATAGCTAGTACAAACATTGTTACTGGTGTGAAATTGGAGCCTGACCCTGCAATTTGCATATTGTGAATTATGTCACTTTCACAGAGTAACGTTATTTTTATTTATTTTACCTAACCTTTATTTAGTCAGATATGTTAAGTGAGAACATTTTTTCATTTTCATTAACAACCTGGGAACATATCTAAAGCTAATACAAAATTGATTTCTATTGCTCTGAAGTTTACTGAAAAGCCAAAACTGTAAAATATGGGGAGACATTCCAATGTCATGAGTGAAATATGATTGCTTACATTTAGCTAAATTTGTTTTGCAGTGATAGTAATTTGTGAGTTGCAAGTTTGCATGTTGTATGTAATGTTTCTGTTTCAATAATGTTTAAATGTGGTTTAATTTAATTGTTTTGAAATGTTGAAGAGCAATTAAACAATGTTATTTTTTATTAAAATAAAAAGATGTCTGCTAAGCAAGACAGATGTGACAACATTCTGAAAAAGCTGAAGGCAGCACATGAGGAAGTAGATAGTGAAGCAGACCAACTTATGGCACAGAAATAAAGTTGAAAAACTGGAGGAAGAAAACAATTCACTCAAGCACAAGGTAGTACAAGGTAAGTAGAAATGCAAGTCCAAGTTGTACCTTCTAGCATTATTACACCTTTTTATACAAGTAATTAGCACCGCAGTTGCCAAGATTACATTAGTCACAATATAAGATATAGAAAGTAACTTGTACATTATCTTCCAGAATGTCTGTAGTTCATCTGACATATACAAGTATACCCTTGAAATGCTTATTAAATATTATACAAATATTTTAATGAACTTTAATAAATTTGTGAAAAGATGTATGTGCTGTTTCTCATATTCTGTAAAGAATAAAATAGCAGAATTACAATTAAGTAAGATGGCCCTCTAAGAAGAACTTTGCAGATTAAAGCCGGGAACACAGGCCCAATTTCAAAACTATATGAACTCTGGCAAAACAAAATTTATATTAAGTGGATTTCTATTTGTTCATGAAATTGTGTTTTTTCTTACTTTTCAGCAATACTCCAAAAACTCGAAGTACTTGAACAGAAAACATGTGAGCGAATCATCTATTCCTCTGATTCTGATTTAGTCATGTTATGGAACGCCTACCCATTCCACTGGGAATTCAACAGAAGCCTTAGCTTCTTCAAAGTCTGTATTATCAGCACCTGTTTCTCCTCCTCCCATGAAAGCAGCTGGAAAGGTAAAACGTATCTGTTTAATCTTCATTGTGACAAATTAAATTTGAAGACTGAAAAATAACTGACATTGGTTTTAATGTCTACCTCAATTTCAGTTTCAATACACTTTGCAAAATCTATTGTCATCGTTCAAGGGCCTCATACATTGTGTTCCATATATTAATCCACCCTGGAAAAAGTGTGACTTGAAACTACACTACAGTTTAGTAAAGTCTAATAAAGAATGGGCAGATATGACCAGATGAGCACATGGCAAAAAATCGACTTATTACTATTATTGCACTTAAAATGTACTGAGTACATTTTGTAAAGTATTGCACTCCCAGAAAAGGACAGGATTGTCTTTGTAACTGCACTATTGCAATTTAGGTGGACCACCTTCAGTTTGTGATCCTTCAAGCAAATTACACTTACATGTAAACACTGCCAATGTTGCAGCTTCACTATACTGCCAGATAATTTGTATTTCTGAGGTGGGATAAAATGCTTTTGTCCTTAAGGTATTAGCTGTAAGTTTGACATTCAGTATGCAAATTGAAGTAATTTGGAGGAGCATTCTGTGATTCTTGAAACATTAGTCTACCACATCATTGCATGGAAGGGTTGTTATAACAGTGTGTTGATGAAAATGGGTTTTACTTCAGGTTAATCTTTTTTTTAATTCTATTTATTTTCACAGGTGGAAATCTATCCAGGAAGCAATGTATTTGTTGAGGAATTGGCTTGGGCTCTAACAAATAAAGCAACTTCCTGTTCTTCATTTGTACGCTCTCTAACAGTTGCTGTGTTTGACGTTGAAACGCTTGTCAGAAGCAATCTTCATGGAGGCCGTAACAAGCGGCAGCAAGATGGGGAGAGAAAAGACGCGCTAGACTCTACTAAAGATCATGCTATATACGGTAATCTGATTTTTATTTAAAAAGATACTGTAACATGTATCACCAAAATCGTGGTTATACAAACTGATCTCTTATTGATGGACCATTTGCAGAGGTATCAGCCCTCCCCCCCCCCCCAAAAAAAAGTGTGTAATCTTTACAGGTGCAATTTTGTGAACGGATGCTTGAATGAAGTAATGTACAGTTGTATGGTACTCTGGGATTGGAGAGGATATAGTTGTTTTAGTATCTTGCTTCATTTAGGCATGTTTTATAGTTTTAAAAGTTTTTAAGTCAGTGTTTAGGTGTTTGGCTAACCATCTATTAAAGCTGTTAATCTGCGACCAATTTATGCTTTTTTTGTGTGTGTGTGTATTTCAGCTGCAACACTAGCAAAGTTTCCAACTGCAACAAAGTCACAGATTGGTTCAACAATCAACGGAAAGATCGCTGAACTAAAACAATCTCAGAAAACAAAATATGGATAAGTCTTCGGACTAGGTACTCATTTCAAAATGTGTAAATCTGACCCACAGAGCCTTTGTCTTCTTTTTTGAGCCAATTGAGTCCTTAATCACATAGGCCTATTGAATTCTTAAATTTAACTACTGGTATTTGTTTGGTAAGACACTTCTTGACTTAAATATGGAAATTGTTAGTAATTGGCATACACCATGTACCAAGATGATTTTGAACTGCAGAATTGTTGTAATAACCGCATGTCTAGAGCGTAAGATTTGGCTCATAGTCTGTATCATTAGAGTGTTTTATGCAGCTTAATTCCCATCGTTGTTAGAAAGGTTTCACAACTTTTTAAATATTTCTATGTTCTGATTTAGGATCTATTCATGTATGTTTTTGGTGAATTATCCTTTCTGTCATGCACATTATTGTAAGTGGAATAGACACAAATCTGAGAGAATAAAAAATATCCATGTTATTGCCTGTTGTTGAGTCATTTATACAAATGCACATAATTTGTAGGATCATTTATTGACAAGTCTTTTTTGCTTAAATATGTAAATAATATATTACATGTATCTTGTCATGGAAAAATGCTTTTTTATATATTTAAAATTGTATGCAATGTATTTCAAATACACAATTTGCATTTTACTAATATTAGTTCACAATGTAATGGATACATGTAATATACCTTTTTAAAGTATTAATGATATTAACCAGTAGTAAAGGCACAACAGCGCCTGTCACTTTTATAAGCCCCGCCCCTTTTGATTGATGTATGACCACCAAGCCCCGCCCCTTTCACATCTTTTGATTGATTTATGACCCTACGCCCCGCCCCTAATGGTTGATTTATGACCTTAAGCCCTGTCCCTTTCCACGCCTCTGAGTGATTTATGACCCTTAAGCTCCTCCTTTTTTCCCACGCTTTGATTGATTTATGACCCTTAAGCTCCTCCCCTTTTCCCCACGCTTTGATTTACGACCCCTGAGCCCCTCCCCTTTTTCCCACGCTTTGAGTGATTTATGGCTCTAAAGCCTCGCCCCTTTTTCCCATGCTTTGAGTGATTTATGGCTCTAAAGCCTCACCCCCTTTTTCCCACGCTTTTGAGTGATTTATGACCCGTCCCTTTTTACCGGACATCCGTCAAAAATATCCCTCCCTAAAAATGGTGTCTGTTGTACCCTTATTTTATAGACTATTACAAAGAAAAGACAGAAAGAAAGAAAGAAAGAAGAGAAAGCAAGTTGTATTGTAGTGCATTATTTTTTACTATGTTTGAGACCCTCCGTAACAATAACCAGAGGTTATTACCATACAGAGAGTCCCTAAACATTTTTTTACTATGTTCGAGACCCTCCGTAACAATAACCAGCAGTTATTACCATACAGAGTCCATAACCATTGAAAAGTCTCATAATCAGTATATTATACACATATTACACTGAAAATTAATCCATAATAGCAAGGCTCAAATGCGCCGGGTCCTACATTTCGGTTGGATTTCCAGGCCGTGGTAGGTAGCTGTGTCCATTCCATAATAAACATGTATCCATCTAATGGTTGATTTTAATATTACAACATGTTCTAAAAAACGATTTAAAGTTGTTTTTGAATACAATAAAGGTTAGCACAGGCTGCATTGTAAAGGATTTAGGGTATTTTAGGAGCCTACCCATAATGCCCCGTATTTGTTGGTTTCTATTAACATTACAGAGAACTCTAAAAAAACGATTTAAAATGTATTTTAGACATTGATAGATGTTACCAATACGTTCTTTGTCTTAATGTGGTTATTTTAAAACCATACACGACGTGGTTAGGTACAAGAATAATATTTATTCTGTTAAACTGTATCAATGCTGCAGGATTAAGCATGCCGCAGACTCGGGTCTGTAGCTCGTTTTTAATATGCGAGCATCGGTTTCTAATTATTTTCAAAATAAATATTTTATAAAAAAGCGTGTTTGAAAGTGAAAACTAATGTTTTAATATGAATAAAGTATTTTCGATAGTTTCAACTCGGCCACATCCGCGGGCTGTAAAAAAGACGCAGTGTAACGAGGCCATGTCTAATTGATCGTTCTGTGTACTATATTCAAATGGGTAGACATCTCTTTGAAAACAAATAATCAATAGTGTTAAGGGATTTTTATGCCTCCTTCAGGTAACAGTATTTAAAAAAAAAAAAAAAACCCTGTTATTTTAGACATTGATAGATGTTACCACAATATTATTTGTCTTAATGTGATTATTTTAAAACCATACACGACGTGGTTAGGTACAAGAATAATATTTATTCTGTTAAACTGTATAAACGAGGTAGGATTAGCCATACCGCCTACTGCCATCTGCTGTTTGAATTGAATATTGCAGTGGCTGTGACCTGGATATGTGTAACGTACTCTTAAAAAAAAGATTTCAAATGTATTTTAGACATTGATAGATGTTACCACAATATAATCCATGATGGTCACAATGTATTAGCAGTCTTTATTCATTTGGAGAGTTTCAATTTACACTTCTTAAGCCCCTTGCATATGTTTCAATATTGTGAACATTTTAAATCCTATATACTTTATTTATTTTTTTATTTTTTTATTTTAGCACTGTTCTTATAACGCAATCGCCCTCAGATTTCACAGCTGTATCGTGTGATTTCCTGACCGGTTCTCTCTGTACAGCATCCCAAGATTATGAAATATTTTCAGAAATTATCAGCAATATTAGTAAGTCTTTTTATTTATTGATTTATTTTTTCTGGCCCTTTTAACTCATTTATTTATTTATTTATTTATTTATTTTAATTTTATTTATTTATTTTTACAGCTAAATATTCCTCTGACGCTTCAGCAGTCGACGATTTATTCCATTTCCTGGCCGATAACATATGTACCCCCAGTCAGGAACGTCTTGTAGTGGCTGAGTTAGAGGCTTTAGTAGATACTAATATCAGTAAGTGTTGTTTTTTTTTTCCTCTCAGAGTTTTAATGTCTCTCTGTGTATATATATAAACACTGCTCTTTTCTAATACAATTTCTTTTTAAAACTATAGATGCCGCACCTCTTTCAAAGCCTGTCAAAGATGTACAATTAAACCCTTCAGATCCTGATAAAGTCTGGACTTTGGAAGACTTTGTTGTCAACAAACCAGGCCCCCCCATTAAGGGTAAACCGAGTGCTAAGAAGCCTCCAGTACGCCCTAAAAAAGACTCTCATGGATCAGCAGTCACACCTAAAGATCGATTTATAAATCCCCCGGCAAAAACTCATGGTGCGTATATTTATTTATTTATTTATTTATTTATTTATTTATTTAAAGTGCACATCTCAATAAGTCTCTTTGTTTTTATCTTATACAGCCCCACAAAAGAAAAAGTCTTGTAGACCCGGAGCAGTTGGAGCACCCCCAACACTGCCCAGTTCCTCCAAGTTCTGTAAAACCCCAACATCCCCTGGTGATGCAGGGGTCAAGAGAAAATTAATTACTGACAGTCCTAAGAAGACTCCTACACATCCTAAAGAAACCATACACGGACCGATAGAAACCCCTACAACCCATTTAAACTCTTCTAGAGATACCTCTCACGGTACGTATATTAAGACCTCTTTATTTATTTATTTATTTATTTATTTTTTTAAAGCGGAGGGTTTTTTTGCCAACTCTACAAGCCTGTATGTCTTTCTCTTATTCAGCCCCACAAAAGAAGAGAGGAAGTGCCCTCCGATACTCTTGCGCCTCCCCTGTTTTACCTGGAAGCTCTAAGATCTACAAAACCACTGAAAGGATATTAATCATTGATGACCCCCGTCCGAAGAATGTCTCTGTAGCTACCCAGACTGATTCACCGCCATTCCTTGTTTTAGATAATCTTAACCATCTCAGCCTTATCTTACAACTCCTAGAAGGTAACATTGAACAACTTATACTTGTCTTAAGGTCATTAAAAAACATGTCTGAAAATTAAGGGCATAACCCTTAATTACGAAAACTCCAAAACTATTAATCTCTCATCTCTGAAAGATTTGGTTCAGAATTGAGTCCTGATCGAGACACCCCTCCTGAAAGAATCTTGATCGAAGGGACCCAAATTCACAGAAATAAAAAAGAGTTTCAGCTAGAAAATAGACCACACAGGAAAACTTTTCAGATTGTGTACAATAAGAGAGTATTGAAGTCTGACTACACCACATTGCCCTATGGATACTGAAGGAGGTTTTGATGTACGTCTTTCCATCCCTTTTGCAGCAATCATATCGGGACCCTCTAGTTCAGGGAAAAGTTGTTTTGTGAAAAAACTTTTAGAAAACTCTTCACAGGTTCTGTCGCAAATTCCTGAGAATATAATATACTGTTATAGTTGCTGGCAAAAATTATACGATGAATTAGCTTGTAAATTTCCCAATTTAAAATTTGTTGAAGGTATACCCTCCTCTCTCTGTGATGATTCCTTACTCCCCCCTAACAAAGTCAATTTAATCATTATTGACAATTTGATGGAGGTAGCTAGTGAAAATGATGAAATACAGAAAGCCTTTACAAAATACACGCACCATAGGAATTTATGTATATTATATATAGTACAAACTTTGTTTTTTCATGGTAAAATGAGTCGTACCATAAACTTAAATGCTAATTACATGATTCTTTTTAAAAATCCCAGAGACAAGCTGCAGATTAACACCCTAGCGAGACAGATGTACCCACAAAACTCTAATTTCTTTTTAGAAGCTTTTGAAGATGCAACAAAACAACCGTACGGTTATCTCTTGTAGATTTAAAAGCACAGACCCCTGAAGATTATCGGTTACGAACAGGTTTGTTCCAACCTGATTGGCCTGCTACCTAGATTATGAAAAAACCTAAGGCTAAGAGGTTATAAAGGATTGTAGATACTTAAAAAGATTATTTTATCATCAGCAGACAACATGTCGGCTAGAATAAAAAGAAACCTCCCCTCTTAAAAAGGTTAGTCAGCGGGTCTTCTCCCCAGAGAAGAATCGTTTTACAAGAGGCCTCTGATGATCTTATCAAATCTATTGTTGAAATAGCCATAAACACTTTAAGGGGGAATATTCCTTTGACCAAAGCCCAATTAAAAAGACTTAAAAAAGAAAAAGTTGTAATAAAGAAGTTATGTAATAAGAAACAACCTCTAAAAAAGAAGAGAAAAACAGTAAACCAAAAAGGAGGTTTTATAGGTTCTTTGTTAGGCATTACCATCCTTTTTTTATCAGATCTTTTAACAGCAAGACGTTAAAAGTATGGAGTATGCTTAGAAAATGTACCTCGTACCCCAACAACAGATTGACAGACTACGACAAGGCCCCTCCACTTCTCCTGAACCTATTAGAAAAGCAGTGGAAAGCCGTCTTGATAACGATATGAAAAGTGTGTTACTGAGAACTGATATTAGCGATTATGAAAAAATTAAACTATATACTGCTTTTTTACAAAGGTATCTGACCTTGATTAAACAGGATAAAAAAGAAACTAATACTTTAACACTGTTAACCCCTCCTAATGATGCTGTCACTGATAATACAACTGGGCCCCAGGCATCTCCTCAAGATGGACAGAGTACTGTTCAAGAGAAAGTTTCTCAGATAGAGGATTATGTTATGAGAAGCGTCCCTCACAGATCCAAGAGGAATGCTGAATTTATTTTACAGGCCATGATCCAGAACTCTAGTACTACTTCGTGGAACGATCAAGGAGAGTTTATTTTACGGGGTAATGTGGCGAGAGGAACCCATATGGTTGATTTAATTAAAACAGTTACCGGGGTCAGTAATGTTAGAGATCATAGGGCCCCAGCAGGTTGGGATGAATTCCTAGAGGGTCTAGCATGCATAAATATCCCTAATTCTGTGATCCCTAATACCCAGACCCGCAGCCGTGTGCAGGCCTTTAAAATTAACCCTCTTAAGAGCTCCAGAAGGAGGAAAAAGAGACAAAATGACTGGGAAGACTATTAATTTGTAAATCTTTTTTTCTTGTGTATTTTCAATGTTTGCTTTTTATGTACATATGCATGTGTCAAATATACTTGTTGATTTTTTAAATGACTACATTCAATAAAAAATATATTGTTTAAGGATTTATTGTCTCAAACAGCGTTTTTATTTAACATTTAAAACATTTGTTTTTAAAAGCCTGGCAGGAATTTACACACTGCACACACACATCGTCACACATATATTTTGATTTAGAGGGATATATTTTTTGAATGAAATTGTAGACCATATAATCGTTTTTATCAACATTTTCACTATATAGTTTCAGGATTTCACGGTAGGCAAGACCTTTAGAACGGTGATATAAGAAAAAAACACAATGATGTCCACATGTAGCGGTCTTTGGTCCTTGCAGCTGTTGGTTGTTGAATACAGTCTGTGTAGAGTTTTTGAATAAAAATTCCATAATAGTTTTAGGAAAATAGCCGAAATCCGGGGGGTAACCGTATGAGTCAAAAAATTCACCGTTCCCATCTTTTAAATAAAGGCCCAGCCAATGTTCCCCTGGGTAATTCTGAGGATGAGTGTTCACGATGATCAAAGCAGGATTTTTTTTTAATTTTACCCTTAGGCAGTTGGTCACATGCTAAAACCCCATTAAAACTCTTGTGTAAAAGGGTTACTAGTTAGTAATGAGGTAAGTTGTAAAGTATTCATGGTCACGTTAAATGACTCAATTTCATTTAATCAGTAATCAAAGAGAACAGCTCTTTGTTGGGAGACCTCTATGACGTTCTCAAACACAGCATAGATGATTAGGTTTACAGTGTCCGGCAGCGGAACAGAAAAGCGCATTTCAAGACGCATGTTTCCTGTTTTAACTAGAGAAAAGTGATCCCCTGCTTCTTGGTCGGGGGTTAAATCAAAAGCATAAAGGGTGTACGCCCTAGAGTAATCGGAATGATCGATAATCAGAGGTTTGTCTTTCAGATGTCTTCCAGTGGCTTGTATTAAACTATAATACTCCCTAACAGAGTTGTGCATATTCGCATAGTTGGGTTGAAAAGGTTTTGAGGGTATTTGTTCTCCATCAACATACAATGCTATAAAGTTGGCATCAAAATGTTTAAAGTTAAAAGGATTTTTTACATAATCACCGCTAAAGGCATCGTTATCTGTTAAACCTATGACTACAAATTTAGGCAGTTGCCATAGAAACATGTTTTCTTGATTACTAACTCTGAGTCCTCTAGGAATGCTATAAACCTTGACAGCGACCCTTTCAATAGGATATTTAGCATTTGAAGTCATCAAGGCCTGAGCATGTCCTATTTTCACATCCGGAGACACTTTAACTTTCTTGACATAAAGAGAGGCTTCTAAAAGGTGAAGTTTATACTGGTTTGCATCACCTGCCATTAAACAAAACCTATCACTAGACCTAATCTTTTAATTTTTACATCAATGCCGTTTTTTTCTTGAAAAAAAATATCAGAATGTAGAGGTCCTAAAAGATCAAATATGTGACTTCTTCGGGTGTAAACACCTCTTTGTCTTAAGCCTTCGTTTGCCCCTGCAGGATCTCCAATATCCATATTGCCAGCGATGTCTTTAAAATACATCCCAGCCGAAAATTGAGATTCCAAGGTTTCCTTACCATAATTGAGCAAGACTTCTATAAGACTTCTATAAGGATATGTGCTACTACTCTGGCTAATTAATCTTTCGCCTAAGGAAACGTCTACTTGTGAGAAAATTGTAGCTATAGGATAGTTGATAATGCTTACAGGGCTATTGACATCTAGATCAGTGTTATCTGCTTTTGTGATTTTACAAGCAAGTCTTAAAAGAGTGTTATTTAAGTCCAGATAATCCTCCCCATTTCCTGCAATATAAAATTCAAGAGGGGCGGTGTCCGAAAGGGCAGAGAGCGGTGGTATTTCAACATAAAGGCTTTTATCTATACTTGTCTGGGTGTAAGGTACGGTGAATAAATTCAGTTCAGATTTTACACATTCTTGAGATAAATGATGAAATAGAGCCATGTTTTAAAATATGTTTCTAGTTTTCTTTTTACGACGTGCCTTCGTTTTTTTAACAGACCTCTTCCTCTGTGATCTGCTGCTTAATGCTTTAGAAGGTGCTCGTCTAGCCCTTTTACGGGATCGGCTTCGAGCTCCTGGAGGACTGGGACGTTTTTTTCTATAGCCTCTTGACATCACCATTAACCCTGATCCTGATTGGGGGTCCTCATGGTTGTGAGTAGCGTAGGATGTTATCACGTTCGACACCACGTCCTTCACAATATTTTTAGCCGCTGACTTTAAATGAGGTTTAGCTATATCAAAACCCCTCCTAAGTAAAGGCATAGCTTTTCTAAAAAGCCCTCTGAATATACCCCCGATCCCTGCCCTGTACATTACCGGAGCCCCAGTAAACCCTGGCATCCCATTTCCAGCTTGATTTTTATAATGTTGTATATAGGGGTTAGAATCTCCATAGACCCTCATTTTCATATTCCTTTCAGTTATATTTAACAGGTCTGAAGTGGACCTTCACTATGACCTTCCCAAAACGAAATGGAACAAGACTGTTTTGATCCGTCTTAAGTTGCAAAGTTATAGTGTCAAAACTATTCTTACTGACAGCCACATAATGAGGTCGGTCATAAGTTATTGTTACTATTTCATTGGGGGATCCATTAATAGGTACACAACTTAGAAGGGGGACGTAGCTATCCCCCACTGCTTGATGGGTTATTATATCGGTGTATACATACAAAGTGTAAAATCCTGCTCTAATGTCTGCAGGATAAAACCCCCTCTTATAAGCTTTCTCAGCGGCAGCTTCATAGAACCCCAAGATCCTTCCTAATTGGCCCTCTGTATACAGGTACAATTTGGCATCTCCATGTATATAAACTTTTCTTTCTACAGATTTGTATAATAACTCTATGTAGATCAATCTATCTCGAAAAGCATTATTCATAGCGTTGATTAATTCCTTTACAGAATCATAATAACCAGCGGCTATTTTAAATACTGTTTTAACATGTGTATCTATAGTACAGGTAAAAAATCTATTCTCCGCATCACTTATATTTTCCCACGTATAAGGGTATTGGATCTCTGCTAATCCAACTTCCCATTTTCCTTGTAGATTCACAGGTTTTGATAACCATATAGTAAAATCGGCTATAGTGTTCTTCGGAAATATATCCTTTGAGGCGTTACTGGGTAGAGTCACATAAAAGGAGGTTTGATCCATCTTGTCAGTAGCCACGGTGTAATGAAATCTACAATGATGGAGTCCCCTTAATATTCTGCAGCTGCTTGGCCTCGATCCAGCTGTTAAATTTGTCCGGCCAACCCCGCCACTTTATAAGACAATACTTTTTACCTTTTTCTTTTTTCTTGGCTAAGATTTTCTCTACCGTAAACAGTCTATCTTCTGGCCCTTTTATCTTCTGTAATTCAAGCTCGTAGAAGGTCCCATTTATTTCCTCTCCGTCATAATCCTTCAGCCTGTATACAGGGGGTTTCCTAGGCAATCGTTCGTATATATTAAAAATCTCATCCGTGTATGTCTGCTCATAACCTTTTATAAAGGGAGCCCTTAATTTTGATACTCTAACAGCATCCCCAATCTGAAACTTGAATTTAGGAGGTTTGTACGGGAATTCCTGAGTATATAGATTCTTAGAAACTTTAAAGGAATTGTCTTCATTAACTTCTGAAGGTTTCATTTTAATACTTCTATGGTAAGAATTATTAAAAGAGCGAACCAATTCTTTTAGCTTATCTAAATACTTATGAGTGTTGAAGGCTGTAAAATATTTCCACATTTTAGTCTTTAGAGTCCTATTATACCTTTCAACAACAGAGGCTTTTAATTCATTACCGGTGGTAAAGTGTGCTATACTATATTTTTTTAACAAGTTTTGAAAGGACTTGTTTAAAAATTCTTTACCTTTATCAGTTTGCAATTTTTTGGGTGAACGACCGCTTTCAAGGATTTTCTTGAAAGCCTTTGTCACACACCCAGCTGTTTTGTTTTTTAGAGGTTGAACCCATGCAAATTTGGATAAAACATCTATGCATGTTAACATAAACTTGTTACGGTTATTTTTCTTTGACAGACTAGACATATCTACTAAATCAGCCTGCCATTGATCGTCAATATTAGATACAAATACGCGGTTTCTTTTAAAGTTTATTCTAGAGGGTTTATGTAGGGTGTAAGTGTCTTGTTCAGATAACCATTCAGCTATATCCTTATCACTAACCCTACACCCCTCCTCCCTAAGAACTCTCTGTAGAGACTGTCGGCCTCCAAACCCTCCAGGATTTGAAACATCATAGTAAATTTGTTTCATTTGCTGAAGAGTCATCCCTTCAGAAAAAAAGTCAAACAAATGCGGTGATTGTAAAGTACAAAAGGGTTTATTCACTCAGTATACAGATTAACAATTATAATTGGATACTTTAAACGACGCATAAACAGGCGACATTGCCTTTCATAGTAATGCATTAAACAAGATACAGTATCTTTTACAGCTCTAGAGATATCTGTATTCAGACCATTGACGAGATGATAAAGACAAGCTTCAGACACGTATGTATACAACACCAGTAAATACTCCCATTTACAGGGGTACACAGTGTAAAACATTTCAGGGATCAGTGCCGTTAGAAATACATTTAAAGGTATTTCACATTTTACAGAATCAGCAATCATTTCAGCCCAATATTTAGGATCCACCAAGGCGTGTATTTCAAGCGTAGCTCTTTTTAGCTCAGTGAAACGTTTTGCATCGACAGACGAGGGGTTTTTAAAGAGGGCCCGGCAAGCCAATTTGTCAACTACGAGTTCAAACAGAAGACCCTCCAACTCACTCTGCATTCTGTCCCGAGTCATGCGGTTCCCCATCTTCAAAGTCAAAAGCCCCGTAATAAGTCAGAGGAGCCTGGGGTTCTGTAAAGTTTCTGTGATAGAAAGATCTAGTTATCTTGTTAACCACTTCTTGAGTCCTTTCGTCCAGGTCCTGTTGCAGCTGCTGGAGCTTCTCTTTTATGTAAGGTTCAGGTCTCAGTTCAATTAAACTATCCTCAACCAGCTTCTGAATCTTGTTCAGAGGTAGGAAAAAATCGAGTAGATGAAGAGCCTTAGAAACCAGAATCTTTTACCAAGGTACGTGTATTTTAGCTATTAGTTCTTCGAACCTCCTGTTGAAATAACCGTAGTCTGCTTCAAAGAAACAGCTATGACGTCTCTGGCTGGGGTGGTCCACGGCGCAACCGGCACAATTTTTCTGCAGATCCGGGTCTACGATCACTTCCAGTAGAGAGGCCAGAAGGCCCTTGACAATCGTGAGGATTCTTGTGAATGTCACTCCGTAAAGGCTGTCGGGGTCGTCGTGATCCTCCGGGGGTTCTGTAGGAAGAGCATGAGACAACGGTGTAAAGACAGGTTCGGTTGGAATCTCCGGCTCCGTAGGAGGGGTGGTAGGAAGACTCTGGTTCGGCAGATCGTAAGAAGGTAGAAAACACACTTTTTCAGATACACACCATTGCCACGGCGCCTCAGGATCTTCAGCATCCCTATTCTCTGGAACGTAATCAAAATCAAACCACTCGTCGCAAGAGCTGTCTGAAATATAGCCAAATGCTGCTGAATCCATGCTGACGGTTCTTCTCTTTTAAGCAGTATGAACCTTAAATAAGAAACTCCTTTTTATTAGAACCCTGAAACAAGCCCCTCCCATAGATAGCGTCATACCCTACAACATGTCCAAACATGCCTGTGCTCTACCCGCTCTCTGCAATGAGGACGTGGGGGGTCAAAGTCCTCCACCGGCTAACATTTTTCTAAATTACATTTTCATACGTTATTTTATAAACAACCCATAAATGGCAATTTTGTTTTAAAAAAATA
Organism: Acipenser ruthenus; assembly: GCF_902713425.1. Lineage (NCBI taxonomy): Eukaryota > Metazoa > Chordata > Actinopteri > Acipenseriformes > Acipenseridae > Acipenser > Acipenser ruthenus. Next base: position 29,100,028 of record NC_081198.1, on the reverse strand, counting down.
CAAAAACAGACTTAAGATCTAACGGGTGACCAATCCCTCGCAGGTTCGAATCCTGTCGATTCCTGTACTTTTAACATTTTTTAAAATATATATATATATATTTTAGCATTACAATACAACTTGCTTTCTTTCTTTATTTCTTTCTGTCTTTTCTTTGTAATAGTCTATAAAATAATGGTACAACAGACGCCATTTTTAGGGAGGGATATTTTTGACGGATGTCCGGTAAAAAGGGACGGGTCATAAATCACTCAAAAGCGTGGGGAAAAGGGGGTGAGGCTTTAGAGCCATAAATCACTCAAAGCATGGGAAAAAGGGGCGAGGCTTTAGAGCCATAAATCACTCAAAGCGTGGAAAAAAGGGGAGGGGCTTAAGGGTCATAAATCAATCAAAGCGTGGGGAAAAGGGGAGGAGCTTAAGGGTCATAAATCAATTAAAGCGTGGGAGAAAGGGGAGGAGCTTAAGGGTCATAAATCAATCAACGCGTGGGAAAAAGGGGAGGAGCTTAAGGGTCATAAATCAATTAAAGCGTGTGAGAAAGGGGAGGAGCTTATGGGTCATAAATCACTCAGAGGCATGGAAAGGGGCGGGGCTTGTGGTCATAAATCGACCAATAGGGGCGGGGCTTAGAAAAGTGACAGACGCTGTCGTGCCTTTACTACTTTAACCTGTTAAATATATATGTAACATATTCAAATAGTGTTTAATACATACATTTAAATTATATTAAATATACATTTTGGATACATTAATTTATATAATAATAATATATTGTACTATTAGGTAACATATAAATAGTATATGCATTTTTTATATACATCACATAGAAAAACAGCTACTCTTGTAGTAATGACAACTGCCTATAACTGGATGATGTCAGGCCCTCTGCTGTTTCACAGGGTTCCTGTTCTCAGCTGGAGCAGCCAAAGGACAGTTTTAGCTGGCTAATGGATAAGAAAGGTCAAACCAAGGGAGCCTGACAGCTGGTTACCTCTCCAAAGCAATGGATTTGACAGAGCCCCTGAGGAACCTCAGTGTCATTTCACTGCTGGGGGCTAAATAACCTCTGTTAACTCTTGTTGTGTGTACTCTGTATGTTTTAGTCTGTGGTACCACAATTCTTACTTCCCACTCCTCTTACTCGTGAAACAAATAAACAAATTAATGATGACTTTAATAGACCTTAATAAAAACATTAAACCCTGTTTACCACACATTTCCATGCAGTTGGAATGCAAAATAATGGCCCAATACACAGAACAAGCCTGGATTCCACATTTCTGTATCTATACATACCATATTTATTAACAACCTACTGGGATCACAGACGTAGAAACTGATGAGCACATACAGCAAATACAATAAGACCTTATTGTTGTAACGTGGACTCCCTGGTCTTGATGGTCCACGCCAATTCACTAACAAGGACCCAGACACAAGATTGATGTGGAGCGTCTTTTAGCTTTTTTATTGTAGCCTTTTCAACAGATATTACTCTGTTGCATTCCTTTATTAACATAGGCTGCAGCTATCAGCTGGAGGCATAGAATGAACTGAGAATTACATATTAATGTAATATAACATACAGTAATTCTGTCACAATCATTGGTAACAATAATTACTAGGAACATTAATACTAGTTAACAAAAAGAAAATGAACAGTTGTATTTTATATTTAAGATCAAAGTAAGACACTTGAAACAGATATAACCAACACAAAATAGAAAAGCATTTGACTACATAATGTAATTCAAAATCATTCAGCGGTTCCCATTATGTGCCACGAGCCTGCTTTTTATTACAACCTTACACAAGACGCTGTTCTATAACTTGCAAAACTGATAAAAAATAGTTACCATACTTTCCTTTCTACTTTTCTGCTCTTTAGATCTTGTTTTGTTAACTTTTTATGATCAAAAATTTAAGTTGTTGGGCTGTATTATTTACAAAAAGTACTACTGTATTGTTGGTCATGTGACCCAGCATTAGCCAAGTGGGATGCAAGTGTCAATCTAGCAAGGGTTTAATAAATATGTACTAGTATGTATTTAGCAGCAGTCCACAGCATTTTGATCTATATATTGAAATAGGACCGTGACAAAACAAAACTCATTCACCCAACTCCCCTGTACTAAAAGATTAAAACAGCCCATGTTTGCACAGTTTCACTTGCATAACCATTCATTTTAGAATTACTTGGAAATGACAAAATCATTATTTGGCTACTCAGAACATCATCATATTTCAAAATCAATTAATTGAATGAAATCCTTATTGAAACGCTAGGCTTAACACAGAGGTCATATGTTGTTGCTGTTCTACCACTGTACGGTACATACCCTTATACAGATAATGCAGCACAGTTCACTTACACTGTCACTGTCAAAAAGATTACTGTCTGCATGACATGCACATGAGCGGTCAACAAAGCATCACTGATAAGCTTCATGTATCATTCATCACGACAACATTGTCCCCGCACAGTGCTGAATGCATTGTAAAATATAGCCTACTTGGATATACTTTATTCAAGCGATGCATTGAATGTTACCCCTGAATATCCAGCTTTAATAAGATGTTTTACACCCCATTCTATCACAAGGAATACATATATTCAGGGAGGTATATAGGGGAGGTGCCAGTACATACTGCACATACAGCAGGTCAAGTTTGAACATATACCAAAATAACTTATCCAATTGTGATAAGACTTGGTAAGAACATTCTGTCGCACAAGTTATTAGACCCCGCAGCCGGCACTGCTATCAGTCATATTTGGTAAACGGCAAGCTAAATCATAAAATACTGTAACCGTGGCCAACCACTGCCATATTTTTTCAACTCCGCAAACATTTGAACTGAGTGCTGCCTCCGGTTGCTAGGATGACCGCCTCTTCCCGGCTTCTGCTGACAACACATTCTTGGTTGGCCTTTTGTTGTGCGTCACTGTCCCTTCACTTAGCTGCGAAAGAAGATTCCCCTGAAATATGACATGCTGCGTTCATGTGGTCCGATTACTGCTGATAGCAGCTGATATGACTGCAGGCAGTGGATAATTTGGGACTGTGGCAAAGTGGTAAGTGAATACAGGTGCCTGCAGTGCAGAGTGGATACAAAACAGTCAGACAACGAGTTACAGGTGCAAGGGTGTTTATTGATATCCCAATGTCCAGAGCCTTATGGCAATCAACCGTAAATAATAAATGTTGTAAAGTGATACAGCGGCGTGTATCACTCTGTTTGTAATCCCCGGGTTGGACCCATAACCCAAAAGTCCCGTTTACACCGACACGTAACACACAAACACAAACACAGTTCCTACAGTGAGTGAATTAGTGCTCGTGGTGCAAAGACAGTTCTCCGTGAACAAAAGAAAAGTGCTGGTGTCCAGGTTTGATGCTGGCTGAGTAGCGACAGCTCCGGATCGTATAACAAACAAACAGATTTTACTTTGACAAACAAAACACAACATCACGTTCTTTTAGTTTCACAAGCTTTTGTTTCCTTCTAGGTTTTCGTTCTAACTATTTACAAAAAACAGATTACTTTGCTACGCCCCTATTTTATACCCTCCCTTATGACCCCTTGGTTAAAGAGCGCATCTGCTTCTCCAATCTACGGATGCCACGCCGTTTCACACGACAATATCAGGTCAAAGGTTACTGGTGGCAATCTCAGGTGGGAAGATAAGCCGTTGTCCAATATCTGCCAGCATTCTCCAGTCTCTAGCAGCTTCCAGTTGTCCTAGATGAGTTTTGGTTTTAATACCTTTTCTTAGAGGTTGCTCCCCTGGACGGAGGAATGTTGTTCTTTGTGTGTCATTGTAACAGAAAGACAGTGATTCTTGGTGGTAAATCTCCCTCTCGACCTGTGAGGTGAGAATAAGTGACCCAGAAGGACCTGTGTTTGGTGAAATAATCTTGTGTGTTTGTTTTGTTCTGTCTATTTGTTTGTTTGTATTCGCTAGACAGCTAACACGTTCCGGAGCTGTCTCCAGAGGCCAACACAAACCCGGAACAGCACTGCACTCGTATCACTATAAGTGTATTTGCACCACTAGCACTAATTCACGCATTAACGGACTTGTGTATGTGTTTTGTGTTTTTTGTGGGTGTATAATAAAAACAGGATTACTATTTGCAGGGGAAACCCGGGGATTATAAATTAAGTAATACAAGCTGCTGTATTACTTACCTTCATTATTGTTTACTGTTTGTTTTGCCGTCAGGCACTGGACAAAAACAAATAAAACAAACCTTTGCACCTGGATTACAATTGTCTGTATGTTCTTTAATCACCTGTATCTGCACACTATTAACCACTTTGCCACAGTAATATATTGCTGGCACTGGTGGCAACTTGTTGGTCATGCTGCGCTTGTCTTCCAATGCTAAGGACAAACATCGCAAGTAAATTGCATTAGTGCAGGCTACTGTTGTAGTCGTGATTATCATGTCCTCCATGTATGCTCTAATTGGTGGCAGTCGCATTCCAAAAGACAAGCGTTCTCCTCCTTCTACCCATTTTGACGCCCTAATAATTACTTCCATTGCCATGGTAAAAGCCAGTGGAGAAATGGTGCATTCTGCCATTATTCCAATTTCTAGACATTGCCATGTACAGGTGAATTCTGAAGTTGAAAAATAAAATTGCAAGTCTCCGAAGTAGGCTTTCACAAAGTTTGTTATTGTCCACAGTACACTGAAAAAATCAAATGCTGCCCAAAGAAGCTTGTGGTACTGAACTGTATGCATTAGCCAAATCCAGGAATGTCACATGGAGCTCCTTCCTCTCCTTTTTAGCTGTTTGATTTCTCATAGAATCTTTTTCTTTGGGTATAAAGACCCCACCTGCTCAGCGCCATGCTCTTGGTACAACCTGTTTTTCCCATGCTACTTTCATCAATTTCCACAGGATTCGTAGAACACCACAGGCACTCTTCTACACTCTGAACAGAACTCCATTAGGCCTAGGAGATGATGACACCCTTGCCTTTTTCAGTTTGCTGTATTTTTTGCATACCTCTTGATAGTCGTGCATACTTATAAATCATCTCCTGATCACTCGTTTTATCACCAGACTCCTCAATAATGCGATCCAAGTCATTATTTTATTACTACTAACATCTCAAAAAGCTTTGCAAATGTCTGTGATATTCTTTGAGCGCTGGATGCGGAAGCAGCTATCTTGTCTGTTTAAGGTCGCCCTGGATAAGGGCGTCTGCTAATAAATAAATAATAATAATAATAATAATGGCCGTGTTATCTCTGTGGTGCCTTGGCTATGTGTATTGCTCAGATCCGCCCCCTTTTTTTTCAGCTTCTCTCGGCTCCTATCGGTCTTACTCAGCCATTGGATGATTTTTTCGGCTTTTTACAGAGAAAAAAATTACTAGAGACCTGTGCTTTACGTCTTTTTGATGACGTCGGACAGGGGCCGACATAGGACCGCAAAGGGTTAAGCTGTACGAGTATTGGATGCGAGAGATGTATGATTTGATAGTGGAGGAAGCCAAATGAAGAGAATCTCTTGCATGGACGATGAAGGCTAAGATGCAGTCTTGATTGAACGGGGCGGGTTAAACATGCTTTTGAGTGCAGAAAGTTGAGAATGTTGACCAGCTGGTAGTGTAGGATGATCTAGTGGCTGGGGCTAAGGCTGCAGCCATGTACCGTTGGGCAGATTGTAGGAGGTTGGAGAGTGTTGGGTTTAGTCGAGCAGGAGCAGTTGGAAAGGTGGGTTTGCAGAGGGGATGGAGATGCTGAAGGGAACAGTTGGTGGAAACGGAATATCTGTAGGCGAGAAAGAGCATCGGCAGTGTTATTATGGGTACCAGGAAGGTGGCGGGCTTGAATTATGAAGTTGCAAGAGACTGAGATCCAAATTAAATCTCTATGTAGTTGCATGATGAGGGGGAGGAAGAGCGTCCTTTGTTGATAATGTGGACTGTGGGTTTGTTGTCGCTGTAAAAGAGAATTGATTTCTTTATGGTGCCCCCAGAGGTGGGCGGCTGTAATGATGGGGTAGATTGAGGACAGCCGTAGATTTGAGGTGGGGGGATAGACTGGATTTCGGGGAGCCAGTTGTTGGAGAACCATTGGGAACCGAGAAAGCCGCCGAATCTGATAAATGAAGCATCGGTAAAGAGAGCGAGATCATGGGATGCTGAGATGTAGTCATTGTAGAACAAGGAGAGGTCGTTCCAGTGGGAGATTGTGGGAGTCTTTTCTAGCTTTAGAGGATTTATTGATGCTCTTGGCTTTAGTGGAGAGTGCGAGGAGATGGAGATGAATGTTCTGCCCTGGGTGATAATGCATAAAGCGAAGTTGAAATGGAACAGGAGAGATAGAAGGTCTCATTTCTTGATGGAGGAGGAAAGCTGATGAGGGAGCAAATGCGTTTTAGCTTGGCAGAAGGGAGGCTGGCTTTGAATTTTATTGTATCGAGTGTTAGCCCCTAGGAATTCCAGAGAATGGACCAGACCGATGGTTTTGTCTTCGGAAAGTGGGACGCCCAGTGAGGTGAACAGGGTTTTCAATTGATTAATTGTTTGTGCTGGAGGATGCAACAGAGGAGAGATGACGAGGAAGTCATCCATCAAGTGGAGGAGGAATGGAACATGGCGGGAGTTGAGAAGGATCCAGTGTTGAATATTTTTTGGGCTGCTACGGCAGTGGAGAAATAATATTTATCGTTCCAGCAAATTCCGAACAGGTGGTGTAGGGAGGGGTGACTAGGCATCACTTTAAATGCATCCCATATATCAGCTTTGGCTAGCCATGAACCTTGGCCTGCTATTTTGATATCATCTGATATGCAAGGAGAACTGATTGTGAGAAGCAAGAGTTTATGTTGCTTGTAAGGCTTCCTCAAGGGACTGATAGATCAATGATGAGGTGCTTTTTGCCTGAGTATTTACAAGTAGCGATGCCTATGGGATTTATGTTATAAATGGGAAATGGAGGAGCAGAAAACTGTCCAACCATAAAACCTTTGTCTATTTCTGCTTGAATGAGAGAGCTCCACTATGTATAATAAATATTGATCCAATTCTTGGCAGTGGTGAGGATAAACTGAGGAGAGAACGTTGCGGTAGATTGAGAATACAATGACGAAGTCTCAGAGGGTTACATTTTTTAGAAGGCGTGGGTCGCAGGATTTGAGGGTGACTGACAGGTCCCCACAGTCCACAACACGGTGGTCCAGAAACTCAGATGCAGCGATAAGAATGGAGAATAAATTAATATCCTTCTATTATTTGCTTTTGAATATTTGGAGAGAGAGAGAGAGTGGTGCCTGATGGTAGAGGCTAAATGAGAACCAGATGCAATTGTGATGCTGAATTGTATTTCAATGGTAGGGACTGGGTCTGAGAGATTGAAGACAGGGAGGGAGTGGGAATGGCTGCTGTTGCTGGAGGGGTGCTGTGGTAGGTCTTTCAAATCATTATAGATGGTTTGGTGAAGATGTATCGAAGCGCAGAGCTGAGCTAGGTCTGTGGGGGTGGATGCAGTGCATGGAGCGGGGGAGGGGTGTCTGCTTGTGGTTGCTTGCGGGCGAGGAGGGAAGATGGGCTCGGCAGACATTGCTTTGCAATACAGGTTGAAGACAGCGAGACGATCGCCGCCAACAGGAGTGTTGATTCCTTTGTCGAATAATGCCTTTAAAAGTTTGGTAATGAAGCTGCAAAGGGAGCTAAGAGGTAGCCCGGCTTTTGAGTGGCGCAGTCACTGGACTGAAGACCTGATATTCGGAGAGGCAGCTGGTAATGGAGCCGCTGAAGCATGCGAGAGAGAGGCTGCAGGATGGAGCGAACCACTGGAGCAGGTAGAAGTATTGCTTTCTTTTTTTTAGATTTCTGGACCTAAACCATAGCATTTTCAACTCAGACACATTTTCAGAAGCTTTAGAACATGGTAATACATCACAACCAGTAATTTTTATACCATGCGTGACGCCAGTGATTGTGCCATGCTTGATGAAATGTCTGAGAAATGTTGGTTTAGAGTGTTACATAAACTTGACAGCTTTTCTTGTGAAAAATATCTATAAAAATCGTGTGGCTTAGTGAATTGTCAGTGCCTGTCATTTCCTATTCACAATGTGTTAAGTCATGATTTATTCAAAGAATGGATTAAACCAAGTTTATTATGCATGGAACTTTTCTGGACAGTTTAAATCATGACTTTCAAACGCAATGTATTCCATAAAAAATGTGTTTAAATAAGTCATGAGATTGAACTTTGTGAAAGTCCGAGCAGTTCGGAGACCCCCAGGTGGAGTTGCATGTGGTGCCACTCGATAAACAGAGGGAGGAGGGTGGATCAGAGAGAGATAGAGAGTGGACAGTAGTTAGAAGGAAAAAGAAAAGTGGGAGTGGGATAGAATAGAGTTCAGCAGCACGCAGGAGAAGAAAAGATGAGAGTCCAGAACCTGCAAACAGGTTTCTAGTTCTTGGGTCTCAATAACAGCAGTCGGACAGCGAACAGGGGGGCGAAAGTAAAGAGTTGGTGCAGGCTACAGAACAGGTTAGGAATACAGTGGAGGATACTTTGAAG